>NC_064598.1:20742500-21454166 GCF_943734845.2 Anopheles funestus
GTAAGCCAGACATGGCCGGCATTACCTTAGAGGTCCTTAAGCCAAGCTGAATAATCATTACTATAGTTCATGAATGTTTTAAAAACGTTTTTCTCATTGAAATTATGAAGATTGCATTAAATTGTATTTTTACACTGAAAGCATTTGTCCACTGTGAATTGGTTGCCATGCAACTGTATTTTAAAATGATTTTTGTTCGATTTGCCACAACGCACAGTTGGGCACGTGATAAGCGACACGGTTCAACAGAATTCCGAAGAAAAATGTGGTTTGTGTGGAATATGAAAGAAAAACATACAAACAAATTTTTAATTAAACCTTTTCTCTCCTTTTTTTCTAGTGCTCCGAATTCGTTGATCATCTTTTACATGCATTTAATTCACCGGAAAAAAAGAAACAAAAGTGGTAACTAATTGCAATTCGGTTACCGGGAACGTAAAGTCATAGTTGAATTTTTAATAAGCGGTGACAAATTCTACGAATATGTAGCGATGAAAAGTCATTCCAAATGTGGCGCTTTTTTCCCATGATTTTGCCTTTCGTAAATATTTACCAGTGTCGTGGAAAGTAGCAACAGTAAAGAACTGACGTACCACGTGCTGAAAGTTAAACATTGTGGAGGAAGTATATTTACATTGCTATTAAACAAGCAATTTCATTTTCATGACTGTGCCTGAGTATTCCGCTTTAGCTCGTTTCATTGTTGGAGAAAAATTAAATCTACATTTTAAATATTTTATTTGTTATAAAACAATTAAATAAATACACCCTTTATGGATTGTTCGGTATCTACCTAAAATCAGTACAACCGTACTTCTGTGTTATCCTTATGCTTGTACGCTAATTATTTTCCACTTGGTTCCATTGCTATTCTGTGCTCACTGCTAACGTTCTCGAACACATCCAAAGAAACATCAGGAAGAGAATATAAAAAAAACAACAACCAGATAGAAGAAAGCTTTCCCAATCATTTCTCCATTTAGTCCACGGAACTGTTACCGAAGCATGCCTTTGAAACTTTGCCCAGGCAAAATCTGCTTAACCCCACAACACAGCACACCAGCTGCTAACCTGGAAGTGGCTGTTTTCGTCACACCGACACACACACACACGCACATAACTTCCATTATGCGGCTGTTCTCAATCGCCCATTACCACCATCGATAATGAGAGATAACACAAGCACGACGAGCAGTCGAGTGGGTGGACCGATAAGCGGGCATAAACAGTGATGCAAAACATGCAAACAAAACAAAACCGCCCAGAAAGAAAATCCCCAGCAAGATAAACGAAGTGCTGAGTGCTTTAAAGGAAAAGCTCTTGGTCGGAAAAGCATCTAAAGATAGAGTGAGAGTGAGAGCGAGAGGAAGTGGGAAATAGAGGAAAGCAACAAACTTTCCTTTAACAGATAAACGTTCCGGTACTTGAGGGAGAAATAGAGGGATGGGAGAGAGGAGGATGAGGGGGGTTGAATGTTTTTCAGGGATGGGACTTTATTTCACCATAAATACTATAGCCAGTCCCCAAAGTAGATGGATGGATGCAATGCTATTTGGTGGTGAAAAGTAAGACCTTAAAAATAGTCCACAAAAAATAGCAAAAAAAATATTGACAAACATTTACCACAGGTCCAAACAATTCTATTTTTACTATCATTCTTTTTCTTTCGTACACAACACAAAAGTGTCGAAATGTGTAATGGGCGGTAGCTTTAATGCTGGAATGAATGTTTCGGAACAGCGGCCCCAGTATGGGCCAGTTTCATTTTGTTTTTGTGCACTGTTATGGCGCTCGGGGTCAAAAGATCGGTCAGTTTGCAAATGGAAACCATTAGGAAATGGAGTGACGAAGTATCCGGGTATGCTGAAGGGCGCAACAAAGCCCCATAGACACACACACACAATGAAATACAATTTAATTTATGCATCACTAAAAATAATGGCCTTTTCTCTTCCCGTTCGGCGATGGTACGTGACGGTTCATGGCGTTCATTTTTGGAATGGGTTATAAAGACAATGCCGGAAAAAAATGAAAACAAAAACAGGACACCGGAGGATGCATAAAGGTGCGCATGAGGGATGTAAAAATAAAACAAAACCGGAATCTAATGAACGGAAATGACATTCAAACTTACGCTGGAAGTTCCCCGACCGCCGCTCCGCTGTACGATTTGGTAGCAAAATTTTGGAGTTGAAGTATGATGTACATATATTTGTTTTTCGATTGTTTTTTTTTTAAATATAGTTTTAAGGGTTTGTAAGGTTTGTTTGTGGTGTAATTTTTTTTTTTTGTTTTCGTTTTGTCGTTTTTGCCAAATCAATGGTGAACAACATGAAAGTAAATGAGAGAGAGAGAAAAGAAAACGAGAAAGACATGAAGTGATTTCAGGTGCACGTGTGTTGGAGTTTAGTTTGGATTTTTTTCTTGGTCATTAGGTTAAACCTGGTTCAAAAGCTTCCTGATAAATTATTGTTTTTCGACTCTTTCTATAAAAAACTGCCTGTAAGTTACTGTTTTAATTTTTTTGTGGAAGCAATCAAACAGGGCTCACAACATCGTTCATTTTGTATGTCTGAGGTTTAGAAGTATTTTTCATTTATTAATTCTATCCCTTTCGTCTTGATGGTAAATGTTATGAAAAATATTATCCCTTTATTGATCGGGTGTACAAGTAAGTTTTAAGCGTTGTTTTCCTCCTCATTTGGACTATTTTGTGAAATAATTTTTCTATAGATTTTATTCAAAGCATTGTCATTTAGATACTGTAACATTTTTTACCATTTTATTTAACTTTCTTTAAAAATTATGAATTCTAAACCAACAGAAATTATTGTCTGTTTAGCTATAGAAAGAATCGAATTTGTGATTCTCTTGACTGGCAGAGAATAGTATTCAAGCAAAAGCATTCAATATCGTTCGAAGCCGATGGTGTCAAGACTGTAGTAAAAAAGAGGAGGAATTTTCCTCCAACTACATTCTTCAAATAATGTTTGACTGACGCAGCGACATGTCGTCGATCATTATTACAATGGAAAATTACAGACTAAAGCGCAGTTCATTTAGATTTCGTACACAAATTACTCGTTGTAACTCGGACAATTTTCACACTAGAAGAATAATGTTTTGAACATCAAGTCAAAGATGCTTGATTGCAATTTCAATATTGAATATTCAAAAAAATGTAATTTTCCTTCATTGCTCAACATAAAATAAAACCTTATGAAAGATGTCTAATAAACTTGGCATTTTAGATGCGACATCCCAGTCCGTCGCAACGTCAACCTCTGTAAAACGCTGGAAAACTTTCTTGTACACTCAACCATAATGAACGAACTGTTTCTGTAAGCCGTAGCCGTAGTTTTAGGAAGTTATTGTACTGCATTTAACGTTTTACGATACATTAACACTACAATACAAAACGCGAATAGGTCATAACGCAAATCGGCAACCTTTACAAACATCAAAGCAACATTACGTGGCAACTTTTTCAAGCGCGTACGAAAGCCGTTTTTTTACACGTTTTACCGAACTGAACTGTTGACGTTTCATTAAATTGAGATTTAATTTAATTGTTTTCTCCGCTGGTTTAAACATCCTTGCTTTAATTCCTTGCGTGATAAGAGCGTGTGCACACACTCAATGATAACAGACAAACCAACAACAAAAAATACACGTGATTATTAACAGTGCTTAAAGCAGCAATGGCAGCGCAAAATGGTACGCATCGACCTTTTACGACCCAATTACTCACTCTGGAGGCGTTCCTCGCAGGCTGAACGACGTGAAGGACACATCGACACGCTGCCCGGGACCTGCTAGGAAGATGTAGAGACACTGTCGCGAGTGATTGCTCGGGTTGGAGAGCATCGGGGCGCTGAACGTTCCGTTTGATGGTCCACCAGCCCGGGACACGAACGTCTGGTCACATTCTGGTTGTACGGTTGCAGCACGAGAAGAGGTAAAAACACACGAGGAAAAGAACGGGGGAGAAAAGTGTACAAAAAAGAAAAAGAAACAATGGAACATTATATTATTACATTCGAGGCATCGTACGCTGGTCGTGTTTTTATTCAATCTTTCAATCATGTTCACTGGTTTTGTTTTTTTTCTTTTCTTTGGTTTTGGTTTAACGCTCACATACGATACACATACATACATGAAAACCGCCCATCATCGAGTGAATGTTGTTAGCACGATGAAATTCGTTTATGGGTTAAAATGTACTAACAGCTGTCGACATTATTTGACAGCTTTACATAAATTGTTTTAAACGCTTTTGTTTTAAATTTACACTCATACATACACTCACTCACACATACACACACACACACAAGTAATCTACTAGTTAAAGAATCAATGTAAGCTAAAACATTTATACTACCGAAAGCAATGATTTACTACACAAATATGTTAATTTGTTAATGTAACATTGCGATTTTACAGTTTGTCGTTTAACTTTTAACGAGGTTAAAAACGATGTCATATGTCGCTGTTGCGGTTTAAACAATCCCCAAACTGGCACAACCGATCATTTTATCAGGTGAACGCTGTTACATTACGCATTTAAAAGCACCCAACAGCAATCGGAAGGGTGAGAAGAATGTAATCTCCATATGTAACACCCATAATGTGTTAGGGGGAACAGATTTATAGGTCGGTACGGTGACACACTTTTCCTCACGGGTTCAGTGTTTTTAATGATGGCAGGCCGCTTTGCCGCTTGGTTTTTGGTGGAAACAAAAACAAATGTACAACGATATATCGAAAGCAGTCACTAATGGGCTAACTAACTAACGATAGCACAAAACTACTACACACGACACAATTCGCCAACTCTCTACGGAAACGAAACGCAACAAATATAGACTGTGGTAAACCGTGTTGAAGGAAGGAATGGAAAGAAAAAGGAAGGTGTGAGGAAGTGTTGGAGAAAGGTAAAATTAGTGTATTGGTGTGTGCATATGTGAAAAATTGTTTTTGACTTTTTCCAGGCATCTGAAACACAAACGCACACACCGAGGAAACAAAATTGGCAAAATGTATGTTCTGGATAGAAATTTTAAACCTAAAAAAAACTCATTAGAAAAAGCCAACCAAAAAATCGAACGAGGCAAACCGAAAGTCCGAAAGTCACTCGGGGAACCTAACAAGTGACGGTAAAAACACAGTGATAAAAAATTTGTAACTGAGTGCTCGATAATGTTTTGAAGGTGGTGGAATGTGGTGTTCAAAATGCGAACACAGCGCAGCATAGAACGGCAGACTGCAGTATTAAAGTGTGTAAGCAGCAGTAGCAATACTGATTTGCTGTTGTTTGCTGTTTGTTTTTGTTTCGTTTTTCCCTGTAGGTCACCATCTCGAAACGGTGTTAATGCGTCTACGCACATCGAAAAACCAGTTGCACAAACAGTGAATGAAAATCAAAACAGAAAGTAACGGTGAGCATAAAGAGCATTTTCAAAACTAACGACTCGGTGTGATGCATAAAGACGGTACGGCAGAATAAGTAAAACGAAACCAAAAAAAAAAAACTAGAGAAAACAAGAACGAAAATCACAATTAGTATGAACCAGTTTTCATTTAAAGTAAGTGAGAAAAAACAGTTACAGAGTTACAGAAACACGCGCTGAGCGTTGAGAAAACAAAACGAAAACAAACAAAAAACAAAAAAACACGAACAAAGAGAACGCAAAACAGTAGTAGCACAGTAGGGTTGTTAGAAATCGGAAAGTGAAACATACTTGGCGCCTTTGTGGGTCGCGACAGAGGCTCCAAATACTGCACCATCGAGATGCGGGATCGCGTGTCCGTGTACGCACTGGCGGTAATGCGCCGCGCAACATCTACATCATCGGTGGCCACTAGAAGAAAGCGAACGCGAACGGTGTGAGGACGGTTTCGGTTTTGTGAAGGGAACAGATTGTGATTGCGAAGTGTACACATTTATATATAGTAGGATAATGTATGTCCAACGTGGAATTTTTGGTGGAAAACCATTCGGGTGAGGTGAATATGGTGTGATCGAGCATTAGGCTTGGTAAAGGCTGATCGCACAGGATAAATAATCAACAAACGTAAGCTGTATCTGATTCGGATGGTGAGGAAGGAAGATTGCATTTGTAAGACTCGAAAGTGGAACGAAGTTTAAGAAATAAAAACAAAGTTCTGTCACTGATGAAAAAAACACTATTGATTGAAATATATTGAATTTTAACAGCAAAATAAAAAAAATCGAGAATTCTACAACTATATTTAAAATGTTATCAAAATTGAAACAAAAAGAACCAAGTTCACCTTCAAATAAAATGATCGTCTAACCTAACAATAAAAAATGATAAAGAGTTAAACAGATTACTTTCATTGCAATTGCTCTATCGATCAATTCTTCAAGCTAATAAATTGTGTAATCATTTTAACCTAAAAGTGTAGTACATCTCTTAAAAAATGCAATATTTTAAGATCGAGAAAGAATTACACATTTAATTTTTAGTTAAATTCAAATCTGTTGGTAACGAGTTCGAAGATCTAGCATCTTCACTTGAGAGGTTATGAGTAATTTGCGGTAGAGGGCGCTTGTCTCCGGAAATAAGCGGATCGGTGCGTTTCGAAACTCATTTCAGATCCTGCGTTGATTGTAATTGAGAATCAGGATGAAGAGCCAGACACTCGCTGTGGCAAGTGAAAGGAAAACACAGTTCATTTTGAGTGTTTCTAATTTTTCGTTTAAAGACAAAAGGCAGGTGCCAAAGGAAGTGCAAATCGGTTGCCAGAACTATCATTTTCTGGCGCAATACAACACAACATCTTTCTGAGAAAGTGATCAAAAACGCTTCCATTGTTCTGCATTTACTTAAAAACCATCATTATCGACTATGTCGACTATGTCGACTATGTCGACTACGGTGAGTATTTTGAATTTATTCGCTTACTGATTTAGAATTTCCGTTCAACTATAATTTAAAAAAGGTTAAAATTGCTTCCTTCTCATTCTGCATTACATCACCAGAAACGTTGTTGCGAACGCTTCCACATGGATCCGATCCGGTAGCGCTTGGCCGAGACACTCCAGCAAAAGTGGCGTACCAAGCACGCTCTTCCGATAGTCCTCAAACGATATCGCTCCATCACGATCCACATCAAGGCGCGTCATCAAAATGTCTACCAAATCCTTGACCGCTTCGTCCACTCCTTCCTCCTGCCGCACACATCCACGCAGCAGCACCATCAAAAAGTCGCGCCGGATCATCCCTTCACGCTGGATGTCATAAACCCGGTAACAGTACTGGACCTTTTCCTCGAGCGTACCGCGCACGTACAGTGACACCATGCGGGCCCACGTTTCCATCGACACGTGCGAACTGTTACCACCGTCGAGTGCCGCATAAATTCGTCTTATAACGGCCGTATCCGTGATACCGAACGCTGTATCGAACACCGTCGTAAGCTGCTGGCGAGATATCTGCCCACCTGCCGCATCCGGATCATTTTTGAGTATTTTATAGTACACCAGCAGTACTAGCTCGAGCTCTTGCTGGTTGAAGTGCGTCACACGGATCAATCGCTTCACCAAACCGCTCACCTTGCTGAGGAACCGTATCTCTTCCGCCGTATCAAGCGTTGCGTCTAGATTCATGGTTTATGTGTACTGTGTCTTCGAAACACTCACCAAAACAGTCACAGCCTACTTGACATCGGCATGTTTATTATGCTTGCCTTCGAAGCAAAACTAATGCGCGCAGGTGTAGCGCAAAGTTAAATTGAAAGTGTGGACAGTACCGGTCACATTTCTTAATCAACGACGGTTTGCTCGAAATGCTACCAGAAGACAACAAAAAAACACGCTTATTACTTGTTTTACTTTTACTTTTCTTTTTCCTAACGATGCAATTGATATTAATTTCCCTACCACGGTACCACGTGGTACCACCGCCAGTGACAAACTTTACCCAGACGTTGAACCCCCGAAACCGTAGGCAACGAAAACTTTCCATCCAACCAAGCGTGCGCTCGATGTTGAGTGCCGGGCAAAGGCATTCCGGTAGGACGGTTTTCACCGAACTTCATCAAGGCCACCTGCTGCTATTTGGAAAATTGAATTAACCTTCTTAATATCGTCCCTTACCGTTGCGCCGCAACCCTGTTCACACCTTCCCTCCGAACCGCCAATGGTTGGTAAAATGGGAAACGGCTTTTCTCACGAAACGATAACTTTTCCCACTTGATGACCGGCACGACCTCTCGATCGTGTCGCAGGGTCGGGGTCCCTCCCAAACACTAGAGAATGTCTATTCCATTTCCATAATTACGACGCGTCCCAAATTTTCATCAAATCATCCACTTGCTCGAGACACACGCACACACACACACACACACACACATCCAAACACCCACATGACCACGTACATAAACTGAAGTTCGAAATGTCTCTATCGCTTGAGAGCACCGAAAGGGAGTGAGAACGGGGAGCAATTTGTCCGGGTTTCCTCTTTTCATGCTTCAAAGGCAAAAAAAAGGAAAGCAAAAAACTGAACCGTGTCACTTAAAGCTTCCACTGGTGTTTAAATATGGGAGGAAGTTTTTCACCGTTCCGAGCGCCGGTCCAACATGCAAGGTAAGACGGTAAGAGATGGGACGGGCCACGGGTAATAAACTTCTAATTGGAAATCCATAATTCACCGAGCATCGGGACGATGTTTTCGTGTACGATGCTCTGCCGATGCCTATCCGCTGGGGATGATGCAAATGAGTTCGGTAGGAGTCATGAGATGCTTGGAGTTGTGTGGCCTAGTGGTAGAGATGGTGATGGTGCAAGTTGCAAAAGGATTAATCGTTTAGTGGAACAGTGAGAGAGAGAGATAGTGAAAGGTAAAAAAAACCAGGGGATAAATTGTGGAAATGGTAAGGTTGCGTTACCGAGTCAGGCCCGTAAATCACTTAATCCACACGTAATCCGGAATGTTCGCCAGCGATTGCTAAGTATTTATCATAATTCACACAGTGTGAGTGTACTACAGTGGCAAATAAGGGGGAAAAATCGCAGCTTTCACCACAATGAAGGGATAAAACTCCCGTTGGGATAAAGCGAAACAAAAAACGCTGCTGATAAGCTCTATCCCTAGCCAGTGGCTTAACGACTTTGCTCTGAGGCGATATTTTTTAATATTGAAATTTAAGCGATCAATCCCATAAAATAGTATGATGAGGTACTCCACTAAACCACGAATCCTTGCAAGACATGATGCGCCTAGAGACAAGATATCACTTCAGACATTCATAACAAAAAAAAGGATGTGTGAAGATCTTAATGAACACTTCCAGTAGCTGACAACTAGTGTGATGAAACATCCATTTGATCGACCATTAAAAGAGGAATATTCGGTGAACAACAATCATGGGACGATGTAACGCAATGTCTCGATTATACTCGTCCAACATACAGTGATTGAGATCCGTTTTCCTGTTACTCCACCAAAGTGCCAAAGTTTGGAACACAACCCTTCCCCATGCTTTCTGACCGCCCATTCACCGTGTCCGCACAATTCCGCTTCCGGGCATCACGGGTGTACCGGAACAGTTTATGATGGAACTTAAATTGCGCTTCCGTTCCATCCCCTCCCGGAGGGCAGTCTCCGGTCGGTTGAAGGGAGTTTCCACACCATCATAATTCCAACCAGCGGTGAACCAGCGTCGGTACAATGGGTGTGGGAATCGTGATGATTATTCAGTGACAATATTTCTTCACCTTCGTCAGCACACATCACCCGACGGCGTTCGCGCGACAGTACCACGAAACGATCGTACAAAATGCTGCGTGTGGAATTGGATGTTATTTATATTCAAATTAGGTAACACACTCACGTGCCATCGATGCCAGGATGGAGATGACGTGTATGATGTAGGTATGCGCCCTCCCGCACTCACACACACATAGACATAAACCCTTAAATTGCCTTCCCGGTCCCATATGGAAATCCGGTCAAGCCGCGTTTTGTAACAGTGGGTGTGAGGAAAGGGCAAGACAGGGGAAAGGATAGGCTTTCTTTTACGCTATCACTTCCCTTCCATCTTTCCAGTGCTCACACGTCAACGGGGCAATATTTGAATGTCAGTTCGTACGAAATGGTTTTGACTCTACTAGGAGAATGATTGGTGTGGCAATATTTCACATTTCACACAAAACAAACACAAAAGCAGCAAAAAACATAAACCCCCCACCATGTAGAAAACAAACTTTGTTTGTGGAAAAGAGCTAGATTTGTTTATTTACTAGCACGGTACAGCAGATTGAGCGAAATTGTCGTCCTGTGCTTCGCTAGTGCCACCAGAAACGAGTGAAAAAAATCCGATCCATAGCTCTAGGAAAATGTAAAAGCTCATAACTTTCCATACCGGCGTTCGGTGAAATTCGGCTCAACAATTGTCAAACGATTGAAACGGACGGGTGATTGGGTTTTTGGAATTTTGATCGTACGATAAAGCTTTTCATTGAAAATTACTTTGGCTCGGGGAAAAGTGACAGCTTCACCGTTTATGATCTTACTTTAATTTGATGGAAAATTTAAATTGCAATCACATTTTTTTTTATTGTATTCTGACGCTCACTATGTATCGCTTAAGGAAAGCTATAAAGACATCATGTAGAAAAAATCCAATGTATTTGTCAAAAACAATTTTTAATCAACAATACTGAAAAGTATCGAAGCTACATTCCTAAGAGTAAACTCGTGTCTTCAAATTTAGTTTTTTCAAAACAACAATGAAATCACAAAAAAATCTTAAAATTTTGAGAAAAATTGGTATTTTTCTGATGCTGTATTGTGATATTGTTGAAACATGTATTGAAAAGCTACAGGGAAAACACTTACAAATCCTCGGTGAAAAATTTGTTTCAACATTAAATGGCCACCACTGTGTCTGTCAATTATTTTTTACAAATTTCATCCTTTTGAATTCTAATGAAATTGTTTTTACACGGTATTTTTTTCATTTTTAATCTTAAATCAAATGACCAAAACTTCAACTGACACCGCAAAAAGTTTTTCTATAGCCCTCCAAAGAAAAGCTTATGAAACTGTCAGTTTTTTAATTAATTTTACGAACCCATCAAGGTGTTTTGTTTCCCATTAAAAACCTCCTAAATAATTTAGTTTTCATATTTAAAAGAGATAAAAATCACCTTTTTTTCAATCTATTGAATCCATATTCTTAGAAGCTCTATATATTTTGCGTACACAAGGGCTTCAAAATGGGAAAGATCACAAAATAAACAAATCAATCTCCCACTCCTCAAAAAAGAAAGCTTTCTTCATTATCAAATTTTTGACAACCAGTCCAGTCCGCATAATTTCCAATCCATTTAATTTAACTACCTTAATTGCGACCGAAACACACGCCCCCAAAAACGGGATCCACATCACTTTAAGTAATGAGAAAACCTCAAATATGATTTTAGCGAAGACTGTATTCATCTTCAACCTTTACCTTCTTTCCCCCTTTGCCCATGTTGAGATAGATCATTAAATAGATGAAATCACGGCTACTTCCCCAGCACGACTTCAATCAGCACAAGCTAATGAAATCCACAAACGATACATACCATCGTACCGGAGCCTTCTGAATAATTTAAATTCAATCAACCTTCCCTTCCCCGCGTGCTACGGGCACACAGCCCAGCTCCAACCGGTAACAGTATAACTCAAACTGTCCGGTTCGAAATTGGGTCAAATTAAGGATCTTGGTCTAGTTGTCACCTCGCATTATCGCCGGTACGGGATGGTGTGATGTTACCATTTATGAACTGAATCGCTTGCCTCTAATCCGTAAGCTTAAATGTCAGCCCAATGTGTGTTTGTGTGTGTGTGTTTATAGAATGTTAATGCTGGTCACATTTCGGCCACCAGAACTCACGTCTGTCCGTCACCAGAGTCTAGTAGTGTGCGCGTGAATAATTAATGCTAATCAATCGAAACTGACGGTAGCACGATTCCGTTGCCTAAGTTTATGCGTCCATATCCATAGAGAATAACGATGAGCAGGATCATGGTCATGGTCATTACAGCTCCAGTGAGCTTTTGTTGTGACGAAAAGGGTGTAAAAAACTCACTCACGAAACTAATTGGTAGTTATGAAATAATTCAAGTTATTTCTATCAAAGTTTGACCAACAAACAAGTAAATCAACATAACCTACTCGCCTTGCTTCTTTGTGGTGAGTTGTTTAATGAACTAAAACACACCGGAAAAGTATTCCATTGAACCGGAAAATAATTTGCTGATAGGTGAATAAAATGTTTACAATACGACTCCAGTTAACTTGCTAAAATATTTCCAATTTTGTTGTGCTGACCTCGTTCCCAAACAAACCACACCCGGAAGGCATCCAAAATGGGTGCCATACAAACACACACACACACTTTTCGTACGCACTATATGCGGTATTCGGTACATGCGTGATTGTTTCAGACACGAAAAAAAACACGAGAAATTGTGAAACCACCATACTTCGAAACGGGTTTGTGGGGGGCCGTAAAATATTTCAATAAACAAATTTCTTACCACACGATGGTGGTGAACACCCACCGGAACAGCAAACTCTCCCAAAAACCCAACCGAGCATGTTTTGTGGTGGGTTTTTTCCTCCTCGAAAACGTACTACAGGGAATGCAACTTGACAACAACAAAAAACTACCCTTCAATTGTTTGGTACGCTTTGGGTGACTACATGAGTCGTGAGTTTGAGTTGTGGGGTGAGAAAACAACCAAAAATATCCTCACTACCTTGGGGGGAAAAAACATTGGAACGAAAGCAATAAAACAGGTTACCGAATTCGTCAGTCGTACCTGGGAAACGGAACGTAGTTAAAAAGGCACACGAACCCTCACACACACACAAAAGAATATACGAACAGGACGCGTACAGACTGAGTAAAAGTGAGTGAGCTTAATACTGCATGTGAATTTATTGCTTTAACTCAGCTTGAAGAGTTTATATGAATCTTTGACTCACTCTTTTGCATATCAACTCACTTACTCACTCTGTGCTGACTATCGACTCACTCTGTGTTACAAAAAATTACAGTAATTGAATGAAAAGGTCCGATTAATTTAATATGGATCAATGTCCTTTGAACGAAAGCGAAGTGAAATTAACGACAACTAAATCCAAATAGAGTTACAAAATACATATTTACTCTTTTTAAGTGATATGAAACGCAAAAGAGTGAGTCGCTAGTTGGTTCAGAGAGTGAGTGAGTTAAAACGCAGAAGAGAGAGTCATTAGTTTAGAAAGTGAGTGAGTGTGTTAATTGAAAACGCAATAATCAAAGAATTAGTTTAGTGTATTATTGTTTATGAATCTCTAGAAGAGTGAGTAAAAGATTCAAATCTTTATAATAACTCTTTCACTCTGTTTCAACTCTCTCAAGAGAGTCATTGTTCTCATCTCTAGTACAGACACTTTTATGCTAAATTGTGTCCCAATGTAGCCACGCAGTGTAAGGTTTTTCATAAAAGTGTCGGCAAATAGGAAGAAATACTTAGCGTAACGAAAGGTTCACACTTTGTAGTTGCAGTAACGATTCATCACCATTCTGTTCAAGCTAAAGAAAGCGGCCCATCATCATTCGGCACCTCTGGGTTTGAATGCTTACCTGCAAAGAGAGAAAAAGAATGAAAAAGGAGTTATGTAAAAGCATCATTAATAAAAAAAACCGGTTGCCACATTATTTCGGAACAATTAATTCAGGTGCAGGAACTTGCGGTAAAATTGAAAATCCATTTTCATTGAAGTTTACTTTCATCATACTCCCTCACCTGGTTTGGGACGTACAAGTAATAAATTACTGTTACGCACCAGCTTCTCCTTTTGTTTGCTTCCACCATTTCTATGCCCCTTTTTCCTGTTTGTTTTGCCATGCTTAAAAAAATCTAAATCTAAAGAAAAGAAAAAAGCCCTGGTTTTACCTTACCATGACGGTTGGAAAAGACTTTCTGAAATTACACACTCACCCCGGGCACGATACGATCAAGATCGATTGATTGTTGTTTTGGATGGGAAAGTTAATCTCGGTTCGATTAAAATTTTCAAATCTACTACCATTCCTTTCATCGCAACAAGGAAAAACACAAACACAGCTTAGCCGACTGGGTGACAGGTGGAAAAGAGGACGGGGAGAGGAGACGGAAACGCAGGGTAAAAAAAAGGTATACAACAAGCTGCCACATCTTTTAAAGATACTTAATCTTGTTTTTTTTTGTTTGGGTTACATGCCTATCTTCGTACCTTTCGTACCTTGAAGGCCCATTTTTACGTCATCGGTCCAGCATTCGTTATCGGTATGAATCTGTGGTAGAAAAATAGGACCTCCCGTCCATTATATTACGCTCCGACACACAGCTGAACGTGAGCCCGTGCCCGCGAAGTTCCAACAAACTCTGCTCCATTTGACGACCGAAAAGGGCATCTTCCGAAGGGAAGATACCGACAGTAAGCAAGTGGGAAACACACACACAAAAAAACCTTATCCTTAAAACTGCTGCAACGGTTTACTAACGAAACCAGTCCGGGAGATGTTCCGGGAAGGGAGAAACAGGAACAGAAGGAATCCTTACCGGATGGGGTGGGGTAGATGGAAATGGAATTGATTGTGATTAGAAGCGTTGACGTGGGTTACTGACTAGGTGGGAGTGTGTGTGTGTGCCCCTAGTGTGAATGTGTGGCTTTCGAAGATGTCCCCGGGATCGTTGGGTAGCTTGCAAGTTGAATTATTGTAGAGCACCCTTACCAACCACCCTCTAGCCTCATTCCTAGGATGAATCCTGCCAGCAGAGTAATGGCGGACGGTGTAGGAAAATGAAATTTTGAGCTAACATTCAATGTACCCATATCAGCCTGGTACCCGATTCCGAGCGACATTCGGGATTGAGCGCCCACACAAGCGCATCGGCATGACATGTCGGACAGTCGTGTGCGAGAATCGATTTACACTCTAACAGCTGCTCGTACGGTACAAAATCGACAGTAAAATCCCTCCCCCAAAAACCTTCCGGGGCTGCATGGGAACGATGCATATCGATTCGCCTCCCATGCGGCCAGGCGTGCAAGTGCACGAGCATCGGATACTTTGAGCTTTCGCCCTACCAAACCAATCACGGTACACATACACACACGGCACTCAATACTGTTGCCTTTCGTACCTCGTTCCATCATTCCGTACGCGTTCCGTACAAAATGGGACCATATTTTCATCTCCCGCAAACCCATCGCTGACTGGATTTCTTTAGCTCGCATATGTGAAGCAAAGGGCGTGTTACGTTCGGAGTGGAGAAACGTTCGATGATTTTCATTGACACACAGCGTTGCGTTACTGATAAGCCGGCACATCCTTTTGCACGTCGGTTTGATGAAACTTGCTCCCCCCTTTTCCCACTCATTTGCGGTGCGACGGTCGCCGAGGTGGAAAGGCTGGGATGAGTGAGAAGAGGCAGCAATATGAACACAGGACAAAAGTTACAGCCAGGACAGCTACAGGACACTCGACACGCTCGGGAAACCTGATGAATGAAGCTGATTGAATGTTGATTGAATGGATTGCTTCATTTCGCTCACGTTCGGCGATGGTCAGGATTTTTCGGTGCAGCGCTTGCGATGCTTGGGAAGTGGTAATAAAGCGAAACCGGTGCAACTGTTTCATCGATCAGTCGACCGGTTAAATTGTATGCCTTTTCAATAGTTTTCCTAGCCATTTAGGTGAGTACTTTTATTTTACATTTGACGGATTTTTTATATGCTACTGTTGCTGAACATTCAGCACAGATTTTATACACGAACAGAAGTAGACCACGTTTTTATCAGTAGCTTTTAGAAAGTAAGGCATTATAGTGTGTGTTAAATAGATAAAATCGATTAACCACAATATGTTTTAAACATTAAAACTTGTATACCATGAGGTCTTACGGTTTAAAAAGCGTAGCTGCCTCTATTTAGTATAGTTTGTAAGCTTAATTACTTTAAGTCTTTGCTTAAAGCCTTTGTTTCAGGCTAAAGACTCCTAATGTTAAGGACACCAATAACGAAATTTTCAAAAAATAATCAAACAAATTGTTAATGTTGTTTACATTAAGTGTTTATATAAAAAAATCTTAAATCTTTTCGACGTAAACTTTCTCACAAGGAATTGCTTATAGTTGGCATAAAACTGTATATTGATTCATCGACTAAATAGAAAATAAAAACATAAGAATAAAAGCATTTTGTGTTTTCCAATAATTTAAATAATGCCTTTAAGTGTAAGCTAACATTATTTGGAGCTATTTTCAGTGCTTTAAGAACAACGGAAAAAAGGAAAATATTCCCTCGCAGTAATAACAAAAACACACCCAATAACGTTCTGTCACTTTTTCTCCATCTGACAGCAGCAGAGAAATGTCGCATGGGTTTCCATTTTTAATGATATTTCTTTTACTTCGTTCTGCTCACTTGATGCTGCACCATTCACCCCGAAGAATAGAAAAGGAAATTAAACCATCGCTCAAACTCCTAAAGCATCATCTCGATCGCCTGCCCTACCCAGCTCGGTCGGGTGTGCCTTTTTCTCAGAGCAAAACTTTCCCCAAAAAACCCAGTTACCAGTTCGATGGAACGACCAGCAACGACAACAACAACAAAAAAAAACTCATTTTACCATCGTGCACTCTCGGGCGCTTCAAAAAGCTTCCACCGAGTGAAACGGTAATGAAGCATCCATCCATCCATCCGTCCATTTAGTGTCAACCGGGATGGAACCGAAACCTATAGGGCGGGATACTGTTGCTATGGGCGCTTAACGGGAAGAGTCACAAGGTATGCCTACCGTTTAATTGCGTCCAATCACTCTTTCCGCAGTGCACAAATCATGCCGCGTGCGTCGGTATGCTGGCAAATACAAGAGTCTTTGGTGGGCATTGCGTGACTGTGGCAAATCTGCCCCCAATCTCACTTTCTCAGCGATTATGAGATAAATATTTGTTGTTTGTCAAACATAATTTTTGATGGATTTCTTTCACGCCCGCGAAGAATCAAAGGTACTCGGTGGGACGCATTTATCGCGTGCGCCCAACAGTTGTGTGCGATGCAAATAGGCTACTTGGGGTAAATAGAAGACCGGAGTATTACATGACGCTGGAATAAATGCGAATTTCCCTATTCATTTGTTTAGCGATCAAGCTTACAACAAAAGTGTTTCCAGTAATGGTTCAAAGAGAAAGCTAATGTTTGTTTATATCAATCGCAAGGGAAGGAATCGTAATTAGTATTATACTTAAAAGTTTATTTATTTTTATTTATTAAAAGCTCTTCCCCACTTCTTATCTTTACTCAAAACTACACGGACAGCAAAATTATTTATTAACGTACACCCATTTGTTTCCTGCACACGTGCACAATCGAGCAATAGAATACGATTATATTGCCCGATAAACCCCATCAGTAACACACACGCGCACCAAGCTGCCCAGTATCAACTTACAGCTGTCTACGTTTCTGACAACTTCCTCTGTGTTTTTTTTTTATACATTCACTCCTATTATACTGCTCGTCTTTCCATCGCAAATGGAAGCTCAAAACTGGCTTCACGGCTGTCCGTAACTATCATGAATAATTTTCCGATAAATTTCACACAACTATCGTTGAAAGTGACAGGTTTGTGATGCTGTAGCTTGTTCTTCTACTTCTGGCACGCATCCCCTGCCACCGTAATCAACATGGGACGGCTTGTGCCCGTTTAACATCGATCTGTGCCTTTGCATTTAATCGCTGCACAAACGGTGCCTATAAAACACCAGGCGTCTCCATCCGGAACATTACAACCGGTTTTTGGAAGTGGGAACATATTTAAGTTTGTACCGCTTTTACGACATTTTCTTGACAGCACTGTTTAAATGCTAACCGATATTTGAGCCATTATTTAAAGTACCATTTCAACCAGTCAGCGATTTTATAAACCTTAACCACAACGCCTCACTTGAAAGCGGCCGATAAAGCGCTCTGGTACGGAAATGCGTCAACGGTTTGGAACGGTGGGAGTGAAAAAAAAACAATATAAACCACCACCAGAGTAGTTCGTCTGTTCGTTAAAGTGAACCCACTGTGTCCCTTCAGTTGGAATCGAAGAGACAAAGTTTAAAATTAGATTTGCCCTGCTGCGATGAAAGCGTAAAAGGGCCACGGGTAGCTT
The DNA here is from genome assembly GCF_943734845.2 of Anopheles funestus. Classification (NCBI taxonomy): domain Eukaryota; kingdom Metazoa; phylum Arthropoda; class Insecta; order Diptera; family Culicidae; genus Anopheles; species Anopheles funestus. The sequence goes on from NC_064598.1 coordinate 20,760,712, forward strand.
CCAGTTTCCACCAGACATGCAAACCATCATCATCATCATCATCCTTATCGTGATTCGTACAACACGAGGTGCTCTTCCATCGACGATGGTTTTGTCGTTGTGATGTTGGTAATAAATGATTCACTTTGTCCCCTTTTTTTCTGTAGCAGGAACAGTAGCACCATGCCGTCACGGTGTGTGAATGGTTAATGGAGCCAAAGGGGGTCAAATCTTACAGGATACGCTGTTTGGATCGTGAGTGTGTGTATGAATCAAATATTCACCTTCTCCTTCGTATCTTTTGGTTTTAAACATAATTTTTTTCTTCTCTCGAATGAAATAGCTAAACCATCCGAAATCACTGTGGTTTTATTTCTTGATATCCCTTTCGCCGTACCTTTTACGTGAAATGATCCTTCATAAGTACCCAAAGTAAATGGTTGAATATTAATTAAATGATAGTATGAAAAAGCCACAGCAAAAACAAAGAAATCGTTGTAAAAATATAATATTTATTTGCATTCTTCTATTCAACTGTGGTTTATTACACAAATAGAAACAGAAAAAAATAATAATCAACTCTTAAAGTACGGTGACGGTATACCGTAATCCGGAATTTTATCTACATCATACTTTGCTTGTCTTTTGGGCTTCCTTATCAACGATTAGCGTCGGGCAAAACGTAATCCTACTCCATTATGGATACCGTGCTCTACCCCATCAGTAGCTTCTCGTTCATCAACTCAACTACGTCACTGCGATAAGCTTCTAGCCCAACCCATCCACATTATCTTACGGCACACACATACAAACCAACGACCATTCAAATCCGGAGTGCATTTGTTTGTTTCTACCATCTCGGTTCCACAAAACATTACCAACATTCAGCTATCATTATCACTCCACCGGAACCACACCCAAAAAACGCACAAAACGAAATCAGCTCCCAACCAAAAATAAGACAACGATGTATGGGTATGGATGTTTTTAAATATAGCGCCCCCGGCATTGGAGCTATTTGGCGAAAGCATTAAAAGCTCAGCCCACGGTATTAGCCTAGTTCTAGGGAAAAGATTATGTGCCTCCGTATCACCGTCCCACAAATGGTGCTTTTCGTGGTTGTTTCTGCTTCCATACGCACACATACACACACACACACACACATACGCAAATGGATTTCAATGGGAGAAAATTGAGACACACTTCATGCGTTTTGCCTTTCGCCATGGAGACGCCCAGTGATTCTTAGCGTTGTTTTGCGTTGTTCGAAAGTAAAGTGCTCATTAAATGCTCGCAGGTCTTTGCACATCGTTTTCGTCGTGTAGCTCACGATACAGCGATCCTGGAAAATTGGATGGAAAATAAACCTCACCAAACGAAAGAAGAAACACATGAATCACAAATGCACACAGCAAAAGTCCAACAGTTGCTTATTCTATTTTCTTTTCTTTTTTTGTGCATTAAATGTGGATCCCTAATGCATTGGGAAAAAGTACTACCTTTTTGTTGCAAAATAAAAATAGTTTGAAAAGAAATCATTGTACAAGAATAATATGAATCGCTACTCACAGTGCCACAATGACATTCAGACTAGGGTGGGCTGAAGATGTTCTTTTCTATTTGCACATTAGGGCGCATCCTTATCTTTTAGTTTCAATGCATTCAAACTCTTTAAGCACTCAAGTTCTTGTTTTATTATATCGTAACATTGCAAATATTAAATTATTTTATATTAGATATTACACAATTCCAACCCTTAGTCAACATTTCTAGGAACCTTATTTGACATGATCTTTCATGTACTGAAAGTTCACACATTAATCAATTAAAACAACACATTTTGAGTAAATATTGATGCTTGCTTGCTGTGTCGCCGGTGTGCACACTAAAGTTCAAACCCCGCAAATTGTGACAATGTGCACAATCAATCACCATTTGCTCACTTAAGCGAAAAGCCTTCTGACAGTGTCATTGGACACTGAAACAACATACACCGATTTGCTGTATTATTATGCCACGAATGATCGACAATGAGTTTGCTTCCTCTTAGTCCCAAAAAATTATCACCAAATGGTGTGACCGAAACACCGACAAAAAACACGCGTAACATTGTGTCTATCGGGTTTGTCGAGTCATCGGTTTTTTGCTATTGTTTCCCGCTTACTCGCTTTGCTTTCTCATACAGCTTGAAAAGGCCAATAAGGATGACTCTTCAGTTTTGCCGAAAACCCTATTTTTGGCACCCCATGTACAGTTCCCGCCCGGGCAATGTTTAGTTCGCCTATAAATATAACAAACTGCAACACAAGTTTACAAGAATGCCTCCATCATCAAATACAGTACCCATTTGTCAATGAAGAGGTTTGTGGGAAATGGGAAAATATTCATTAAAGAGCTATTTTTAATGTGTATTCCTCTTTCCTTCGACTAGGAGTTCTTATCTATCAAAGTATGTACATCCTATTTAGACTAAGCAATTATATACGATTCTGAAATATGGACTCTGTCCAAAATTGAGAAAGGAATCTTATTTGCATTCGAGAAGAAAATACTTTGGAAAATAATTTCATTTTCGGCCTTTCAAAAACAAATTAAGACACACTTCAAGCTTTTCTCCTTTCGTCATGGAGACGCCCAGTGGCTCACGTCTTTGTGGCGAAAAAGATTTTGTTTTGCCTTTCATTTGGAGAGATGTTTTGTGATTTGAAGTCTGAGGCTAAGATGGAGTCCATCGATTTCGTTGTTTCACTTTTATATACTTTTTTTTCTTTACAAATTCTTACCACAGCTTAATTTTACATGTCGTCCCGAACCGTTTATCTCGCTGAAGAAGAACAAAACACAACAAACACATTTAACCAGTACTGTTTAACTTTTCTTTTATTAATCTTCATTTGCACCAATCGGAACGCATCGAGCATCATCCAGTTTTATTTTTTGTTTGTTTTTTTTTTAATATTCTCCCCCATGCGCAACTATGAGCGCCATCGCCATCCCCATGGGACAGGACATTAAAGTTTCTGACAATGCAGCTTCACTGCTTCCGATTTCCGATCGCGTAACGCACACATCGGAACCTGTCTCGTATATCTGTCTGTGTGGGGGTGTGTGTGTTTCTGTGTGTTTGTGCGTGTTTAAGTATGTGTGTGCGCTGTGGGTTGAGCAAACAGGTATCCAAGGTTAACTTACACTACTTACACAGATGGTTTGGTATTAGCTACGTATTCGTGTACGGTGTAAAAGTGTTTCTGTGTGTTTTATGCTCCTGTTACGACCATTTCCCTTCCCACATTCATCTTCTCTGTTTTTTTGTTTGTTTTGTTTGTTTTCTGTTTGGGCAGAGGTGTCTGTTACAGGTAAACATCGAATTCGCTCGGTACTAAATCCTTGAGACAATGATACATGCAACTGTTATCCATTTAAAAACATTCACGTGTAGATTACATTTGTAACGCTATTTCCCCCCATTTTTTTTGTTTGTTTGTTTGCCTGGCATATGCATTTCCTATGGTGGATTTTAATCAGTGTAAATACGGTTTCAACATGATATACTTCTATTGCATCCTATTGATAACGGTTGTTACAGGTGTTGCGATTTGTTTTGTGCCATTCGGTCCGATTTGATTCATTCTGCAGGGTTTGATGTATTTTGTTGTATTTTTTTTTGCTTTTGTTAACGAAACAAATCGCTGTACATTAACACATACACGTCGCAAATAACATTACCTGTTCCGTTCTTTCTATCTGGCCCTATATTTCCCTTCCTCTCAAATGGAACACACTAGTAACAATGATCAACACGAGCAGCACATTTATTTCCTCATTCAATTCCTATAAATTTTGACACACTTTACACTTTACATAAAATGTATTCATCGAACTAGCAAAACCCTGCACAAACGAGGGTGCGCCCTGGTTTGCATGCAAACAGTAATCGAAATGGTAGAAAGTAATATGCAAACAACCAATGGTACCAATCGAGGTAATTAGTGTTCTGATGGTATTGGTACCAGGCGCTCAGCTTCAGACTAAGTAGATGCAACAAAACTGGTACATCTCAGAACAAATAAAAAATCTTACTTCCATTTTGCATCATGTGGTGCACATCAATGTTGCCACGGTCTGTATGTAGCAGATGGTAGCAGATTTGATCGTTTCCTGTGGAATACACCCCCAAAAACCAAAGGCATTCCACCCAAGGCTATTAGAGAGAAAAGTCAATAGAATAGAACCTGTTCGGTTATATTTTGATGAGCAAAAAAAACCCACCCGATGCACGAAAAGATGTGACAGCAGAAAGCATTTGCATCCAGATGCATAGCTTATATACCTTACATTGCAGCCATAAAATCCTTTCGTGTCCTTTTGCAACAAAGCGTGATAAAACTGAATACACAAACACGCGCACACCCACGAACACATACAGCAAAGTGAAACAACGATCGCTAGTAAAACAACGACAAGAACGAAAAAAAGCCACCCCCCTTCCCGGTCGCGTATGATTAAATACACCAAGTGCAGTGCCGATGCACACATAATTAAACACATTGTGCAGCATCACTCTACCGTAAAGTGTGGACCGCCTCTTGCTTGTGCTCTTTTGCACAAAGTGGCTGCACGGCTAACCTTGAGCACATCAAACCATGCTCGGGGAAGGCATCCGGGAGCCTTTCGCTACATCCATCGCTGAAGCGCGCACCGTCACACAATCGCTTTGACAGCTGAAGTGGTTCGCAACAAAAGCGCAACGACCGTGCGCACACATACGCGCGCTCGCCGGAAGTGTATGCATCGTCGTGCCTATTCTCTTCACGGAGCCACCCATCCGCTAATAAGATACCGGAAAAAGGGCTTGAGGGAAATAAACAACCTTTATGTACATGCATCGGCCATACCTTAGGCGCTTGTTTTGGTGGCTAACTTTAAGCATTGCTTCGTGGCTCTCTGCTAGCGAAAGAATGCAAAAAACACCGACGGATGAAGACAAATGCCTCCCCCCAACACAAGTTGAAAGACAGGGCGGCAAACAATAGACTAGATGGCGAAAAGGGGGGTGTATAGTCGTCGGCAGTAAAGCATTGAAGATGCCGAAGCAAATTGCGAAAAGGCTAACGTAAAGGCGTATCAAGTGCGCGTGATCACTCGCTGACAGTGAAGCATCAAAACAATAACACCAGCAGCCCAGAAGTGCATTTCCATTAAGCACGCTTCTCAGTCGAAAGGGAGATGGTGAACTTGAAAGCATTCGGGTGACATCTAAGAAGAAGAAAAAATGGTGGGATTAAGATAAGCGGAAGTACCAGCAGGGGAAAAGCGTGACAGGTTACGGGCTGTCTCTACTATCCAAAAGGGGAAATTCTAAAGAAAACCATGGAAGTTGGGAATAGAACTGAGACCAAAACTGTAAGCCTATCTTCACCATAAACGGCTTCCCACGGTTTTTCGTTCATCCCGTATCCAGTCACAAGATTATAGAGACGTCATTAATGCGATGGTGCCGAAGCAATGGCACCAGCACTAACCAGCATATCCTTCACCTAGATTCACGTGCCATCGCACACGGTTTTGCAACGTGCGCAACGTGCACCGGGTGACGGATTCGATAACGCCAAAGCGAAAAGGAAGTTAGGTTTTATCATCATCGGCAGCTCAGCAAGAGGATCCCGTTTTACCGTGGCACCTCAGTCGAACATGGCACACACTAGTCGGTGCCACCCCTTACTGGCTTTTCCACTTTTTCCTCCTCATTCTCTCTCTCGCTCTGCTGTAAAATTTTGTTCGAAAGTAAACCATCCCGCTTCCACGAATCGATAGTGGTTTTTAATTTGATCGAACTTTCACGGGCACTCGCGTGTCGATGTTCACATAGAATGCATCGAACGCATCCAACTTTGCAACGAGTTTTACTACTACCATTTTTTTTCTCCATCTTCTTCCCTTAAACGTTATACGAATGAAAAAAGAACGGAAATGAACGAATCGTTCGTTTTGCAGCATCGAACATGGATCGATGGTGGGAAGAACGGCGCAGGGTGTTTTGCACGGGAATCTGGTTGCATTGTGTGCCGAAGGGATGGTTGTTAAATTCCTCATGAATGGTGAACAGTTCATCTCGGGTTTCAATTAAAGATACTGCTTAAAAAGGGCGTAAGGCGATACACTGGAGGTTGGGTGGTACTTTTTCCCTTCATTTTTAGTTTCTCCTGCATTTAGTGCAAGTCCTATTTTTGGATATTATTACTTTTTTGCCAATTTTGATTGTTGATAAAAGTTGTTTACTTGGAAAATTGTTTTCATTTTAGAATGTAGGAAATTATTACTAAACTATTAAGATATTTTGAAGAAGGTAAGAACAGAATAATTTAAAAAATATCTTTCAAGCAGACAAATCACTCAGCTATTCGATATCTTTAAAGTTGTATCTTAACAGAAATTTAAATTAATACAAAAAATTGATTACTTCACAACTTTTAAGAAAATTTAATGCGCGTAAAGAACAAAATGGGACAATTTGTGTTAAAAATATAAATTCCACTCATAATGACTCACAACTAGTAATAATATCAAGTTTTTGGGGATTTTACAAGAAAAGTCGTTTAAAACAACTTTACTCAATATTTTATTCGTTTTTATCAACAACTTTCCTAAGACAAAGTCGAAAGTTGAATCACTTATTTCGAACGAACTCTTGTGGATATTGAACGCCATCTGTGTGACATAATACACTTCAGGATCTAGGCTGAAATGTTTTGCCCGGCATGTGCTTCAATATACGTCTGAATCGAATACGAATCGAAAAAGAACAAACCTCCCTTTTTGTTTTGATCCTCAAAAGAAGTTAGAAGCAAGTTGAGAAATGTAGCCTTCGTCAGCATATTTCCTGATAGAACTTATCGAAACAATCTTCACATTTGATGCGAAAATTTCGACCCTTCACTTCCCAGATTTCGTTTGTTTGGACTGTAGACTAAGAACTGTGTTATGGCTAACATTGAGAAACTTTTTTAATGCCAACCACTGTCGCTAAATGGCATCCAACGCGCTCACCAATCACTTCCAATCACACTCTAGACTTTAAGAAAATTCATAACCTTGGACATAGTTTTCCTGTTTGTTCTTTGTCGTTGCTGCTTTCTATTGAATTTCACTGTAAAATCATATCACCCAGAATCATAGACCTTACAAAAGAAAAAAGAAATCTGTCACATCTGTCCAACCACCAAGAACCAAACCAGTTCGTAATTGACAACCTCACTTTGATCTAATTACACCGTTCCTGGAGCTCGGGATTTTATTTTTTCTCAATTCTTACCCCCTTGCGATGCAATTGTTTCACTTCCCTAGGCAAAAAAAGGTTCGACCACCAACGTTGTAACGAAAGAACTGGGTCAACTGTACCGAATTGAGATACCTTTCCACCTCCGGAAGAGAAGCGAGAGCACATTCTTGTGCCACTTGACCCGAATAAAAGGCTCTCGAAGGTTTCGAGATCGAGTGGACAAACGAATGTCACCCGGTTTTGCTTTCTTTTTTTTGTGAGACTGCTATCGTTGCAACCTCTCGACCAGCAGGTTAATTTTAGCCCAGCAGGGAGATCCAACCAGCGCACGAACGAGCGCCATTGATTGATAATTAATGCACTGGTTTTGCGAAATGGCCACTGGTGGGGCGTAATCTTTGAGAAGTTAATTTATTTTACCAAGCCACAAATGCCTGTGTTTGTCCGGTTGGGTGTGGATGTATGAGTGTTCCTATTATTTCGATATGCCCGGAACTCCCTTCGGGTCTGCTGAATCGATAGACCCGGGTGGGAGTAAAACAATCACTTCACAATCAATGTGCTGCCATATGTCCTGCCGCCGATTTGTTGAAGCATAAATTTGCGGATAAAATGAACCGTATTTCACGCTCACGATAGGACGAGGTGAGTGGTTGATTTTCTGCTCGAAACGGATTATTGTCACAGTTGTTTCAGTTTATTTTACCAATGCCTTTCATGCGTGTTTTTTGTTTGTTTGTTTGGATTTCATATACTCTGTTTGTATGTTCACTGTGTCATTCTGTTTTTGATGTTGTTATTCTTTTTCTTTTTTTTCAAGTTTGTTTTTGTATTTTATTTATGGGTTCAAAAAATAAAACATCGAAGATTTGATAAACAACTAATGCTTTTTTGTCTACAATTCCTTGTATTTGAGTCTCTTTCTCTGTGTTTCTTTTTTTTTGCTTACTCTCTCCCTTTCTTCTCTTCTCCCTTTCCTTTCTATCTTTTTTTTCTTCTCTCAAATGTTAGCATTCGATGCGTTACGATGGTAAACAAGGCTGTTCTGTTAACTACATTCTGTTGCGCACATTAAACAACGGTAAACTGGCCAACAACAACATGGAAGTAATGGATAACTACTACAGCTAACACTATCACTACCCACGACTAGTGATTTATCAACCCCACTACACACACATACACGCCCCATACGTTCCGTTTTTCCTTCCGGTTTTGCATGTTGCGCTTTCGTTTTTTATTTCCTATTTCTTATTTATTTCATTCTTTTCTTGAGTTTTGCTTTTTGTTTGTTTTTTGTTCACTGGTTTTTTTTGTTTGTTTGGCACGCTCGCTCTTACAGTCGCTAGCATACCGAAGTTTAGGAAATAAAACGGACCAATTTGCAATTTTTAAGTCCTTCATACGCATTACACGACCTTGTGTGTACTTTGCCTTCGGCGGGTTTTTGTTTTCCTTTTTTGGGGAGGAGGGGGGCGGGGGCGAGGGAAGAATGGCCAAAGAATTTTCTTTTCTTTTTTTATCAAAAAACCACAAACTTTAACAAACACCCTAGCCTACACGCCCGGACATAACGGAATGAATTTCAGCTCGCTATCTTAGAATGGATACACACAAGAAGAAACACTGACTGAAAAGCAGCGGTTTCTTATTTCGCACACTCCACCTGACCGACAAGGATCGATTCGAGTGCATTCCAACCTTCACGTTAACGCGCTGATCTTGCTCCTGTTTAGTGTTGCAACAGTTTTTTTTTGTTCGTTTTCATTTCGGGGAAAATTGCAGTTCCATGTCCTTCTTTTGAGAAGCATTTTGTGTAGCATTTTTGGTTGTCATATTGTTGCTCTTTTTGCTACCAGTTTGTGCCATTCTTCCGTACATATACAAGATTTGCTTATTTATTTATTCCTTGCTGTAACACTGTTTATACTCGTTTATTAATTCAACCTCATTATACGTTCTTGCTATTAACGATATGTGTTCGCTAGTCCTGCGCCTTTCGTGGAACCTTCTGTGGTTTTTCCACGATGCCGGGAGCATTTTGGCTTGAAATGAAAAACTAGTTTGTAAAACTTTTGTGAGCTCGAATGAACACCTTTCGCCATGGTTACATTAAGGGTTCCGGCTCTAAATTATAATGTTTCGTTAGGATTTCCTTTGCTTTTTTTGTTTTTTTTTTTTCTTTGCTGTTTTGTTTCGTTTTGTTTATTTTATTTTGCATTTAAGTTTGTTATCATTTCATACAACTTCACTTAGTGTTTCGTTTACTGTTTACTTTCTGGAAGCTACCGGATGGCTCTACTTAAAACGCTAAGTAAATGTGTTAGTGTGTGTATGTGTGTGTCTGTTGCAGATTCTTTGCAGTTCCATACATCCAATCGTACACGTAACGGCTTTTCTCGAGCATTGTTATACATTTTTCTTTTATTATTATTTTTTTTGGTTTTAATTTTCTGTTTTTTTCTTTATAGGTAGATTTTCACTCTCTATATCTCTCTCTTTTTGCTCTCTTACCCCGTTTGGTGCTTTCAATCTAATTCTCCATCCAAACAAGCGCTCACGTGCACAAGAATCATGCAAAACAAAGTATCGCTAAGTCTCTTTAGTAGTTAGAAGTAAGTTTAAAGTAGCATTAAGTGTTTCTGCTTGTTTCTGCTCTGCACTAGATAGCTGTGTTTTATGTGTACGCTTTGTTTGGTTGTTTTTTTTCGTTTTCTCTACTCTCACATTGTGGCGAAAGCCGCTTTTTTCGCCCGGCAAATATGTTTTAGTTTGCCACTTGCTTCATCTTCTTTTCTTTGAAGATATTTGCAGTTGTTTTGTTTTGTTGTTTTTGACTAGCCTTTTCTTTTTTTGTTTGTTTTTTTTAACTCATTTTCTATTTTCTTTTTATTCGGTTGGTGCCCCCTCTTAGACGGCTGTGTAGAATTGGTGTGTAAGATTTCATTCCATGCTCGTGTGTCGTGTGTTTTCTTTTTTTTTTGTTTGTTGACGTGTTGGACGCTGTATGAACAAAGTGTGTGCCCGTTTTTTTTTGTTTATCGAGAGCGGTGCAATCGGTGCAACAAGCGTACATGGGTGTATTTGCTGTTTCACTCTACTGGTTGGTGAGCTACGCAGTGTTGGAAGAAGCGTGTCGGAACAGAGACAGAGAGACAGAGAGTCAGAAGGGGGAAGATCAAGTGTGGAAAAGTCGTGTTTCAACTTCTATGCTGGTTTCCCTTCACCAAATGCAAGAAAGCTGTGTGAGGGACAGAATTTCTGACGTGAGTCACCGTTTGAAGGTCCGGTATTGATCATTGTGCCATTATGCCAAAAAAAAAATACACTCGGATGATGCAAAATTCCTGAAGTCACACGCGTTTTATCCGGTAGCTTCCCAGAACGGTGTGCTGTTCCGCTGATCAGCATCAAGTGCAACTGCTTGGTTGCGTGAGGAAGATTCGTTTCACTGTTTTGCAAACACATTCCACCATCCTGCTCTGTCTGTTCGCTTCACACGGGATCTGGTCGAACTGGGTTATGCTTGTGGGATCGCGCTTTCTCTACCGTTGCGTTGCGCGGGCTGCACGCGGTTACCGACCGTTACGCCATTGGTTCTACCGTCTCGACGGCGTAACGCTCGGGATGTTAATGCTGGTGGACACACGCTTCCATAATACACGCTCCTACTACGGCTACTGGCCACGGAAGCCACTGACCCGTGCGCCACACACAGTACGGGTGGGATAGGTGCTGCTGGCGTTGGTATTGATGGTGGTGCTGGTGGTGGTGGTAGTGGTGGTGGAGATGGTGAGCACACTCGTCGCGGCCGCTACCCGTGCAACCGTGGCCATCTCTGTCGGCAACGGCAACACTAGCGGCAGCACCCGTGGAACAAAATCCGTCCAAATTCTAACAGCCGGGGGGCCTTGGCTATCCATCGGCGAAGTGACCTGGCCCCAGTTGGAGCTTATCTCACTTCGGTTCGCCCATCGTCGAACCGACCACTATGATCAGCACGATAAACACGGCTAGCAGCACCAATATACAGCAGATCGCCACGGCCACCATCGCACTGTTACTCATTCAACTAGCTGTTTTGGGAAATTTTGGCTGCTAGAAACCTCTGACCCGGCCTGACCACTAAACGCCGCCCGATACCAGCTGCTCGGCGCTAGAGTGTGGGAGGTTCGCGGCGGGGAAGAGGGACCCACTCACACACACACACGCACGCACGCGCGCTCGAACACACACACGCACACGCACAGGTAAACACTTAACTATACCGATCCAGGAACCGGCGCGGTCTCAGATCATGATCTTCGATGCGTAAATGCACCCACCAGCACGACAACTGATCCGTCAGTATGCAGTGCGCGACAGCATCGAGATCGTAGCTACACCTTGCTTCTTAAGCTGGCCACAAACGATCGGTGGGACGCCGGTACAAGCACACGTCGTAAGTAGATTGCATGCGGAGCGCATCATAAACAGTAGCGTGATTGTCCACCAATGAAGAGAAACAAAACGGCAAGTACGGGACCAGTGGCACTAAACGACACCATCGGCCAAGTGTCTATCAGTTCGACATTCGATCGGGTCACCTGAATAGTATACGCACTACAAACTCATCAGGAAATGTGAACTAGTCACCACAGTCAATCACTAATCACTCGTTTCGAAGCACAAACAACGCGCTAAATATTGATGCCACCTGGAAAAGAGATCCTTTACATTACACACAAACACACTTTTTGGTTGTATTTTTTCTGGACACAGAAATCCGCAATCACATTACAACGCTGTTCAACAATACTACGCATAATGCGAACGAATGTTTTTCAACAAACGCTTCTTAAGGCAAAGTCACTTTAAGCACTTGATGAAAAATATGTTTGTTATGTCTACACGTTGAACATTTTTACATGGTTTGTGTGTGTGTGTGTGTGTGAGAGAGAAGAAAAAAACAATACAATTCTGGACGAAACGAAACAATGATGTTTCCACTTTTTTGCTTGTATGCCAAAACAACATTCAATCTGGACGTAAACCACTTGCGAAAGAAAAAAAAACATCATTGAATTTCGAACCCAAATTAAGGCTGATTGCCGTACGTTTGCCGATGGAAAAATTCTATTTTTGCTCACCCATGCACTCGACAAGCTTTACCGACCCCACAATGGGTGGAGCGTTTGAAGCGCGAGATTGATTTCTCTTCCTGCTTCGGCCGTCGGATAATCTGACGGGCCGGGTCGAGTTATATGGTGCCGTCGGAGGGAGAAAAACAAAACCAGTAATATGCACCAACAGGGCAAATTTGTTTTCCTCGCTAGTGTTTGCACGAGCATGTTTTGCTTGCTTTCCGTTTCTCGGTATGAAACACACGGTGGTCAAGCGTTATTTTTTTTTTGTAACGAGTTTTGCCTGACGGTTCGCGGCTGGATCCGCTCGAATCCGTGCTACATTTGCCGTTTTTGACGAAATGAGAAATTTCAATCATATGCCGGATTCGGATGTTGTTGTTGTTCACGTACGTTTGCCAATCTGCCAAATGGGCAACGATAGCGAGCCGGCGGGCATATTACAAGACGCATGACCCATCCCATCCGTCGGTCGTTTCCTGTTGCTTTAGTTTTCAAATATTTACTTGCATCTGGACCGGGTCTTTGATGTGCCTTTTTCGGGGGGGAATTGTTTCATGTTTTCCAACGCTTTTATTTCTGCCAGAATCAAAGCAAACTAAACTGTACTCAAAATAATTTATTACATGGTGCGTCATACAGAATGGGAACAGTTTACCTTATTTTTAGCTTATTAAAAAAGCAGCAAGCAATAATGAAATGGTTTGTGCTTTAAACTCCCCATTATTGGCTAGTTCTAATGAAGAATAATTCACTTTTCATCAACTGGTTTCATTATTCAACCAACGTACACAATAAAAATCTAATCTTATTTTAGCGATTTTTTACACGAATTCCTTGTGAACAACCAATGAATATAGCTTTAAGTTTTGTATTGATGTTGATTGATGTAAATGATTGTTTTTAGAATCCGAATACATTCTATCCTATTCCTTAAGATAAGCTTTGACAATTTCCACAGCTTGTTTTGCACCCAGGACCATCTGTGGTTGATGGAATATTTATTCCTTAAATATCAATCCTTCAACAAAGTATTGGAATATGGTCACTAAATATCTTCCAGTAGTTACCACCTACATCAACACCTCATTTCGACCCATCATGGCAACATAACACTAGAAGAGATAGGCCAATAAAGGATAAACCTTTTGCGAAACTCTGCCAACTCTCTCAATGGTCCTGACATGTAACCGAGAGAACTTTTTGTGGGAAAACCTTAAACAACGGATCAAGTCAAATAATGTTAAGGGTTAACCGAAGAGACAGTCGATCATCAAAGGCTATCGCCAAAAAAGGCTAAACAAAAAGCTAATATTTACTCTATATTTAACATATACCATTTCCTAGGCTTTTCCTAAGATTCCGACACGCGGAGCTTCCAACCGGCATGGAAAGAATGAAATTTTCTTTAAATTGTTTTAAACGTCAGATTAAAAATCAACTTCTTTTATTCATATTTACTGTTTTGTTCATTTCTAAATTAATCCATTATTTTATAGAGAAACTTTATTGCAACTGCTGCTGAAGACTTAAAGTACACAACAACATTCTACCTAGCCCTAAGTGAGTTTTATCGACAACCCACAACTATAATCCTTCCGTGTTCCGTATAGTAATTAAAGGAAAATTTACGACACCATCCTAATAGTGATATATTTTTCCTTCGATCAGTAGCTCCCATCCAAGTTCCAAGAAACCAGCTGTTACTAAAGCGCTAAACACGTCTCCAACCATACTCCATCTGGTGCGGTAAACTCGGTCAGTTAATCAACAAAACATAAGCACCGGCAGGAAATGATTTAATTTTTTAGTTAGTGTTAGAATTATCGAACGCAAGAAGCAATAAAGAACAGCCGTACCATAATGCCGGGGGTGTAATTCTTTAATTAAATCTTAAAAACATCATTCAAACACTCACACTAAACGACATGCACACACACACACGAATATATCTCCCTCAGAAGTAAGAAATATCCTTATCTGTACGATATGCTCTCGATACAGAGGTAAAACATCCATAAATCTCGGTTTCGACCTTCGCATTACATCCTTCCCATAAACCAACACTAAAGGGCGATACGTTTGATCTATACCACGGTCTAGCTCATGTGTGTTTGAGCTAAGGGTTGCTTCACAAAACAAAACAAAAAAACACACATCCTTCAACAGCACGTACACTCTCGAAAGTACCCAAGGGACTGACACATACCGGTACACCATCGAAATACGTTTCCACCAGGCGGAAGGTGTTTCTATGGGGCAAAGCAAAAGCAAACGAAGAACAAGAAAAAATCCCCTTCATAACAGAACATGCGTACCGAAAATGGAAACAACCCGAACCGACGGATAGGTTGATCGTAAAATGAGCTAAAAAGGATAACCACCATTGCCACCGGTTCCTGGGGCGAGCAAATCAACCAAAGGATCACCCGACAACGACACGGCGGTAGAAGCCATGAACCGAACGAGCGTACAAGCGGCCGCGGGTGTGTGCGTGTGTGTGTGTGTGATGGTGGAAAAATGGTGTGTATTTGTATTTTATAGAGATCCCAACCAGCCCAAAAGTGCACATCGGATGATGTGGGCATCGATTTTCCGACAATTTTCCGGCCATCGCTTCCGGTACCGTGGTGCGGGTTATGTGAGTGAGTGTTACGGGTTACACCGATTTCTGGCCCCCCATCATCAACCCCCTTTTGTTGTAAGTTTGCAGCCCCATTCGCCATCACATTGGGTAGGATAAAAGCCACCATTTGCAGGTAGACATGAAACGTACCGCTAAAAGCCGCCTCAATCTTCAATCAGCAACATCTATCAACGGCAGACGCCACATTACATCCGTGCTGGTGGTGGTCGCGTAACATGACACCATCGTGCCGTGTGAATAGGGAAATGGCACGGGAAAAAGCACGGGTCGCAAGCACGGGAAACAAGTGGGAAATGTTAAGATGGTTCGACTAGACTGGCAGAGAAATCAATATCTGTCTTCGTACCCAGTAGCTTTCCTTCACGGGAGTCAGGAATCCTACATAAATATCAATGTGCCACTAGGTAGCTAAGTTTTTTTTTCTCCTACGAAATGGAAAAGCCACACAAACAAACAAAAGAAAACGGCAAGAATAAAGCAAACACGATCGAAGTCGAACGATCGGGTCGAGCCGCTTATTAAATGTTCGCGTACCGTTATACGAGAAAACGCAGAACGCTATTCAATTATCCTATCACGTTTTAATCTTTCTCGCATGCGTTTCCTTGAATCGATCGTTTCACTTTCGAAAGGTGGCCATATGTTTGCTAGACGTAAAAACTTATCAGGAACAAAAGGAAACATCCCTTCCGTACGGTGACAAAACAAATAGCGCACATTGATTAGATGCAAATGTGTCTACACATCACGTGGAAAGGTGCGGGAAATGAGCTCTATGCCCCCGCTCAAAACTGGCGCTCGCCGGGCATGAATATTCAAGTGCCCCAGCGTCAAATAGATTTTTCGTGCGCGATTCCTTTTCGTAGGATAAAGCTCCAAAAAAAAAGGAGGAAAAACACCAAAAACTCGTTCAAATCACAGTACCAGCGGAAAAGCGTGAAAGGAAACAGATACGAAAAAATGAAACGATAGAGTGAAAGCTTTTATTGGGAGGATTGGAAAGCTGCATAAAAAACCCTTCACCAAGAACAGTCCATCTGGTTGGGTGTATGGGGGTTTTCCTTTCTTTCCCACCTACCCACCCACCTTCCAGACGGTCCATGACGAATGGGAAGACGAATTTCCCATTTGATAAATTACCTTCGCCTCTCACTGTCGCGGCATTCTGCCCATGGATATGCTTTCTGACCCGACGGGTCGGTTGGTTGGTCCGCTTCAAGTGGCCTTTATCTTTCGCTCTCTTTCACTCACTTCCTTCCTTCCTCCCCATGAAAACCATTGGATCACGACACAGGCTAATAACAGGAAGGAACGCACGCGCGATAAAGAAATCGTTTCGCAAGGTCAACAACACTTTCGCGTCCGCCCAGGCGTGCCCGATCGTCCTTCGTTAACCTTTCCGATAATGGGTGGCCACACCATCGTCAAGGGTGAATTGACCTCCCCACCCGGGACCGGAACTGACCGGGGAAAGGAAGCTAAGAGCTGCTCACCGGTAACATCTGTTTCACCTGGGCAAAACACTCCGGCAAAACCTGGCGGATCGGTTCGAATGGTCGGGTGGGTGGCCATGATTAACTATCTGAGCAGGTCCATTAGCTTAAGAAACGCACAAATTCTCAGCCTTCGGGACGGTTTTTGGCACACACACAAAAAAAACCATTAAAAGGTACGCCGTGAACGATGACAAACCGAAATGACCTTCTCATTTATTAATCACCAAAAAAAGGAACGAAAAAACGACGTCTACTTTCGAGCGCTTCCAAAGTCGCGAACTCCTACTCGTACATTATTGAAATAATGCTAACATAATGAAGAATTTGGTACACGGTTATTTTGTTTTTTTTCGTCCGTAGTAATTCGTTGTGAGAAAACCATTTTTCATTACACGAACAAGCGTCGACACAAGCGAAGCGAGGAATTAAAACTTGCCAATAATTACTAGCTGAAGCAAAACAAAACAACAAAAGCGTTTGTAACTTATTTGAATTTCACTTGGAATGAATTTTTTTTGGGGATTTTACTCCAAACAAAACCGGTGCCAAATTTCTTCATAACCTAGCGGACCGATTTCATCTTGCCACCGGTAAAATAATGACCAGTTCCTCAAGTAATTATTTTCATCCCTTCCCGTATCAACCTTCCCGCCATGTTTGAAGCAATCAACGCAGCTTTATGTACAGAGTGTGCCGATCGGTCGGGAACTATTTTCCACGCGAAGAAATTCTCGTTACCGGGGCGAAAGTGAACCAACGAACTGGAAACACTCAGCAATAGCACCAATTTTGGACAATGTTTGGCTTTCTGTGTGCATCTCCGTATGTGTGTGTTGATCATGATTACATCATTCAAAATCTTCCATCACAAAGCCACGTGATTCAGAGCGGAACAGTAGCAGCAGCGGCAACAATAACAGGAAAAAGTGCTCGAGCTCACGTGTGCAGCTTCCAAATAGACAAGCACAAGATGAGGCTACCTACACACTTTCCGATCCACCGTTTGTCCGTGCTCATCAGGGATAGGCAAAGCAGATACCATACCACAGATTCGCTCAACCATGCCGACGGTTCGTATCGTTTTGCGATGAATCGGCAAACGGAAGCCGGTCACATCCTGTTCCGGGCGCTTCGGGAAATGGAAACTGTTGTTTTCAACCCACGGCTCATTCGCGAGATCTTCATCTGCAGCATTCGGTACGGGTGTACGAAATTACGGGTCTATATCCTCCCACAGGAAGCTTATCTTTGGCTCGACTTTGACTCCACTCGCAATGGTTTCAATCTGTGTTTTGTGTACAAATGTGAATGTACGGACACAGGTACATGAAGATTTAAGTAGTCTCATTCTGGTACGAGGTTCCATTCGAAGGTACGTCGTTGTTCCGTGGAAGTTCAGCTTTCATTACAGCTTCCTTAATGTCGCAAGCAATGTTGATGTGAATTGATCTGTTCGAACTGTAAGCATTAATGCATACATTTTGCAAAGGATAATCAACCAGCTTTTCATACTATACTGCCTTTCTAAAAATGCCTTTAGGGAAGATCTTTACCAGAAAATAGCAATGGCGAATTCTTAAAATCGGAGCGTCACAGTTTTACAAAATAGGACCGAGTATCTCTACTGTACCTCAATCCTCTGGAAGTTGTAATGCCCCAAAAAGAACCAAAATCGTTCAACATTCAATATGCGATTGCAACATAAGCTTAATTTCCACTTAATTAAACGTTCCACAAATTGCAAATGGAAACTCACAAATGTCCGACTTCTGTACATTCTGGTTTGGGATAAAGCAATTTCAAAAATCAACCCCTACACAGCTCCCTACCGGGCCACACTTGGTCACACGAACCAGCCAGATGATATAATGCGGCTTTTATTCGGTTCATAGCCTTAATTAATATCTATTATATGCATTTAATTCGCACCGCTAGCAGTGTAGGTTGATGCTGGTGGAGGGTTCGAGCGCAT
Source organism: Anopheles funestus (assembly GCF_943734845.2). Taxonomy (NCBI): domain Eukaryota; kingdom Metazoa; phylum Arthropoda; class Insecta; order Diptera; family Culicidae; genus Anopheles; species Anopheles funestus. Next base: position 20,779,208 of record NC_064598.1, read on the forward strand.
CGTACACAAGGCCGAATTGCCATGCATAGACTGCAACCATTGTCCAACCAAAAACTCAATTTCATCCATGGAAAATCCCACAGTGCCCACACAACCATTTAGTCGCTGGCCACACCAACGCTAAGTGTTCTGACCGAATTTCATTAGCGTGCCACACAGATGTATATCAAACTGGGGTTGGAAAAACTCGGTGCTGTGGATGGTATTAAAATGAATAAATTATTTAAAATCATGATCATATCACGTTTAATATTAATTTGTTGCTACCCTACCCCCTCTTTATATTGGGTAAGCACAAATTGATCAGATGCTTGAACTCATGGCTCACCAAATCTACCAGCACGCCATTCCACCACGCTCAAGTGCGAATTTGGTCGCTGAATTATGTTTTTTTTTGTTTTGCTGCATAATGACCAAAACCTTGACTGCAATTTTTGTTCGATCGTTGCCCATTTTCGATCAGAATGGTGCAATTGAATGAGATAAGTTTAAATAAATTGTAGCACGTTGATTCATTATTCATGTCATTCATATTCGATTGATTATTGGAAAGTCGCTCGTTTGAGGGTAATTTCATCGTCAATTATTTAGTGGCGAATAACATTTGGAGAAACAAGTCTTTGTAAAAATATAGTATTATATCCAAATACGAGTAGTTTATCTTAAACCAAACTGCAATAGATTCTGCCAGGTCTGGTATTATGTGTATAAACATTAACGGGAAAATAGCTTCCAAACACAAATTCGCCCCCTAAAAACCCATTTTATATTTTGTATTTCGATCGCGAAAAAAACAGACATCTTGAAGTGAGACGCTTCAAGCAAAACACTCACAACAACTCCAGACTGACCAGACGGAATTTTTGGCTCTGGTTTTGATGTTGTACCGCGCAAAAAGTTTATAAATATCGCACTTCCATCCCATACGCAGTGGATGGGATAGATGAGGTTGTTTGTTTCCTGCTTTTTTTTGGTTTTCTTTTCTCTTTTTTTGACCTGCATGGTCTGCTGTTTGGAGTTGGTCACAGACTGTCGACCAAATGCAACCAAATTCACGACACTCAATGATGCCGAACCTTTGTGGTCGGTATCCTTGGCATTATTTGTGCAGATTCGAGATTCGTCTCGAAATTTTTGTGACTGAGCGTGCCCATTTCTACCCAGCATGCGCATGATTTTTCCTAGAGACAACTAAAACCGAACCAATCACAAAAAAACCCGACGAACGACCAAATGGATGTATTCAAATTTATCGATTATTTGCTTCGCTAAATTCCATCCTTTATCCATTGGGGAAATAAATTTTCCCCCGCGACCCATCTTTGGTTGGTTCCTAAATTTTCTTTTTTTTCTCTCTGGATAAAGATTTTTTCCTACCACGTTTGGGTGATGTTTTTATTTTTGCCTCTGAATGGCGCGCGCTATTGAAGCGTAAGGGAGTTGTTGAGAATGTCTATTAGTAAAAGCGGGGGAGGAGAAGCATTCCTTCCCAAACTGGATGGGACAACTACGTCATGTTTCTTCAGGTTTTGGAAATTCTCCCTCTCTCTTTTTTTATTCGCTATTCTTTTTTCACACACCACAGAGACACGAATTGATGATGCGGCAAATTATTTCCTCGCGGCCCCAACCACCATACCTGCCCCCTTTTTGAAGGCCGAAAGCAACTTCGACCCCGACTTGAAGGACTTTGTTTGTGTGAGTATATCTCTAGTTCTTCTTTCGATGTGTCTGTGTGTGTGTGTGTTTTTTTTACCTTTACTTGCCCTACACGGTGACAGCAATAATGGCGTCCCAGTCTTTGAAAACTCAAGAGTTTATCCACCGAACCGGTGGTGTGGCTTTGTAGGTTTGATGCCACTTTGCTTTGCCTTCCAATCGAAAGGCGGCGTGCCATCTTTCTCACCCATCGTTGATGGAGCTGGGGGTGGCTTATTTTGTAAGCTATTTTGCTTCACGCTGTTGCCCGTCTGCACCCTCTGCCGTCAAGGTTTCCCATTCAAATATTCACTCGCAACGACCCGCTATTAGCATCCCTTCATGGGTGAGATTCTTCGCTTCCCGTTTGCACCCGAGCCTCGACAAAAAAGGTGGCGAAGCTGGGTGTAGGAAATTGCCCACTGTTGTAGAAGTACTGGGCCGCCATGTGATGCTGACGGACCGTCAAGTGGGATGTAAGTGGCAAGAGACTCTCTTACAGTGAAAAACCAAACACACACGCACAGACCGTTCCAGTGGATGAAGCTAATTGGGAAAATTGCTTAACTCCAGAAGAGGTTTTTGGGACATACAAAAATCTTCCCAAAAAAAAAAAAGAAAAATCAAACATTCCGGTCACATATATTAATAAAATTTAAATTAAAAAACTCTGATTTATTCCATCGTGAAAGTTATAGATTTTAAACCATCCTTAGTTTACTTTTACCCAAAATTTGTTTTATTTATTTAAAAATTAAATATTGCATTTCAAGGATATATACAACAATCGAAACAAGAACTCTAAAACAATTCCACACAAAAGTAGAATTTTCATCTTTTCACCCCAAAAATGTTTATGTAAATCTGGTATTTTTTACTTCTAATAACTTTGACCCGATAAACACGTCGCTGCTCCAAAAACACGCCTCAGATAAATGTGTCCATTTTTGGTGACGTTTTTGCATCGCGTCTCGTATCTGGCGGGAAAACAAACCAAGCAAACAACTACCCCGCGCCTCGTTTACGCTTACCTTCGTTCCCTTCCATGCCCTGTACCATTATGAGGATGATTTACGAGCCTAAGGCGCCTACGGGCGTCTAAAAAAGGCAAAACTTTCTTCCAGCTATTCGATTTGGACGCTTCAAAGCATTCCCCACTCCTTCACAAATCTGCCTAATTCGTTCCGATCGGGGAAAACTGTTGCAAACTTTCACCCTGATTCCTTTTTCCACCACAAGTTGGGGTTATTTCTCGTTACTAGCAACTCGTTCGTTTCTTCGTGTGGAAATTTGTTTCGTCTTTTTTTTTTTTGTCCTTACTTATACAGCCTCCATACAATTTATTCGGATAGGAGAAAAGAGAAGTGCAAAAAAGTGTATTGAGAACTTTCACCCAGTTTAAGCTTTTTGGCAACTGTAATAGGTGGTTCCTGACGGTCTAAAACTGCTGACATGGGCAGAAAAGTTTTGCTGCTTTGTTGTTGTCAAAAATTGATTAAACCTCGAAGAAGAAAAAAAGAATCTTTGCCTAGTGGAATGGTTCAGGCATCAGGAATTAGCCGACCCGTCATACCATTTGCTAATGGGACGTGTAAAATGTGTAGAAAAACATGAAATGGGCTTCAACCTTTCGCAACCGGGTTAGTGTTATGATGGTAATAATTTAATCTTTTACAAAGGGTTGAAGCTAGGTTTTTCCTGCCCAGCCAATGATGACATTATTTAATAGAAGAAGAAAATCGTTGATGAAAGATAGTTTTTTTTGTCTCACTACACATTTTGCATTTGCAACCCTTATCCCGATTGATACGATGCAGAAAGGGTTGCATTGAGCATCAAGCAGAACTTTGTGAAAGCACTTAAGCGCAGAGCTTATAGTTTCGTGAAGTAAGGTACACAAGTTTCCAACTAACAAAAATATAAGAAAAAAGTTTTTCCCCCTATTCACCAACCCTGTTATACACTCTACTTTGCACGAAGGAGAGTTCTCTAGGGGCAATTTAACGAGCCCGACGATAGTCCAAATAGCACCGTACACAACTGCCGTATTTTGCGAAACGAAACACATCTCTAAAAGCAAAGAAAATCTCACTCAAGAATGGCAAAATGGTGGCCATCAAAGCGCGCCCAGTGCCCCGCTTCAATTGCCGTACAAGAGGGTCCGTTTCTTTATTATGTGCTTCACTCTTCGGTAACGAAAATGTTCGCCTATCTCGGGGTATGAGTAATCAGCATTACACCCAGCGCCAAACCGCCCCTCCTGGTGCCAAACCCACCGTACGGTGCAGCTCCCAAACTAATCATTCCTTCCAAACTTATTAACGTTTCCTGCCTCGGTGGCACGATTTTCTTCGCCGATTCGCACCGTCGCATGTCCGAACATTCCATTTCTGGTGGCTGTAGGGAAGCGGGAGGACTGGGAAAGGTGACATGAGGGAAGGAGGCAAAACGCTTTCCAACCCCTTCGGGATTCCCGGCCATTTGCTTCAGTTTCACTCACTCTCTCTTTCTCTCTGTCTCTCTGTCTCGATAAGGGAAGCACATTCTTTATCATTGACGTCCGTAACCGGAACGTGTGCACTCGAGATTGTTATATACTGCCAATGGTCTATACCACATCGGGATGACGGTTCGCCGCTCGCATCGATCGAGCCGTCTTGCTGCTCATCCTCGACAGCGCAGGCGAAGGGCTCTTGCGTGCAATCCACCCAACTCCGGAACGCACGGAGAAGACAATAAAGCTTACGGGAGCTAAAACCCAATATCGAAACAATCTGTATCCTTCCGATTCTTCGTCGGGCACATACGTACACTTACACACACAAACACTCTCGAGCGTATGAAAAATTATTGGAACGTTGTTGGTGTTTCATTGCTTTTTGTTATTGCTGCTGCTTTCCTTCCGATACTGATTCGAACAATACGGGCGAAAATGGAAGGAAAGTCTCATACAAATTCAATTAAAGATATTCATCTTGCAGCCGAATAGAAACGACACAGCCCCGGCAATATTCCTTCCAGCCAGGGATGTAATTCGCCCCTAATGCACCGTTAATACGTCCACCCAGCAGCCCACCAGCGAAAGGTGGGAAATATTTTTCATCATTCAAGGTAAGGTTCCCTTTCCCCCACCAACCAAGTCTGGTATTGAAATTGGTTTTCCCAATAATCAACCGGATCGGAATCGGGGTGGCGCGTGGTCGGAATGCAAATATGCAATGCTTCAATAAAGTGGCAATCATTTATTCATACGGCCCAACGCCCAAGGAAGCTGCAAATGAAACAACGGGTGCCGGAAGCTACGTGAACGCCTGGCATGGTTCGTAATTAATGAGATGCCATGAATAGTTGATGCATGAGTTTAGTGTTTGGCTTTTCAACCCCTGCCGTGGGAGAGCGCGAATGAACGTATGATGGATGTGTTGTGTTGCCATTTAAGCAACGAATTCTTGTAATTCGTCTCGAAATGGTAGACAACATTTACATCTAATATGTGAGCAACGAAACCATACCATATGCTTTGCGGGAAATGGAATCCATTCTTATTTCATCTTTATTTCAAAAAAATCTTTTTCAATATTTGCATTCACTGCTCGTGCACGAATTCGATCGACGCAACGACGTAAAGTTAAATCAATTGCTTTGGTTGAATGCTTTGCATTTACACATTGCTCGGTGGGGCCGATTGGTGCGCGATGGCGGCAAATCAATTGGAAATGAAAGTGATTCATCTCTACCATGAAGATTAATGGTAATTCGTTTCCTCTCTCTCACCCTTTCCGCTCTCTCTCTCTCTCCCTACCTCCTCTCTGGCCCCTATTGGTAATGGGTTTGATGATGGGCAAACGCCCATCTTTACAAATCGTTCCCCGAAAACGATTGCAACGCGTCGACAAATGTGTATGGAATTTCTTTTTTTTCAAGTTTTCGTATTTGCCGTTTTTTTCTTCACCAAACAGACGTTAGTAGTCGTTGTAGGCACGATAACTCGCGGATGAGTCAATAACTGGAACGACTGGAACCGTCCGATGGCGTAAGCATAATAACAACCCTTACCCCTGTTACATACGAAGACATCTTCACGGCCCGGTACCGTTGCCCATCATATGCAAAACGGTGGTCCATCTAGTGTTTACCTAATACACTTCGATAAACATAAACATGTTTCTATCGCCCGCTGATCGAAGTGAGAAAAATTACACCCAGTCACCAACCACCGGGCGCCTCCATCGAACCGGCCAAAACATCTAACGAAGAAGGCATGGCACGCACAACATGAAAGTGGTACCCGTGAGGGGTGGTAAAGACAAATTATGACCCCCTGCTGACGGTGAAAGTAGCATCACGTGAACTGTTGTGTCGAGTTGAAGAAACACGGATCGAAGTCAGTTCGGAATGGGCAAACTCCATTATGGATGCAGTAATGAGCTATATTCGGTCGCATTGCTACACCATAGTTTGGGGGCTATTTTCGGGCCGTGCCCGTGATGGTGCTCGGGAAATGAAGTTTATTTAAGGCACTAATGGATGGTGCTTGTTGCACGCCGCCTATACCAGAGGACACACTTGCCTAATGGTGGTTGCCTGGTTAGCTTGACTGGGTTTGCTCGCGGAGCACAAAACCTTCAGCAGAGTTAAGTTCATTACTCGCAACTAGTATGGCTTGCGTGCGGGAAAACGCACGCAACAAGACCCTGTTGCCGTACTTCTCGTGGTAAAGGACACGCAGCAAAACCGGGAATGTCAGATAAAAGTGTGGAGTTATGCTGCTCGCTAGTAGTTGTAGTTTGCTTGTGATGAACGATTGTTTTGCTGCTGCTTGTTGAACCTGTAGCGCATCAGTTAAGTTAAGTAAGGAAAGAATATATTTTCGCTTTCTACATTTCATCTAGGCCCTCAAACAAACTGCCTGAAAGCGCATTTTCCAGCTGAAACTGTACAGAACAAACAGTTTGTTCTGCTAGCGAACATTTTGCAGCACGTTCCATATAAAGAAAATGAAACCTTTTTAAATTCCACATTCCTAAAATTGCTACAATAAGAGAACATTCCGTGTGCCAGGAATAAAAAAAAAAGTTTAAACCATCACAAATGGTACAACGGCAAACAAGAACAAAGTGTAACGTCCAAAGCGGAAGTCAGCATTTGTGAAGACTTCAAAAGCTCAACACATACTTCCAATTATAATTCCATTGTAGTTTTTTTTCTTTTATTGCATCTTTTTGTTTCGCTCGATACTTTTACGATCAATTCCCAAGTCAACGAACGCAAAACAACAAATTAATAATACATCATATTGTTAGTTTCCCATGTTTAGTTTTCACTTTTCATCTAGCAAGAAGAGCTTGTTACGTTGTTCCTCTTTTCACTCTCATCTATTTTCACTATTAAGATTGCATTTTCTCTCACTCTCACACACACACACACATAACCAAGTGCAATGGCATGTTTTCTCTATTAAACAATGATGCTTCTCTGGGAAGCTTTCACCATATCAAATGCTCGACTAGCCCATTGATATCCTGGATTGAGCATCTCCCGTTGTCCCCGCCATTTAGGCTCGGTGCACAATCCTTTGCTCATCCAACACGATTTCCTGTCCCCGGGAATACTGCGTCTGGATCGCACACTTTCATCAAAACGGCACACCAAACACATTACGCACACATACAAAGACGCGCCTGCTCATTCCACCAGCATCCTTTTGACACTATAAATTCTTCCGTTTTTTTATTATCTTCCTTACATTCTGTCACAGGTTCACACCGTTGTCCACCACTTCCGGTTACCAAGGGACATAAAAGCAAAAGCTTCTATAAAATCACTCTATCCCACGAGATGGTTCGTGTTCTTACACCGGAAGTAAGCGCTTCATATGAAGACACACGAGGTTCGAGATGGTACGATCAGGTGTCACTGTTTCAACATCACACGATCGAACACTACTCCATCAGCATTCGGGCATAATATTGTAATTTAATCAACCACAAAAGTGTTTATTTGCTTTCCTTAACAGAGAAACTAAAACCAAAGTATGTAACAATCCTTTCCCGATGGCACAAAATGTCAATAGCGGACGGTAACCATTCCCTCGCCGAGAAGTTGGGACAATCAGTAACACACCAAATTCGCTGAAGTGGTCAGACACATACACTCACGCACGCGCTGGCAAGCTGTAAAAACGAGCAAATGGTGGCTGCCACTGTTCACAGCTCGGCCGACGAAAATCGACTAACTGTCGAAGGAGCGCACTCGGAATACCCGGACACGGCGGTATCGTCTTGTGCTGTTCGGCTAGCGCTCACGTAACCCTAGAAACTGGACGGCTTCGGCCAGATTCGTTTGATTTCGAACGATGGGGAAATGGGTTCCAGTGATGATCCGGCTTGCTGAGTTCCAAGGGCGTGCGATCGCACTACATCATCGCATGCAACGCAAGGGATAAACTCACTGGAAGTTTGGCGTTGAGTTCTGGTGGGTGTGAGCATGTGATGATGTGCCGGGCAGATGCCGGGAATATTACATGCATCCAGCATCCAGCATCGTGAGTACCCTCACGTGAATCCTTGAACGTTTGCTGGTGAGAACTGGATAGCATGAGTGAAGAGAACAGCCATTCAAGACTAACCAGAGGATGTAAGGAATATTCGTCTTGTGTGATTTATTTTTCTTCTTCCCAGTCGTTCTCCTCCAAGTGTGGCTACCCCGCACGTACTCGTTTGACAATAAGTAAATGAGCTTCTCGAAAATGATATGGGATGTGCCGTGGCGAAGCCAGAGTTCTGTCACAGCTGATAAATGCTCTGGGGTTCACATACGCTCATTACATTCACACTAGCCAAAGGCAAATGCCGTGATTGCGGTTACGCTTCCAAATGAGAAAACCGAAAGGCCAAACGGACGAGTTGTACCAGTTACGGAATATTGCATCGAAAACCACAGTGTCCCCCAACCTTGATGAGGGACTGAGCTAATTAAACGAGCTTCGGGACTACCTTTCTGTCGGATGGCCACTGTCGACAGTGACATTTATTCTGTCCCTTTTTCGGATGCCTCAATTTCATTTCTGAGAGAACCGTTCGGGGAATTATAATACAAAACATACATACCCAAAAACGCGCTAGGTACGCATTTTCGGCTGTATGGTTGTGTGATGCAGTACGTACGGCCCAGCACAATCCCCCCTCTTGAGAACTACGGCTCGATGGGTCGGTCACACATTTTCCCGGCACTTCCGCTACGGTTCGGTGGTATTAAATTCTGTACCGGCTAACCCGCCACCATTAAATGAGCGGGAAGTGAAGTTTTCCACCCACTGCACAAAGCTCCACCCAGGGTCCTGGTGGTGCTTCCGGGAGCAATTCGAGCCGGTTGCTCCACAAGCTTACCTCTCCACAAAATCCGTAACCGTAATTATGAGCCGTGCAGCTCGAATGAATGCCTTCCCTTTCGGGAGGGGGAGGGGGATCGGGAAGTAAGGAATTGTTTTTTTCCTTCTTCTTTTTCTTTCAGCCCTCAGGACCATGGTGGCTTTTACCACTAACTTTTAACCGAGACCGTGACCAACCAAGCCGGAACGGGCAGGTGAAGAACTTTATCCGGCCAAAAAAGGCATGTGGAGATGGGCGAAGGAAAGCGATTGCTACACCAACATCCCCACACTACCACAAACCAACCAAGTGGTGAATCTACTTCAAACGCGTGCCACTTGAGGTGAATGAAAAGAAGTAAGCAGAAGAAAGAGAGAGAGAAACAGAGAGAAAAAAAGCAACAACATCACCACCAGAGCATCAGAGAGCAACAACAACAAAAAACGGCAAGAAAAATCAAATAAGCACAAGAAAAAGTTCGTTGCGGCACGGGAAAAGGGTGTCCGAAAATGGTGGCATGGTTGGCGAACGTCGACAACGTTGCTACCGAAAACAGACACCGTCCAACCGTCGTTCAAATGTGATGCTGTGCGTCATCTGGCACCTTTTCTCCCATCGTATCTGTTCTTCCAATGCTATGCTCAAAAACTTCACCCTCCCCCCAATCGTAGAAGTTAGAGAAAAAGGACATCCGAACCATAGCTTCCCATTACGCCGTTCGCTCGCACTAAACTCAAGCCCTAGCAACGGACACAACTTTACTGAAACAATTGCCATTTGCCTTTTCTTCGCCTCTTTTGTCTTTATAGTTATGCATGTGTGTGTGTGTGTGTTTTTGTACGTGTGCATGTATTTTTTTTGTTGAGGCATGAGCCCTCCATTCCTGGTGTAATATCCCCGATCCTTTTGTGCTTCCCCAGATTGGCCGGGGGTGTGAGCCAGTTCAGCTTTCCGCTGCTATACGATACGCTCCATCGACGGACTTAATTTTCACCCTCTTCAACAAAAACCCGGAAGCGAATGGAAAGAAGTAGTTTGGCAGCAGGTGGCAAGCAGGCAGGGCGAAAAGAAAGAAGAAAAAGCAAAATAAAACGCTCAGTTGAAGCTGTCCGAGTCCTTGCTCCCGATTTTCACTACGGCCTAAACCGTACCGATCATCTCATTTTCAAGAGTCCCCCCGTCCCTTGTTTGTGCCTTCGTCCATCCTTCCATCCGACCTACGGGTGTTATCATTTCCGAGGACATTTCGAAGTCCCGGCCCTTTTTTTTGTGCGAGTATGGCCGACCACTGAGTGCTCTAGGCTCGAAGATGCCACTCACCCGCAATATCCCAGAATGGTGCTTATATTGATCGGAGCGCCCGATGAGCTTCCATCGTGGAAAAGCCCGAAGCTGAGCACGAAACTCGAACATGCTCGGTTACCACGGGCAACCACCTCGGGCCTGAAAGCGAGTGAGAGGGGGAAGGAGGGGTAAAGCACGCTCCATTCACCCATCCCCCTTTCTCCACACGCCACACAACACTTTCCTTCCCACGCAGCATGCAACAGCACCGATCCATTCCAATGCCATTCGACATCATCATTATCATCGTGGTTTGTGCCATCCCGCGTCGTTATCTCTCGGATTTTCACCGTTTCTGCGCGTGTGTGTGTGTGCGTTTGTTTGTTGCTGTAAAAGTGCTTCTGCCTGTGCATGTGTGTCCGTATATAACATGAAATGGAAAGCTCTTGTATGGGTGGATGGGTTTTTGTAAAAGGATACGTTGCCCATTGCACACGACGATACACACGAACTTGGATGCCTTTTTTTGCCGGTGTTCAGGTGAACAACTAACATTGGACCAACCCAGTGAAGCCTTTTCTGCCCTGCCAGCTTCTGTTCCCTTCCCTTTTTTTCGTAACCCACCGCGCACTACTCGCAAGCGTACACCGGATGTCCTTCGGCCAAAGTTGGTGGGTCAAGTGTCGTGAATGTTTAGTGGCGATACGTGTTCCAAGGACAACAAATGCGACCCCCGTGCAAAACGATACCGGGAAACCCATGGTACTCGCCCGGCATGGCACGAATGTTGAGCCAATTGCAGGAAAATTTTGCATCCCGCCGCCACCCCCTCCCCGATCGTGCTCGGTACGTGCCCTCTAGGCAAACATCCCACCAAACGGCACCCATCCGTTTCCGGGGAGGAAGTTTGTAAGTGCGTTGAGATACATATATTTGATTGGGCCATCTTTTTCTTACATTCCACCCATTAACCTGGCTTAACCATGGCCCCACCAACACGTACCACTCTCTCAATGTGGACTCAATCGAGTGTAAAACTATAGCCCTGTCAATGGTACTGGAAAAAGGGTAATAAAATCAATGCCCAGAGCACCCGCGACAATCGTTTGCAATCAATATTATGGGTGATATTAGTTGCCGAAATAGTCGTGCCTACAACAATAACGTTAAGGCCAGGTGTTTTTTTTATACAAACGAGTTAAAGCAGCTTGTTCGATGTTCTAGGATTTATGACAAATACCGGACAATTAGGTGAAATGGGTCGCATTTTTTATCTTCCGGCCAATTGCTAAATGAATCCAAATGAATAATATTTATTTGTGTGAGAAATAGGTTATACAAGCAATATCCTGTACATGGTAATTCGTATCGATTAGTATGTGATCATTAATTTTATTAGCAACATTTATTAATTATTTAATACCCCAAATACTCGAGGGTGCTTTTGCTTGGTAACACTCATTGGAAGGATATCCTAAGCGAACGATGGTGAGTAAACTTAATCGAAACAATTTGGTTTACGGAATTGTTTTTCGTTCGACAGTTCTACTTTGACAGTGTTATTAACTCGTACAAAGAATGGAAAGAAAATACTCAAAACGACAACTGTTGTCAAGGAAAAGGGTTCTACAACTGAAGTTGAAAACATCTCCTCAATTAACCGAAGACATGCTGAAGGTGTTGAAAGCATAGGATGTTAATTCTTCATATGTTTATAACCTTAGTTATTAATGTAGAGTTGCTCCACGAGTAAATGACGCGTATGTTTAAGCTACTACAAAAACAATTGATCGTTTGTCTATCACTTTTCATATAAATTATGCGGTAGGGATTCGAAATTGTCGCATAACGACTGAAACAGTGACACGAATCCAACTCGTTATAAGAGAAGCTTGACTGGATTGGATTTGAGCAGCTTTTGTTTACTTAACTGTCTCTTTGTCTTTTTGCTGTTATAAACATGGAATTGACGCCTAAATTACAATGCACACAAGTGAAAACAGTACTCATGTTGATGATTAATAGGTCACGATAAACTTTCACTCACCAGGTAGAGCGTTCATTCAACTGAAATCTTCTAACATACATCAGAGCCTTTTTGCAATGTATTGTTTGCAAAAAACAAGCCTTGATGTAACGAACTTTTGCCGATTAAACTCAATAGCGGGTGTTGATGCTGAATCTGTTTTTGTCTGTACCAATTCCCTCCAAAAGAGCGAGTTAGTTTTGGTTGAAGTACCTTCAGAAACATGCCATCCAGCTGCGTGTAATCGAAGTCGAATTGAGCCTGTGGAATGGAATCTACGAACACTAAGAGCAATTTATTCCATGCAGTCGATTCTTCCAGACCAATGGTTGAAAATAGATCAACTTCAATGTTTTGTGTGATGTTTTCAACCGGCAAAGCCCTTCCCCTGTGTAGTGGTACATCAATAAAGTACAAAACATCATCCCTAGAACAGAAATGGCGACACAACACGCGAATGGGACAACTCGATCGCACCTCTGCGCTACTTTACTTGTTCTAGGGAACAAAACAACAACACAACAAAAAAAAAACATCAACCACAAAACGGACAGAAACCTTTTCAAACACGGGAGCACCCGAGTTGATTGCATAATTGAATTTCTGTGTTGAATCGCGTACCCAGACCCATTAATTGAATGCCCGCCAAAAGACTTACCGCAGTGCATGCGTTCTAAATTTGCAAGTTCCTGCTCCTGCGTTCCACTGTTGGTCAAGCGATGTTTTACCGTACTTACCTGTTATAGGAAAAGAGTGGAAGAAAAAATTAAATTAAAATAACCATTAGTAAACTGTAAAAACAACTTTTTTTCAATTCATTGCAACATGTATTAAAGCCCTAAAAGGACAGTTTTTAACTGCTCAATTTGATTTTTTTTAATAAATTTAGGGGAAAGTTAAAGTTAAAATATACTTCAAAAATTACTTATAAACACAACGGAAAACCATAAATAAAGATAACAAACATGATTTCTTATCGGAACTAACAGCTCACACAAAAACAGTACATCTCACAAATTTGACAAAAATGTTCATCGAGAAATGTTGGTAGAAGAATCGTTTCGAACCAGGCTAGAGAGCGAGAGCCAGAGATAATTGATTAGATTTTTCTCCATCAGCAACGCTAGCGAAGCGTAAATCAATTTTTTACCGCATTAGCCCAACAGCATCATCAATTGCCGCTCGATCGAAGTCGCCGAAGCGCCGCACAAACAGACGCAAGATGCTGACGCGTAAGTGATCGACCATTCTGGGGAAAAACCCGGGAGTGGGGTCATGTTTCAAAAGTAAATGTCCCATTTACTCACTCACTCACTCACTCTACTCACAGGCACCTAACCCCAGACGCATCTTGGTGAAAGGAAGAATAAGGGGCTGATGCTTCAACTTCCTGAAATTTATTTCAAACGCTCCACAGTTCCTACCTAGTCCACCTGGCTAGGGTGGACATTCCATATCGGAGTTTTGGGGATTTTCATAAATTGTTGTTCCCACTGCGGAATTTACCCAATGCGGTGGTTGTAACTTTTCGCTCCCTAACCCCAAACACGACCGAAACCTTTCATCCCATCGTTGACCCCCAAACCCCCGGGGTGTGCCATTTTTAAAAGCCGCACCGATCGAGAGACCCTTTGCCCTTTGGCTGGAAACTAGAAAAGTGTATTTATTACGGTTACCTGATACCATTACACCGGAATTGGTACCGAAATTGCCAAAACAACATTTTATCCATTCCAATCTATCGAAAGCACGGGCCTTAGCCTTCCCGAACGCCGTGATCGGGGTGAATGTTTTAATTAACATCTCACCGTACCGGGCCCGCTAAATGAAGTTTCGGACGCATGTGTTGGCTGGGTCTCGGGTGGTTTGTTGGTGGCATGATATTATAAGATTGCTTCACATCCACAGATAGATCATGCAACTAAGTGGAAGCGACTAATAATGAGCTACCGGCGATTACACTGCCACTTGCTTCCACTTGCAAGTTCACCACTGTAAAGTCAATCAATTCTCATTAATTATTCTCCCCTGCTACCGGAGTTTACGAGCCGCAAGTAGCGCAAGTGATTAAAAGTGATTGGATCATCAAAATTAGGGATTTAAAAATTAAACCTGAGGACGTGATTTAACGCCGGACGGAAATGAGCGACACTATATTGCACCGCGGGCTCAGCAGAAGAATTTTGGATTGCCCGCGATGTTTCGCTTCGTATGATTAACAGAGGCTCGAGCGATCGTACCACCGTCACGGTGCTAATCACATTTACATTACTAAAGATTTCAATTTCCCTAAGAAATGTCTTGAGATTTTAATGCCCTTAGCCGCAGGGTACGCGTGTACGGTGAATTTCATTTGTAAGGATCAACTTAATTTCTGCACTCCCGGTGTTACGGGACATACTAAATATACCCCCCAACACACTCACACACACACACACACACACCTTGGATATGTAAGCGGAACGAATCAAAGGTGCTGACAGTTTTACGACCCGGGCATTAGCTGGCAACAAAACTCTGGCACCTTGTGTCGCGTGGCATATTATTAAAATTTACAGCTCTGGTCGCTGTACAATGCTACTTCGTTTATGTCACGCTGGTAGCCGACTGGTAAGTTTTGGGAATCAAACACACATACAAACAAGGCTTGCCATAAAAATAAAAACAAAACAACATGGTCTAAAAAATTCACAAAAACCCCTCCCAGCCCCAGAAACCCATATACAACGGGGCGTCAGTTTAAAAGTCAAGTTCTAACCTTCGTGACGTGAATTCTAGGCGCGAGAGCTCCAAGCAACACCAAAAACCGTCTTAGGAATTGCCTTGGTTCCCGGCCTATTGCCCACCATGATTTTTCGTGTTTCGGGCAGGGGGGACGTCGTAAAATGGGTACTTTAAAATCTGCTTAAATATGAATGTCAAATTTTCCAGCCCACCACCCAAAAACTTCACGCTCTCCTCCCTTCCGAATCTCTTGCCTGCGAACATGTTGCTGTTGTTACATCTGGGACTCTAGGCTCGCGCATAAAAACACAGCACAAGTCACAAGCGGCAAGAAACATTAGAAATACGCGGGTTGCGAACTCAATTGTAGATTTCGCCTGCTTGCCTGCTTAAGGCGAGAGAAAAATACAACAAAACGAAATTGTTTTATGCGCTTTTTTTACTTAGTAAATATTTGACAACTTCCGGTCGTTTGCTGAAATTCCAACGGAACGTTTGTAATCGTAAATTTCCGACACATTACTTGAGATGGTTGAAATGTGATTTTTTTTAGCTTCTGTCACATTGTGATGTTTGATTTTCTGCCGAAAATACAAAATTATACATCTTTACTAAAAGTGTTTAATGAAGATAGATTTCTATAAAGTAAATACGAATTAAATAAGGCTTTATATTTGTGTATTCTACCTTCCACTTCTCTTTTTCTTTCAATAATCATTATTTCTATTGTTTAATGTTGCAAAGGGTGTTCAAATATTAAATTAACGCTTGAAATCTACTCCACCCAAAAGAGGACTTCTGCACGTTTGTGCACCTTTTCATCATTTTTTTTTTTTTTCATTTGTACCAACCCATTTTGTACTGCTTTTGCTTCGTTTATTTTGACTTGACTTTTTTCCCCGTTCCATTGCACGTCTATAGTCATTCGCTCGAAAGAGCTTTTCCTTTTTGCACTTTCCCATAATTTTTATCTTAACTTTTTTTTGCTTTCCTTCTTTTTGCACGTTACCATTGAAACATACCCAGCCGGCTTTGTTAACACCCGCAGGGCAAACCGGTGCAATCGGTTTGGTCGTCACCAGCGCAACTGAGCGCGGTTCCACTAAACGTTCAAGCGTATGAAGCACGAGCTTCAACAAACTTTCCACCCACCTCCCCCTCCATCCTCATGCCACCCCCCACAAAAACCCCATCAACAACGGGTACCGGTTCAGGCGTAAAAGGATTGCGTAATTGTGCTCGGAAAAAGAGCCCGGAGTTGTTTATTTACCTTTGCTGCCCCCTGAAGCTCTGGACACATTGAAATCATTGTCACTTCCACGAAGCCGAAGCCACGATGCTTGGTTGGGCGAAGCCCTTGCTGCCGGTTTGGTGAAGGGAAGAAAAGGGGGAGGGGGATAAAAATCTTTTGCTCCCGTACTTGTAGATATTTAACCACACTATACCGCTACTACTACCCGTCAGATGCACACCTCGGCAAAAGCAATAACTTACAGAGTCCAAAAAAAGTAGTAAATAGAAGCAAAGCAACACCAAAAAAATAAAGGTAGAAGTGACGGAGCAGGAAATCGGCTTTACTCCAGCGCGCAAGATACACGCACACATACAAAGAAGAGGTGATCATAAAAACGGGGAAGCTATTAACATGAACAGGATCGCCTTGGCACCGTTCTTACCGATGAGTGAGATTCATTTTCCTGTGCACCCCCTCGCCCCAGACACACACACACACACTGAAAAGCGTCCATTTTTAATGAACAAAAGTAATGCAGTATAAAAAGTATCCGCTGGGTGAATAATTTATGATCGAAATAATTCATCCTTTCTGGCAAGAAACAAAAGAAAATTGTGTCAAAAAAATTGTAATTAAGAACTTAAGTATTTAAAAGTAGTTTAGTTGTAATTTTCTCCAACATTTCCACAAATTAGTGTTTTAAAATTGCAACCCTCAAACAGTTTGCGGTCGGCATGTTATGTATTGAAATTTATTTATTTTTCTACACCATTCCACAGCTACTATTTGTAGCGAGAAGCGTGTTTTATTTACAACGCCCCTGTGCAGAATCAATAAACTTTAACTGACTTAAAATGGTACCACTTTTCCAGCAATAAAGACAAGTGGACTCACTGCCTCACTGTCGAACATTGGAAAGAGTTACATTGGTATACAGATAAAATTAAAAATAAAACACATGCATTTTACAGGAAAACTGCAACACCACGCAGCTTTTGACGGGTTGTCAGTTTGTTGGTTTTGCGTTTTATATTGGCGGGTTTGCGTCCATTTCACGCTTCCCAACCCTCCCAACGGTCGCATCTCGCGTGCAGCTCATCGTAGGCATCGAGTACAATTTTCAAACCATGTGTATTTGTACACTATTCCTGCACCAAGAAGGCCCGGCCACTTTGTGTATTTATCAGTCATGTGTCAGTAGTGACGGCGAAACTAACGCTGGAAGCGTACAAAACCATTCCACCCACCATTAACACTTATGCTCCATATCTATTCGACCCCAAAAAGAGGGTCTACAAACACAGGGAAATGTGTGGCTGCTGATTGGCAAGCGAGTGAGCTAAGTGTTACGCTGGACAGCGCACACTTGAGGTCTAAACGGTTGGCGTGAAGTTGACAAGTCATGTATTTAATTTATCTCTCTACCACGTGTCCGTGTTTTGTTACTTTCCCAGCTCGCCCACTACCCACAGTGATGTGAACAGTGATGCCAACGCCATTTGGCCACTATCCGTGATGGTATTGTCTGTTGCAGTAAGCGTGTATCTCATGGGCCAGAACTTTGCCAGAACATGTTTTGCAAAACCCGGGTCGGGTTTTTGGTTCCAGGAAATGGCTGTTCACCGATAATTTACCGCCCAGCACTGTTTCTTGTGCGGTTGTCTGGTAAGAATATTCACCCAAAAGAATGACGTCCCGAAAGAGGTAACAACGATTCGAGGAACGAAAAGTTTATCGTCCAACGTTTGTCCTAAGCATGAAAATTGTAATGAAATGTAATTTTCAAGCATTAAACACCTTTAGTTGGGTGAGTGGCAGTAAGTTAACTTTTAAAGTTACCAAGAAACGCAATTTATCTGAGTGTTTGCAATATTGGAGATGCCTCTGGATGCGTATTGGTTGGTCAAACCAGTGAAGTTAACTTTATGCAATGTCTGTCACGATTTTGGCCTTTCGTTTTTATTTAAACCTTTGTTTTAAAAGGTGTCAAATTACCACGTTCACAATACTGGTGTTATATTGATAAAATCCGGGTGAAATGTACCAACCATACGTATCGAAGTTGTCGTTATTGACCTTTGCTAGTCTAGCCTTTGACCTGCCGGCTCTAGCGAAGGTTCGTTGAAATCAATTACTAAAATTCGTACTACTCTTGTCGAAAGGACTTTGAAGATCCAATCCCACCAAAGTCAGTGTATTGCAGTTTGGTACACTCCGTACTTGAACTTGAATCTATAGTCTAGAAACCTTCGTAACACTCCTCCCCTTGACATCCTTGGTTTAAGTTTCCTAGCCATCAATAGCTCTGCAAAAGATTTCGTAACTCACTGACACTGTTTTTACTGACAAACATTACTACAACACCTTGATCTATACAATCCTAAAATTCCACAATGTCTTTGGCCTTTGGAAAAATTATCATCGCTTTGACTTTCTTATTCCGTTGAAATCACTCAACAGCTAGCCCCAAAACTCGACCAAGACATTAGACAATATTAACAGTAGATAAGAACGTAGATTAATGCTAAAGTATTGATATATAATATTATAATACAAGAAAACACTATAAACTTAGAAGATCTTGGCCTTTCATTTCTGGCTTTGATTGGGTTTATCAACCTGTAACAGGAAAATAAATTCCACGTACGAGGTAACAGTCCAGATGGAATTTTGATACCAGTACTTAGTGTCTTTGTTTTGTGTTAGTATATAAATGAAGATCGAGAAACGAGAAACTCGAGAAAATCGAGATCGAGAAACTTATATTCAAGATGCAATAATCAATGTCCAAAAATCGTCTTACTCATCGTCGTTCATCGTCTTACTAATAATCATGAGTATTAAAATATCTGCTTTCAAATCATGTATAATAATATTGCAAGCGATTCTTGAAGTAACTTCCTCTGCAAAACATCCTACATATTTTCTTTTTATTAAAGGATTCGCGAAATGCAAAAAAAAAGAATTCCAATTAAGAAAACCGTTTCGCTATTAAGTTTCACATTTAATATTCACATCGATCGAACGCAACGCATAAAAGCTGTTTGCTTCACCGAACGCCATATACGCACGCCACACACGCTGCAATGAACGTCCTTACGCCACTATATTCCGATATGTGCAATAAATAGTCTACACCTACCTCCATGAAGAAACGTGAACATGTTAACAATGAGCAAAGCTGGTAAAACCATACGCAGCGTTTTCCGCACGCCGTAGCATTTCCGCTTGCAGACGCTGCCAACCGACGGGCGGCCGTGGTTTGGCTGTTCCGGTGGCAGCTGCCGTGGCTGGTATTGCTGCCGCTGTTCGTTGTAATGTTGCTTGTCAGTAATGACGCTAACGCTATTATCGCCGTGGTAAACGCTTCCACGGCAAGTGTTGCTAGTTTGGCTGCAGTGTTCACTGCCACCCGGCGTACCGTTGCCTTCGACCACCGGACAGCACCGTCGCCGTGCTTTTCTTCGCCCGGCCCGTCGATACGGTGTGGGTGAGCTGCCGGTACAGGATGCCCACTGGCCGGTGGTGGCTGGCGATCGTTGACCATCGTGTTCGTGCGTTTCACCCGGCGCCGTATGGAACGGGGCAACACCGGTGGTGGCGGTGCTGGTGTCGGATGCGAGATTGCGCTGGGTTGCGGGTGGCGTTTCGCGCTGTACCGGCCCAATCCACGTCCAGGGCGATGCCAGCGACAGCAGGCTGGCCAGCAAAATTCGTACAAACAGGGGCAGCTCCGTGCGCTCCGTAGTGCCCCGACGTGCCACGCTACTACCGGTTTCGCTAGTCTTATGATTATGGTATTCGTTATCAAAATTATTACTCTTATCAAACGTACGTAGGTCTTCAGTGTTCTTTGATTGGAAGCATTCATGGTTAAATTGTTTACACTTAGTGGGGCACCGGATGGCGGCGGTACGCTGCGTTGCCACCGGATTCGTTGACCGGGCGCTGGTGAGGGTGGAAGGTGAGGAGGCGGCTGCCAACCCCGGCGAACGGATGGTAGCGCACCCGTAACGAGCACCGGTCGTATGCGCCGCCGCCCGGTTCGGATGTGTACGACGAGCGGTTTCGCATCGGATCGGCCGAACGGGGCCTGTGTTAACTGCGTGTGGTGGAGCAACAGCAGCAGCAGCAGCAACAGTTCCGGGTGCAGCTGCAGCTGCATCGATAAAAAAGTGGCTCGAAAAAGACGGCTTCGATAGACGGGTGGCAGGGAAAGGCATCCGGCGGCGGTAACCGGGAGCGGCTTCTCTACCGGCGGGAACGAACCGTGGCGCGCTTCGTTTCCAGCGGTGCCGCAACGGGGCGGACGCGCCCCGCAGCTTCCGTATCCGGGGGCACCATGGTCGCCGGGCCAGGACCGTTGTCCTCGCTTTTCGCCGCTCGTTAAACTCACCCCTGGCGATACGGTCCAGCTTGGAGCGGCTGCGGTTGAGCGTGCTGCGGCAGCGGAAGTCGCGGTGCGCGGGCTGTGTGCTAGCGTGTTGGAACGGGCATGTCCTCTCGATGAATGATACTGCTGAGGCCATGCTGTGCCCTGTGGATGAATCGGTAAAAAAAACATCAACACATTCTTACATTAATTATTGTTTCATCTTTTTAACGATCAATTTAAATAAAATGGAATAAAAATGCAGTTTCGGGGAATTTCTTGGGTTCACATCTTTAAGCATAAAATGGCAATGACATATTCTGGCTTAAGATCGCCTGATAACGGATACGTCATACGCTTCGGTCAATTTTCGCCATCCATTTCGATGCAAAGTGATTCGATTTTGCACCAAATTATCGTGTCAAATTTCTGAAATTATTGCACCTTACAAACATGTTACCTAGCCTTTTCTATTTCTCCTTTTCTGCACAAAACCGCGAGAATCATTAGTCTTTTTTAGTGACATTTCGAATAGCCGAATTGGGACTGTTCTTGAACTTTACCGATTATGTTATTGTCGAAGGATCGCTCCTTTTCTTGCCGTAGGTTTCAAACTTTTAAGCGATCCAACAGTAGAACGTTTATGGATTTTGACTGAAAGTGTACAAAATTGTCCGAAGAACAATTTCTCATCCTGAGTTTTTAGAACGGTGTTTAATACACCCTTTCTTGTATTTAAAAAGTATTTTAAATAAAATCCCAGTCATCCTTTTTCATTCTTCAGGGAGTTAGTCCCTTCATCAAACGAACAAATATTTCGCTTTAAAGGGCGTTAGCTTGTTACATAACAAACAACTGTTGGTCGACAATGTTGGTTTGAGCTTTCGAAAAGAATCGTTCAAACCGCAAAAAAGCTCGCTCCAAATTTTCATTCGTCTTCCGAAAGCACACCCAAACAACACTTTCAATCGAATCGCTTAACGGAACATTTTCGAACTGCTCGACTGCTCGAATCATTTGTACGAGGTTAAAGGAGCTTTTATCGCCATTTGGTTCCAGCCTTAGCACGAGCTTCAACCTTGTTATACAGTCAAACTGTTATACCATCACTATTTACACCCATTTCTCATCTCACCTTCAAGCATCCATATTGCATCTCATCTCTTCACCATGAGCATACAAACGCTCACTCTCGGACGATCCTTCTACACGCACGCACACAAGCAATACGGAAGAGAATCTTCTCGTCGTCAATGTAACAAACAAACACGATACAGAAAGCCCATTTTCCGCGGTCGGTTCTCTCTCTCCCTAGCTATCTCTCTCTCTCTCGTTGCTGCTCAAGATTCACTCCCAAGTGGTGTAATCTCTCGGTAAACCGACTCGCCCAGTTGTGACAAAATAGAAGTACACTTACATAATCATAATAATGGAGTAAAGTGTGTAAACAAACTTTATGTGGGATTTTCCTTGATTTTGCTCGGACCGAGACGGTCCTGCTTTTTCACGCCCAACCCATCATCATTACCGTATTGATTCTCTTTCCACATGCACACACATACACGCCCCAAACCATGTCAGTGCCACAGCCTACTTCTACGTTCGGCCGGTTTAAGAGGGCTAAGTGGGCTAGTGGGTGTGAGGGCAGAAGGAACATAAGAAGGCAACCATCTCTTCAGCGAAAGGCTGAGCATCCGTATCTTATCCTGTATCGTTTTACCTATTTCCGGTTCAGTTGAATGATGATTTGATGAGGTAAACGATGAGCAGTTGATCCGGCAAGGATGCTCCAAAAAAGGTTTTTGCTCTCAGACCCCCCCCCCCCCCTCCCCTTCGTTTTACCATCCGAAGCCGGATGGATAGACACGTTGGCGTTGTCGTCATGGTTGTTTATCGTAAAACACTTACATTATCGCACGATATCGGTCTTTGCTGAAGGGGTTCATCGAGTGAAATTTCCACCGACAGGCCAAACACCCCATGCCGCACTGCTCGGTAGCCGAATTTGTCAAGGGTTATTCAGATCAACGGCCCATGTCAAGGGGAGATTACGCGGAAAATCGGGAAACTTCGGCCAAGCTTATCGAGCTTAGCGCCCTTACAGCCATGCATCTGTCAATGCGTAGCCAGGCGAAGCAATTGGTGCAAATATTGGGTGTAATAAAGCAGCATGTAACCACAATAATTCACTTCTTCTTTATAGCTCGATTAACATTTCGATTACCGCTTTATTCTTAGTGTTTCCTACTACAGTCTTTAAATCTTTTTCAAATATTTTACTCCATTTAATACAACAGAAAAGACTTATTAACTTTATAAATTCTTCTAACAAACTACACAAGGAACACGTCAGCTGCAGTATGACGTAACCATTCGTCTAATCAAATCTCGAGAAAGAGAATTATACCGTCTAGCCTCATCAATATTCCATCGATAACTTCGCGAAACATGTCAACGCATCGTAAGCCTTTTTCTTCCCTTTTTTTATGCTTACAGCATGGATGTGATCGGATTAGAGCGAAGTCGATTTGCTAGCAAAATTGTAATTTCTTGCTAATGACAGCAAATCATTCAACATCACCCAAAAAGATTCAACGCTGACCTCGCGTACCATACCAGTGCCCATGACCTTACCCTCACTTTCAAAAAAAAAAACACCACTTCACGGACCATCTGCACTTCCGCCTGAACTTCCGCGGGTTCAAAAACGGGATCCACCATTGCCTACGGTTTTTATCTCGATACATTAAAATGACATTAAAGGTATCGACCCCGTGCCGTCTAATGGTCTGTGCAGATTTTATTTTTATTTGGGTTTGGCTCCGTCCTATCTTCCACTGACTTCACGTTTGCGGTTGTCGCATCACATCGGCTATTCTTATACGTTTGTGCTGATTGTGCAAGATACCCGTACGGGAATGGTGGAATGTGTTTGGTCTTTTTTCGCTTATTTCCTTACAACCAAAACCATCCCGAACTGATGGAAAATCAGCATGTTGATGAAAGCAAAAAAAAAATCCGCCGGAATCACATCTTGTCGCGATTCACTTCCCAAAAGCGGACGAAGCTATAAAGCCTACCCATTATGGTAGCAAACGATCATGCCATGTCCATAGTATATCTTTCCTTCTCTTTCTCCCTCTCGCTTCCGGAACGAAACAATTTGTTCCAGGGAATTTCTATTATCTGTATCACTCCTCCGTAGTTTTTTTTATCTCCCTTCATTATTTACACTTACCATATCGTCCGTTTCAAATCGTTGATACAGCAACGCCTAGAAAATGATCGTGTCTAGAAACCTGCAACGAGAGACATAGAAAACATAAACATTATTAGCTAGTGCATTCAATGGAAGCAAGCTATAGAGTGCGATACACATTGGCGAGCTGAAATTCTATCGCTTTTAATCATCAATTGTTTCGCGCTAAATCGGCAAGTCTATTACAATCGAACTGACACATCCAATCAATTTTCGCTCAATCGAACACGTCACAGCCTAATACATAAACTGGGTGATGCAGCGCGTGCACAAATTGTTCTGATAACTTGTACGTGCGTCGTTCCCGTTTGTCTCGCCCTTGGGTACAAATTGATCAATCAATGTCGTCGCTCGTGACACTATATATCAATACAGATTGAACAAGGTATTTTTCAGAAAAACGCACCAAAAAAAGCTGTACATTTTTATTAATTTTATAACCCTTCGATGGAGACGCCTGGTTGTTTGTAGAAGATTGCTTATGGAGACGCCTGGTTGTTTATGATTCAAACGCATGGTTCTACATGGAGACGCCTGGTACTTTGTAGAACGATTGCGAATGCGAAAAATTATGCACAGTCAACACATTGTATAGCACGAAGTGTTATTACGATCGTTTTACGGAACCCAACTTAACAATCGGGCACATTTTCCACATCAATCGATATTAGCCTATGCTCGCTGGCGGATAATATTGTACATAATAAAATATCCCAAAAATTCCATAAATAATCCATCAGAGATTGAGCTAAGAACGTCATGACTATCATCATCATCTTTCAACCGCATTGTCGCCTCTTTTAGGTCGTCTTACCCACCGCACCGGCGACGAGTGAACGTTCACAGGGAAAATGAAATGAATTAAAATAATCGACTATAATTTGCATATTTTATTCATTCCACAAACGATACCATCATCAAATCCGGACAGCGAATCAAAACCATATCAAAGCCGCAACCTTCGCTCAATATGCTATTTATCGGGTGCGCTTGCCATGCAATAACTGCCAACGAAAGAATGAAAGATTCCCACAACGGGGAAGAGTGACAGAGAGCAATAGAAGCATTATTTGCTCATTTCCAATAATGGTTTGCACTCTGGTTTGTTTTATGGTGGTTTTTTTCTAGCTTCTATAAAGATCCTGTACCATTTTGCTATTCATTATGCTGCAACATTCGGTTCAATATAAACAAATATATATTTTATGAATTGTTTTTATCCACCAGTATAGCTTAATTAATGTTTATCCCTCACGTTTGGCCATGATCTGGATTTGGCAAAAAAAAACCTCCACAGCTATGTGCAAGAAGTGATGCCACACCTGTGACAACGTATTCAATAGTACTTTCTTCAAATAGATAGAGAAAAACTTTCATTAGTGAAATTGTACAACTCTGCTCGGTGGGCTGATCCGTTCAAGCTCGTTTTAATTAATTCCAAAGCCGAAAACCGATTACCGATGCGATCAATCAAGATGCTTGGCAAATTCGAATGCTATCGTATAATGTGTGCGCCACTTGACCTAACTTCCAGCCAGCCAACCGAGGCGAAGAAGTTTGCACTACGTGAATCCCGGAAGGTTGGTGACGAAATGAATCGCTCGAATCGCCATTAAAATTCCACTCCATTACTATGGTAATTTTTCTCATTCCTTCGCAAGCGTCTGCTCGCGCCCATAATACAATCTCAGCCAGGAAACGGGGGGGCACTGGTAGGGTACAGGACATTGGCAAGTCGATCGAGTTTTATCGATTTGGTGTTAGAGAATAGATTTTAAGTTTGGCAATGGTAAATATAGACATGATCCGATTGCTTACAAGTTTTTTTTTTCGTTTCTTTCGGGTAGTTTCTGAGTTATAAACGAAATCCACCAATCGCTTATATTTGCTGAATCGTAATTTGATTGTAAGATATGGTTATTATTTCGAAAACTATCAACTCAAATAAAAAAAACAAATTTACTATTATTTTGATCTATGATTTGATATGTGCCGTTTAAGCAACCGAACAAGTATTAATTCATATCAGGTTATATCAAGCTGAAAGATTAGTTTTTATTGATTTTAAAAGGATTTATTTAATTTATTTAATTTATTTTATGTTATTTATTTTTATCTATTTTAAATAATATTCGAAATGTTAAAAGTTAAACAGAAAAATTAGTTATGCAATTTCTGTAATTAAGAAAGGTATTTAAGCACTGATTGTTTAAGAGATATACTACAGTGTGTAAAATAACTATAAAGCAATAAGGTTCTGTGAAAAAAATCTGGTTTCGTAAATTATTAGGTAAATGAAAAATTTTGATTATTAGCAAATTTTTGGAATTAGTATGTTTATGGAGTATTAGCATTTTAGAATACAGTTTAAAAGAAAATAACTACAAGAAAATAATTATTTATTGAGTCCAAATAAGTCAATTTTTCTATCCACTTTTTTCCATTTTTGTTTCAGTTTTGAATAATAAACTAACTGAGCTCTTAAAATTTCCAAATTCACCTACTCGGAAATTATCTTTATACACTCATACGGAGAAAGAATTTATCAACTTAAAAATTCTACTGCCTTTAACATGATACAAATATTTTTAAGCAAAAAAAAAACAACCTTCAACAAAGTTACAGTTTCCGTACCCATCCATGACTTGTATAGTACAATACACAAACATTTGCGACACCATTGAAACGGACCCGAAACCTCGGGGAACCAGCGTGAAAGGTACCACATACGGCATAATACAATCAGCGCCATTAACAATCCTTCTTGTCTCCGTCACAGACGCCATTCGTCCGATTCGTTTCTCGCTCGGTAACATGATTTAATAAACATCAAATACCGCTACATTACATTGTGCTTGGGATTGGGTAGATTAGCTGAATTCTTTCTGTATCGTCCGTCCGTCCGTCGCCCCTAGCACTTTCCCCCTGTTCACTGTACTATTCAGCTCAATTGAACGTTTTCAAAAGACGTTCGCAGCGCAGTTTGCCGAGAAGCCGAGATGCCCGGCATCGGCCTTCTGCCCCCGGTTGATGTGTGTATTGTCAAATTGCATCAAATTGTTCATCAAACGAATGGATACCGTGTATGGGATGGTGTATCATTGAATCGCCACCCAACCGGACACTTCTTCCCCGCCCGCATTCCATTCGACCCGCATTCCGCACCGACACTGCCAAGGTGCCTTCCTTAGCAGGAAGCTCGTATGACGTCTTTTGCCTTGCGCCGATCACCGAACGCACGGAGTCGCGGTACGGAGGAAAAACAAATCCATCAACGAAATGATGATGGACAACCGGCGGATTAGTGTTATCACACTGGTAGCAGGGGGCCAGTGCCATCCGAATCTGCCTCTGTCTCTCTCTCTCTCTCTCTCTCTCTCTCTCTCTCTCTCTCTCTTTCCCCGGAATCGAAAGCGTTTGCTGTGTCCTAGCTAGTTATTGAATTTGATGGTGAAACTGATTAAGAACATACTGTGCGCCATTCTTCTAGCCACACACTGTTCACATATTTGAAGAAGATGGTTAAAATAGAAAGAATAAGAGAAATAGAAAAGAAAAAGAGCATTTCAATATTTTTAAAAAGAATTCTTAAATAAATAAAAATAAATATAAATAACATAAGTGGTAATACAAATTCGTCATTAATTCTGTTATTAAAGAAAACTTATTAAAATCATCCCATTTTTTTAAATCAATTCGAAATTGTGTAACAAACTCTATAAATCTTTTACGTATAAATCATTAGTTTAAATTCAAAACAACAAGCAAAATAGCAAAGTTAAATAGATCGGTCATTGCATAAATATTATAAACTGCGCTCTAGAAACCACTCTAGACCGATGCAACCAAAACAATTAGTTTGTGCGTTGCTCTATTCCCATGGTTTTTTGGGACAATGTGTCCTACTTCCACCGTACCGTGGAAAACATATTCATTTATGACAAAGCTTCTTCATCATCCATATCCGCCTTTTGTAAGCAACAGAATTCGAGATTAAGTTTCACAATTCAACGCGAACGTTCATAAATAATGTATACAGCTATTCGTGGATGCTTCTACTTACCCCATTGCTAACGTATGGGCACTATCCGTAACATTTCGGTCAGTGCTGTAAATCTGCCACAGATTCGGATGACTCGGATGGACACGGAAACCGGCGTTGACAAATAATTCGCCCCAGAAAAATTAGAGAAAAGCAAGCCGCTATTCACACACGAACCACTTCACCAAAGCTCACCAACGTGTAACACGTACCAAACATTCACTAACTATGATCTTTTGCACGTTTGCCTCCGTTTTGCAAGAACTAATAATACACACACACTCCCACACACACACGTCGTGCAAACCGTTTTACAGCTCCAAAAACCTCAAGCTCCAGTGCAATTGCCAAACTAACCGCTTTGTGTTGCTGTGTGGTGCCTTTTTGCTTGGGTCACACTTGCGACCTTACGATGTTATACAATCCGGATTTCTTTTTTCAGTAGCAGGACACGAGAAAGCGTACAAACACCAGTACAGTGGCAGCGAGTGTTCAGACGGGGTTTCGCACGGTTCACTAACTAGCGTCACACGAACTTCTTAACCGTCGATCGTACAACATTGCTACGCAATCACACGCAGACACACGCACGAACACACTTCTGCCGCTTGTTTCCCGCTGCCGGCCCCGCTCACGGTCACTCTGTTTACGTCGATCGCTCGCACCCCAACCACGCATGTCAACCCCCTCTAACCGCGGTCGTAAAGGATACAGGGATTAATGTTGCCCGTCTGACCCGATCGACAACGACAGTTGGCAAAAACAAAAAAACGTTGATCGCCGGGTACGTATGGTTCGCCACCGTCAAGAGTCATACGACGATCGTGCACGGGTTGCCATCATGTTGCATCGCACACGGTTTTTTGCAGCTACCACACACGGACACGATCGTTGATACTGATCGGGGTATGATTGATCACCACCGGTGAAGCTCCACCTTACACGAAACAATTGTGCACAGTGTTTTATCCCGTGTCACACACACACACACACACATTCAGCCTAAACACATGGACACACGCTTTCACTTTTCACTAGTATCTTGACTTTATTGCACTTTTTTTTTGGTTTCTCACTCTATATATCCAACCAGCGGGTGTATGGCGGATCCTGGCAATCCTGTACACAGTTCTGGTAACTGGCTTTTGTGTTTGCCCTTTTTCGGTGTCTCCTTCTGAGTTCTTGTGCGTGTTGCCGCTGGTGCCGCTATTGTTTGTGCCTCCGCCTCAGTTCATACTGCTGAAAGTTAGCCAATCATTATATATATATTTTTCCTTCACATACATAAACGATCTCTCTCACACATACATGTGCTCGTTATTCACATACACCAGAAAAATATTCTCTTTTTATTATACTTAAAATCACAATTCGCCAATTGTGCTTTTTTCCGCAAGTCATGATCTTGCCATACAATCTACTACAACTTCACCACTGGCTCCCAAACACCTTAGTTTTCGTTGCTATAAATTAATTTTCTTATGTACGTAAAACTTTCTCCATAGAGACGACGAATGCAAAGCAAAAATGAAAAAAAAATCCCCACAAGATTAGCAATATACCTGAAAAGATTTTCCTTAGCAATAGAAATAGAAGAGAACAATGGAGAGGGGTGAAAAGAGACAAAGCGACAAAAACAAAAAAATGGCACGGCACATGTCAGTATGCGTGAGTGAAGATAGCGCTGATAACGTTTGGGAAAAAAACATCGTCACTGATAACACGCACTCACACGAACGAGCTGCTTCTTGTGTCTGTGTGAGTGTGTGAGTTTTTTTTTCAAGTCGCGATACGCACAAATACATACCCACCGTTACTGAATAACCGTTTTGTCTGATAGAACGTGGGACTAATGCTCAGTTCCATATCTTTAACATCAATGAGCATGAAGGAGAGAAAAATTGCGAGAGTAACAGGGCAACATTTAAGTTTACCTCTTTCAAACTGATGTGTTTATCGTTTGCACACCAAAAATTACACACTTTCCCAAACGGCAATCCGATCACCGATCCGATAACCCACCAGCACACACACACTGATAAGCGCAAAAACAAAAACAAAAGAGAAAGAGCGTCCGTGTTAATACACGGAGTGGATCAAGTGAATTACTATAGTTAGGCATGTGTTTGAAAGTAAGAACAACAACCAAAAAAACAAAAGCTCACGCAATATCGCTCTCGACAGCAGTTACGACACGAAACGCAAAAAAAAATCCGCTCGCTATCACTATCAGCTTGAAGGAAATATATACATATATGGACAAACTGTAACTGCAAGTAACTATCGTCCTGACAGAGAGAAACCATAACGCAGTATAACGCGAACGAAACAGGCACACATACACAAGCGCGCAAACAGCCTTAACCTTAATCACACGCATAAAAGCAAGAGAACAAGCGCGAGAGAGTGAGAACGCGTCGAGTAAACACCAGTAATGCAATATACAGACGATACAAAACAACATCATCAGCTCGCCTTCTGGTGCTGCTGCTGCTGGTGCTGCTGCTGTAACTGTGTTAAAGCAGGGCGTCACCATGCAGACGTATGAGTTACGGTGAAAAGGTACCACCACCACACAGCAGCACAAATCCTTCGTACGCAGCGCAAATGTGATGATCAATTTACAGCACACTTCATTCATTATCCTGGTTAATTTGTTCCGATTTACCGAATTGCATCCCGTCCTATTCTGCTCTAGCCTACCTCAACAACACATTTTCCTTGTCTTTGTTTTTTTTTTCTCTTTTCCCAAGAGGAAAATAGAAATATCAATAAACAGTCAAACAACATACCTAGTTTTAGTACGGAACAGTACGGTGCTACAACTTGAACATCTTCCCCCTCTGCACAAGTCACCTTTACTTCACTAGCTCTGTTCCGTGTTCGAACGGGGAAAGATTTTTCCGACGGGGGGAAAAACAAGTCACAAAAATCCTTGCAAACAAAACACAAACATCCTTGGCGTTCCTGGGTTCGGTGTGTTGAAGAGCACAAAGCGCAAGCAAACCGGATCGGCGGAAAAGCGAACTGAAGGATCCCGTCCAGTACGGGATGAACAAGCGACCCGAATGGTGTCAGCAGCATCAGCAGTGAACCAGCAGTGGCTGACGCTCACCAGCAACGGGCCAATACTACGGCGAATGTGCCACAACCGTCCGTCGGAACTCTCCAGTGTTCTCCAGTGGGGCATAACTACCCCACCGCAGCGCTTACACACGACCGTCAGTGTGCCATCATCACTTTCACAGCCTAGCCTTTCAGGGTGCCTATTGTTCGTGCCATCAATTGTGCTAATGGTTCCCCTACTTTTGGCTATTACTATTATTACTGCTACTACCACTGCTGCTACTGTTGGCCGCTTTAGGCAACGTTGTTGTAAGAGAGCTTTCCATGAACTGAGAGAGAGAGAGAAGAGATCGAGAGAGCAAGTGATACGCGAGAAAGATATGATGGCTTCTCTGATACTTAAACACACACAGGCAAAAATCCAGTAAGAGTGGATTTCTCTCCCTTATATTCACACTCATCCCACATTCACAGCATCCAAATGGAACTGTGAGGACACAAACTAACACAAACACACATACATATAGGAATGGATGATAGCGAGGAAAAACCCCATGTTTGGCCCACATCACAACCGCACTCTGACAGCACGACAGCTTCGTCACGCTGTGTCGCACTGTGTGGTGGAAAGTAGCGCGTATGTCCTTCACGGACAATATTTCGCACCGATCATCCAAACCAAACCAACATCAACAACAAAACAGGGGGCAAAAGAGACACGAACGATACGAACGATGATTTGCGTTCCTTTTTTAAACACACAATCATTCAAGTTAAATAACACACACAGTGCTTTAGCTCACACGCCCTTAAGGTGTTTCCTCTTTCTTTTCTTTTCTTTTTTTTGTTGTTGGGAATCTTATCAACGCCTATTCTTCCTCTATTCTCCCCCTTCACAAGCTCCAAAGTAGGAGAATACGTACGCTTTTGTAGCTCAATCATCACTTTGTCCCGGTTCGGGTGTACGACAACCTCATTGTATTTACGCTGGTGGCCAATGCCAACGTATTTACGTGTACATCTTTTACAAACCCCTTTTCCCTAGATCCACACATGGTGAAATGCGTCACCTCGACACATCCTGTGATGGGTTGTACAAATTCTTGCCTTGAGTTTTCTGGATATCAAACCCTTCGGATATTGATGATGGTCCGTTGTGACATGATTAATTGGCCCATGGAGTTCCCCTTTAGACCGTGTCTGTATCGGCCGTTTTCCATCGTACGTAACATTAATTTTAAATTGCACCATGGGGCTCCTGGGCAGCGGGAGCAATACATATAAGAACGGAGGAGGATATTAAAGTAAAAGAATCCTGCCTGGGGTGGTACTGTATTCTTCAACAAAAAAAAGTGAGATGAAAAAAATAACATTTACAATTTGTCACCATGGATTTCAACAGCTTGAAATTGAGTTGTTCTATATACTAGGAAAGGATATCTGAAATAGATTGTGTGGTAATGTCTGGTACCGAAAAAAAAAACTGTAAGCGCTATTACCCATCTGCGCCGTACTCTAACACTATTTTCTTGGGATAGAGCTAACCAAAAACAAAAAAATTGTATCGTATTTATCTCTAGCAGCAAGAAAAAGCACATCCCAAAACTCTATAACACCCTGTCCCGCTTTTCCCCACAATTTCCCCTTCGTTTCACCCCCGGCAAAGCCACAGTTCGGGAAGGGAACATCATTTATCAAGCTCAGCTCAGTCCCATACGGTTGGGACGCAGGAAAGGAGGTTGGGATGGAGGATTTGATGGAGGCGATCATACATCCATCAGCCTCCGAGAGGCATTGGTCTCGCTTCGCACGGATTCACTTCAATCTCGTTTGACGGAATAATTAACCAGGCGCCTCCATCATCTACGCGACCGATGGTAAGCGTCGCTACGTAGTATCTCCAGTGCGCTTAGGACGCGTTTCTCCCACTGTCATAGTCCCCACCAGAATGACTTATTGTCTTTCTTTGTTACACTTGAATGCTCACCACTTCCCCTGGCGGTCGCTTCTTCGCTTAATAGATGATAGACACTACCACCAGCGTTCCCTTTTTTTCTCGCCACCCAATGATAAACACAACCACCGTGTGTACCGTTGACACTAAGCGATGATTCTGTAAATTTTTGGCTTCTCACACAAACGATATCTTCCTTCGCAGGGCGGCTCAACATTCTGGCACTAGTTTAGTGCCCACGGTTCAGGGCACAACACACACACACACACTTAGTCAGGCTCCGCTTATCGTACGCCGTACAGACACGAATGGCACGAATGAATGAGAAAATGGAAAGAAAGAAAAACAACAACAACTAAACGCCTTCAATCAGCACATTACGTAATACGCACACGTTACAAATGGGTTTTTGGGTACGGCATTACCGGTTAACCTAACCCGGTTACGGATTTTGCTGGTTTGGCTGGTGGTTTTTGGGATGATTGATCTTTGAATCGCACCGGCACACAGGTGAAAAGGTGTTCAGCAGCTTCGAAAATGGGCATGTCGCCTGTCAATGGCGTTGCGTTGGTTTAACTTATGTTTTAAAATAATTGAATAACTCCTATTTGTATGCTAGAAGCTAGTTGTTTCAAGCCTAGTAACATTCACACTAGCGGATGAGTCACTCTGATTAGTATTTTCCCGTATTTTCACATTCATTTTTGTGGTTATACTATTCCTTCAAAGTTTATACATATTGTTTAAATTAGTTTAATTTTTTTTTAGTTTAGTGGATGATTTCTATTCAATAGTATAAACTTCCCATAATATAAAAACATAATGTAATTTTCTGTAACCAAAAAGTATTTTAATAAATAATGCTTAAAAAATATCTAGCTCTGGCTGTTATCAATTGATTAACTGAGTCACTCAGTTAAGATAAGTTTAAAGCTACTAATTTTTTTATGATAAGCAAGTATCGCTTGATGGAATAATTAACCAGGCGCCTCCATCATCTCCGCGCGATAAAATTTGTTTAGGATAAGCAAGTTTAGAGTTATATTATTTTTTAGTTATTATTTTTTTAGGACAAGAAAGTATATTGCTAACAAAAATCATACGAAAACTAAAAATTATTATGTATGCGTGTAACGTAAAGCATCTTTCCAACTAGCTAAAAGTGAAGAGCCAAACAAAAAATAGGAAGAGGAGAACAAAATCAAAAGCAACTATCACAATGATGCAGAAAAGGGCGCTTACACACGAAACCAAGCAACAAAACGTTCCCTCTTACCCCTTTCGCATGCCATTCCGACGAGCGTTGGCCAAAGTGTGCACATCATTCACCGGCAGCTACTTATGCTGACTGTTTGATGGTTTTGAGTGCCGTACCGACCCCAATCCCTCCCCTATCTCCAATCCCGGTTCCATTCGTGTCTCACTCTCGCAAGTGTGTTCCGCATCCGGTAACGCCCAGGTTGGTTCGCCCTCAGTGGCACCACCACTTCGGTGTGCCATCAACCCGAACCAAAAACTCACTGGGCCAATCCAAACCATCGCGAAGCCAATGACAATTTCATCATTTTTGCTGTGTTCCACCGGTTCCACAAACACAGTGTCCTTCACTCAATTGCTCGGCCCACTTGAATGGGCCGTTGAATGAGAGAAAAAAAAAAGCTCAAACCCCCACACATACACACTGTGGAATAACTTCTCATCCCTTTAGGACTTCGGGGGATCGTAGCTGGAGGGTGAGTTTGTTTTGGGGGGATGCGTTGAAAAAAGGGCTGCTTCTGTTTCCCTCATCCCGGTAGTGACGTTTCTTATCGTACCCGATCACACAGATAGAGACACACTCTAAATATGTGCACAAATGAACTGAAGATTGTTCGTGGTTCGTGTTGCAGTCCATTCTGTTCGACCCTCTGGGAGAGGAAGATGGTGATAAAACATCATTATCTTTACCTTCCCCAAAAAGGCAATGCAACAACAGCACCAAAAAAGGGGAGAAAATAGGTAGGCAGATTCATTGGGCCTAGCAAATGGGCTTTGAGCTGATGGGGTGGCACATACACCTGTACGATCCCTAGACGATCATAAACAAACCAATACGTGCGTTAAGTAAAT
This sequence comes from Anopheles funestus, assembly GCF_943734845.2. NCBI lineage: Eukaryota > Metazoa > Arthropoda > Insecta > Diptera > Culicidae > Anopheles > Anopheles funestus. Next base: position 20,814,346 of record NC_064598.1, read on the forward strand.
GAGAAAATAGAACCCCGAACCACGGAGTTTGGGGCAGGCAAGCCCACCCAACGGTGCCATAAAACTGCTTCTGATCGGACGTTTAGTGATGATTGATGATTGGCAAAATAAAGGGAACAATACAGGAGAGCGCAGCACAATAAAATGGCTGTTGCGACCAACGCAACCATAGTTTGGCACCGTAGATTCTTCGCCGCGTTCACCATAACAGAACCCCAGAAACACCCGAAGGAACTTCGTTATAGCGTCAAAGCGAACCTAGGCCAGGGAAGAAAACAGCATCGAAATGGAATCAATGCGTACGAAACAATAAAAAGAGTTTTAAGATGGGGATAGACTGGCGCTGTCTAGTGTTGTTTTAATGGTGGGTCGTCTGATCTTCGTCAGCATCACATATTGTTTCGATTATTTATTATACACAAAGTCACTCATAGCATAGTCAAAGTCAGCTTAGTCGATTGATTTTTGGGTACGTTTTGCTATGTATTGTTTGTTGCAAATTGAGCAACGAGAGAAGGTGTTAGACATCGCAAATAGAAAAAGGAAAACCAACCCGCCAACTGATTATGAGCCATTGTTGAAAAATGTCCTCTCCTCAAAAAAGAATGTCTATTAATCATAAACTATTTTATTTTACATTTTTTTGCTTGTGCTTCTTGTGATAAAAGGAGACAGATTGCTATAAATTGAAACTATTATTTTTTTTTCTTTAGTGTTCCTCAGACCTTTTTTTGTTTTGACTATTTTAAGCTAAAACAAAGAATTAAGGTGTAAAACTAAAATGAATTTCTACAGAAGCACCCTGGTTAAATGGTTTCAGACTAACGATAACACTATTTCCACCAAGCGTTACTAGAAAATCTTTTAATTGGCGAATACTTGTTAGACAATTTTCAAAATGAGTTGAATTATGTTGTAACATTCTTCGAATATTCTTGAATAGAATTCTTAAATAGAATTATTTAATCCTTAATATTAATGTAAGAAAGGAAATATGACAATCAAATTTGCTTCTTCTACGTTAGAAACGACCTTCTAATGTAAGGAATTCAATTTTGATTTAAATTTTTCGATAATACAAAACTGTACAGCTTTCCCTGTAAGCAATTGTACTACATTCTATCTGTACCACGTAACCGTAACATTCGTTTGCTTGCTGCAAAGAGAACACGTTTCAACGGTGAACACGTTATTGCACTCCAAACCGCCATCTCTCCCGCCTCCATCCCCTTTCCCTTCCCCTCCCCCCCCTTTAAACCCAGTCAACCAAACCAACCGTCAATCCGGTTTTAAAGCACCCGTGTTAAAGTACGTACCCGCCCTTACAATCGACGGACCTAAAAATAGAAAACCAATTCACGCCATGGCCCATTTCGCGGCAAAATCAGCTACTATCAGCGGCCATCTTTTATCAACCTTCCTATCGCTACCTGCCCGAAATGGAGTCGAACAGATAGATGCGGTTCTGGCAATGGGCCAGCCACAGCCATCTATCTGGAAGGCTGTAGGCTGAAAGTGTCTACACGGAAGCAGTTTGTCAATGCAACCCTGGATGGCACAAAACACGGACAAGAGAGTCAGTACGGGGAGGGAAATGGAAGGAACAGAAAACAAAAAAAGAATACTTAACCCTCCCCCAGTCACAATCTGTCAGCAGTTTAAAAGCTGCTCCCGGGACGTATTCGATCACTCCCGGTGCCATCATCCACCGTGATAGGGTGGAGCAAATTTTTCAACAAGATGTTGAACCTTACCACCTACTACTAGGTGCTTTCATGTCCTCCCTCCCCTCCCTTGTGTCACTCCTAACCACATCATCATCATCATTTGGTCCGATACCTGTCCACACTGCGTAGGACATCGTCAGCATGTCACTGGTACCGCTGATTCGAAATAGACCACAGGCCATTCTCATGTCATCTATTCTTTCCTTCTTTTCACTCCATCTCGAACGTAGCTTCGCCCTGCTACCCAGTTCAGGTTTGATTGACCGAAGGTTAAGAAAGAGGACAAGTGTCCGGTGTAAAGGAGACAATTTGTCACATCTGACATTTCGATTTCGATTATCATAACCGGGAAGTCGTCCCGAAGCCGTTGTTGCATCCTTACGATCCAGTGAGTTTTTAAACTTCCGATCATTGGCCAATTGCAAGGTGTGTTGGTCACAGAAATGGTCTCCCACTGGAGGACCCCACAAAGAGGACTATTGACTTTTGTGTTGTCAATCTCACCGGAAAGCTACTAAATATTGTTCACGTTCAGCAGTGATTTATCAACCTTTGGCCTACCGTAACGGGGGACAATGGGGTTTGGGGTTTTGTTAAAATGTCAATCATTACATAGTGTGTGCGCTTGCAGGAAGTATCGGTTCACTGCGTATTGGCCACACCTTCACCATATTCGCTTTTGGGCTCCTTCCGTTGCTGCTCCTAGCGATTTCCTGAAGGAGCGTATAACCTTTTTTTCCCCATTTCTATTCCATTGTAATGCCACTCACACTCACACACGCACAAAAGGACAACGGAAGAAAAGAATGGACATGGTACGTGTGCAGGATAAATGGGTGGATAAATCCACTTTCAAACTATTTACAACTCCTCTTCCTTACCCTTCAAAACCCCCCGGTCACCACAAACCCCTATTCAAAAGTGATCGTACCGTGTGTTCGCAACAAAAAAAACGAAGGACCACGGAACAATTCACCGAACCTTGATTGATGAAGTTGGTGCACGGATCAAACAGGGAAAAAAACCCAACAATGTGTAGTGCTAAAGATGGCGAAAGTTTCGAGGGTTTGTGAAAGTTTGTACAATACAACCTCTCCACACAGCAGCAAAAAAAACACACAACCTGAGGGAAAAAAATTAAATTAAAACATACAACAAAAAATGTGATCCCCATGTGTGTTTGCCGTGTAGCAAAAAACAATAGAGTGAAGTTCACAGCGATGAAGTAGCCTTCAGCAGGTACGGCAGCAAAACTACCGTGCAGACGAAGGCTATAATACCGGGCGCGTATAATGATGTCTTCGGGGCGGGTACACACTACCTGTGATCCTGCGTACGGGGCATACGGACGGAAATTATGCAATCTTCTTACGATGTGCGAAGATTCGCGACCAGAAGGCACTCCTTCTGCTGTTTTTTTTCTTTTTCTCCCATTTTATTCCCTAACCCACACTACATGTAGAGGACACCTTACCCCACAGAAGCCACCCCGGCGTAACCTACCTAAAGGAACGCATTTTTGGAAAAGCGTTATTCCTCAGCACACACACACACACATGCTTTTAGCTCACACAAATCCGAAACTTGCTTCCACGGCTGACAAAACTTGGGCTACCGTTAAGCCATGCAACGAAACCGTACAAAACGGAAGGAAACAACCATAAAGAAAAAGCTTTGGCACCATGATCCGAAACTGTGGCCACGGTGTCGCGAACATAAACCACCGCGCCCCACAACATAAAACACACACAAACACACACAGACACGCGCAAGCTCTCTTCTTTAGCTTTTCTACACACACACATACGGACACGCACGCTCTCTCTCTCTCTGTGTTAAGAAGCTCCAGTTCCCACGATGGGATGCCACACAGGATATGGATCTTGATCGCAAGTATCACACAACTCACACTCGTACACACTCGTCTTTGACACATTTTCTTTACACTATCGAAGTTTTTGTTTTACCACACAGCCACCTCTCTCGCTCTCTCACGCGCACGTTCTTTCTCTCATACACAAACGCAAAACCGTCACTAAGTAGGGGCGCGTACATTGTCGTGATCCTTTTCAATTCACTTTTCAAACTGTTCTACGAAACATTCACAGTAGGCGGCGATGGTTCGTTGCTAGTTGCTTACATTCGTTGCTGGTGCGTGTTTTTTTGTGTGTGGTGATAAAAGCTTTTCTATACCATTTCTCTCTCTCTCTCTCTCTCTCTCTCTCTCTCTCTCTCTCTCGCGTAGAGTCTCTCTCTCTCGTTCTTGCTTACGAGGACTACTATCCGTGACACTAACTCGAACCACACGTTTTCTGCTTCCTGTTATCCTTGCCCATTTGAAAGAAAGAGCATGTATGTGTGCGTATGCGAGAGAAAGAGACAGAGCAAAAAGGGAAAGAAAGCTTTCAAGCAAGCTCTGCCTTTTGAACTTCGGGCTGGTTTGCCGTTTGACAGTTGAAAGGGAGTTGTCAGCAGTTCGCCCGCTTGCCAATTCGGGGTTTGCTTTATATGTGTGTGTATGTGTTTTTTTTTGCTTTCACCATTTTTTTTATTGAGGGGTGGAGGGCGGTAGGATGTGTGTTTTTTTTCTTTTTATTTAGTTTGATATCGTCACTGCGCACATACACACACTTATAACAAACACACACACACACATACATACACAAATGCACTATCTCGCGGCAAGAATCACTACCACGTTTGTGTCGACAGTCGAGAAAGCAAACGCCACTGGGAAAGCCGTCACCAACTCCCTCCATCCCCGGGGTCGTCTCCATGGTCTGGGCGAGATGAACCAACATTACATAAACCTTGGCGGTTTGGGTTAGATATGGAATACGTCTTGAATTCGTGATGCGATGGCCGCCCCGATAGAGCCCTTCGAGTCCCGACGAGTAGAATATTGGATGAAACATGCATTTTTTCTGCACCGTTACGATTTAGTGTGTGATTAGTTACAATCCCAAAATTAGTACAAGTACCAGATTTTCTGCGATGAAATGACTTCAAATGTTGTCCCTAAAATCCGGAATGCTGCGTTACATACAACTCCATTCACAATATAGTAACGTTATCAGTAATAACACATTCCAAGACTCTTATCACGCCACTCGGAGCCACTCGAAGCCAAAGTTGTGACACTACGCACACCCTCCTTCATGGACATGGAAAGGTGTCTAGGTCTACAAAAACACTCTCGAACCCTCTCATCCTTTTTCCTACTTAACCCCCTTTTGTTGGACAAACACACACACACACAGATACACAGGATTGTCAATCCTGTTAGTAGTGGAAGAACAATTGTTTCACACTCGATCTTGAAACAAATCGTTCAAATCATCTCCCATCCTCTAGAGATAAAAAATAGAGAGAAAGCACACACACACACACTCGAACTTTCTCTTTTCCACTGCAGCGTCAAACGAGATGAAACAATAGAGTAAACCACCCACTTCGTCTTCCCACTGACCAGATCTGTGGCACCATGCCTAAAAAGCTCAAAAGGATATTCCCAGCGCACATTTAAAAAAAAAAAGAAAAACACCACGCCACAACACATCACACTGATAATAACAGGGTGGTTGAGCAAGAGAAACATCACGATTGCTGGGAGTAAATAAAAAAAAACATCCCCCCACACACACACATAGATCCATTCTCCAAAATGAGAGCTATCAAGCAGTAGCAAATATGCAAAAACGGGTGGCTACACCCAGACGCACTCTGTCGCAGTAGATCATGTTACCGGGGCACGTTTGCGTTTTGTCAAAATCCCTGCTACAGCTTCACCTAACACTTGTGTATTCACTTTTCCATTTCGAACTCTTCCTTCGTAGACTGGACTGTCCATTAAATGTCCCTTTTAGTGGTGATCGGTGACTCCTAATCGAGGGACAACATCGATTACACTTGATCGCATCCCAACACCACACATTGTATGCTTGTGAAGGGTGATTTTTCCTTAAGAAGTATGAAATGGAAAAGAGAGAGAGAGAGAGAGAGAGAAAATGGATCAGGGTGGGGAAGGGAGTGGAGGCTTGAGAACTATTTTTTCTCTTTCTTCCCAAAAAACCGTTTCGTTCGCTTTTGGGAGCTTTTCGCAAACCTACTCGAAACCGGGATCTCGGATAGCTCTTTCTCCCTTGCTCGTGATACTATTTTACTCTCAACATCCTTTTACATCCATTCGTGTGCTGCATGCATAAACGACTTTCGTACACGCCCGTAAGTTTATAGAAAGAAAGAAAGAAAGAAAAAAAAAGCAAGAAACACATACATCCGATGATGATCATCTGGGGCGTTGTTATTTAAGTGGGCCAACGTTTGCGTTTTTTTCCTCTTTGGGTTTTTGAAAGTTTGTTAAACATTGAAGGATGTTTTTTTTTTTAATTTTATCACGTGAAGAATGGCATGAAAATAAAGCCCCAAAAAAAAAGGCTAAACAAGTAGTGTATATTAGTATGATAAAAAGAAAATGCACACGTACACACACACACGCCCGTACACACAGCATCCAGCAAAGGAAGGATTTAAGCTTCGTGTGGCTTGGCGACAATGAACCACCACCCAGTGTGAGGGAGACAGAGCGCTGCGAGGCATCAACTCGCAGCGTAACAGAGAGATGCACAAAAGCACAAAAGCAAGAGAGCTGTTCGCTTGTGTGAAAGAGAAGAGAAAAGACACTACAATTCCTTTCGCACGGTATCATACTCCAAATTCCAGCATTGACACAAAACCCATCGCATTTTTCCGCATTCAAACCGTGGCAAAAAGGGGGGCGGGGGGGCGGTCTCGAGGGGTGAGGCAACCGAAGAAAAAACCGTTTTCCAATGTTGGCAAATTGGCACTTTCTGCTTGTGATTTCCAAACGGTTGCCTCGGCTTCGAGGGTGGTACAAGTGGGTCTCTGGCTGGCAGTTGATTTATTCCTAATTCCGCTAGAAGATTATCTCTAGCGCATTTACCACACACACACACTGTACGTGTCGCTGTTCGCGCACCCCACATACACACACACACACACACGCACGCACACATTCACAAATTTTCCGATTCTGCGAGCAATTATCACGCCCGTTCGGCGAACGAAGTTGCACACTGTTGGTCAACTTGGTATCCTTTAGTTTTCAAACGCAACCACAATTGCTGTATTACACTGGCTAATCCAAAAAGGCACACATACAGAAACTTATGCACGGATAAAAATTTCGTTTAAGTGTGTGTGCGTGCGTTTTTTTCTTCACTAAACTGGTTTTTGTAGAATGAGAATGGAACGTTTTCGAAAGGATATTTTAGCTGTTTTGCAAAATTTACGAATATCCTTGTTTAGTTTTCGGTAGGAAAACTCACAAAAAAAGAGCACACACACACACACGCAGCCCGTACTTTTGTTGTATTTTCGGTTTTTTGGTAGGAATAAATTCGATTCGATTTTTCATTGACCCAACCACTGGTCAACTAACCGATACTACGAGCAGCAGATGTCCTCGCGTAGTCCCTACTACTTCACACGACCACACTATCTCGGCACTCAGACGACTCTGGCACGGCAGTACGGTTCGGTTGTACTCTCTTGCACTCGGATGTCTTTCTACTGTGTCCACTACATACACACACACAGAGAGAGAAAGAAGAAAGAGAGAGAGAGAGAGAGTGGAAAGGATGCTGTACGAGAAAATCGCGCCGTTAAATACTGGGAAAACGCAACCGTTTTCCACGAGCACGAGGATGGTTCCACGCGCTCCACACTCACACACACACACAGTGTCCAAAAGCTTCGAGTGTGCGTGTGTGTGTGTGTGTCCTCTCTCGTGTAAAGGTATCGAAAAGGGTCAGGGCGTTTTTTTTTTGTTTAGTCTTTTGCTCTTATTATTACTACCATTCTTCGTTCGTGGACTAAGCCGTTTGCCGTTTGGTTTGTTGCTCTAACGCCCCATTATCGGAACACGCTGGGAGCGGCTCCTTATCACACTAACACTCGAGCAAAATGGTGGCAGCAGCAGCAGCAGCAACGATTTCCCAACAGTAACAGAGACCGTTTCTTCTGTATGCGCGCATGTGCGTACCGTATTTGGCTCATTCAAATTCCATTTCTTCCGAGGAACGTTCGCTGAGATTCGTTATTCCATCCTGTTCGCGGTCCAGTACTCCAGGCGCACTGGATGGATTGTTTGGCTCCATTTTTTCGCCTTTTTTTTGTGTCTCGAGCACGTTCTACCAGTCGATCTGCTTTGTCACACCCTGTACGTAGCTGATAGTGAGCGGAACGAGCATCCACAAGTTCGTGTTCGGCATGGGACTGTCATCCTGTTTTTTTTTGTGTGTTTCTTTTGATGCCAGTTGTTCTAAACCTCACCACAACGATGCAAAAGCTCACCGAATTATTCCCTTAAGAAGAATGTAGCGAGCTTTGGTGTTCATAAATGAGAAGCTTTTACCAAAAACTCCCTTTCGGTACGTTTACAGTCGTTAAGGATCACGTGTATTTAACAAAACGAAACGCATTTCACATTTGCTAGGAATTCGCGTTTGGCACATTAATCAAGCGTTGGTAATAATTCGGATTTTCTATAACGATTCAATGTTTTGGCGAAGCTTTATGAAATTTTCCCCGAAAAACGGATCGCATGGTGCGTGCAACAGATGGAGCGATACTTATATTGTGGCGAGACGAATTAATAGTCCACGGCTTAAGTTGCTCCTGTTTGATAAAAACCACTTACGAACCAGATGTGTTGGAGTGCGTAATAAATTTCTGGTGGTCGGATGTGATGCGGTAAAGCAAGTGTGTCAACTATTGTATTCTACCAAAGAAACACGTTTGAAGGATTTTTTTATCAAAACCCGATTGAATAATCCGTTAAGATTGATTGATAAGATTGTTGCTGTTCTAATATCTAACAGAACATATTTTTAATTTATATTTAATTTCGAAACAAGTGTTAACTTATGGGGTTCGTCGTCTAAGAAGTTTCCAAAAAGTGAAACGCGTAGTATAAAAACTCTTGCGCTGTATCAATGCTGTTGTCGGCACCTGACTTTTGCTTAAATATGCATGAAAATGTATATATTTCCCCTACGTAAATAGGCATTTATTTATTGGTGAAGTTTTAGACGTTGCTTCCAATATTTTGGTCTTGTGACGCTTGGTTTAGAAAATCACTTCTTCTTCAATCAAGTCCGTTTGTACTAAGTAATTATTGTTAATGATTTAATGTATGTTACTAAAATTCCTTCAACCATATTGCATCTTTGGATTGTGAGGAAATTTGGAATTTTGGAGAATTTTTGGCTGTAATTAGTCCTTTTACATCAGGTGATTTGTTAGCATAATGATCCTGTGCCTCTTGAAGATTGATCAAAATCCTTCCTCATATCCTTCTCTTCGTCATTAATTAAGATGAACTCAGTTTTTGATTGAACTAGTTTGAACCTATCTTGGAAACTCCTCTCACCGAAGTCTACATTCTATAAGACTATAAGTCTATATTCAGCATATTCTAGTATCTGTATTGAGTTATAGAAGTAAATCCCAACTTTTGGGTATTCCTTTCTAATGCGAAGTTTAATAAGACACGGGATAAGGATTTGGAATGACCAAAGTCTGTAGATTAATTACTCTACGGACTTTGGGAATGATCCAAATACTTAATCTCTTGATGATGGTTGATGTGTTTGTTATCGTAGGAAAATGCAAGTAGATACAATTGCAGTTGAACGACTTTTGCGTTCTACTTGACAACCGCATCCTGGAGAAACAACAAATTAGTCATACAGTAAACGCAAGCAAGCAAAAAGCAAAACATTCGGTACACGCAAAACATGCAATTGTCGTGTAGTGTTTGGCTTTGTATTGCCGCTTATTAGCACGATTACTGCTGTGCTGCAAAAAGCTTTCCAAATATGTTTGATTTCATTTGTTTATCCAACAGTTCACGGCTTAAGCAACGGACGCTGCTCTATCACTGTTGCCAAATGTTGTTAACAGCGTAAAGATGATTATGTTCACACTTTAGCACCCTTCCCAGCAGCAGCAGCAGCAGCAGGTGCGTGCGGTAGATTGTATCCAATTTCGGATATTCCAATGGGCTGACAACCAAATCGGAATTGTGACTATACGCTTTACTTCTTTATTGTCAACAAATAAACAGAATCTCTCTTTACACAGTATAAAAATACACCTTACAGGTTCACTGGTAAACATAACTTGTAGTCAAAATAGAACACAATAATAGCTCACCGCCTCTCCCGGGGGGGCCAGTGGCAGTTTTGTTGGTTTGACCTTTTAGAAACCTAAGCCCTGCACTAGAATGTTACAACCACAGCGTTGCGTAGCTTTTGTAGTGTTTTGATAAACGCCAATTGCTGTTATGGTCAAACGTTTTTAAAAAGGAAGAACATAGTACATTTGTTTGAGGTATTATAATAGAGAAAGATGGTATTGAAAAGTCACCTCCTGCCACGGAAAAGTAGGATTAATTCGCTCAAGTTACGGGTAATCGGGAAACGATTGGTTCGACGGCGGGATTTCGTTACTCGCTTCTGTTAACGTGGTGCAAATTTTAAACTACAGCCACTACGCTTCGTTTATCTACCATTGATTATGTTATTTAGCTTCTAATAAAACGATCTCTTGTTTGAATTGTAAAAGGTAAACGTGCGCCTGAAAATGTTTGTCGCGTGCATAAAAATTGCTTGCAAAATGTATCTAAAAATGTCTATTCTAAAGAGGAAAAAAGCATCTACCATCATCTGTAGAACAGTTATCTGTGTGTGATCGTATAAGAACTGTTTGTAAAGAGTATCGCTACACCTGTATTTATATATCGTACCGGTTTTGTTTTGTTTCCCGACAGGTACTATTGTTCCCGTATTATGTGCTACATATTTATATACTACCGATCGTGCCGTAACCGTTGATTTGCCTGTACTGAGCACCCGTTAGCTTGATCACCCACCGCCGTAGGTGATCTATTTCTTTGAAAATATTCTTTCTTACGCATTTTCGTTTGTGCTGCTGGTTCAAAGGACTTGTTAACTATTTTACACACTTTACTTTAACCCCGAAAAAAAAAGAAATTAATATCGCTTCGTTTCATTTCACACGATTCCACTCGTGCCGCTTCGTTGAACACCTTCTTAATCATTGCCAATTCGAGCGTTCGGTTGTGATGTTGCTAGTAACTTTGTAGCTGGCTCAATCTGTCTTAAGCCGCTGGTTGAAGTTGTGCTTTCTGCATTCGCGCTTTGCCACCCATATGGTGATACTCGATAAACCGAGCACCTTGCATACCTTGCGCAGTAAAGTTCGTGATATGACACGCGAATAGAAGCATATTTCTTGGCTGAACTTTCCACGCAAAGCGCATGAACACGAGCGAGTACAGACAGAGTGCTGAAAGTCGATGGGAAATAGTGAGACAGATTAAACGTTTCTTCATTCTCGTTAATGGGTGCAGTTCATACTTACCACCAGTCATGGTTCCGGAAATAATTTTCGGATCCTTCTTCAGATCACCGAGGGCCGCAATAGGAATGCCCCAGTTTGCCACCGGTCCCCAGAAGTGGGTGCTCATCAAATACTCCCTGAACTCTTTGCTCTTCAGATTGTTCAACAGTTTGCGTCCCATTGCTGCCATCGTTACCAGTCAAGGAGTGAGCCGGTTACCTACGAACCACCAGAGATAACTTATTGTAAACAAGCACTTTTTATGATATCGTTCACAAACCAACAAAAACAACAGCAAAGATAGCACCGATTGCGTAATCATCCAATCTGGTAACGTCGTTGATTAATGCAAGCAATCGTTCTAACTTACCACTTCCCAATCCAAATGCTAATCAGCAAGATGTTGATGCAATAAATTCAAGGGCAACGGGAAAGCTTCTCTCTGCCGAAGGTGTCCGACTTCACGCACTGTACTACACGGTTTTATATTTTTACATAAGCACCAACCGTATTTACACACCCGCCGGAAATCGAACGATGAAAGCAAATATCAACAACACATCAACGCAATTAAAAACAAAACTCATATGTTTTTTTTTTTAATTTCAACTCTGCTGTCAACAATTTGTCATTTATTGCAAGGTGTGTATATCACATTTATGGCACACGTTGTATTGCTACACCTTGGTTGAATGCTGCTCGAACGCAACGCGTTGCTCGACAAGAGGCGGTATGAAATGTTTCAACTGTTGTGAAATATTTCATTTCAATCAGAACGACCGTTGCAACTTTTCATTTGTTTGCTTGTTTCAAACGGAATTCAAAATCAGCGTGGTGATGCACGTGAATAGCGAACGAATGCGGAGATAAGTCGAGGAAAATAGCAAACATTTTACTAAAAAGGGAAATATTTTATACAAAAATTCATACTTAAACTACCATTTTTGCCTTCATTCGCGGAGTTAATTTAAGGAAAATAGGAAAAAAATAATAATCCTCGAATAATCGTATTGATCTCTACCGACCCAGTACGAAGCAAACACCTAACCGACTGTAAAAATCCCTTTTCGACCCGGAGGACCCCATCCTGCAGCATGTCCGTTTTGTACCACTTAACTGCATCCCACCTTCCCCAAATATTCCTGTCTTCTTCCGGCTGACCAACAACGGGAAACAGGCAGCCGCAGGAGCGGAAGGATTTGTTTTGTTCAATCGCATAAGACTAAATACAAATAGGAAATGAATAAATTTCGTCCTTTCGTGCTCATCGCTAGGTTCTCCACCGGCAGCACTTTTGCTTCGCATTTGCGGCACCTCTACCTTTCGGGCAAAGGCTCGTACACTCTTTCCTCTTTTTGTGTGCCAAAGATTTCACTGTATGTGTGTATGTTTTTTTTTTTTGGTCAGGGTTTTGTTGCGCGAGCTTCTTTCTTCACTGATCCCTTCCTCCTTTACCGTTTCCTTTACCGAAAGAAAGGATTTTTTTATGTTATTTTTGATTTATGGCTCCTTTGCGGCTGCCACGGGCATTCGTTGAGTTGCATGAGAAAATGGATTTTTTCGACCATTCGGAACGCGCTCGCTGTTGTTTGCCGCGCGGACGGACGGACAATGAATGCATAACCCGATATCCTTTCAGCGCCGGGGTTAAAACCAGGAGAACTGGTGAAAGATGAGTCCGGCATGCAAAACGCGTACAACGCCGATGCCAAACAGCGACTGCGAAAAGAACTGTCAGGATACCCGAGACTCGACCGACTGACCACTAGAGGCACGCGGGTCACACGGAAAGTGGACCAAACAAAAGGGGCTCACAAGGCAGACGGACGCTGAAGTACTTCCGCCATAGCTCAAGAGGGATGTGAACCGTCATGTGAATCGTTCGGTCGCTGGGTGACGACCCTAACGAAGGCCTCGTCTTGCGTCTGATACCTTGAGATTGGCACGGTACCGACTTTGAGACTGGTTTTGAGCATCATTTTTTTACCTTCTACCCTGGCTTTATACGTGCACTTGTGCGTTACAGTGTCACTATGTCCGCCAATATAGAGATCTGTGTAACGCAACACAAAAAAGTACCCCGAGACCTCACGGACCTTTCGGGGTAATTTCGGGGTTAACTGGTTTTAAATGGGTCCATTCTTCGAATGGGATGCGGTTGAAAGGCATTAGGGCAAGGGTTAAAGGCGAGACACACAGCTATAGAATTCCTTTGTCGCGGTGTGGAAACCGAAAACCTTAATTCAGTTATTGTTATCCGCCAAGATCGATATTCTATATCGACTCTAGATAGCAAATAGAAACATCGACTGATCGAAAGATCGTCACACATTTACGGCTCAAGGCCATGGGTAATGGTGGAGCTTGAATAGAAGAATAGAAAAAAAGGTTTCTTCCTTCAGCTTGCTTTTGTATTTCATCAAAATCACATTAGACGCGCCAGGCTGCTCATACAGCAAGCGAGAATTCGTGAGACACTGAACGTAAAATGTCCTCAATTTTAACGACGCCGTCTCTAATACTTCATCACCTCACATTACAACGACTTCAGCTATTTGTGCTAATATAATTATCCTTCAATTATTCCTACTTTACGATCGAACTCGATCGTGCCGCTACTTTCTTTTTCCCTCCACTGTCCTTTCGTCCATTGTGCCCTTTGTATTGCTTCTCACGCATTGTTGCCACGGTATTAGACGGTCAAAGGCACATCCAACTGGCATCCACAGAGCTTCAGAGCGGTCAAGAAAGGAATACTCATGCTAAAGGGCAGAACAGATAGTGAGAAAAACGGCTAAAACAAATATACTCTATCTGTCTATAAGCCCGCCAGCATGCATTTCAACGGCCATCAGAGCATCTCCGAGGGGCACAAATGCACGCTCCGTTGGTTCTGGTACGGGAAATTGTTTTTTTTTACTTGCCAACGCTTCCACAAGAAGCTGGTTTACTTCATAGTTCCCCCAAGCAGTTACCACCACGCACCGCGTACCGGCCAAATGGCCTTTAATATGGACACTATACCACACACACACACACATACCCATCCAACGTCCCCGGCATTCCATTGCTCCGGCCGCTATCGTATTGCCCCGAGGGTGCAAAAACTTCCTCCGGGCGCCGCTTTCCGCTTGTGGGAAAGTTAAGAAACGGAAACAGGTCACCGGAGACGATGGCAAACCTCGGCAGCAATCCGGCACCACCACCAGGATGCGCGCTCGACTCGAGTTGGATCTTGCTGTCTCTGCCCCGCCCAGATTCTTCACCGATGCAGATTTTCACGCTTCGCTTCGCGGTAACACTTCGACAGGAAGCGATGTCCATTGCGCGCGATGGCAAGAGCCAAATTTTTTGGGGAGGAAAAAACAACCATAAAAAAAAGATCACTCAAAACCCAACGCAACGAAATCCGTCACGAACGGTCCAAGCTTTCGTGAAGTGAATATATTAAAAACTCGCAGGCAAAATGATGATGCTCCCAAGTTCCCATTCAACCTATCTTTTCGGTGTGCACCTTCAGCAGCATCAACCTCACCTTTAGAGGCCGATGGCAATGCTATACGTGTATCTTGTCTTACTCTTCGCAAAAGATCAAGGAAGCAACACGCACAACCAACAAAAAAAAACGCACTTATACACACCCGTCCGTTATGGCACAGCATGAAAACGAGGTGCACAAGGGCACGGGAAGGAAGGGAAAATCCCTTCCCTATCTATCTGTACCAACAACACACGGAACCCCTATTACTATTATCTTCAGCCGTGTTTATTCCCCTCTCTAGCTTTTCGGGGAAGAAAACTCGTGATCTTGCCTTGACCATTTACCAGACCGGCAGCGCGCATCATCGACAGGGCGCATTATCTTGTCTCTTGGTTTGGTTCGTTCGCTCCAGCACTGTATATTAATGTTTTTGTTATTAAAATATTATAATGTGGACGGTCTTCCTTTCGTCTATTCATCCCTTTAAATAGGCCTGTGTCCAGTTCCGTACCGAAGGAACGAAAACAAGATGTGCTATTAGCCCAAGGAGCTTCCTAGACGTCTCGTGTGGAAAAATAAAGTATGTCGTAAACGGAAGGATGGATCGCATGTGTGTGTTTTTTTGTATTCTATAGACACCCTATGCCTCTGTCCTGCGTACGTTCGTTCGCACAACGACGGAACCGATTACACAACTCCCCTTTTTTTGGATGATGGCATGCGGAATAATGCAGCGTACGGAAACGGGAGGAAAGGTCTCACAAGAAGCTAGCTCAGCAGCTGAGCAGCTGAGCATATAAAAAAAACACAGCAACGGAGACAAACACCGAACACCCAACGCGAAAAAGGTTCCCAAAAAAAGGCGATCACCCTGGAGCTATTTCCATGGTTAACCGTGAGCAGACCGTCAATTTGGCCCCTCACCTGGAAGGTTATCACCTTTGTGGTGATGCCCTGCTTTTCACGGGCCAACTACCTCACGCGGATTAAAGCGCACAATATCAACGCGACTCGTAGTCCCCGCGGACAGGACAGGTTCGAGGAGCTGGATGCACCCTTTTTACTACACACGTTACGTTAGAGTTGAGAATTTATTCCTTCACTGTTAATTGATTGGTATAAAACAGGTATCGTTTTAGTTGGAGATTCGAAACACAGCTTAAAAAGACATTGGAAGCTTTAAATAGCTTCTGTGTATATGTATAAAAAAGAACCTCCACTACTCTATGGGCACAACGTGGCTATCATCTATACTGTACGTAGCTATTTAATATCTAACAATGTTCCAGGTGGAACACATCTCTCTTTTGGACGGCACCGTTTAAGCTGTCAATATTATTTGATATCTTATCTTTTTTCTCTTGTTGGATGGAATAACTTCTTACTTCCCTAAGGTGTAGGATCCTTACATTAGTTCGCATTTTACCCTAATGGTTCGAGATGCAATTTCGTTGCACATTGGATGGAATGGAGTTTGTTTACTTGAAGCGCCCCTGAAGATGCGCTGAGAATGTTTAAATTTGTCTCCCACCAATCGGACCGATCGTGCGATTGATGATTTGCTAAAATTAAATGCTTACCCGCTAGCTCTTGTTTCCTTGCTCGGTCCCAAAAACAGGGGACACAACAAAAAACACATGCAATCGCCTTTTTGTTGCCCTAAACATGCGCTTAACTAACACTGATTCCGGCGCAGCAAAATCCAACCAAATAGCATTACAAAGGCCAGGATGGTAAATTGCACCTGCAGTGCGGCAGCTCCCGCCAGACGGCACTTGAACGTTTCGAAGCGCGATTCCTTATCGTTGACAATGTTCTCAAACTCGGCCTCGACCAGCTGCCCGTCATAGTAGGTGATCAGATCCTCGTACGGATACTCGAATCCTTGCAGACATTCGCACTTATAACCGCCCGTTTCGTACCCACGGCCAAGGATCGGGACACACTGGAATGGAAAGGAAGAAGAGCAAAAAGAGAACGAAGAGTATAATGGCAATGGTTCGCCAGTGTGAGGTATCGGTTTGCCCTGTTGCTGCTGCTGCTGCTGCTCTGGTTTGATCTGGTCGTCCTTTTGCGGTGCACTTTTATTAGGTCAATGTCCTTTGGACAGCGCAATAAAAGTATGGCGGCTCTGTTTGGTCGCTTGCATTTTGGTGCAGTACCGGGTGTGGCCCCCTTTTTTTTGTTGGCATGCAGTTGCAACGCGATGGATATGAATATCTTTTTCCCTTCCCGCAATGCAATAGAAAATGCTTTTTTCCATTTGCTCTAGAGTTTTTGTTTTCTCTCCTGTTCGTCTCGTTCTCATCCCATCGAGAACAAAAGGAAATGTTCAGGTTTCACGATGGCCGTTTGCAATTACTATTATCGTCCGAGACACAGAAACGGTTTCTCCGCTCCGTATGCAAAAAAACGACCATTGCAAAATCGTTTCCGATTTGTATAAAGCGGTGCATGAAATCAAAACGCACCCTGGGAGTACACCAGGCAACGAGACAACCGGGCAAAAGGACACGGGCAAAGGTACACGAAACACACGTCGCGCCAAACCATTTCAGGCAGCAAGACGGCGAACAAAAAAAAAAACGCACGCCGTGACCGTGCTGCATACTTACGTATGAAGACTTCTCGTCGCATTTGTGAGTGTTTTTGAATGCATTCGGCTCGTAATAATCATCCGGACATTGGTTGATATCCAGCTGGAGCATGTTCATTGAAACTGCAACGATTCCCCTACACACGGTACACGGTGAAAGAATGGAAAAATAGACGTTATGTGAATATATAAAAAAAAACATTTACAAATATACACAGAGAGCCGGACGCAAAGATTAGTTTGATGCTGAAAAGCGGTTAGGGCCAGCATGCGGCGCTCAAGGAAAAAAAGGGGTAAAACTGCATTTCCGGCTCGACAACAGCAAACAAATAAGGGAAAAAACAAGAAGCTTACTTGAATTCCAGCTTCACCTTCAGGCTGTCCCAGCCGAAGAATGGTACCGCGTACGTTATGAGCCACTTCTTCACATAACCCTTGCAGTCGAACTCGGGCGTCGTCCAATAGCCATGATCCATCGTGGCCGCGTGGTAAAAGTTTGGGAAATGTTCATACCGTTGCGCATACTCGCCCGTCTCGTTATGGCGCAGCCGTATCTTCAGATAGTACTTCTCAAGCGAATCGAAATTCGTTGCCCACCGCTGCTTCAGCAGCCGGAAGAACGGTTTGTCGATGTACTCTTCGCCCGTTTTGTTGTACCGTGCCAAATCTTCCATGTTGAATTTGCGCGTGTTTAGTTCGCGCTTGTACGCGTACGGTCCGAACAGTGTACGGTTCGGGAACTTGCGTCGATCCCACATCGTGGCCGCCGACCAGATGCGTGTATTGCCGAGCACCAGTGCCAATGTTTCACCCATCATTTGATCTTCAGTTAACGGCTTATCTGCAACCCGCTTGCCCGAATACACCTCGGTCGGGTCCGATATCTGCAGGAACGCGCTGATAAAGTTTGCCAATCGGATCGCCATCTTGGCTTCGTTTTCAAACTGCTTTTGCGCTTCGTACGCAAACTCGCCGGTTAGCATCAGATCCTGCGGGTGATAGTTCTTGCACGATCGTCCATTGACGCCCAAAATGAACTTCAGCACCTCGTTGATGTTGAGCTTGTGGGAATGCAGCGAGCTCGGGCCGGTTGTGTAGTTTTTGTACTCGTAGTACCGATTTAGATACTGTTCCCGCACGTACGTCGGTGCACGGAACCACTTGATCGGTACCTTTTGAACCCCTGGAATTGGAATTGGATACATGGAGAAAATTAAATTAAATGTCCAAAAACACTCCTCGCAACTTCAAAAAAGCTAAAACTCACATCCTATTTTCATACAATCGAACCCATTGTAAAACTGTTCGTCCGAGGCACGCTCGAGTATCTCCCCAAGGTATGGTCTCCGCACAACGCCCGGTAAACGGTACCCCGGTTTACAGCGACACTGATAGCCACCTCTTCGGAATCCCCAACCATCTATCGGCTCGCATTCGGTTGTTTCCTTTTTGCAGCGTGCCGTATCGGCGAATACGTTTGGCCCTTTGTTACCCTCACCTTTCGGGCATTGGTTTATATCGATTCGCTCGAAATCCATTTCTAGCACCGAAACGGCCGTATACCTAAGAGGAAAAAGAATATTTATTTGAATGCTTTAAAGGCATCCTCTCCCCAAAACGACTCGCCGAACTTACGTCGGGTATTCGATGTGCCGGAACTGTGTATGACGCGGGTATATATCGGCAATCGGTGTAACAGCCGCCACAAGCCACTTGTTTGACCGACGACAGTCAAAGTACGGTTTGGTAAATTTTACCGGACCCGGATCTTCATCCGCTCCAGGCGGCCCGTGGAATGTGAACGTTTCGTTCGTGTTGTTTGCGTACCGAATTTCCACCTGATACGTCGTTTTCGTGTCGTGCCGCTTTTCCACATTGTCCGGCAGCCATGCATTGTACCACTCGTTGATGTGGTAGTTCTTGATCGTATAGTCGTGCAGGGCAGAATCCGGAGGAAACGCGCCCAGATCGCGCACGTAGAACGTATTTAGGGTGGAAATTTTCTCCAGATGAATCGGATCGTTAAAATCATCCTCCCGGTAGGTGCGCGGTGCAAACCGAGGGAACGTTTTGTTGAAGAAACCACGGTACGAGGAGGAAAACGATGAGTTGGGTGCAAAGTAGATGGCGGACGCGTTAATGTGACGATTCGTGGATACATCTGCTACGGTCGACAGGAAGTAGTACATCATGCCCGGATCGTACGTATCGTTTATGGCCGGTCGAATGAAGCGGCTCTGCAGGATGTAGCTCCAGAAGAACGCCCGACTCAGTGCCATGTTGTGCAGGTGCAGCAGGGCCGTTCGATTGGGAAACACGGGATTGATGTTTACATCCTTAATGTCCGGCAGATGGGAAACGCTTTCCTCCGGCAACGTTAAATCCCGGGGTGGTAAAATTGGACAGTTGTCCCCATTCACCTTGTCGAAGCGGACCTTTATTTCGTCGAACGCGTCCTTTGGTTGCCATTCGTACTGGGCCAACACGCCCATCAGGGTGAGCACGGCAAACAACCCATAGCTGCGCCACAATAAACCCATTTTTTGGCGGAAGTTTTACTACCGCTCGGATTTAACAGACGTCCCGTTGTTCTAACCCCACTATAAGGCACTTTTGGTGAGCTAATACAATTGCGTTTAAATACCGATTATCGACGACAAACAACTCATTTCACCTGACACACCCAACAAGATGTTTGAACATGCCAGAATGCGTAGGCTGGTTCACCCAGTGCATTTTGACGTTTCCACGCAAGAAGAAGAAGAAGGTTGACTCTGACATTTTGGATCCAGCAAACAAGCGCCGCTTCAACGCGTGCTACAGCTGCATCGAATCGTTTCACTGCTTTGCTCCTTTCGTTTTCATTATTTGACTCTGTTTCTGTTAATTTTAGTTGCTTCGGAACAAGCAAGGTTGAGGAAAAACATTAAAATTAACATGACTTTCTACTATCAGCATACAAATGCGATTTCAATTGATGCAGTTTCAGCATCATATCTTTTTGTATTTCCGCTTTCATGTGTATAGCCCAAACAACAACAAAAACAATGAGTGAACTATATTTCCTACATTATGCGTAGTTTCTTTCAAGTAGAAACATACAATTCCGTTCAGAATTCGATTTTGAAACAGTAGCAATGCAACGCGATACCAACTGCAGCACACCCGCCTGCAGTACGCCAACTCACAGCCGCCTTCGCACTGACAGCACCGTGCTGTCACTTTGCTACATTCGATTCAAATCAAACGAACGAATCGTTACGTCGACTGTAGCCGTGTGGTATGTCGACCACACGTGTTTGTTTATTCAAATGCCGCGAGTAAACGGGTCAATGCACTGCGCGAAACCGAATTGGCGCAGCAAATGCATGACGAGCGCGTTTCTGCAGCTTGCCGCTAAATACGGTAAAGATGAACATAAATCAATTTGCAGTCTGTGTTTGATTTTGGCGAACGTTGGCCCACGTGATGATAAAATAGCGTTTCTACACATGAGATCATGCATGGAAATAACATTTCCAAAATGTAGCAAATGCATAAGTAAATAAGCTAAGTAGAATTTTTCCATTTGTAAATCAATATCTAAACATGTTTACCACGATTTAAAAATGAACAAAGCCTACTCTCGTAACTGCTTATTACGTGCCAACAAATAATCATAAATGCCCTTGAAAACGATAAAATGTTTCAGCACGTATTTTAAGCGCTAATGCAAACGATGAGAAAAAAAAAACATTCACAATGCAAATATTCTAAAGACGCATCACTAGCGGCCAAAGATTCACGCGCATGTCGCACGTTCAGCGTGTTGTAAATATATAAAACCAAACAAAAAAGGAACAAAAACAACGTTTCCCCACAACCAACGCAGTTTGCTTATCCTCCGAAGCGTACCTAAAAAACCTCTAACCCGCTCAGTGTACGCGCAAAATCTTTTGCGCGCGCGAGATTCAATCGGCCAGAGTGCATTGCACTTTTTATCTTTTTATTTTCGGCAACAGCTGCTGTTTGCTGTTGCGTTTGCGTGCATCGCCCAATCACGTCGACGCAGATAGGCACCGCATTCGAGAAGGATGCACGGAACAATCTCAAGTCAACAGGATGATGTGAACCGCTAAAACAGAAAGCAAGAAAATAAAACAACTTGCTACACTCCCGTCCTCCGCTCCCCCACCTAACTCACCCACCGGCACCGGGAAACAACAAGGTAGGACGATCTGAGCCGAGAAGATCGTCGCTGCCTGGGAACATGAGAAGAAATACAACGCCACGGTTTTGCCAACCTTTTTGGCAACTGTTGTTCGCCGTGGAAATAAAACAACCGAATCGAACCAAACCCAAGCAGACAACGCAGACGGGAACGCGTTCGCCACTTTTTGGGACTAAGGCAGACTCCGGTGTGAATGCACCTTCAAAGTGGAAAGCTCACGATCTACCCCTACACTTTCTGGGAGGGGAGGATCGGAGAGCTTTCGGGTGTAGAATTGGACATTATGCAAATTCACTTCTCAAGTGTGTCTGTGTGTGTTCGCGCTGGTCAAATGTCGGAATGTATCTTGCAAGCGTCGAACGTGTCACAAACCAGTGACAGTGATCGTTGGACAGCTTTGGATGCAAATTTGTGCATCGGGTTGACACTCGCCGCAAGTACTGCGGTGTGAGGTTTTTGCAATTTGTTCGGAAATTTAAACGATCATTTTAATATAAGCCGAAAAAAACGCACTTTTGTCCGTGGTTATGTGAGGAGGAGAACAGCCATCAAACGATTAATACCTAAATTAGGGTAAATTTGAATCAAAATTGAAATATTATTTTTGATTTATTATTTAAGACACGAGATAAGAGTTAATACAGAAAAATAATTTTTCACGTGAGCATGTCTTTCTTATTTAATAAGTCTTATTGTTATGTATTTTTAATATATTTTTAACTTTTTAATTTTAGGTTGTTTTACGTATTACGTTTTACTTATATTAATATCCATTCATTAATCCATTTGTTTCTTTTTTGTTTTCATTTCTCATTACTTTCCTTCGCCTTGTCCTTTTCCTACTGTGTTATATTCGCTTTTATTCGCATTCTAATGTATTCTTTTCACTTGTTTGGTTGTATTTTCTTATTTTCTTTATTGCATCTTTGTTGAATGTTTCACATTTCCATTTTTTCAAAGATTAATTCAATTTTTCTTTCTTATCAGGAATGTTTTTCTTTTCCCCTCTTTCATTTATTTCATCAATTACACATTTCCTACAATCTTTTTCACATTCCTTTATTTTGATCGGATTATTTCGGTCCACTAAATACGGTTGAAATCAATTTATACTAAGTGCTCTGGTTTCACAAAAAACAATAGTCCTGTGTACAATTTCTAGCAAATAATTGAATGCAGAATGCAATAATTTGCTAACGATCGTATGATCAGACAAATAGCAATATCATTAATCACACATAAACTTTACCTCCCACCCACCAACCGAACGCATCTAAATTCATTCAGTGGATGGAATGCTAAAAATGTGCTCACAGCAGCAAAAAACAAAAAACTCACCCCCAACCTAGCACGGTCCACACAGTTCAAGGCATAATTTCTACACGTTCCCACAGCAAGACTCGAACTTGAAATAGAACGCAGTTGCAATTTTGTTCACGCCCGCAAACGCAACCCTCGGCCAGCCAAGACTATGGCTTGAGTTTGATGTGATAAATTTAGCCAAAAAACACCAACCACCCAGCATGTTGGGTGCAGCATTTCTTCTTTTTTGCAGCTTTTCGTTTCACTACCCCCTCAAACCTCTCTCTCTCTTTCCTCCCAGCCAAACCCCTTTACCCTTCCTTCATTTTGATAGTTTTTTGCGCACAAAAGCATTTGAACGATGTAAGTGAGTTTGTAAATAATTAGTCGCTTGAGGTTAGAAATGGGTTTCCCAGCTGTAAATTCGTTTCATTATCGCTCCCAAAAACCGAAAATGTTCCAATCGCCTAAAATTGCAACATCATTACAAATACACACACACACACAAGGGCAGTTATAAAATTATACCGTGTGGTCCCTCCATTATGGGTGAATGCATCATGGCACGGAGTGCATTGTGTATGGGGTACGGTAAGTACGAAAGTAGTAGAAAGCGAGAAAGTACGACAAAAAGAGAAACAACAGCATCTTGTTGGTCTTTTTTTTTGTTTTGGTGACTAAAAGGAAAATTTTTAAAAATATTCCCCACGGTGTACGAAAACCGCAAAAACCACCGAAACGCAGCATTTGAAACAACACAACAACAAAGACAAAAAAAACGAAAACCTTGCACACACAAGCAGACCAAATGTTAACTTTATGCACTTGCACTTGCACCACACAGCCACACACACCGTTTATCAAGAGAGCGAGAGAGGTCTTTGGACTTTTGAAGTTTTTCTGGCAATTAAGGTATGGTTTTTTTTGTTCTTGATATTGTTGCGTACTTTTCATTACGAAATTGGTGCATTTGTACAGTTTACTGTGGCGCAAAGTTGCATTTTTCTTTATCCCCCCCTCCCACATGACCCTCTTTATTGCTTTCGTCTGACGTCCATTTTTACCAACCTTCCAACTGTCAAACGTATATGAAATATAGGATGGAAAGGTGTACCAAAAAAAAAGGCGGTAGGAAGGGGAAAGATTATCAACTTGCTCAAATGCAGCCTGATGTCTTGATCGCGCACATTATCACACTGCACTGTAAACTGAGCGTCGTTATTATCGCGCGCTGCACTGTAAAGCGGGCGCGATCGCAATTGGTGTTGGTATTTCTAATCGTGCTTCATGGTGTGCCGAAAATGTGGAAGTATAAAGTAAAAATTCGAATCAATTTCTATTCTGCACTTTCTGCAACAGAGCACCATGCACACGCACACTGCAGTCGTATAAGCCTGGTGTTGGTGACGCAATTTTACTTTTCGGCCACCCTCCCTTCTCCCTTCCCTCGCCCCCTTATTTTGGGGGTCCTTCGACCAACTTCTTGCCAAGGGTGACCACGATGCCCAACCCACACACAGACACACACATGAACCGTTCGTATGTATGCAATGTTTTGTGCAGTTCGATGCAATTTGTGTGCAGCCGGGTGAGTGCACCGGCCGCTTGTGCCAATGACCGACCGATCGGTCGGTCTGTTACTTTTTGTTGGTGTCTTTTTTTTTTGTTGCTGTTGTTTTGGTTTCATTCGCGAAAGGGAACCACTGTACTTACCGTTTGCACATTCTCTTCACCTTCTAACTTATCCTCCACATTTACGTGCGTTTGCCATTTTAACGAATTGCGATCGAAGACGATCTCGACTGCATTGTGGGCGAAGGAGAAAGATGGTGGCGATGATCGTACGGGAGGTGGGGGTAAAGTCGACATGGAAAAAAAAGGTACAAAAATTGGCGATGCATCTTCGTCATTGCCGAATCTGTTTGCAAGCTGGTGTTTGCATTTAAAATCTTCTCTCCACGCTTGTATCTTTTATTTTATCGTTGTTTTTGTTTTCTCTGTAGCTTCTTTTCGTTGGTTTTGTTTCTGTTAGTTCGTTCCTTTAGCTCTAATGCAGCTCCCCGGGATGGGCGCAGTATCACTCGCACAACGCATCATCATGTCCCTCTCACCTCCCCCCCCCCACCCTTTTCCGGCCAATGTGCATCTAAAAGCGTTAGGAATTTGTTTGGTTTGGTTGCCTCTTCTCTCAGCATGTTCGCTTACCGGTTCCTAATGTTTCATTTCGTCTTTTTTTTTTGGTTCATTTGCTAAACTGCTGCGTTGCTTTTGCTCGCAAAATTTGGCAATAAAGAAGTCATTAAACTTTGCACATTTGTGTGGCGTGGTGCAGGCATAACGATGCAGCTACAACGCGTGTGTGTGTGTGTGTGGGGACAGTATTATAATTCAAACAAAAACATTGGCAAAAGCAGCAGTAGAAGTGACCAGCATGCTCCCGCTAACTATAAACCCCACGGGTCGACGGAATTAGAAGCGATTGTATAATATGGCCGTGTCCGTGAAATTTATCCGATGCGTAATTTATGTGAGGGATGTAAAAGACAAAAAAAAACAATGGCAACTTCTAATCGACACTGCACGCATGCTGCTGTTATTGTGATGTAATTTGTAGCGTTTTGGATTAATGAATCTTTTGGGCAGAGTCATTCATTTAAATCTTTTGTGAAGAGTCATTCGAATCATGAGTCGACTCTCAACTCTCTAGCTGACGATTTTATGAAGCTTCTTCTTGGCTTAACGACCTTACAGGTCACGCCGGCCATTTCTGGCTTACTAGACTTATTTTACCACGTAGCCGGATAGTCAGTCCTTGCTACGGGGGGACGGTCCGGATGGGATGAAGCTATTTCCGTGATTGGTTAGCTTTCTTTTTTAACAGCTGTACTAGTTTAACTTATTCTAATCATTGATTCAAACAAGAAAATTTCAACTGAATCTTTAATGTTTCACGGATCTTAAGAGATTCCGCTGCAATCTTCAACAATTCATGAATTATAATAATATAGATCCTGAATCATTCCTTTGGTCATAAAGAATCTTTCCTGATTAATGATTTTGAATCTATTTTATAACACACTAGTAATTAAGCTTATTCAGGGGAGGCAAAAAACGAGCAAAGAAATGTTAAATATTAGTAAAAAAAATTGATAATTTTTGTTTAAATGTTTTCTTTTCTACAAATAATGCTTTTAAATATAAACATTATTAATGTACATTTTATTGTAATATTGCATTTAAGTTTGTTCCTTTCTCTCCCCACCATTACGTCGACATTAATCAAACCCACGCCACGTGGTTTGCCGCGTTGCATCAAGATCACGCATCCGAAACAAGTGCTTGGCCGGCTTTTCTCTTTTTCTTCTCCACTTTTACCCTCTTCTTTTAGCCAGTCATTCTAACCGTTCACTTTCATGCCCTATCGTATTGCGAAAGTGCAACGGAACGGCCAATTGCATCGTTGCAGTGGACGACGACATTTTGAAGACGCCTCACTTTTGGCGCGCATTTTGCTGCGTCGTTATTGATGTATTTGCCGTAGTTTGATATTGCTTTTACCCAACCATTTTGCTCTGATGCACTTTCTTTCTCTTTCTCATTAGCGCTGTGCTGCCATGTACTTGACTGTACGATTTTTGTACTTGCCGTTTATGCCGCCTTAAACTCGACTCGGCAAAACATCCGATTACAACCCCCGACTATCAAGCGATCGTAATGCGTTCCACATGCGAGCAGAATGTTAATTAACTTCCTTATACGTTGGATGCATCCATTCGATTATTTGCGATTGAATGTGTGGCGAGATGGATTACTTTGGAGTAGGCGCATAAAATGGCTAAAGCCAAACTGTCTTGCGTACGATCACAGCAAGGACACACCACAAGTAGCTCGCAGCGGTAGAAAAACCAAAAAAAAAACTTCACACGCACCACAGAAGAAACAAAAAAAACATGTTCCATGCAAAATGCGAACTCTTGCCCTGGAGTTCGTTGAACTTTACTCGCGAATCGCGAATCCCTTCTTGAGCCGCAGAATGGAGCATGTGAGAGGTGTTTTGTAAGCGTGCGTTTGCGTATGCGTTTCCGTTTTTTTTGCTGCTGTTGTTGTTGCTGGTTCTCAGCAATCGCCTTTTTTCTTTGCACGTTTCTTTCTTCCGAGGTTCATATGACAAAAAAAAGGAAAACCAACCGGCTGGCGAAAAAGTGCGTAATGCGATGGATTTTTCAAGCAATAAGGACGCCAAGGCAATGCAAAACACCCTGCTGTTGGGGGGTAATGGTGGATGCATTATACTTCTATCGATTGTTTGCGTGTCTGTATGTGTCAATGATTGAAGTATTATGCTGCTACCCGGACGGATGCATTCGAGGAACAGATGCAGTGCGGATACCGTTAGCTTAATTGTATTTTGTCCAGCGGGGTTATGAAATGGTAGAAGTTTTATTTACTATTAATTTTATATAGAGGAGAAAACTCCGATATTTTTGCAATACATTACAAAATTAAGAATATTACAAGCAAGTTAAATTTACTGACATATAACAAACTAGCAGCTAAAGCTGTAAATTCATCTCCATCCCCAACAACATTTTTTTGATATCGTTAAAATCTTGACAGCGATTTACCTGATATTTTTAATATTTTTTCATTATTTACTTCAATTTATTCGTTTTTAGTTTATACGAAAGTTTTAATAAATTCTCAATCAAAAACCGCGTTGTTAATGTATCGATTAGCAGCATAAATTTAACTTAAATAAATTACAATTTTGTCATAAAATGCATAAGGATTTTCAATATGTTGACAGCATCTTGAGGAAGACAATTTAAAGTCTTATCTCAAATTTCTGTGAATCTTAAAGGAACGAACATTTCTTTTTTTGCTGATCGTCGATTAAAGTATCGTTTAGGTTGGAAATATACTGTGAGGTTGATCAAAGTATATCTCCTTGTTGCATAATGTAAAGTACGTCTTCCCTGACATCTGTCGATGCCATCGTCAGCCAAGTAATTCTTTCTTTTTTTTTCACAAGTAACTCAGGTACGACTTTGTTCAAATTATTTTTGAACATTTGTCCGTTATCTGTAGATGAATCATGAGGTCACTATGCCCTCGATCTTCAACTCTAGCTTCTGCTACACTTTAACGTTATGTTTGCTGTCTGGAGACTAGAACTAGGGGCTCTGCCATTTGTTTAGAAGTTAGTAGAATTTATAAATGCAAGAATGGTGTGCCTCGGGATGTAAAATTTCTTCGCTGTGGCGCGTTTAGCTTAATGAGGATGAAATATGGAAATAATAATTTAAGTAGTAATCGTATTAGCCCAAAAAAAATCATGAAATGTAATAAAAATATGAGTCGAAACAATACTTCAATAGAAGTGAAATTAAAAAAAACTAACCTTAAATATAAATCGAAAAACGTATCAAACCAATTATTAAAATTAATAAATTTACTTATGCCAAATCAATTTTCATCCCCCTGTTTGGCACATTCTATTACACAACTGCTTCGAAACAACTTACGAAACGCCGCAACCGAAGCATCACATCACTTCAAAGTGCATTGCTCCCGGCCAATAACACAATGTGTGCGTAACGCACTCGATTACGTTTATTGCCAGTTGGATGCTGCACAGTTGCCAGGTTTGCCAGTTTGCCATCCGCGAAACCCAAACGTTCTTTTCCCATCGAACAAAGAACTTCAACCGCCTTCCGCCTCGTTGCTGCCCTTTCATTCGCCCACCCGACGATGACAGGGAAAAGGGAAAATTTATTTTTCCCCATCAACGATGATGGTGCGTAGCATTTATGATTTGCATAAAAGTGCAGCTGCATCTTTGCGAGGTGTTAGAAAATGGTCCCCCCGATACATATCCCGGGCCAGATGGAAAAGATGAAGAAAACAAGAGGACGTACAAAACAGGACACGGCACCAGGAAACTACCTTGTCAAGCTAAACTTAACGGTCGTGGTGTCCGGTTTTGGATTTATTCGTTCTTCTTTTTCCCGCACTTCTCACAGGATTCTTAGAAATTTATCATTTGTACATACGACCAGAAAAAAACACAAACACATACGAAACAGCGATGTACAATGGCTGTACATCCTGATGCAATAAACAACGACCCAGGACCAGGGTAAGATGTTTATCATTCAAATGCAATTGCAATTGCAACTACCGGCCGACAACCAATCGACGGCCTGTTTTGCGCGACTGATGACTTCCTGTTTTGAACCGCTGTCCGCTGAAACGCTGCACGAAGGAACGCGAACCTAAAGGAGGTAGCAAGCAAATGCAGGGATGCGATAGAAAAGATTCAGTGCAATTGAAAACGGCATTCGGCAATCGGTGGAATTCTGCGTTGCAGCCTTAATTTTCACCCTCTTTTGTAATCGTACACACTCTCCCCACAGGGGCGCATCCTGTGCATTAGTTTGCGCAAGGGCTCCTTTTTGTTCCGTTTGGTTTGTGCAACTCCACCATTCAAACCCTCCCCAGTAGAAAGGGTGAAATATCTTAACGTACGCATAAATAAAACCAACCACAGGATGAGCACAAACACAGGCACGGCACAAAAACACACACACGATCGTCCGACAAGATCGGCAATGGTTCGGGTGAAACAGGAAGCAGGACTTAGGTTCCCATTCCCGGGACGACGTTCCTGTCGTCCTTCCTTTACCGTAAAGGAACATCGAGAATCGAGCGTTTCTGCTCGGTACACGGTCCACGATGGTCGCGACAGCCGGTGCCAGGGGACACCCGTGCGCGGTACGAAAATCTTGCACAAATGCTTTCTTTTCCCATCGGGGTAAGTTCGCCCAGTCCGGTGGCGTTGGCCGGGGCAAGAATTGCGAAAAATTGTACCAAAACGTATGGAAAAATTATACCCAAAAAATTGTGCGGAGAGTAAAGAAAAACAAAAACCAGCAAAACTTAAATAAAACAACAACATCTAACATACGAGCACGATAAAAGCAAAAACGCCCGGTTTGGCAGAAACCATGCGGAGGAACAGGAAAGCCAACAACAGCACACCAAAAAACCGAACGTTCAAACGATCAAATCAACCAAAAACTCGGTAAAGCAAAGAACAAAGTGCATAATCACAGCAGATGCAGTTTTGCACCAGACGAACGACCGGGGCAAATGAAGAAGGAGCAACAGCTAAAGGAAAGAAAAAGAGTCCATGGCGAACATTACAGCGCACGCTGGTGTGCAGTGCTTGGCGTGCGGTTATGAATCCCACGGGCTGGACATACGGCCCAACGCAGGCCCCTGAAACAGTGCCCCAAACTGTTGGGTAAAAGGGAAATGGTACGATTTTGAAAGGATTCGCCTTCAATGAATGGTTGAAGCTGCAATGTAAAGCGAGTTTTACAACTTTTTTTTTCTTTCCTTTTTGCTTTACTTGCCTTGTCTTGATTTGTGTTGCTTGTTTTAGATTTTACTGATGGTGATTAATTTTTAATGTGCCGTGAAACCGTGCGCTTTGGATGGTTAATAGTTGTTAATTTTCTTTACATTTCGTATGTTTTTATAACTTTATTTATGTAAGCGGGTATTGAAAATATTAAGGTATAAAGATTCCAAAATCTTCAAAACTTTTAATCAGAACCAATATCCAAACATCGGACAAAGGACGCTACAGAAATCTAACGAATAACTCTACTTTTTTAGAGAATGCATCCGTCATGAACTGACGGAAGTTTTTAGTTATGGCAGAAGAAAATTTCAGAATTCATGACAATTAATTGCATTTAACGTTGCTATAAACCTTTTAATCAATAAGTTTAATCAACCATGTCACCTATACTTTAAATTTTTGTAGAGTACTTATCATTCTCCAACATATCTTGCATAAGATTTAGTTAGACAGTTGAACAGAATTTACTAGTGCTGTTGTTAATGAAACTCACGGAAAGATTTATTCATATGAATCTTCAGTGAAGAGTCATTCAAACCATGAGTCGATTTATGAAGGGAATGAAGAAGGATCTTCATAGATTCGTGAATCACTAAGGAATTATGACTTTACACATTTTTACGTGATTGGCTTAATTAAAATTGTTATTCTTGCGCAGATAAAATAACCTAAGTGGGTGACCCGGTGGAATATTTGATAATAGGAATACTTATTCTCGTTTCAAATTCCTCTTCTTGCTTACTGTAGTACAAAGGTCTTTATTAGACACTGAATATTTTCTTTTGTAGTGTAATCTACTCTAAAATTGTCGTTGCTTTTGCTTGGTTATGGGTCAGGGCGTTAAACTAGATTCCGGCGCATATTGACGTTGACTTGAGCCAAATGGAATATTAACCAAAAAGGCAGAAAGAACTAAACTTCAATTTGCAGAGGATTCTACACTCTCGAGGACCGAGACACGACGTGTAGAATATGCCGCAAATTAATATGCTCATATTTTGTTTCCAACCATTAGTCTTAGATTATGCTGTAGAGAACCTCAAAGTATTGATCCGATACTTTTGCGTATCGACTGTATATAAACTTTGCTTAGTAGCGATGTGACATTTCATTGAGGTAGCTGAGTTATTTTACATAGAAGATATACTACCCGTATAGAAGATCTCCTTGTCAAAACAGGCATAGAGTCAAACGTGTCTAACAGCTGACATTCAAAGAACACAAAGTGGCGAATTTTAAACCAAAATTCCTATTAAATGTCAGTAACAGGATTGCTTCATGAAAGAATTAAAAAAAATGTAAATAAATACCAACAAAGGGACCTTTTCAAACATAAAAAAGTCATCGCTTTGACCCCAACCATAAACATACGTAATTCACACGAATTAAATAAAAAAAAATCCCATCCTGGTTCATCCACCTCGTTAAACTACCCCTAACAACATTTCTTCCTAAGGGTCATACGAAACCCTAATTTATCCAAATTAGCTAACACCTTAAAGTCCCCGACGCTGATGCCCTGTTCACCATGACCCATAAAAGGCTCAGGTTGTTCTGGTTGATCGCCAGCAGGACGGTCCTCGTTTATCCGGCACGTGCCATCAACTTGCTACCAGTGTGTTACGATTTCACAAAAGTCACCTAAGCTTGATTATCGTTTAGAAATCTTCTATGGTGACGATTGATCTGACCCAGACTAATTGTGTGAGGGTCACACACAACTTTTCTACAGGGTCAGGGGTAAGAACTCGGGATGTTTTTGCTTCCAGAACCTGCCCGATACGTTTAGAATATTGTACGGAATGTGAATTACCTGTTTGGTAGAAGCAACAACGAAGGAACATAAAAACATACGATCGCGACGCACGGTCTCAAAACGATATCAACCCTAGGGTCTCACATAAATTCTCTCTCTGTAATATGCTGTTAGACCCAACAGACATTAAAAAAAACTCGAGTAAGACAAATCCCCAGCGCAGAATTGCAGAAGATCATGAAAGGATTTCAGCAGCAACCCGTTCCGGTTAAACGTTCCCTATCCATGTACAACCAGTGTCAGGGTCGATAGGCGTATTGTTCGTCGAGACAATAGCCAATGGCCAGACGATGGTAGACTTCTTTTATCCAGCTCGGGACATCCTCCCGACGAGAGATCCAGTTTTTTTTCTTGCTGAAGAGATGTATGCAGAAGGACACATTCGCAATGTTGGTCAATGGTCATGCAATGTTACGGCAGGACATCAGTAGGGGAAGGCAGATCTACTGTTCGATCTTGCCGAGTACTTGTCGGGATGGTATGTTCCATTGTTTGTCATCTCTCATTGGACAGACCGGACAGCAAGTGGGAAAACTGAAAATCCTTTCTGAAAGGGTTTTTTTTGTTGGGATGTTTTGCTTGTTTTCACATCACTTTGATTACGATTTTCAAGGATCGTCATTTGTTTGTTCATCTATTTTTTGTTTTTTCTTCTCCAAACCATCTCTTCAAACGCAGTTAAGGATCGTATGCGTATGCCCTGGGAAAAGTGAACCATTGTCCAGTTGCTATGAGAATCGATGGGTTTTTGGGTAAGATCATTCCGGTTGCCAACTGCACGCTCAAGATCTCCGTTTAACTCCGGCACTCGTCCAATGCTATCCGATCAGTGGTGGCTGCTCTCCATGCGCTCGTATTACAAGCGGAAGTGCTGCCGGTTTTCTGGCCGGACTCTGAACCGGCCCGCTTCACAACTGGCCTGGCGTGTAAAGTTTTGTGCGCAAAAATGACCGTTAGCGCAAGGATACTGCGCGAAACTTTCTTCTCGCACACCTCGCATTAACCACGGGTACGGGCGAAAGACGACACCGTGGCCGGAAAAAATGGGGAAAAAACCAACCAGAAACCAAAACTCTAGGAACCCGAGTGCGAAGAAAAAGAACGGCCTCGACAGATCGCGCAGATGGGAAGCGCAAATCGATTAATCATACACCCCGGGGTCGAACTGCGAGCTGGGCGCCCGGGCAAATTCGCATTATTTATTTACCGAAAGGCGCAAGACCGAAAGTGAAAAGTCTTGCCAAAGGTTTTCGCTTTTTTCCCCATTTTTCTGTTTCCAGCCCAGCAGCTAGCCCTTCACCGGTAGAAGGGCTTTTCGGAAGATGCAAGACGAAGAGGGGAGAGATGCACCCCGAATCTTGAACCCGTTTTCCTATTCGCCACCCGGTGGGGACGGGGAAGAGGGGGAGAGGAGGAATAAAACCAAAAAAACACAGCATTACTTTGCAAAACGGATGGACAACCATCGAAGGATGGTCAGTTTGTGCGTACACAGGCGCAAGATGAGCACAAAACGGAAAGGTGGTGTAATCGGAATAATAAACATATGTGCAACATTATACGCTCACGTACAGGATGATTATGATGATCCGTTCCATTCTTCGGCAAACATGTGTATGTGTGTGTGTGTATGTCCTGCTGGCCAGTGATCTTGCGCTCTCTTTCATTTCCTTAACGATTCACGCAACAAAAGCTCGGTACTTCTCGGTTTGCTGATCGCCAAAGTGCTACAGATCGCATACGGTCGAAAGGGGTAGGAAAGGGGTGGCGGACAGAAAAGGGCAAGGCGAAGGTTCTGCAATCCATTTGCGCACGCACACAACCGTCCACACGCCGTTGTCATCACGCGTCTTCGTTTGCGTCGCGCAAAGTAAAAAAAGGATCACAGGACAACGAAGACGGCGACGAGGACGATGGTGGCGATCCTGCTGCTGCTGCTGCTGCTGGCAGGAACTCGCTCCGATGTCATCCCATTATTCCTGTGTGAATCTGTGGGAATAAAAACAGGAATTGCGTTTGCTGCTTCAACCCATGTTTCTCCCATTGCCCATCCTTCTTCATCCACTCGCGTGACCGCGTGACCGCTCCATCTAACTCCCTTGACCAGTTCCGCATGGATTTAATAAATGTGTGCGCTTCCTTTCTGCCCGTAATGGTCAGGATCTGGTTGCTGCATCTCGTCCACACACCGCACTATTGCTTACACACCTTATTTACCTTACCAGCCATCTTCAACCGGCTCATCCCAGTGTCTCTGCCCGGTGTGCCTTTGGTTGGTTCGGGTCTCTTCCGTTGACAAAAACGATTGGCGATAGACGACACCAACTCGTTTTTTTTCTTCCAATCTCCAACAAAAGTTTCTTACTATTGCACTGTATGATGAAACTTCCATCCGAAATAGCCACAAGAGTTGAAGAAATATTTTAATAAATGGTTCTTACAGTATAAATATTACGCTTGGTTTTTATGCTGAAAAAACTGCCCAAAGCATGCAGGTCTTACTTACTCTTCAGAAGTGAGTTGGATGATTTTTTTTGCTTGCTTTGGAAATTTATTACAAGCGTTTCTGTCCCCTCAATGAGATGGTTTTTTTTTGTTTGTTTGTTGTACGCTTAGTTCTAAATAAAGTTCATGACACTTCACGGCACTCATGGTATGCTTGTGATCCAGTGAGACTCTTATTCACTGCGTTATTATTTTTTTTGTTCGTGCCCTCCGATCTTACGGTAAGCATCGTTCTCGAGGATCATGGCAACCGGATGCAGAAAATCATGAACCGTGTGTCATTCGGGTCGACAGTTGGAAGGAAGCCACCTTGAAAGTTGGCTCACACTTGGCTCTCGTTACACGTTTAGCAAAAAGGACATAATGCTGGACATAATGGGACATCGTGGAAAACAGGGTGATTAGGGTCGATATTTGGTAAATTTTCCTTATAGTTCTAAATTCTTTCTTGTACTTTAAATTTTCTTACCTAATTAATTCTCTATACCAAGAAAAAGGAAAAATATTTCTAAAGGATCTTTACATCCACCTAATGTGCACACCCTGTTGCAAGATTTTCATTCATTTCACCATCCATCCTCGTCTCATTTTTCTTCACCTTTTAATCGAGTGTTCTTCCAAACTTTAATACACTCCCGGCGACCTTTAATGGATTCTCGGCAAAAATGCTCGCTCGGTTTGCAAGATGCTGGCAGATTATCTTACAGGTTCAATCCTCCTTTCATGCGGCTACTTTATGCGTATGTACGAAACCTTTTGTACACACAAGTGCTCCTGTGTGTGTGTGCGTATGCATGTAAAAGTGCATGTATTGGTTCCGTCCAAAAATCGACCATCTTAAGTTTGTCCACATTAATGCTCCAAAGAAAATCTGTTTTCTCAACGTGCTTGGACGTACTTGAAAACATATAGGTATACACATACACACATTTATGCCGCTCTTTGCTTCCGTGTGTGTATCGGTTTGCCACTGTTCCGACACTTCCATCTGTCACGATTTGCTCCGATCTTCGCCGGAACATATATTTCCGCTGGTGGTTGGACGCTGGCCAATCCAACAGCACGTCCGCACGTCCTGGAAAGTAAGACATTTCACAGCAAAACCAGGCATCATCTCCCGGAAACTGGTTCCTGGTTTGCCTGGGCTGGAGGAAAAACGCACAGCGGTATGTTGGCAGAATGTGGACCAAGCGGCTCAATACCTTGGCGCAATATAAACCTTCACGTACCGAAAGCAACCGAAAGGGAAGACAGTTTTGATTTACTTTATTGCGACGACGATGACGACGGCGAAAAGGCTCGCCAGACGCATCCAGGCGCGGTTTCGTTGTTCGCCGATCGTTGTGCGTCATGTGTGCGGACGCGCGCGCAGCTCTAATGCAAAGCAAAGGGCATTTTGTGGTAGCAGTGCGCAACGCCACTAACCAACACAACGATGGCCAGCAGCATCGGACGCAGCGCAAACCGATCTGTGTTGCAATTGTGATGCTTCAATTGCGTGCGCAAATGCGAATCGAGGATCGTGTGTTGGTGTGTTGGAACCGTTTGGTGTGGGTAAATCATGGTGCTGGATCTTCTTGGTAAAGGAATACTATTCGAATGCTTCCATGAAAATAATGTTGTACCACAATGATAGAGTTAGAATTGGAAGATGAAACAAATTAGAGCACGTATCGTACACTTGTCATCCTGGTTCCCTAGTTCATCCCTGCATCTACACATTTTTGACCCCAGAAAAGTTCAAAACATCATCATTATCTGCACCTATTCCAACCGAATAATAAAACCGAATAACAAAAAAAAAATTAACCCTTCCAATCCGTGTTCCTATTCTCCCAGGAACCCAGTACTATTGAGACTCCTGGCATACTGTCAGCATATGTCCAACCAAGGGGCTCTGTTTAGCTCACGTCCTTTTTTCAGGGTAAACCACCCAGAATCTAGGGGTGGCCATGCCAGCCCGGTGTGTTTAGGGTGGACTTGTGGTTAGCGAAGAGGGGATCCTCGCCTCTCCCCGAGGCCACCCGAGGCTTCTGGTTAACCACCTTCGAACACGGTTGGTTGCATATGTGTGCAGTGGAACTAAAAACAAAACCAAAACCCAGAAAAAAAATACATACCACCACACACATGTGTTCCAAAAAAAAAGGGGAAACAAAATTTGCGCAATTGCCCATTGCCATCAACCCTTCAATTAGGCCACGGTTTTTTTTTTTTTATTTCGTTGACGCTGTCCGTACAACGTAGTTAAATATGTGTTTTTGCACTATTTTTTGCTGCTTCTAAATTTATTCCCCTTTTTAGCAAACTAAACATCTATACTTCATTTTAGAGGGTAAAGCTGGAAGGGTCAGGTTAGAAATTTTACCATACTTAGTGTGGGATAGAATCCTCGTTGGAGAACTTTTTTTTTAAAACCTGATCGATGTGGATAGGCCTTTTATAATGGTTTTTAAAGGTAAAAATCAGATTAGAATTGCATTAGATCGTGACCGATAACGTGAAAGATGATGCGCCTCCATTGCTCGATCGCGATTGCTCTCATTTCATTGTCTAGTTTCAGCATACAAAAGAACAAAAAAAAAGCAACAGTGAAAGCGGGACGAAGTTTTTGATAGACTCTCCGCTTATCACTCGTCCAGCGTCTCATACCCATTCCGGCCCTTAATTGAACCCATTACCCCGTCATGCGGCCAATGCGAACGAATGCAGTTCTGTATGCACTCGTCTGTATCGTACGTACGTACCGGGAAGATGTGATCGTGTGCCGGTTCAGTATTGTGGCGGTGTGTTTGTGAATGCATCTATCTCGCCGCTTGCCATACCGGTGCTCGCCTGCACGTTGCGTACCGCCAGATCATAAAATGGAGATGATTTCGAAGCTCCCAACACTAACGCAGCTGCATCGAATGCGCCAACAAGACGGCTATCTCGCGGGCGCGCGTGTGTGTGTTGGTGCTTTGGATGAAAATTGCATACTGCATACGAAACAAACCAGAAACAAGCCAGTATTAACATCAAATGCAAGAAAAAGAGAACACTGTGATACTGTTTTCCCTATTCCCTTCCCGATGAGCGAAACATTTTCCTTTTGCGAAAGAAGTTTTTAAGGGCCGAAAGCCCCTTTTGTATCGGTGTGTATGTGCGAACCGTAACCAACACCGAAGGCGAAGGATTGGGAGCATAAGGCGGCAGAAGAAAATAAAAGAAAAACACATACACACACACACACATTTTGCACACGCAGGAAAGAAACGGCAACAATCGGGCCCCACTCCCGAACCCCTTTTCATTCCCTTGTTGCGATTTATGCGCAAGCAAACCATACCCAAGAGAAGGGGGGAAAAGAGGCAATTCGAATGCGAAACCGAGATAGTGAGATGGTGTGTGAGCGAGACACCGACAGACAGGGAAGGAAATTGCACACACATACGAGGCACGCGGCAACAAGAATAACTGAACTGAAAAACAACAGAACAAGGAGAGAAAAAAAATACCCTTACGCGACCGCGGGTCTTGACGAAGCGCATTCGCATACACCGGTGCACTAGTGAAGTGAAACGCGGACGATCAAGAACGTCGAGAAATCGTGTCGTGGTCGTCGTCGCCGTCGCGTTGCATTCTAATCCCCATACATCCTGGCTAGACAACAACAACAAAAAAAACCCTTGTTTGGTAATCAGCGCGCGCGAACCAACAAAACGACAGTGTAAACCGGAGACAGTGTTTTTTTTTGGTACGAGAGGTTTTTTTATTTCTTGGTTTTTTATACGTTTTAGTGTGTGTTTTTTTGGTTAGCAAACGAAAAAGGGGTGTTTTAAATTTTCCGGAAGAAACATTCTTCTGAGACGGTGCGAATTTTCTACTCCCCTCGCTCAGTGTAGCTAAGTCGTGTGTTTAGAAAAAAAAGGCTTTATTCAAGAAACACAAAGGATTTATAAAACCGGTCAGTTTGAAAGTTTAAAAATCAAAGTTGAATATTTAAAGTGCGCTAACAAAAGCACTGACGATGAGGCGGATTTTTTCTTCGACCAAGAGTGACCGATCGGAATGTATTAAAACAAGTGAAGCAGTGAACTTTGTGTGAGTTTGTTGACTACTTCCTTGTAAGAAATGGATAGATTTTTTTTTGGTAAAGTCCAGTTTTGTGACAAAAGTGCTTTAAACGCTCGAAGTGAAACGACAGCTGAAATTATGCATTTCTTATATTAATTAGTAATTGAAGAGAAAAAAAGATTTTAAAACAAAAAAAAAACAGTGATCAATGTGATTTATGATAATACTTGTTCGACTTTCAAGTGTGTGTTAAGATGTGCGTGCAGTTAGTTTGAAAATTTAAGCAAACGAGTACGGTCACTACTGCCGACGGCTTTTCTTACGTTGGCTGTGACATTGCCTAGTGAGAGTGAGATTTGAGAGTGTGCTTTTATTGCGCTCCCTAGTGCCTTTGTGGGGAGGAGTGTGTGTGTGTGTGTGTTTAGCAGTGCATAATGTGCATAGTGCAACCGTTGCACAATCACTAAAAGACAAAAATTCTTTACCAAAAAAAAAACTCGTAAACTCAGAAACACTTACACACTCAAGTACACTTTCACATATAAAGGACTATTTGTAAATGTGATAAAAACTGTTTAAACTAGCCGTGAATGCTTCTTTCTCCTTTCCAATTATTCCCCCTTGGACAACACCATTTCTTGCGTGATCACACAGTAAAACAAAAAATCGTTCTGGAAAATTCATGCGCTCACTTTTGCCAAACAAACAAACACAATAAAAAAAACCACCCCATACTAACCTAAACCCACCCCCACACTCACCCCGTGCTGGCAAAATTACTAATCTTTCTTTCTCTATCTTTCTTCATTCATTACCGCTCCATAACCAGTGCGATGCAATAGTTAGGGCAAGAGAAAATTACGTTTCGGCCTATCACCAACACCACCAGCTACCACCAGCCCACACTAATCTACTAACATAACTGCCTTAGTAACCGAACGGCACAAACCCGCCAAACAAAAGCCAACCATTGTTCTCCCCCGTTCCCGTTCCCACCCAAAACTACCCACACGTTTGCCGGCAGTGATAGTGTTTGTTGGGGGAAGTTTACCCAATATGCAATAGTAACGCTTTTCCATATTGATACTCAAAAATGTGTTTCGGATTTGTCGATCGTATCATCATCATCATCAGCACCAACAGCATCGTACGCCGCAACGTCATCACCGACAGCAATAAAGCACGACCAATCATCACCATTGCACGGTCGAGACC
The DNA here is from genome assembly GCF_943734845.2 of Anopheles funestus. Classification (NCBI taxonomy): domain Eukaryota; kingdom Metazoa; phylum Arthropoda; class Insecta; order Diptera; family Culicidae; genus Anopheles; species Anopheles funestus. The sequence goes on from NC_064598.1 coordinate 20,854,130, forward strand.
ATCCTGCGTACCCTAGTGCTAGCAGTAGTACTAGCAGGAAGGATGCATTGGCCGGTGTTGTTGCACCAAACAAACGGTGCAGCGTTCGGTGTCTAAGTTAACCGGCACAAAACCCATTCCCTCATTCCCTTAACCCAATTCTCCCATTCGAAACGTCCGTCCGTGTGAAAGAGACAGTGAGATGCGGATCGAGTAGAGTATGCACGGTATTTCAAGAGAGGCCCTCGCCACTAGAGGCGCCACTGTATCTTCGGGCATCTCCGGGAACGGCCACTTCGGATCCACTTAGTGTAACAGAAGAAGAACAAACTTCCAAACCTCATAAAACTGCTCGCCGTCGTGTGTTTTTGGTGCAGTTTATCGGTTAGAGCTTGTGCCTAGAGTAGTAGCTTAAGACGTTTAGACGTTTGTTTTGTTTATGATACCCGGGTTTGTTACTTCGGCTGGTGCATTAATTGCTGCTCGTTCGTGCACAGTTCCGTTCTTCCTCCTCCGTTTTTTTTTGGTGTGACGCGTGACAGGAAGGCCCTTTACTAGTGTGATTATCATTATTATACGGAGCGGAAGATCAACGATTGGCCGATTTGAGGGTTTTGTTGTGTGTAATAATACAGCCCTATTGCACGATCAAGTGTTAGTGCGTGTGCGTGTATAAAGTGTACTAAAGTAAGCAAAAAGTATGCAAACTGGCCTTGCGAAACAGTGAAACCTTTGTGTGTGTGTGCGTGCAAAAAAAAAGTATATAAAACATATGTAATGGAAGATGACACATTGAAAGGAAATGTAAGAAAGTAAAAAACAAATAAAACAGAAATAAAACGAAGAAAATAGTGGAAAATAGAGAAAACAAACACAAGACAAAAGGACATGAGCAAGCGGATGAGAACGTACCAGCGATAGAAACGACACGACCGTAGCGCCATCTAGTGTGCAGCGGGAAAACGGCAAAACCGGGCCATCTTCATCATCACCATCCGCTACAGTTGCGAGCGGGTCAGCCAAGCGCCACGTGATCGTGGACCACAGTATCGGCTTCGTGTGTGCGCGCGTGTGTGTGTAAGCGAACGGTGTGTGCATCCTCCTCTATCTTCAATGTATTCCATGTCCGGGTGCAGCCGCTTGACGTGCATCGTAAGGAAGATTGGCATTGGTTTAAAAACTCAAAAGTCTCACCGAAAGATTAAATAAACCCCCTCACAAAACGGACAAAAGCATCCATCGTATCGGAGCTTCCTTTGTATTTTCCTCGCAGCAAAACACAAAACTCAACAAAAAAAAACACACTCACACCCATACATACTCGAAATACTACCACCCCTAAAAGCACTAGGTCCCCAGATAAACCGGGACGCTTGCTTTTTTTTTGCATTGGCTTGCACACCTTGGAAACATAGTATTTATCAGCCAGCTATAACTCCGGTGCATAAGAACAGCACCCGACGTTTACACCGAAGCGATTTGTGAGCGGTTTCCTTTACGGACAGAATTAACAAAAACCCCGGCTAATTAACAGCATAACCCGATACAGCGCACCATCCGTCATAAGCATCGTCATAAATTCATTCATCATTCACAAATCCACACCATCGCCCAACACAAAACGGCAGCTGCAGCTTTTTTGTTGCATTTGCCAATCGGAGAAAACGCAACACAAATGCTAATCGAATTCTAAAATTTTGCCTTGAAGCAAACGACAAATCCTGGCCACGCACACTAAGCAGCAGCAGTAGTGAAACGTTACATCAATCTAAAGCAATACAATCCGTTCGGAAAAACACTTAAAACAAATTATCAGCAGGAAAAAAAGTGAAACGCGCTCGTGTGTGTATGTGAACAAAATAGTGCCCAAAGGCAAGCACATCAAACCAACGTCTAGGCTAGTTTTTTATACGGTCGAGTTCCTCACTTCCAGACATATCTTTGCAAAACATTTGCTTTTGAGGTGAGTACATCGGTTGTGTTACTATTTTTAAATTATTTAAGTTGCTTAGGGGGTTGTCGGCACTTATCTAAAGGCACTTATCTTATTTTCGAATAAAATCATGATAAGTATTAAGCTGAAAAAAGCGTTACTGTCTTTTTAAAATTTTCAAAATGTCAGTGGAGCACGTTTGAAGAAAAAATTGAAGAAGTCAGCAATTTTCCTTCATAAAAAATTACTTGCTCTCATGTTACTTTTCCAGTTAAGAGCGTACTTATTGAAAAACGATAGCTTTTCAGTCAAAAGAACCGCTTGATCTTTTCTCTAGCTCAACATAATTTACACTTTGCCACAAAATTGAGAAAACGATTTAATTTATGATAGAAATTAGATTGGAAAAACGTTATAAATTTACTTGCACACTTAATATTGTTATTATAGTTTGAGTATTTAATAAAATAAAAAAATATTCTACAAACGCAATCAAACCACGCATGATGCAATGTTGCAACGTACATTCATGTGGCTATTAATTATCATTTTTAAAACGGTATGGATTAGGTGGCAAACTTGTGAATCGTGTTGCGAAATTGTACTCATTTTTCATACTTCTCTCTCTGTGTCTGTATGTCTGTGTATTTATGATCGGTCTACAAGACCAATAAAGAGGAGAAAGAAAAATTAGCTGCAACCAGCAAACTGTTAATTGGTCGAGGTAAGCTGCACCATGCTGCACGCAGCTGCCGATCGGTGCAGCAATTGCAGCAACCGTGCATCGCAAATGCATTTATGCACGCCATGACCAATCGGACAGGTCTGGGGTCTTGGCAAAACTGTGTACACTGTTGTTGGCCTTGAGCGGTACTGGTAAAGACCGGCTGGTAATGGGGACAGTTTAGCTGGAAATGGAAAATTCAAACAAAATTTATACCACAAAGCTAAAAAATTCTCCTTAAATAATTTACCTAACCTACCTAACAGTTGCACGCTAACAGCTGTCATATGTAAAAGGTTCCTTTTAGGCCTGTCGGGTTAAAGAAACTTCGGAACCGACGTTTAAGAAGATATTGCAAATTTTATCATGCCCTCAATGCTCAACAGTAATGGCCGGCAATGTTCCATGGGGTGCTAATTTCAGTTGCTGCACTTTTGCACAACCATATCAACTAGGTTATTCATTATCTGACATGGAGCTGATAGCAGCCGCACGATGGCCAATACATATTTGCACAGCTTTTGTTTAGCTTTCTCAACTGCAGTTTATGTGTGTGTGGTTGTATGTACATAACCTCAACGAATGTTTGAGACGTTTATTTTAGCGTTAAGAAAATCGTAACCGTAGAAGCTTAACGCTAGGTTAGCACCAACAAGCGGCGAATGTGTGAAACGATGAACGTTACCACAATGCAATGATAACTGATGAGTGTTTGTGTGGTAACAGCTTATCTTTTTTGCCATTTTTTGGCAAAGAGCTCTGCTTCTACATCATCATCTGTTGCTAAATGGATGACATCACCCATTCGGATAGCTGGAATGCAGTTCCCGTACATCACCACAATCCCCCCCACCCCCCCGCCCACCCGACTGCAAACAGCTCGGTGTGCAATGGTGTGCCGCAAAAGTGTATCTTCAAATGCAACTCTTATATGCACTTTATGTAACCGAGTGGCAAAACAAAAAGTGTCAAGGCCTTCCGCTTCGTCTATGATGACACACACGTGCACCATCCATACGCGCTAGCGCATACATACACGCCACCCAGCGCCACCCTTTTGTAGGGCTTCATGCTGACGACATGTGACACCATCGCATTTTTACCCAGAAGCATGAAATCGCTTGAAATATAAATCTAGTTATAGAGAGGTTGATAGTACCGCAGGGAAGAAAAAACGACCCCTTAACTGCTACACGAACAGTGGTAGCGGCAGAGTTTGCAGGCGGTTGTAAGTTGTGGAGAGAGAAAAAAAACCAACAAAAGAATAACATCACGAATCATGTGGAATGGAATGTGTTTCGAGGTAAAACGAAAATTATAACGAACCCGTATCGGTAAGAAAATATAAATAATATTGAGAAAAAAAAACTTCGGGTAAACCCCTATTTTTGCACGAAATCGGAAGCCACCAGTGTGTACGGGGATGAAAATTTGCATACCATGGTTTTATCCTTTAAGGCTCTTTACATGCGCCATTCAACACTTTTTCATACACGTGTACATGTGTGTGTGCGTTTTATCAAGGACTTCCCTTTCGCATTCCATCGGCTCAGACTTGCGGCTAGCGTACATTCCCTAAGAGCGCGTAGTTATTATAAATTTTGCACAAAAAAACCCTATTTGCACACACACATTATTCACTTGCGCATGGTCACTGATTCTGTCGGCGCGTAATGTGTGTGTGTGCGTGTGTGTGGTGTTAATGCAATTTTTCCATTGCACGCATCAGCCGAACCGCTACCCTCAGCGATGTTTAGCCTCACCCTTCGTGGTTTTGTCCGATCCTGACAAGTTGCCTTTACTCAGTACAGATATACCAGAGCGCTGACACAAAAAAACACTACGCACCAACACAAACTCTGGGCAAGATTAGAATGCGCTTGTGTGCGCGAGTACCGCTCACCGGTATGTGCGGTACGATTTGCGTAACTCTCACACATACGCCCGTAAGCTGGCGTAATTGAAACGCACAATGCATGCAAGTTCCGGTTCGATGCTGTAAGGGAATGCATCTTTTGCTAGGGGATAAAGATTGTAGATAACTTTTTTGTGTGTTAAAATGGTACAACTCGCTAGCGATCGTGATCGTGACAGAAGCACACTGGACTGCAAAAATTTAGATTTGACGTTTGATAAGTATGAGTTTTGTAAAGAGGGAGGAAGGGGGTTGATTTGACGTTCTAAGTTGACAGTCAGTTGACAAAATATGCATGTGAGATTGTTGTAAGTCTAGGTAAATCATTTTTTACAATCTTTTTTTTTCATACAACAAATAACTTTACTAGCTTTCCCAATTTATGTACTTATTTTAAATACAGTAAATTTATTATTTAAAATAATAAATTAAAATATTTCCACCAATAAAGTATTCCTAAAATAAATTATTTAAAAATATTAAACAAAAGACATCAATGCCCGATGGAGGCGCCTAGTAGTTTTCAATTGTTCCCGTAAAGCGATTACAAAAACAAAAATGTTTAAAAATTGCTTTAAAAAATCAAACATTTCGCACCAAAGTTCCGTAACACACAAACCACATTCCACCAACATTTGCTACAAGCCCGCACATGCTGCATCATGCTGGCGCGACTTTCAATCTGTATCGCGGATACATCGCTGCGTACCGTCACTCACCACATCGGGAACGCACGCGCTCACAGCATCGAAATTTCGCACACATTCGCACATTCGCCACTCGCTGAGTGCGGCACTCAGCGTATAAAATTCGCGAACCATCGAGCCTCTCCCCAACTCTCCGACCCCGGCACGTTCTACGGCCATGTTCCAAAAACTCCTTGCCCCTGAATAACGCGTTATGCGTTGGAAAATGCGTTACTTTATTTATTTTGCTAAGGGTTTTTTTCAAACTAACGCTTTTCTTTGTTAAATAGACGTATGATGATAAAATGCATAAAACTAGACTCACGACCACCGTTGCACAGCATCGCTGTGTCACCCTGTGCAGCGGACGACACCCCCCGATTTTCGATGGCGTCTTTCTTTCCCCTCCAACCCGACGTTTGGTTCTTTCGCATTCGCGAATTCTTTATTACAGTATGCGTGTCGCCTAACGTACGTTACCGATGTGGTTGTGGGGTCCAAAAAAACGTAGGCAAACGTTCCTTCACATTCAAACCTTTGGCTGTGCTGGGTGTGTAGCCGGCACTTTTTGTCCGGCGAATTGTGGTGTGTTAGGGCAAACGCACTTACACAGCGCACCCGTTCGTGTGGGGTTTTGTGGCCCGATGTTGTGACGGTTTTTGTTCCATACTCTCTTTCGGGTGTAGTAAAAGCCGGAATTTTAAGCAGTGATTTTTGGTTATTGTTGTTGCTGTTTTCAGTGGTACATACAGCATATAAAATTACACGTTTACCGTTTAAGAAAGAACTGGTTCGTTGTGATGTCCTTTGTTTATGCTCCTGGTTCCCGGTTTGTTTGTGATATTGTGAGTCGTACAGGAAAGCTGTGTTTTTTTTCACGCACAACCACTGCCCTTTAAAAGTGTGTGATTTTTTTTCTTCGGAAGTTACCTTGCAAAATACCTACCCCTAAAAAAAATAGCTACCCCCAACGAATTGAAGTGAGGAACGCTACAAGTGACAGCTTTGTTTTCCACAGCCGAACATGATTTTTCTTCAATCTAGTGTGCGTCTCGAGCATAGGATCCACCTTTCACCGATTGGGGTTTATGTGGAAGATGGGAACGGTGGGGTGGCGGGGGAAGGGGTGAGTGAACTGGTCTGATATTAGATCACCAATACAAGCGGACGAACTACTTGTCGGCGGTTCGTTAGTGACTGAGAAAGGCCTCCGTTAACTCGTTGTGCTGTTCCTTACAGAACAATTTCTAAACACAGTTTGAACAGTTTTTTGACGGTATTTTGACAGAATCGCACTGACACTAACCCGATTCGATTACACCTCCAACTCCACCGCTATGGTGAAAACAAAAGAGTTTGACGCGTACCAATGTGTTGGTGGTGGATTGCTTCTCGTCCAATCAAACAGTTATGTTTGGTAGGTTTTTTGGCGAGCATATTTCGTCTCACTAGCAAACTTGTTTCCATGCTGTTTCCATTGCCAATACAATTAAACAGTGCGTACACTTTATACCCGCCGGCTATTCTACACATAGGAGCATAGTGGAAAAGAGATAGCACGATATATTGGGTGTCCATGGTTTGCACCTTCCCTTCAAAGCCGCCCTTCATCCCCCCCCCCCCCCCAAAACCCTCTTTTGCAGGGTTTTCCCCTGCAGTCTACGGCTGCCACCAGCAACTCGTTTTCTTAGCAATCGCGCGATTTGTTTTTTCTTTCATTCCCTATAATCTAAAGGCAAACCGATCTCAATTCTACACTTACCTTCGGGTTCGGTTGGTACTTGCAAAACCCGGTACCTTTCGCATTCGCAAAATCAAAACGTTGTACATCATTTTACCAGTGTATGTGTGTGTGTATGTTTCTTTAAGTGTGTGCGGCGACTGCTTTGGTTCCGTTGTATGATGACGTTGAACGTCCCTTTTGGAACGTGAACCACCATACCAACATAAAAGCAACTACTAGAGGAAAAAGCATACGAATGTGTCGAAAACTGGAAAAGAAAAACGGAAGAATCGGAGACTGGTGTCCAAACATGAAAAGGGACTTACCATGTGACTGTGTCCATGTGTATATGTGCGTGTGCTGAGTCTGTTTGAAAGAGAAAGAAAAGCGAGATAGAAATTAAAATCGCACCGGGTTTTTTTTTTGTGTGCGAGTGATAAAAAGGCTAAGATTTATCCTCGCCCCTTCCGTGCCTCCATGCTTCTTCTCCCCTAATCTGTGTGCATTCCCGGTACATTCCCGTATATAATAAACCCTTTTTCTTTCGAAAGGCAAATGTGTGTGTGTGTGTATGTGTGTGAATTGTTTCCTCTCTTTTTCGTTTGCTGTTGGAGGTTTTTTGTTTGTCCGTCGTCGTTGGTACGATTTTTCGCGACAAACTAAAAAGGCAGGAAAAAAAATCTTTGCCCATTCAACATCAGACGGACGGATGTATGTTGCGCTCCGCATGTTGCGTACCGTGCTCCTACGGGGTCACATTGTTGATTTTTTTCCCTTCGTTGTGTGTGCGAACGTGAACCACCAGCCGGCAGCTCCCTAGCTCGATGGTGGTACGGTTAGTTTTCGGCGCTTCTCAGCCCTGGTCGGATGACTTGTCGCGACATTACGCGCATTCGTCGGGATCGAAGGAATCTCGCCGTGTGTGTCTCGCCGTCGGGTTTTTTTTCTGTTTGTTTGTAATAGCCCTACAACTAAACCCACTCTCGGACGTCGCGTGAAATGATGAAAAACTGCACCAATACGCGCGTGTGTGTATGTGAGACCACGCTTACCGGTGTTTCCGCACACTCTTACGGCCGAGGGGGGTTGGGTGGTAGTTTTTTTGTTGGGTTTTCATTTTCCCACTTTCCTCCCATAGTGGGGGGAATACCGCTGTAATACAACGGTAAACGTTATTGTGCGTGAAAAGCTTCTGTGTTAGTGTGTTTGTGTGTTTGGACGAGAAGGATTTGCTTACCCCGTCAGCACCGTGATGGGTTCAATGCATTTTCTTGACCCTCAAAGGTCCACCCGACCCGGCAGGTTGATCGTTTAGGGGGGTGTGAAGCAATTTGTGAATTTTCGGATAAGGAAACGCGTGGACTTTTGCGTCCTTTCACGGTGATGCTGTACTGAGCATCAAAATTTAACGGCACAATACATTCCCAGTTTGACAGCAGAGTGCTTAGCGTGACCTAGTTGTGTTTGCTGCCTACTAGATGTTTCGTGATTGTGAAGCAAATCGTCATTCGCATCATTTTCTAGTGTAGGTGTGTGTACGTATTGGTGTCGGTAATATTAGCGAACAATCATCTATTCGGCTGTCCAAGCATATTCCGATCTAATCTCATAGTGGTTTGGCCTGCAAAAAAAATAAAAGGACATTTCAGAAGCTGGTGAATGTTTTTTTTTGTGATTTAAAAGGATCTTCTCGTTCATGTTGAATATCATGCGGAATCACTGGTACGCTTTTCATGCTCCAGTGTATAACGATCGTTGAAGGCTGTGATCTCTTCTCGCCGTTCACAATCACTTACTTGTAGCTAGAGCAAGAGAGCAAAAGCCAGTATACATATAACGCAACTCCGTGAGGCGAGGGGACAGTAGGTGCAGCTAAACCATTTGATTAACACCAACAATTGGTGAACTAACTTTTGTTCTACTTGTAACGGCCAGCACCACGTATAAGGAGAAGATCATCTAAGTAAAGAAGAACTGGCAGGCCGCAACATCCGACTACAAAAGGCGGGCAGGAAAGGGATGAAGGCGGTAAATAAGTGGGTTTTTTGCGTGAAAGAGAAAAGTGATTTGGTGAAAGTTCACAAACTTGGCAGCAGAAAAGAGGAAAGTTACACCGAATGTGTGCGGGGATCGTTTTGCTCGAAACAGCTCGAATAGCGTTCAGGCCAGCCTCCATATTGGTTGTGCCCCTTGATCATCATCGATCGACAGCAGTAATTTGTGGGTGTGAAAAAATGGGGAAAAGTGTCTTCTATGAAGAAAAGGGGGGATCGGTGATCGGTTAGGACATTATTATAATCTTTTTTCCCTTTCTCTCTCTCTTTCGCTTGATGATTTCGTACCATTTTTTTTTGTTTGCTACGGAAAGTGCTCGAGTTTTTCGCCAGGAAGCTCACTGTTGCGCATGTTGTGCGTGACTTACCGACGGAGAGAAGTGTGTGCGTGCGCGTGTGTGCGATTTTGCTCATTTCCGACGTGCGTGGACGACGTGTAGCGTGTGCGTCCGTCAAAAGTATTGCAGCTAAATTTAAGCTCTTTGTTTGAGCAACCTTAAGGATATAAGCAGCATTATTGTTTGGAGACGTTCCACTGGGCATTGTGAACTTGTGACAAAAGTTAGGCTAACATCAAATATCTCCTCTCAAATTCCAGCGCCATTCAATCACGGCCACCAACCCGGTTCGGTGGAGTGGAGTGAGATGTGATGTATCTATCGAATTGTATGTGTGCGTTTAGGTTAGTGTGCGCGTGCCTGTGAAGCGGGGTGGGTGTGTTCATCGCCCGTTTCGCGAATTGTTCCTGCGTTTGTGCGAAATTGTGCTGATAGTGAGATTAAGCGAAAGAAAAATTACGATAAACGCGGGATCAGCAGTCGTGTCAAATCGGAAAGAAGCAAAGGAAAGCCGACGAATTTCGGAGGCTCTACTCGGTCGGTAAGTGTCGTCTGCATGAAGACAAACCACAGTGCTGCCAGAAATGGAAGAATTTCTTGAGAGAAATTGCTAAGATCATGCCGTCAAATTTGTAGTCTCTCATTAAATAAAAGAAAAATCGCATTAAGCGAGAGAAAAGAAGGAAAACCGATATGAAGATCCTTCACGATCAGCGATGTCTTTGTTACAGTTTCTTCATTTTTGTCTTCTTTTGGTTTCCGTTTTGACATTTCATATACCGACGCAACACGGCGAGCGTTTACTAACTGCTCGAATCGTGCTGCTCGAAATTAGAAGAGGGGTAGAAACTTTAGGGTTAGCAATTAGGTTCGGCACCAGGGAGCTGCTGCGTTGGAGCCAGTACTCTTTGGTGACATTTGTTCGGCTTTCCATTGCAAACGATCGTGTTAAAATTGTGATTAAAGTAAGGAGAAAAATAACGAACCATCTGCATCCGCTTACGAACGCGCTCGTACACGCGATCGTACACGTAAGAAAAAGGACAAAATAGTGATTAAACGATGATGAGCATAACGCCGAACGGCGGCACACATCTTGCACGCTTTATGTGGCTCACATGCGCGCCGCCATTTTGTTTTTTCGCATGCTGGTGTATTGATATTTGCTCGGGTTTCATGCAACGCGTTTTCGAGCTTTCTTCGCTTCTTGCTGGTGGCGCGTTTGTTTCTGCTTCCTACTTCGGTTCCTTTCCCGTTTTTTTTTGTTTGGTTTGTCTGCCTGCCATTAAAACCTGGGGACAACTCCGGTCCGGCTCCGTTGGTCATAATCGTCACCTTGCTTTTTTATTTTTTGTTTCTGGTTGCGCTTTGCACACGGTACCCGCACGTGCTATCTCTATCGGGTCAATGCATTTTCTCTCGCTTCATTTTTTGATATCGCTTCATTTTCTCCTCGCCGGCAGTTTGCCGGGAGTCTCCCCTTTTTTTTTGCTGTTGCACTGTTGAAGACCGGAATGCCTTCTGGCGGTGAGTTCACGCACACTTAATTGGACCGGCAGCAACCCCAGGGCGGGTGGGTTGTTGGGATCCAAACGGGATGTTGCTTTAAAAGCTAACATCACGGATGGTGATGAATGCTTTCTGAAGATTCTAAAAAGCAAAACGGTAGTGGTTTCGTTTTGCTCTTTCCGGTTTATATCATCCCCTCTCGTCCCCTTCCCCCAAAACCCCCTTAAACTCTTCTCGTGTTCGTTGAGTTCCCGACTGCTGCAGTTCGGTTTGATGGTGTAGTTTCCCACATTTTACCAAGACCCGGAAGTCGTAGGCGAACATAAAACTATTCCCTCTTATATAGCAGTGTTGGCCCTTTGCCGGAACGGAACGGAGAAGGGAGAACGAACAGATCCATTTTCTGTACGGATTTTTGCACGGGCTCTACCACATTCCACCGCCGAATGGCGAACACTACGCTGTCGTGTCTGTGAGATGGTGTGCGAACCCTAGTACGAATACCAGCGGTCGCTCGCACTTACTGTCCCGCTCTCTCGCACACACAGCTAGGGGTGAACGGGGGTTGAGTTTTTGCAGCCGGGCAGCATTGCCGGCATAACGCGCTCAACGTACGCTGTGTGCGTTTGCAATCCCCGCCGTATGTACATACGAGAGCGCACATACGAGTGCAGAGCTCGTATATGCAGAAAGTGCATCACATGCACATACAATTGCAATTGCTGCGCGCGTGTACACCGAACGGCCGTGTGTAGCACACTCAGCCGGCGACCGTTCGTTCCCGTACACGGTCGTCTTCGTACATCAGTGTTCGTCATCTTCGGGCACGGTTCGCACCGAGCAGTACGGTTTTCTGCGCCCTTGCAGCTGCATGTGCATACACGGTGACTTGAGCTACGGATACGGTCAGTACGGCAAAATCCCTCCCCTCCCCACCAAACCCCCCGTTTCCGATCATTCGGGTAGAATAACCACCAGGGTGGGTAAAATTTGTCGACCCCTTTTTTCGAGCACCGTGCCCCATCATCCAAAGGGAGTGTTGTGTTCTCGTGGCGCGCGAATGTACTCGAGTGTGTGTGTGTGTGTGTGGTCCGAGATTATCGTCCATCTTTTTCTCACACCGTCGATCATAGTTTTTTTTCGAGCAGTTCGTTTCGAGCAGTGTGCGTTAAGCGCAACACACCAGCACGTTAGCGGTTAGCGCGAAAACGGAATCACTCCAGTTCGCGGTTCGCTGTTTCCATCCGGTGGTGTGTGGTAGTAGTGGTTCACGATCGTCACATCGTTGGGCCGCGGTTGGTGCGTGTACGTACGCCTCGCCAAAAGTGCCGTCTATGTCCGTAATATTCCGGAGCCCTGTTCCGTGAAGCCAGTGCCAGGCGGCTTGCAATAAACCGCGTGTAGTTCGTGTCCCGTCACGGTGTGGTGCGGTTAGTTGGGAAAATTTTAATAGGCGATTATAATTTTATATTCTTGTTCCCGTTGAATAGTTTTTGCTTTTTTGCTTGACACCCAGGAAAAGTGCACTGCGGGAAGTTCTACCGAACACGCTAGAAGTCCGTGTGTATGTAGACCGTGAGCAGCCGAGAGCACGTGTAGTTTCGCTCCCAAGTGATCTTAGTGCTTTGACAGGTTTTCTCTGTCCGTGAGTGTAGTGCAGAAATTCAGGCAATTAGTGTGATTAGATCATTGAAGCGTTTACATCCTTCAAAGTGAGTGTTGGTTATAGCTTTTAAATACGGTGCGTGCGTGTATTGCTCACCGAAAGCACTCGAAAGGTGAGATTGTAGGAAGGTGTTACTGGAAACAGCAAAAAAAAAGTTTAGCATAAGTAGTGGCGATAGATTTTATAATGTTAAAATGTTTGTTTACTTACCAAATAAGGTCTTCAAATGTTAACAATATTTAGAATAGGATAAAGTTCTTAGTATGAGAATCAAAACTCCTCGACAAGTCTATGCATACGTCCATAGTCTTTGTCTATTTCATGATGTACCTTACGGACGACGAATATCGCTTCAGCTCAAAGAATCTTAAATTCAATAAGGAAGAAGATCCTTGGAAAATGAATTCTTGTTATACTTCCTGTTCCAAATTTTCAATATCCACACCTCTTTTGTTTGGAGGGGGACTCTTATTAAGATATACTGAGTGTGACAATGAATTCATGGAATTGCAAAAGCTCCAAGGATATAGAAATCCCTATCTGCAATAAAATTTAATTCCTGCTGTTTTTCCCCCGAAACACTTATTAATCTGTTTTATCGCTTGTCGAATAAAATCACGCTGATCCTATCCTGTTGTTCCGCATTTTAAAGTTCTGCTCCTTCCCATTAGGGGTGTGTTTCATAACGAATTAAAAGCACATTTTCATTGCCAATGTGCAAGCGTTTTACGTAAAAGATTTAGTTTGCTACACAAAGAGCAATGCGGCATTGTGCTGCGCTCATTAGAAACACCTCGCGCACACCCGGTAACGATTATTTATCGGCCAGAGACATAAATCGAATTTATCGTTCGGTGGTGCGAAAATGGCTCCAGCCTGCCAGCGCACGGAGCACTACCTGACTTGCCACCAGCACAATCGGCCCCATTGGCAGAGTGGAGATTGGTGTGAGAATGGCGTTAGCGAGTACAGAAAAACATCATAAATCCTTTTAACCGGAAAACGGAAGAACAGCGAAGGGTGTACACCAGACTTGGGATATGAATTTCTCCAGTTTCGTCTGGTTTCTTGCAAGATTTCCTGGATGTTTGGTAGTGTATCCTTTTTGGAAAATCGTTGGCAAAGTACAAAAAAAAACCCAGGTAGTTGCAATTTTTATGCTTCATGTTTGATTGTGGTTGTTGTGTTGTGCTGCAACGCCAACCTGCACAATCTTTTTTTCCCCCATTTTGGCACAGGTTTTTGCTTTGGCAGGCTGCCCACAGTACGCCCCAGTGTGTGTTGGAGTCGGAACTCCATATATACGCATACATACACACACACACACACACACACACACACACACACACACACACACACACACACGCACCCATTCACAGCCATACTCATTCTGCTATTTCTTCTGGTCCCATCCAACACACACCGGTATGTCGTCTCACCGGCTAAAAATATCGATTTTGTCTGTGCTTTTTAAATGCTACGGAAAGGGAGCCCACCACTGTTAGCAAAAAAAAGTAACACACGAGGAAACTTCCTCTGCTCCCGTGCAGCCTGGGTGGGTGGGGCACAACAACAACATAGCCCCCGATCGGGCTATGGCTGCGTCGGCATAGTCCCCCCCCAACCCCCAAACTCGAATGCCGAGTGGGCTCAATGCCGTCTAGCCGTTGGGGTTGGTCATAGCCTTCGCACGTTGCAGGACGCGTGTCATAGATGCAGTGGGCGAGACTGAAATAGACGATAAAGAAAATTAGTGTGTGTTTTTTGGGTGGGCGTGTGGGTGTAAAAGGAAGCGAAGGATACAACACGTAACACACAAGCAGTCCGTTTCGCTTAGTAGTAGTCGTCGTACACGGAAGAACGAAAGACTTGCGTACGGTTTAGTGTGTAGCAGGTCACTACTAACGCAAAGCCAATGGTTGCGCATGTGTGTGTGCTTGGTACGGTTGTCCTTTTCCTTATGCTGTATATAACCGTTTCTTACCCGTTCATGTCCTACGCAACTGCTGACTGGAGTACGTGTTGTGTGTGTTGGTGTGGTTGCGTCGGAAAATTCCCGACCGTGGTGCGCATTTACCCGGTTGGGTAAGGGCACCCACATTTCCCACATGTTCTCGTCGGTTGGTTGACTGGTTTTTTTTTGTTGTTGTTGTATCCGGGACGTCTCTGCTTGCTCGTGGAACCGTCTGGTGTGGTGAAGTGGGTATGGCAGTGTCTCTGACGGAGGAAAATCGACGTCACACCGCTCACACTTTTCCAACTTGGCTTTATCCAGGATCTCACGTCTGTGTGTGTGTGTGCGCTCGTTTCTTTGTGTAGGTGAGAAATTTACCGGGAGTATTGCAGCGATGGCTTTTGGTACATAGCGACCACCACCACCATCACCACCAACCACGGACGAATTTTCCCGACATCATCGTCCCGGCAGAGAGAAGGCGCATCCCGCAAGCGGGTTGCTTCCGGGTTTTTCTTGCATTCCGGGTACTTTGCGGAGAAAATCGATTTATATACAGCTGACGAAGTTTTTCCTTCCTCCCGGACGTTTCGCACCGTCGGTAACGGGGCCGGCCGGTTGTGTGGAGGTGGATGAAACTTTTCCTTCATCGGATGATATCGTTCATGTTAAGTTGTTTTCACGTATTAGTGGGAGGTTTACTGCACCCAGTTCCCTTTCCGGGTGGCGGGGTAGCGATGAAGAACAAAATACGGAGGAAGGAATGATTGTCTGGACTTTTCCACCTCCTTTTGCCAACCTAAAAGAAGAAGCAAAAAAGAAGCTATTTGTAATTAAAAATTTCCGAAAAGAACCGGAACTTGTTTAAAATTAGTTTTCTAGAAGGTGGTTAGAATTTTGCACACACACACCACACACGCACAAACAACTTACGCTATGCTCGTTGACAGCTCCTTTTAGGACTTCCATGGCAACCAGCAGAGGGGCGCTCCTGCAATGGAGATGGTATCACAGCAAGCATAGACTTACGGTATAGTAGAATCACGTAAATGTCAGTTTGTAAAGCAACTGGTACGGTGAAACATCAGCCGGAATTGTCGCTTACCCCAATATCCGGCGTCTGGTGTGTTGGTTGATGATTAAATGAAGAAAAATTACAGCGTGTAACGTGTGTGTGTCATCTTCGCGTTAAAAACAGCTTAAATTCCGAAAGCGCAGGTTTTGAAGAAAGGAAAAAAACAGAGAAAAACGAATTAAAAACAACGAACGGTTTTGTACTTGCAAGAGAGTGTACTCTCGAAAGCTTCCTATTGAAACAACCCGGGAAAAAGCAACGTGTCAGGGTGGAAGAATAAGAAGGCGAAAAGGAAACGAAATCTGGAACCATTCCTTGACCATGAAAAACCGATTGACTAGGCTGCGCAGAATTAGTAAGAAAGGTGTGAACCAGGGAGGGATGGGTTTTGCAGGGTTGCACATGCGGTGGAATACTTTTCTGCAGACGCTTTTCCGGGAAATCTTTGGTCGTGATAGAACTAGGACTTGTCCGTTTTTTTAGAATTGTTTCATTAACACCCGGCTATTATCACCGGTAAAGGTTACTTAAAAAATGAAATTTTATTTTATTCATTCCAACGATTGGAAGCAACTAAAAAAAGGTTAAAATTGAAGGTTAGCAAACGGGTACTTGGATAGAAAATTCTTTTCCTTATTTTGTTGTGGTCCAACTCAATTCTTTCTTGCCACCACGATGTGGCGGAACCCTAAATTCATTAAAAAAAAGTTTGCCAAAAAGAAAGAATGAAACTATAAAGCGAGATAGAGGAGGATCTGCGTTTGCGAGTGGGAAAGCGCGATCTGAAAAAAAATGGTCCATCGTTGCGCGTGTTGCGTCACAGAATCGGGCGTCCAGAAGGTGAATAACCTTCAAAACACACGCGCACACGTTCAATGTTTGGTGCTGCGTTGTGTGCGTTAGAATTGAGGATCTTTTTTTCGCGTTTTTTGCCCCTAACCCTTCCCACCCCGGTGTACCATGGCGGGCGTTGTATGAAACTGCGCTACTTCCTCCTCCCATTACTACAACAAGCCAAAGCATATCTGTAAAAGCTAGCTGAAGTTGCGTGCAGGAATGGGATGCCAATAATCTAATGTAGCTTAAAACACACTTTCCCGTGCCGTAACAAATACAAACGAAACGTGAAAATAAGAGCAGCATACAAAACACACAAAAAAACACCATCATCCCCACGCACACGCACACAATCAATCAACGGGTGTTTGGCCACGCGCGTCGTTCGCGAAAAGATAATTAGTTTGCGAAAATTTTTGCGAATCTCTCTCGCTCTTTCTTTCTTTTGCGACACCAAAAGCCCGTGAGAAGAGTGCCGTTGTCCAACAGAGGGGTTAGTAAGTAAGGGATGAGTTTGTGTGGGGGTGAGAACGTAAGAAAGGAAGGGTGGATCAGTTTTTTTTTGGTGCGAACGTGCCCTCGCGATGCGCGAATTTCTTGCTTTTGTGCTTAGCAGTGTGCGGCTGGTTGCCGTGCTTCAGTAGGTCGTGTAACGCGCCCGCGCGATATCACAGTGGTAGTAGGCCAGGGAGCGAAAGAACAGATTCAGGCATCCGCTTGCACAGATGCCTGTTAGATTTAGCAAACCGGTAAAGACGAAATATGTGAAGGGACGAGGACACATACACACAATTGATTGGTACTTTGATGGCGATCATAAAGAAATTCGCTTACTGCGATAGAAAATCGCGTCTTGTTGCTAGCATATTTAGAAGCATTGCTTTTCTCTGCTACACCTATTTTCTTCTCTGGCTAGTTGCTGCGATTACCTCACCCGTTTGGGGATTTTTTTTGGGGAGTATCGTTGGCAAATTTCCACGACTCCACCTTGGAACTACACACGTTTTATCAACCTTTTTTTTTGGTTATCTGATAAAATGCAATCAGTATTGATCTCCTCGTTTACCACACATACACAACTATATACTCGTTTGTTGCGAATTTGTGCGTGGGTGGTGACACTTTCTTGAAACCTAGTGGCAACAGAGCCAATGCTTGGTACAATCTCCCTTTTTCCTTACAATTGTTTGGCAATGCTACGAGGTGTGTAGAAAATAACATAAGGAACAACTAACTCAATCGGTTTGAATGTGTATTTTGGGTTGATACCTGATGTGTGTGGTATGTAGTGTATGGACACGGCGACGATACAGCCCTTTGGACAATAAAGGAACGAAACCCGGGTGAGGATTTGACCGTTTTCATTCACTCGTGTGCGGGGCTAAGCCAATCGAGAGGGGGTTGCGTGTGTGTGGATCAGTTTATGTTGGGTGGCACGGTGAAGATAGTGTCCGTACACACGCGTATATCAGGAAGACAGAAGATCGCCACCGCTCTCTGTTGCGCGTATGTGTTTAGTGACGATAGAATGCTCTCCACTGGTGCGCGCGTGGTTTCTTTTGGCCAGAATCATACGGCTTGATGTGTGCTCCGGGAACATCCGCTGGTGGTGAACAAAAAGGATCAATAACCGACAGGAACAATACATTCGATCATTCACAAACATTCAATGTGTGATCGGTAAGGGCAGATTCCACCCCTTTCCAAGAAAAAAAAACAGATCGTTCCTGTTTTTAGTGGTAGTGTGCGAATTTTATGAAGCTAGAGAGCTTTTGTACAAAATGACAACAATTTCCCTGAATTTGTGGCTCACAGTGTTCAGTGCACAATTGTGGTACAAAGTAGTGTTTAAACAACCAACAAGTTCGTGGTGATTCTTTCGCTATTGCTACCATTATTACACATCTCATGTATTTGTTCTATCCCGTAAAGGTCAGCTTCCATTGAAGAAGGATTCTTTTGGCAGGAATAAGTAAATTGCCAACAAAAAAAAACTATCCATCCATCGATGAGAAATAATCAAAGAAAACAGCGTATCTGAAGGTCATTAGACTTAAGTTTTTTGACCTCTCGTTTCATCCGTGCGTGTGTGTCCGTTCGTGTATCTGTACATATACCAGGGGGTTGGCATAATCTGTACTCCCAATGTTTGATGATATATGTACGTTTTGCCCCGTGGTGTGCTATGCTTTTTCCTGTGTATTTTTTTTTCTTCTGTTACCACCATCTCGTTACCACTTTTGTACCATTGTGGTGGTGTTAGTGAACGTTGGTGTGTAGTGGTAGTAGTGTTCAATTGATCCCTAAGAGCAGCGCAAGTGTTTGATTCGAGATGCGCAATGTTCGCAATTTTTGTATCTGCGTAACTCCATCCCTTTTTGCAGTCAACCCCCGTACAGGGCTTAAAGGATCGCGGCACGTGTAGTGAACAAGTGTATGTGTCCAGAAATTCATTTAAAATTTTCCCAACAAATTAATATTTCTTTAGTCTTTTAAACAGTGATACATTCCACCCTTAACGGGGTAGGGGTGTATTTGGTTTAGTGTGTTAGAAAGAGTTCTTATGCGTGTGTGTGTGTGAGTGGATTTCACCATTGAACCATTTTAGTTTTTGGAAGGTGGCACAGCTCAAAATCAACCAACTGACACTCACGAGGGAGTCACTGCAAGTTATACAATGTTTTCTATTCCAAAAAACACACAATTTCAGTGTAAAAGTAAAAAAACAAAACTTGTGAAAATTGCAGAATTTTTCTTAACCAACTGAGCGCCTCAAGTCACGTCGCTTGTATCTCCTTGGGCCACATTCTGATACACTCACGCACACACCTTCATGCACCGTATGGGGTTGCTGGGACAGGGGTGGAATTGAAGGATGTTGAACCCCCGCTCTCGGGGGTTGCGGGAATTGAAAGTAGCCCGTTGCGCAAGTTTTTTTTTCGCAAACGAACACACTCGGTCAGAAGATGGGGCAGTTTTGATTCTGTCGGGTGGTGTGTGCAAAAAAGAATCAAACGCCCATCGCATCCCCAGCCACTCACTCATACTGTTTTGCGCACTCACACAACGTATTTGGCCAAATTGCAAAATGGGGACACTCACGCGCGTAGCTGCTGGTACGGGTTCCGTGTTGTCGCGTCAGGGAAGCAAAATCTAACCTTGCTTCAAATGTTTTTTTACAGTACAATTACCATGTACTAACTGAGATAATGGTTTTTATAAATTTGCGTCACAATTTTAAAGATTCTATAAACCAAATTTATCGTATTTTTTTATTTTTAATGAATATTCACTGATCGTTTTTTATTCACACTGTTTTGCACAAAAGCAATGCACCGAGGCCGCGTGTATTCACATTTTTGCTGAGATCACATTTTCATAACTAAATTAGTTGATTGGTGGATGGACAGAAAGCGTGTTTTTTATCACACCCAACACCTTATATTATATATTTCTTGTAATATAATACATTACAGGAATATTTACATTTATTTAGCGAATATGTTACGCTTAACAGCCAGCCCGAATGCTCCAAACCAAACCGTTCCACACTGCGTAAGACACTGAGATCGGTGGCCACCGTTGCTGTTTTCACTTTCGGTTCACGTTTCGCACTCTGCTTTAAACTTCACATCATCCCCAAAAACAAGAAAACGACAATGCAAAAGTAGAGGCTGAAGGTCAGCGCCGCATTTGTGCGTGGCTTTTTGTAGCAAGTTTGCCAAAAACACCAAAACCACACAAACGCAAACAACCACCACCGTGTGTTGCCGTCTGTTTTGTGCGATTCTGGTGCGCGACTAGATTATGTGTGTCTCTCCCCCGACAGAGACAACAACAGCGCAAAAAAAAAACTGCGCTCAAATACCACTTTTATTTGACCCACCCCAGAGACCTTGGCCTGGTTTTTGGATCGTTTTGTTGCCGAAATATGATTATTTGCGCACGCAATCACACACACTAGCGTCACGTTCACCAGCAGATAGGAACATGCGTGTGCGAATCGCGTACGCACCCTTTCCCCATTTGATGCGTTTCTGTTTCACACAAACTAGAGAAAGAAAAGAAAAAACGCTCCCCCCTTATATTAGAGTTCGTCACCGGTGGATCTAAACATCCGCGAAAGACCGAAAAAAAAATCGGCAAACACACACACACAATCGTTAAAATGGCATGCGCAAAAAAACCCTCCCAAAAAAAAACGCATAACAAAACACACACCTAACCATCAAGCGACGGGTTTTGCACATCTCCTTTGCCTTTGATCTAGGCCACCGGCCAGTGCTTGATAATCTATACGCACTGCCAGTGTACCACTACCACTACGAGCGAACCGTGTGCCGGTTGCGCACGCGGTACCCCGTCAGCGTGACCTACTTTACGCGAGCAGACGCGCGAATTTTTGCCTACGCACCGGCATGGCACCGCGCGTTCGCAAAACGCGTCGCTCCTTTCATTCACTACTCTCTTCCTCCACCTGCCCCTACCACTCCACACGCACTCTCTCGCGGTGACTAACATCAACGATTGTGCGCTACGCAACGGCGATAAAGCGAACAGCATCAGTGCGCGCTGTGCGTAGAACAAGAGAGCGCTAGAGAGAAAGAGAGCGAGAGTTGAAGAGGTATGAGAAGAAGGTATCGCGATTTTTAAACGCACACACACACCGTCGTTTAAAGTGCGTACGGTTGCACAAGGGTGGATTGGAAGAGGGTGCGAGGGTGGTGGGGTAATGGCAAGGCGAGTAGTGGAGCGCGGGTGCGTCGCGAAACGGAGTTTGCAAAAAAGATCCACATCGCAACGCATAGCGCAATGGCGAATTTGTGCGTGGCCATGCGTGAGAAGAGAAAAGTGAGAGAAGCGAAGCTGACGTTCCGCACCACTATAGCTATGTTTTGCGAGAGAATGCCGGTCGCGCATATGCGTGGTGCGTAGCGCCGCGTGGTTTGTGGATTTGTGCTCATTTTGTTTCTTCTCTTGGTTTGCATGCGGCTGCAGAATTTCCGTTGTTTGGCGCTTTAGGGAACCAAGATCATAGAAAGATGCAGATCAATTTCAAATGCTTCAGTATTATCGCACAATACTTTCTGGATAAAAATAAGAATTACTTTTGATTAAATAAGATATTGTTTTAAATTACCCCATTTTGTACACTTTGATCACAAACAATCAAACATTATTACAATTATTTTTTTATTTGTTCCACAGAAATGGCCGAAGGTAATGGTGAGGTTGTAGAAGAGATGGCAAATCAAAAATCAGGCGAGGGTGGCGACGGCGAACGAACGCAGGACTACTCAAAGCTGCTGGAATATGGATTACACGTCATGGTGAGTTATTGCCGAAAAAAATCATGCCGACTATGAATAAAACACTCCAAACATATTCATCATCTTCCCGGTAAAAAAAAAAAAATAAAACAGGTTGCCGGTCGGTTGGATGCCATCTACAAAACGGGCAAACTAGCCCATTCGGAACTAGACGAGAGGGCGCTAGATGCGCTGAAGGAATTCCATGTAGAAGGTGCCTTGGATGTACTGGACCAGTTCCTAGACTCGAACCTCGAACATGTGTCGAACAAATCGGCATTCCTCTGCGGTGTTATGAAAACGTACAGGTAAGCTGACAGGAACTCTCGGCAATTCGGCTCCTCATTACGAGAATGTCTAACGGTATATTGGGGTTTTTTTCCTCCCTTACACAGACAAAAAGTTCGGGCCACGCAACAAGGACAACCGGCACCTGCAGTCACAGTACAAGCGAAAGGGCCCGATGAGGAAAAAATAAAAGCAATTCTAGAGCGAACAGGATACACATTGGACGTCACCACAGGTATGTTGGAACTAAGCGCAAGCGCTTCTTTCTTCTTCAAAAATCTAATATCTGACGCATCTCTCTCTCTCTGAAATATTGCGTTTAACAGGACAACGCAAATATGGTGGCCCACCACCGAACTGGACGGGCAACACGCCCGGGAACGGTTGCGAAGTGTTCTGTGGCAAAATACCAAAAGATATGTACGAGGACGAGCTGATCCCGCTGTTCGAAAAGTGCGGCAAAATTTGGGACCTTCGGCTAATGATGGACCCGATGACCGGCACCAACCGGGGTTACGCCTTCGTTACCTTCACCTCACGGGACGCGGCCTCGAACGCCGTGCGGGAGGTAAGTTGTTTTGGTTTGCGATTGTTTTGTTTTTCTTTTTCGTTTTTGTTTGTGTTTGTTCTCGTCTTCTTCACCCGGGACCAGCTACAAACCTCGGCTCTTCCCTCATCCTCCACCATACCCCCCAACCCACCCCGGATAGAAGGAGGCAACAGCGTGTTTAAATGTTTACATGTATAATTGCTACCCCGTTCCTTCCCTCTAATCCAACCCCTCCCACGCCTTCTCCCAATTCTGTCCTTCGCTTCCGTTGTCCAACGTCTATACGTTTGTCTTACAAACCTTGTCACCCGTTTCGACATTTCCACGAATCCCGTGTATGATCCCGTTCGTTTCGTATGAGAAAAGGAAATCTCTTTTTAGTTTATTTTTAAATGTTTTGTAGTATATCTTTTTTTTTAATTTTTAGTTTTAATGTTTAAAGTAAGCACATAACTAGTAACGTCCTTTTTATAGTAATAACCCCACAAACTTCCAAGTAAACAGGGATATGCCCTGGTAAACTATTGCCCTATCCCAACACCATATCCTATTTAATAGTTATCGTTTTTCGAATTCCTTTTTTTCTATCCTAATTCCCAACAACAACTATCTTAGTATGAGTCCAACCCTTTCCCACTGTAGTTGCCTTTTTTTTAAATATAATATACGTTTGCACACACAAATGAAAACAAAGCCCGTTCCCTACTAATATCTATTGGAACTTCAACAGTATGTAGTTTAATTACATTCTTACTACATAACCACCAAAATCAACGAGCTAAAAGAATACTTTTTTTGGCAAAACATATTTTTTGGTAAAAAAAAAACTGCAAAATTTACTCCGTTTTCCGTTCTGGTTGATAATGCTAAAATTCCCCAAAAACAACAATAGCAACAACAAAAATAAAATCCAAAATCAAGCAAAAGCAAAAACTTATCCCCCTATAACATTATGCAAATGGTGGACATTACTGTTTTACAATGATGGTGTTGAGTAGAGGTGATTGGTAACTTATAACATATAAATATATTTAACTATAAATGTATGTCGTTGTTTATACGGTTAGGAAACATTAGTGGGCTCCTCTTGTTGTCGTTTTTCTTTCGTACCGCTTCACATGTAAAGAAACCCCCGTTCGAGAAAAAAAGCGTATTTTCCCCTCAACATTTGGCACTGCTGATTTTACAATTGGAACAATCAACAAAGAAATGTACTTACAACACCAACTTATTACCGAACTCTGGAGGTGATTAACTGTGATTTAGTGGAAGATAGAAAAGTTCTCAAACTGGAATAGGAAAAACAAAATCTTTTTTAATTCATTGTTTTAATAGAGAGATGCGATCTTTGCATCATGCGATGATATTTCTTTGTTTCACTGTTAGCTCTTGATAGATGGTGTTATCCACACGCTATTGACACGCCATTTTGGCTGTTAGTCCCCCGTCTCAATCATCGTGATGTACCGTTAGCTGACTGTTTCAACCACCCTTCGACCGGGGGTTGTTTTTTTTGCGCACACCTTCCCGAGGTGCATCGCCGCGAGAATGCAACAACAAACGAAAAAAAGTAACCCAAACGGAAAACAAGCGGATTGCTTTCTCCGCTACATAGTGCCGGAATACTGACAAAAAAAAACAAAACAAGAAAGATGACTTTTGTTCCACGCGGACAAAACCACCGGCACAGGACCTCACCATCTGTGTCCGGTTGCATCGTTTGCACATGGCGCTTGGCTCGTTTGTCACGTTTCTATCTTTTTTTTTTTTGTTGTTTAAGAAGAACATATTATGTGGATGACGATGGCGCGCCTTATTGCACACTTTCATCGAGAGAGATGCACGTGCCTTGCCCCAAAAAAGAAAAATGGGAAACGCATTCGATAAATAGGGTAGATGAAAGAGAATTCTACAAAATATGATTAATCCATTCGCACACCGCCGGGACTTTTTTTCTTGTTTCCTTTTTCTGTCGATCGCTTTAGGCGGCAATCCAGGCATCGACCGGAAGATATCGATCACACGTACACACACACACACACCCGTATCGACCCTATTAAGTGGTGTTTTACTTCTTCTTCCGTTGTCCGTTGTCCATTTTCGATTGCGCAAAATGCGATTTCCGCATCGATCCGGTCGTCCTGTGCCCGGTGCTGATGAAATAACGGTACCAAATTCGTCCATCCCTGCCGAAAACAAAACAAACACTTTTGTATTTCAAGGCTCACGGCACAGGAAAATGCAGTCCCCCCTTCCTACCCTCCTTTCCACCTCACCCCTTCATCGATCTGATGCACTTCCGATCAAGACAAAGCTAACGGAGCTATCGCGTGCGCACGTGTGTATGTCCGCCATACGCTAGTAATCGGTTCCGGTTGCAGTTCTCTGAACTGTGGAGAAAGGTTGCAAAATTGTTGTTTTTGTTTAATGCGAACTTTCTCCCATCTTTTGTCTCGTTGACCAGCTGCTGCTCTGGTGGGGAGGGTCACCATTTTACCACCGGCTGCCATTTAGTTGCAGTTGCTTTTACGGTTCGGCACAGCATGGTGTGTGCCCCGTGTACCATCAAGAATTGCTAATGAATGTTCATCCGTTTTTTTTCTTTTGAATTTATATTTTTTTTATTGAGAAGAACGGTTTTTTTGGTACCGTTTCATTTTGTGTGTGTGTGTGTTTTTTTTTCAACTTCAATCTAAATGCTTTATTTGTGATGATACAGCTGCATCTGCAGCCGGGTGCAGTTGATTACCGCTTTCAGCTGAATTATCCTTTTTTTGTTGATGGTTGGTTCCGTTCCATTTGCATTCGGTTCTACCGGATGCGAAAGGTGTGTGTAATGGAGCGATCACTATCGAGGCACAAGCAGCAGCAAAACGTGTAAATATTCAAACACAAGCCGTTGAGTTGTCATAATTTACGCAATCGCAAGTACCCTTCAGCGTGTGTTCATTTGCTTGTTTGCACCAGATGTATAAGTACAAGTTGTTCGTTTTATTTCAGAATAACTTTCAACTATTTGTTTTTCAATAATACTCAATTATCGATTTACACTTACTTGTGATACATCTAGTTCTTATGACAAATTTGAATGAGTTTGGGTTTACCTCCACAATCTACTGCAATTCCTCGAATGTCTTTTAAGGATTCTCCTTAAAGGACTCTCGGAATTCAGGAACTCTCTTCCATATGATTATTTCTCCTGCTGGACCACCTATATTTTGCGTCTGTCAGCTTAGCAGTAGCAAGCAGTATAATATTAGATCGGTTCACTCGTAAAAAAGCGTCGTAGTACATTAATGTAACGGGGTTTAGAGTGGGTGTATGTCTTTGTTTTTCTCACATGCATGACTTTAAGATATTTCCAAAACTTCTCTTAATGCATTTACTGCTCAACTAGACAAATGTTCTTTTATTAGCCTTACTAGTGGGTCTTTCGTGTCTTTTCTACTACTTGTACTACGAACATTCGTCGGACGCAATTTTAAAACTCACGATACAATTATGCTTTAGGAATAGTTCTTAGACACATTTCTTCAATATTCTTGTTATCTCTGTTCTTGTTCACTACAAAGTATTAGTATTATTTACTTTATCATTTTTCCTTCCATCCACTGTTTATTGAATCAGTTCAAAATTACCCCCTCTCCATCCCGTTCTCCTCTTGCTCTCCCACATGCAATCTGAATATTTTACCCGTTCCCCAAAACCCAAATACCGACAACCGCAAGTGTCTTCCTCGTCTTTTCCAAGCCGGAACCAACCAAGGCCCAGACCAAGTCACGAAACTGGTGCTTTGCTGTTGGCGTACCACCGGCTCAACAAATTCGGTCAAAATTGTTACATCTCTTTTGTTCATCACATTATTTTTTTTTTCATATCTGTTACCCCACAGCTCAATAATTATGAAATAAAGCCCGGCAATTGTTTGAAAATAAATGTAAGCGTGCCGAATCTGCGCCTCTTTGTAGGCAACATACCTAAATCTAAAGGAAAAGAAGAGATTTTAGATGAATTTGGTAAACTAACAGGTAAATCATGAATCAAAATTTTCTTATTTCTTTTGTTTTTTTTATTTTTTCTTTTATAGTTTTATTTCTATTATTCTTTACTATTGTACTAAAAACAACAACACATCGTTTTGTTTACCCTTTCTTCGTTTCCTCCGTTTTACTGTTGAGTTTCATTACGTTTTGCGTACCTTTGGTTTTTGGTTTTAAGTTATGAGTTATTGTGTTTTTTTCCTGCGTATCCTATGCAATCGGACAAAGCCCGTTCATAGTGAACCGCTATATTAGCGATCTATCTGTACGTTTCTGGCCTTCCCTGTAAAGGCAACGGTGTGGATAGGAATTGTTACAGTTTATGGCAATACCTTAGATAGAACCGGCCGTTAGGGTCATAGGTATTGAACTTTCAAACACACATCAATTTGAGAACAACCTGATCACGCAATAAAAACAAGAATATAAGAAGTTTCTTCATTACATCGCGACCCTCATTACGGAGCCATTTTTGAGCTGTAAATTTGAATCGCTGGCTTAAACGTTTACACAAAATAAAGTGATCGTTCTCTCGAACATTACACCTTATGATGGAGAGGACTAGCGAAAAGTGCCTACATTACTTTCGGAAAAAGCTTTTCCCATCGACAGGGCATATGCAGTCAGCAACGTGCTTTGCTAGGTTATTGCAAGCTTCTGCATTATTAGTTTATTAAGGAACCATTTACTTCAACTAACTTAAACCAATATTTCAATTTTAATTAAGCTTTTACATTTACCAAGTCATCATAGTCGTGTATCTGCAGCAACCATTTGATTGCAAATTCCTCATTTCTATTCCGTCATATTTTTTTGGAAAGGATTTGTGCTTATAATGCAACAGTTGTTGAAGCTCTTTTTGAGTAACTCTGTAAGCGTTAGGACAACAACTGTTGTCTCTGTAATTTTTCACTATGAAAACATAATTTTCTTTCACCGATCAGCTGCTTAGCAGAAAGAGAACTTTCACACTCACAATGGTTAAAGTGAACCTCCTCGGTATCGTGTCCGGCTCAACCGGTCAAGGATGTCTTCTTCTCAGACAAAAAATTTCCATCTCCAGTGCCCAATGGTTTCACTTAGTACTGACACACAAACACAGAGTGGGTAGTTAAGTGCAGTGTTACTTGTGTTACTTGTCTTCATTCGCCCTTTATTTCTTACTAGCTCACACACGTACCCAATACGTATCAATCAATCTTCATCCAATGTACCTGAATCACCTCATAAATGCTCGTTTCACACTTACACCGACCATCCACCACTAGCGTAATTTTATGTTAAACGATCATCATCAGTGTGTACTTTTTTTTTGGTTTCTCGCTACAATGCGTGATGGAATTATTTCTACATGTACTTTAAACATATATTATCTGTGCATCGGTTTCTTAATACAGCTGTGCGATTGTTTTTGGTTGTGTCGTTTCTGTTTCGTTGCACTTTTGTGAATAACAATTACTTGTTCCTAACGACGGGTTTGCGTTGTTTATCTCATCGGGCCAGGAGCAAACGCATCGTTGCTCGTTTGCTTCCACACGTCCATTTTTGGTGTTTGGATAATAACGTTATAAATGACTTATGTTTTCTGTCGTTAAACAAAGAATCTCCAGTCATTATATAGAATACAAAAAACATACATGAAAAAAGAAATTAACCTTATAAACAAAATTTGCGCTTGTATATCTACAAAATTCAAGGAGTACAATATTGTTGCAAAATACGTATACGTGCTTGATGTTTCTTTTTTTTATTTCTCTTGCGTTACATGCTACACTTATCATCTCTCATCGCTATCCATTATCGAACAGCTATAGTGTACCATCATCTAAAAGTTTTCCTTTCCATTCCAGCCATTACATTTTTTTTTTCTCTTTTTTGTGTTAAGTTTTGCCCCACGAAACGTTTTTTTTCATACCATCAGCTTATAGTTTTTTGACCATTTTCATCCATTTCAATTTATTCCGTTTTTAATTTGGCAGAAACGATTAAGGCATCCTCCATTGGCGCTTTTTTATCATACCTCATTTGTTCACGGTTTTTCCTTTTAAATGTTCTTTTTTATTTGCAACATTTCACCCAAAATGCAGCCATTTTTTTAATTTCTGCTTTCATATGTACCACATAATTTGACACTGCTAGATAATTTTTTTTAACTTTTCCTTTTCCCCATTCTCAATATACATATATAAATAAATATAATCTTTACACACGAAAAAATAAAATAAAAAAATCCAACAAACTTACCAGAAAGCAACATTTACAATAATTATGTCACATCAACAGGAGTGAATGAAATGTCTCTCTCTCTCTTTCTTCCAAATAAAAAAAATCTCCCCAAATCAACTTCACCGCGATATCCGCTTCCAGCTGAATGATTATGAAATTCGGAATGGCAAAAAGATTGGTGTAACGATATCGTTTAACAATCACCGACTCTTTGTCGGCAATATTCCTAAGAATAGAGATCGCGATGAGTTGTTAGAGGAATTTGCGAAACATGCACGTAAGTTTCAAACGTTCGTCGGAATTTTGGGGGTAGGGGAAAAACCTCCCCCAGTTTTCCGCTATTAAAGTTAGTTCACTTTTTTTGGACGACAGCAGTTGATATTGAGAACACCTAATACTTAACGTGACCTTACACAGTAGCATATGCGTAGAGGATAATTCATCATCCCCCAACAACAACAACAAAAACATTGTACGAAAAGAGATTGTTGCCGTTTCTGTTGCCCAATTGGAATATTTGTGGGATGCGTGTGGTAGACTTTTTGGAATTGGCATAGATTTACGGAAGCACGACTTTGTACACCTCTTTCCCAAAATGCTCTTAGTAAATTGGATACTATTAAAAAAAAAACAAAAAATCAAAATCTACTGTTCGAGAAAACAACAACCATCACAGCAAATCAACAATTTATATTCTTGCAGGATACTGTATTTCTTATCTACATAGCTATGCTGATTGCTAAAAAAACAAACAAACCAACAAAACAAAACCATCTTTTGAGTCGAGCTTCCCAACAAACACCCATTGGCGATCCGGATTGGCATTGGATTTTGATTGTTGTTTTCTTGTTTCATTGCATTCCCTATTTTATTACACTTTGTTCATGTGTTATCGTTTTATTCATGATTTTTATGTTGGAAGAATGCGTTTCAATTGGTTTGATTGAAGTTTTATTTTAAATATTGGTTTTTACTACCACAAATAGCATAATGTAACAGATGCAAAACAAAAACCAGCATCAAGACGATAAATGAAAAACGAAAAACCAGCTCGAACCTGTGTATTGTGTGTTGTATGCGTGCGCTTAGATCTCTGTAAGCATTGGAATTTTTTCTCCCTATTTTGGCGTGATTTTGAGTAGAAATTTGTTTGAAATGCCTGAGATTTTGAGTGAAGTTGCGTTCATACTTGTTGGCCTTTTGTTTTATAAGCTTGCTCTGCAATACATATCATCCCTTTATACCATAATGCTAATTCGCTCCCACCCGCCTGGGTGAGTGATATCTTTATAAAGTTGCCTTGGTTTTTCGTCGTTCACCATTCGTCTGTTTGCGTGATTATAGTGCGTGCGTGTGTGTGTGTGTTCTCAAAATTTGTATGCAAAATTTGAAATTTCTTGTCAAAACTGTAAATTGCAACGGTCCAACAATAAAAGCCTGTACTAACCGATGAGTGCGTAAAGCGTTACGTGTGCCTCTGTGTGACGATCGTGGTACATCAAACCGTATCGTCCTCGGGCATGCTGTAACATTTGCGTACAAAAACGTTAGTAACAATACAGATACAAAAAAAAATTCGATTGCACTACCAAAAACATACTACTACGAAGGAAACGAAGTGACAGTAGGGCAATAACAACCAAATAATATTAAAAAAATGTTTCGGCAACGACGGCAGTGGAATGGAAAGTGAAAAATTAAACGTAAACAAAAAAAAACCGTTCAAAATTTCCATCCCCTCAGTTCTGTAGCTTCACAATTTGCGGCTTTTGTGAACAAAAGCGAAAACGGAATTTAAAAAGTAAAACAAAAACCAAAAATAAAACAAAGGAAAAATATAATGTACACTCAAATTCATTTGCCAAAAATCATGAAAGCTGGATTAGAGCTTTACGCTTTGCTCGGCGAAGCCTATTCGTAGTGTGGAAGTGTTGGACAATCTGAAATCGAGTTAAATAATTGGACATTACTGTGCTACAATTATGTTCGATTGAGACGCTTTCAATTGGTCAACCTTTTTGGCAATCATAGAATTGTCTGGCTACAGTACCAAAACATTAGTAATCGAAAGAAGTTAGAAAAAAAAGTTCTCAAATCCCTCCGAATATCTGGTCCATCCCTTGCTCCTCACTATTATGCTGTTGCCTACTCGGAGAGATAGTAGTCCCTCACATCAGGTTGTAACTATCATCGATGTTGTTAATACACCGTTTAAAAATCTGGCTCCAACAACGTTAAATATACTGCAACCCAAAGTGCCCAAAGACCACCAGAACCAACTTCCCCATTTCGGCTACAGCGCTAAACGGTAACCGGGTTTGGCGCCATCTTGAATGTATCAGCACGTAAATAACGTTCAGCCCTTCCCCTGTACCCCACAGATATGGATGAAATTCGGTTTGCACACCAATTCGGTACGATTGCGCCTAGCTTTATCAAGTACAGTACTGTACAGACCATCTGGATATTCATTTTGATGTATCTTCCTCTTCCCACGCGTAACACGTAATGACTGGAGACCGTACAGCTTACAAATACAGCATCTATATATATAAATAATTCGCAGCAAAACACCACCATCGCACCAGTTGTTGTGTTATAGATGGAGACAGTTTGCTTTGAAGCCGTAGTTTGGACAATATGATATTCGGTTCTTTCCTTTTTGTTTTATACCTTTACCAGTCGGTGTGTGTTGTTACATGCTTTGCCCCCCGTACTATTTTGCCCGTCTAGCATAACTGTTCGTTGTGTACAGGATGATACATTTTGTCTGTTTTTTCTGTTTTTTTTTCTTTCTTTCCGTTAGTGCCACCCATTTGTGCTCCCCGTCCACCCCTTCTACTTTCTCTTACTATCTTTCTCTCTACTTATCTTAAAGTGTCTTTATCCATGTGTACACCATCCATGATCGAACGTTAAAAGATGAAGCGTATGAAAACGCAACATATTTTTACTACTTGGCAAATCAACTAAAAAAAAAAACAAAAGTCTTTTGTAACTGTATGTTCCTTTTTCTATCAGCTCTCTCCATATCCAGTACATTTGTTTTCCCTATTTCCAAACCAAAATACAAAACTACACCACCATCACACAGATGTTGTACATTCCGTTTTTGTTCTCTTTCTCTCTCTCTCGCTCTTTCTCTGTCCAATTTTATTGTTTCCCATTTGCCAGAATTCCCTACACAAGTTGTATGTTGATATAATGCGTAAAATATGTTTTTTAAGTGAAAATCCCCCCCGGTTATCCAACTGTACGATAAGTGAAAAATTGCGTATTGGACGCGACAGCCTCGAACGGCTGTGATGATCAGTGAACATATTTTGGCAAATGAATTTGGCTATTTATGGCAAAAACTAAAATTTAAAACGTTTATTTATGGAAACAGTTTTAGTGAAGCAATATCGGAACTGAGGGAATGTGCACCAGCACTAGTAGGGTGAATCAGTGTGTTTTCGTCCGTAATCAGGCATTAAAACGATTGGTACCTCGATTAGTTTTTTTTTTTAAAACAATCCATGATAATGATGCTCAACTGAAACTAAACAAAAATCGATTTAAAAAACCAAACAAAACTCAAAAAACACACTGATCTTCGATGAAGTAAGCAGTGGAAAAAAAATTTTGGTTGAAATTTAATCTCAGTCCAGTTTACACAATGGTAGACTATCAACAACAAAAAAAGAAAAACATTAGGAAACGAAGAATTTCAAACTCTTACCTTCTAGTCTTAACTGTCTTAATCTTCTCGCCTTGTATGCATTAAGACATACCTTAGCTATGCTAAGTACATAGCACCGATACTAATATGGTTTCTTTTCTTTATTTGTTTTCCCTCCATTCTCGCGTGATCATTATGTTTAAAAAAAACCCACCCGAAAACATTGATCTGGTGAATTGATGTGTCGCTACCGACTGTAAAAAAATACACACAATTCGAAAAACCAAAACATGCTATCTAAAACTATTACAGCGGGACTTGTGGAGGTAATTATTTATAGCTCACCAGACGACAAGAAAAAGAACCGAGGCTTTTGCTTCCTCGAGTACGAATCACACAAGGCAGCCTCTTTGGCGAAGCGGCGACTAGGCACCGGACGGATAAAGGTATGGATATCCGGATAGTATGAGGTTATGTAGAGTTTTTTTTTTCTTGAAGTTCATATACTAAAACCCTCATTCTTGTCGTCAGGTATGGAATTGTGATATAATAGTAGACTGGGCCGACCCACAGGAGGAACCGGACGAACAAACGATGAGCAAGGTCAAAGTATTATACGTACGAAACCTAACGCAAGACACGAGCGAAGAAAAGCTGAAGGTAAGCGATAAAAAAGGATGGAAAAATTCGCATTAGAAATAAGAATTGACGACACATTGCAATTCCATTTGCTCATTACAGGAAAGTTTCGAACAGTTCGGCCGTGTTGAGCGAGTGAAGAAGATTAAAGACTACGCATTTGTTCACTTCGAGGATCGCGACAATGCTGTGAAAGCAATGAAGGATCTGGATGGCAAAGAGATCGGTGGATCCAATATAGAGGTAATAAGTCACTCCAAAGAAGAGCTTGAACTTTACTCGGGATTTTCCATTTTCCATTGCGAATACTAATGGCGCCTAATGTATGTACACTTCCCAGGTATCGCTAGCTAAACCCCCGTCCGACAAAAAGAAGAAGGAAGAAATACTACGAGCACGTGAAAGGCGCATGACTCAGTTTCTGCAAACGAGAATAGGTTTGGTGAAGTAAGTATCGCAACCATCGCAAATGTGCAACACAACTCATTAATGGATTATACAACGGATGTTACTTTCTTTTCCATTCTTCCATCGTCTACACAGTACGGTTCCATCGTTTCCCAGTATGTCACCGCAGCATGCCGGCATGATGCCCGGTGCGATGCCACCGATGCGAGTGCCTAGCGGACCGGGAGGTCCGCGTGCTCCGATGCGGGGCGGCCCAATGGGCGGCCGGGGCGAGTACGGTAAGTGACGCAAACTTTCACAATTTCTCGTGTTGTTTTTCTTCATGTTCTGTTTTGCAAAACTACACCGAAAACCCAACCCACACAACTGTATCTGTACTTTTTTGTGCCGTACAATTGGCAGTATTGTATACAACTACAAAGTATATCCTAAAACAAAAACAAAAAGAAAAAAAAACCCCTTATCGTAGTGTGATATGCATAATAACGTAATCATCGAAATCAATTATTGTACATTGGAAACCCTAGAATGTTTGCAAAATGTTGTACTAATTTTATATGTTGAACGTAAACGAAAGTCTAATCAAATGTGAATATAGTACCGAACCATTCGTTTGGCGCTGGTCAAACGAAATTAGGAATTATATCATGAATCAATTGTTAAACATATATGCACACATACACGGGCCCACGTCAGAGTGTATGTGTGTTTAGTTTGCTGTCCTATAAGAAAAATAGGAACGATTACAGTAGATCAGCAACAGAAAACAGCAAGAACAAAAATCAATCTGATCGACATAGCCCCCTCACCCTTGATTGACTGAACATACAAAAATCGAGAAAGAAACAGTTACTGTGCAAATAAGAAATGTTTTAGTAGCGCCAGAGATAACAATACAACCAACCATAATTAGGACGGAATGAATTCCAAAATTTCTTGTATCTTCTCTCGCTCGCTCTCTCTCTCTCTCTCTACTGCCCATATATGCTACCGTTACAAAAATAAAAAAAAACATATAAAATATTAAAAATTGGTCCACAAATTAAACGTTTGAAAGCAAAAGCAAACCCACACACAGACAGAGAGAAATGGAAATAACAAATATTAGTTACAGGTTAAATTATTTAGAAACTCATTGGACAGCTAAAAAAAACAAACAAAACATTGTGTTTCTGTATCGATCCGTTATTTTTCATTTCTTTTTGTTTAATTTAATTGTTAAGTTTCCATCTTTTCTTTTTATGCATTTTTCTTCCTTTTATGTGTTAAAAGTTGTGTTTAATCTTGTACTCGTGAACGTCCCAATTGAGAGAACTGTACAGTTATGCGAACAATGTTGCAGTTGTACAAGGAGTAATGAAGTTTTGGATATGAAATTCGCATTGTGTTTTTTTTTACTTCTTTAATTTCAACATTACTCCTCTGTAAAAAAAAAGGTTCTACTCCGAGTGCATGTACCTAACTAAACACTGGATAGCATTCACACCAGGCAAACTCCCGTCAAATATTTTTTTTCGCATTAAACCATTTCGTTTTTGATGCTAATGTCCTGTGCACAAACACACATGCACATACACACACAACAAAAACATTAAGTGTTTCAAAAATTCTATTCTTCCACGTTTGTGTGAGTGTGTGTACGTGTGTGTGTGTGTGTATTTGATGACTGGAGACACTAAATAATTATGACAGCAATGGTGTTGAATTGAATTTCTGGGCGCTGAAGAGCCAAAAGTCCCAAAATCATAATAGTCCAGTAGACTGTGAATCTTCCATGTTCCAAAATCCACGTCGGTTCTGGCCTATAACAATAAATCCCTTTTGTTTAGGAAAATAAATTGCCTATACTGCATGAACTTTTTTTTCAATTGACGATCACAATTGACGTACAATCCGTTCACACCCTAAAAACTAGTATCTAAAAAACAAGGAAACTGTTGTTGTTTATTATTATACCTTTTTGCAATGAGAAGCGTAATTTCTACAATTTAAAAAAAAAACAAAACGAGCAATCAAACGTATCGAAAGTAGTTGTTGCGTAGGTATGATGTGCCAAGATAGTAAAAATAAACAAAACTTTGTAAATATAGTTCAAGCTCTCACCTACCCCTTTAATGCTGTAGCGCAGTAAATTAGCCATCTCCTTAGGTAGGAAAGCAACTTATTATATAGACCATTAATGCTGGAGTAAACCGTATGTCTAATGAAACAGTGCAGTGATGTCAACTTTGTCAAACATTTCAACTTTAAAAAGACTTAACTTCTCTTTTCGAACCCTTCCGGAGTGAACACGGAACAGCTGCGCGTTCCAAAAAAAAGCAAAAATTAAACTTTTAACCAATTAAACAGTATTATGGCAAGGTGGCTAAAATGCTCAAGCGAGGGCAAAAATAAAATTAAATTTAAGGTAGCGATGGCTAAGTGCAAAATCTATCAAACACACGGAAACACCCTGAAGAACCTGTGGGAGAAGTACTTAGCACTGCTCTCTCACTCTAGCTCACTTTAGTTTCTTTAAATATTTTTGCCAAACTACATTTCACCGTTTTCATTAAACCATCTCCATTTATCCAGCAAGTGAGACTACCACTGGTAGTGCTTTCATAATCGAGACTGTAGCTGTATTGTGTGTATTGCATGAGTAGATTTTTTCTTACCGTTTGTTACATTTTAAGTAATTACGCTCCTGGAAAACTCCTCCGTATCGATCAGTTGTATTTATCAAAAACAAAAAACTGTTGTGCGTACCATCATTAAACGCACAAAGGTACAATGTTAAAACAGAAAATCTAGTACAAACCCCAAAAACGTGTAGTTACCCCTGCGTAGGTTACAAGAAATTTGCAAACCAAGTATTTTATTGGGTAAGTAAATTTTCTTGTACAGACAGAATGAACATACATACACACCATTCCGTACGTTTTGCGTAGACAAGAAAATAGTTGATTAGAGAGCTTTCCATCGGAGAGCCATTCTTAGGGGTTCCTCTCTTATGAGTGCATTTAAGTTCTTTGTTTGTGTTTTTTCGATTTCGTTAGTATTATTTCGTTTCTGGAGGTCGTATCACTTAGTTTTTTTTGCGATTGGTAAATACGTTACATTACGAACATTAGAGATCATAAATGAATGATGGGAGAGGAGAACAACACGTCCCAAAACCCCCTCTAAATTCTGACAAAAGTTATGTAGCTCGGTTGACTTTAAAACAAAAAACCAATAGT
Source organism: Anopheles funestus (assembly GCF_943734845.2). NCBI lineage: Eukaryota > Metazoa > Arthropoda > Insecta > Diptera > Culicidae > Anopheles > Anopheles funestus. The sequence continues at coordinate 20,890,865 of NC_064598.1, forward strand.
TTCGGGTTTCTTTCTACAATGAAGTTTCAAAATTTTCCCCATTATAGTCAAAATTTCTAACCGTTTACGCAACCGAAACTATGCATTCTAAATTTTTGCATTTTAGGACCATACCGTGGGCAAAATTTCCAAACTCGCTATGAAAAGTACAGGCCGCATTTTGCACGCGTATTGTCGCTAATGGACGTAACGCTGAGGGCAGCTCGGCAGCAACCGCATCTAAAACACGACCAAAAACCAAGACACGATCGCACAGTGCTGTTGCGAATGCGTGACAATCGGCACCAATCGGACCACTTGCCATCGTTACGTTCATGCCTTTACGATGCTGAGTACACACAGACCAATGTTGAGCGAGGAGTGCATATGTTGGTTTCTATCTTTCTATTCTGTTTCTATCTTCCCGCACTGTTGACTGCTCGTCGTCTTTTAAAACATGCTACATGGTGGTACTACTGCTACTGCTCTGCTAACTTCTCTTCCACACCGTCCAACCGTGTCAAACGTCACGTTGGCCTACGTTATAATCCGGGTGTGTTGTTTTGGGGGATCCGATCTTGTGGCGACTTGCGTTTTAAATGCACCTTAAAAAAATCACACACATACACATTCATGCTGACCAATCAACGGCTACTCGCGTGTCTTCATCTTACCATCAATGGGCGGAAAACCGACGGACAACATACACAAAAATCAAAACACAATTACACTCGTACCTATTCCGTTGTGTGACCCAATTCGCGACCTGGCTTTTGCGGGACCAACATTACGATGTCTTGGGATCCGACCGGCAGAACACGACTACGATTCGTACGGGTATGCGGATTATACCCACCGGAGCATCGGATCTGCCGGGTATTATGAGGCATCGTCGTACTACGACGATTACTACCGTGGAGGCGGCGGTGGATGTTACGGTGATGGCGGCGAGTACTACCTTGACTATGCTTCGAGTGCAACGGCGGCGGCCGCAGCTGCTGCAGCCGCTGCTGCCGCCGCCGCCGCCGCCACATTTTCCACCGGTACCGGGCACCATCATCATCATCATCATGCACCTTCGCATCATCACAGCCATCACAACTATCATCATCACCATCATCACCATAGTGCCGCTGCCGCTGCAGCCATTGCCGCCGCGGGAGCACGCAACAGCAGTACGGTGCTCGGGCGCCGGCTGAAACTGTTCTAGTCAGCTGGTCAGCGCCCAGTTGTGCCGCATCGGTGGAACATGACATGGTACTGCAACGAGTCTTGCCACGGTCTTTAGCCACTCGCTGCAGGACGGTATAGTTCGGTACGCTGTTGCCATCACATTCAAACACACCAAATCAAATACAATTACCACTTGCCGATACTTGCCTTATAGAGCCGTACGCGCGCGCCCGCCCCTCCTTTGTGCGATGGGATGTAAAAAATGAAGTCACCCGATTTAACTAAAGGGAGGACACCGGTTCTCCCGACGATCTAACCGGGTCATCGTCTAGGACAGAAAACAATCATTCATGCAATACACAGATTCAGATGCACCGTTTTGATGGCACGTTGCGTAGAAGCAACAAACAGAGAAGAGCGCAGGCTCGTTACATGATGCTGTTTTACAGTAGATGCTGGAGTATTAATTTCCATTTTTTTGTTTCGAACGCTTTTTAGTTATGGTGTCCTTGCTGACAGTTTGCTGCTTTATTATCGCTTTTAGTTATTAACTGGCTTTTTTTTGTTTTAGTTCGTAAACTACTACATATTTAACATATTGCGCTTCATTTACATTACCTAATATTTGTTGTTTATTTACTATTTTTCTATATTAATATTTAATAGAACTATCGTACTTTCTCTTAGCTTTTTTTGAAACTTTCTTTTTTTGCTCATTTGAAGAAGCAAAAAAAAAAACAAATCATTCAACTCATACATTTTGGCATTCCGTTTTAATCCAGCTAACCAATTGCTAACAACTTTTTGTGCAAAATTATTACACAATTTCGAAAACAAAAGAACATAAAATGTTTTTTGGCATTATAAATAAAATAGGCTAATTTTAGTTCGTGATGAAAACACAAAACGCAAAATTTTTAGAACAAAACTACAAATCAAAAACGTTAGGAAAAGACACCGTTTTACTCGTGTGTTTTTTATTATTTTACAAAATACTACAAGAAGTGGTAGGGCAGGAAGAAAAAAAATGTTTGTGAACATTTTCGTTAATTTATTTTCCGAATCCGTTCAAAGCATAGGACCGTACAGGCAATTGTTTAAGTGTGATGAATTGATTTCCATTTTCGTTGATTTTTTTTTATTGTTTTATATTTCTAACGCGTTTTTGCTTCTTTTTCTTTTTCGTTCTCTTTTCATTTTTATGTTAAATGCTCCCTAATTACTGTTGCAACGATACGAAATCAAATGCCATGTTGTAACGCGCGACCCATGTATAAACCCAAAACAAAACAAAAACAATTGATTGTTACTGTATTGCAACCGATTGCGCCCGGAAACACCCGTTGTGTGGTGTGTGGTTTGCGTTTCATATAAACGCATATATGCGAACAATGTCGGTTGACAATTTTCACTTCCGCGACCCCAACATCAACCCCGGGCTACTGGCTACGATTTGTATGAAAATACCGGTGCAACACACTCACGCGTTAACAACACACATCCTTTCTCACACTCTCTCGCTCTCTGTCCACACATCCTTCGATAATCGACGTATCAACGTCTTCATCGTCATCTGGACCAAAAAACAAACACAAACGCAAACAAACGCTAAAACAAATAACAAACATCGTGTATGATCGCGCGAATATACGCCAACGGCAATGTGTAATGCAATGATGCACAAACACACAAATCGGTACAAATATAACAAACGAAAAAACAAATCAAACCCGCCCTTTTAACGTGCGATGCGCAAACAATCAACCAATACGGAAACATACTAATGATTGCTGTACAAAACCCTTTGACCCAATTTTGTGATGTGCGCGTGTATTATGTTGTGGTGCATCCGCACACACCGATCGACGTTATTCCTCGTTGCAATGAAACCATGCGATACCTCATAATTTACAAACTGAACAAAAATACTGTTTTAAAAAAACATCAACAACAACAACAATCGCGCCATTCGTCGAACGCAATTCCTCTACAGGAGGTTGGTCATGGACGTGGAACCATGGCACATGGCCGAATCGCTGGGCACCCTGGCAACAACAGCCACCAGGCGGCCCCACCGGGTCAGCTAGTGGGCACCGTGGGGGTTCTGGAACAAATCGCGGGGGAGGTGGCCCTTGGGCTGGGTCAAACTCGTCCCAGCGTGCATGGCACCCTGCGCGTCAAACCAAATATACCAGGTGAGGACGGCCCCCCAGGCTTAAGCAAAACGACACCCTCCCCACCCCCTCTTACACACATACAAACACACACATATTACGGTAAAATAAAGCTTACATTAAACGCAACACACACGCGCAGTTGTTAGTAAAATTGAAACGACAAAATACTGTGGCGCAGCACGGAACAGAGACGACAACGGGCCCGTCAGTGGCGCGACTCTATCGACGCGTGCCGCTAATACATGCGTACAGCGCAACAACCCAACAACAACAACTACTACTACTCGAACAAAATCCGTATGTGTGTGTGTAGCATTCAGAATTAGTCCTATTTTTTTGTATTAACAATTGCTCGTAAGGATTACTGCCAATTCAGTGTAATGTTCTACTTCGCCAATTCCTATTCGATCCTTAAGGGCGGCAGCGTGTTTAACGTTTGTGCTGCGTGTATCTTGACACAGTGGCAAACATAGATAGATTTTTATATTGTATTTAGTGCGAACGATTATGTTTTGCCGCGAATATAGGGGAACGATGCAAAAAAAACAATACATGAATATATGTATCCTGTATCCACCGCTAGCATCGGTGCGATCGGACATTTTCCGACACCTTTCCCTATTCCCTCTCCCACACCCTACCTCCTTATTGTCTTGTCTACAGTATACGATTATTTCAATTGTTCTCCCTCACCCACTCCAATCTTTTCTTTTTGTTTGGTTTTTCTTTTTAATTTTTGCATCGTTTGATTAAATTTGTTTTTTCTCTTCTTTTTAAATTACCTAATTTAATTTTCTTTCTTCTGTTAAACGAATTGTTTGTGAACGCGTTATATTACGATTGTTTTGTTTCTATTTCATTCTGATTAGTTCGCGTTAGCTAATTAAGTCTGTTGTATTTGCATTACTATATTTTTATAAGAATTTGAAATTGTTTTTTGTTTTTACTCGATCCGTGTATGAACACGAACACATATCTATTGTTTTGGAATGTCACCGCGCGCACATGTTTGAACTTTGCGTTCCTTTATCTATTTGATAGCATCACGTGACAGCACAACCCTATAGAAATGTGTGGTTTAGTGAATGAAAAGAAAAATATTACCCCCCTTTACCGAAGTGTTAGAAAAATATTGGAAAATAAGAGATAGCTCGTCTAGCGCCTCAATGCCGCTTTTAATAAGCACGCTGACTGAAGGTCAACTATAAACATATCTCTCTCTCTCTCTCTTCGGCAATTTATTGGAGATTTTTTTTCTAAAAGCTAGTACGTAACAGTGAAGCGCACTGAATGGAAAACAATGAAGTAATTAAATAGGAAATAATATAGTTTATACCGTCGTTTCATATAAAGTAAACACCAGCAGATACGTAAACGTGAAGTTATTTAGTGCAACAGAAATATGTATTGTTACGTTGTTGAAAAAACAAAACCGAATAAGAGATAAGATACGATTGTCCTAATGAAACCTATCTTAAGCAGACAAAAAGGGTCCGACATATGTATTATCAAGAGAAGAAATAGAATTATTAAGCGTGAGATCAGCAATAGAATCGATTAGTATTCATAGGTCTCTGATACACTTACAACATGCAAACGCGAAGCGAAATAATGATGATTTGTCCACTGCCAAATATCCGACCAATTTCAACAGGGTGTAACGTATAGCATTGATTTAAGGAAGAAAGATTTCCACAAACCCTCCATTCAGGGGAAAAAGATCAAATTTGCTTTGGATTGAATACACCCGTCATTGGCCATTCTGCCTGTTCCAAGGAATGAATGTGACTGTTTCGTTCTTTCATCCATAAAAAAACCTCTAATGTCTATGCTAAGCATTATTGTGAGCAACAACAGCAACATCATCCAACATACTTCCTCCGGAAGCAGTTAGAACGGACAGTCTGTTCTGTTCCGAATCTTGGCATCATGCGCAAAACTACTAAAAACTAGATTCTTCTTAGTGTATGTTCTATTTCCGTTTTGTACCTTTACGTTGCTTCTTCTAAACATTGATTTTGTTTCTATTATGATTTTCGTTCAATTTTCCAATTAACCCCCGGTGGTATTAAACGATCGTTGACTGCTCATGGAAATCGTTTTCTGCCGTTTAATTCACTCACTCACTGCCGCAGCATATTTGAACTAGTTCGAAAATCTCTTGCCACAAATGGACCAGGACTAACGTTTCTCGTAACAACTCTAACTGATATTTGTGCGTACTTTTAATGCTTTTCCTTCATCCTTTTTCCCGCGCCATTTTTTTATATGCTGCACATGACACAGTTGCTTTTTTGTTTCTCATATTAATCAATCATTTCCCCTGTGGAATGGGTAACACTCCACTGCTTTCATTAAAAAAATCATCGTCCCTATAACCGGACATTATTCACCGGCACCTGTCACAAGGCTAGGCGATGTGACACTGCGTGCGCTAATTGTAGCGAACAGGCGAAAGCGAAATAAAAGTAGCGCAAAACCAGCATAATTATAGCGTACGAACTTTGCCAAAACGAGTAACACTTCTCATTTTTAATAGCATAAAGAAATAATAAACAACAATAGTTTACAAACGGTTAGTTATAGTTCAATAGTTCTGTCAATTGGAAAAAAAGACAACAGCTGCAAGACCATTTACCAGCAGGCTGCTCATGAATGGGATGCGGCACTATTAATACTAATCGATTCGATAGCTATAATAAAAGGATTAGAGCGATACAATTAGCATAAATCACGAGACAAGCATCAGAGCATTCAGTGCTAGCGGACATATTTAATGTTTTTATCGTTGTTTTCTTTGTTTTTTTTTTGCACACTAAGATTCTTTGCGCATGTTAACTAAGATGTATAGGACAGGTTTAAACGTAAGCACAACAAAAATTTGTACCTTTAGTAGCAATGCAAATATGTATTATGTACAATGGAAATATCGATAACAATAAAGTGACAAGAAAATAGACCTGCTTTCTTTACGTCACCACTTGGTTAGTTACAAATCAAATGCCGAAGAGAGTTGAACCGAATTGTAGAGGAACAAAAAAAAGTCATATATTACAACAAACAAAAACGATAAAAAATACAAACCTATATGGCATTAAGCGAGACAAATGCAACTAAAAAATAACAGCATGGAGCCAGCAAAGTTATTAAAGCTGAGTCGAATGTTTAATTTTTTTTTTGTATAAAAACGTTCTTTACTTGAGATCGGATACAGTATCTTAGGTATTTTATTATTTTGTAATATCGTTTTTTTATTTTTCCACTGGAAAAGTGGCTTATCGTTTTGGGCGGTGATACGCCATTTTGAAAACTTTTTCATTTATTTTCTATTTCTTTTTATCCCAAGGTAAGTAGGAAAAGAAGGATAGTATTTTTATTTTTTTTTTTGCAGTGCGTATTTGATTACGTAATAATGTTCTACTTTTTTATGTATGAAATCACTTTTACCACACTGTAGATACTGTATCCGTTGCTGTAATTATGTTTACAAATAGTTTGTCTTCCGGTAACATAAAGGATCTAATGTTTAATATGTTATTTTTTCTGTTTCGTTTTATGGCATTAAAATACGAAACATTCTCATCTTTTCTGGAAAACTGTCACCTGAAAATTATGGCAGATGTTGGGGTTTACCTGAGCGCTCGAAATCCCTATGCATACCCTTCTCCGATTTACTAACATTTGTACACTAAATTGAAGGCAAAACAATGCGGAAGACAGCGTACGAAGATGGCCGAATAAGAAGTTGACCGGCAACCATTTTTATTTCTTGCTATCGATTACTTTCCATGGAAGGTGTCAGCATTCTGGCGTTCTTCGAATAATGGCTGAAAACTGAACATTTACGGATCGGAAGATCGATTGCTATGTTTGTTTTGTTTTAACCTATTATTTCAATTATCCTTCAGTTGTTGTTGCAAAATATTAACTGAAATAAAAATCAAATTAACTCACAACGGTACGAATTTCACATTCACGAAGAGAGAAGATGTTAGAAGGGTGTACACCCTTAGGTCAGGAACAACAAAATGGTAATTAATTGTAACGATCAACGAAAGAATCTCGAAACTAATCAGTGAAATAGAAACAAAAACAATGTAACAATGGAAGTTGTTATAAACTGAAGAAATTGTGTGTTTTAGAATGTGGCGAAACAAAAAACAATGGTAGCAAAGATAATATTATCTAACTTTAGGCGTAAAACATTAACTCTCCGATGGAGGCGCCTGGTGGGTCACTCTGTACCACGGTTTGAACACATGCAAGAACGTATACAGAACGATCAACTGGACAGTGATCAGAGCTAGATATTGTATATTTTCGCATAATATCGCGTTAACCATTAACATAGACAACATTTTTGGAACACATTTATATTCTATATGCTATACTAATGCTCACTATCTTTTATCTCTTCCCCGTTTTTCCTCCCTTTCACCATCATCGACTTTTGTGGTGCATCACAATAGCAATCGGTAAGCGCAAGTTCGAAGGAGGTCCTCACAATCAAGGGGACATAAAGCGACGCTATGGAGCATTAGCAAATTTTGGTAATAACTGGGGCAGTCAACCATTGCCCCAGCAGCCACTAGGGGCAAACGGTGGAGAACAATGGTATACCGATACCTACTCGGCGTGGAGCTAAACATACACTAGATCCTCACAAAAAAAAATAATTCTCCAACAAATCAACTTCGTCAAACACTCATTTACACAACCTTCCCCACCAACATAATCTACGGTACCGGTAATAACGGCTACGCTACACGCTCAGCAATAAACGATACGGTATCGGCGTGAATTTTGTGATGTGCTACGTTCGGCGTGTCGCACGCATCAACGGTAAGCGCGTTTAGTGTTAATTATGTGCTCGACACCAAATTCTACTCTTTTAACCCTGTATACTGTATTGATTGATGATACAACAAGCGCATATTATTCAAAATTTTGTTAAACAGAGCAAGATGATGATGAGAGGGAAAAGATAAGTGTCTCGCGACACATGAGTATACACATACGTTAAGGCAAAACAGGAGGAAAACAGAGCGAAACCCGGTGCGACAAAACACAATTTTAGCGAAAGATTAGTATGTGTGTGAAGGGATGGACAAAAGTGATGGGTCAGATAGAAAAGGCAGAAAACATTACAAAAATTAAGAAGAAGAAACACAAAAACAAACTGACTGATTTTATTTGTCGCATTATTCTAAAGACAATTTCTCTCAAAACAAAGGAAATTCTGTAAACGCTATTTGAAAATCGTACATTAGGCTAGGTGGTACCGCGCGTTCGTCAAACGTCAACAGTTTAGTGTGTCGATAGGGGTTAAAAAGCAAGCGCAATGAGAGCCATTTTTCTCGACGAGAAAAGAACGAAGTATCAACGTGAAAAATAAATCAGTGCTAAAAAATTTAAAAAGAAAAAAACAAAACTTAACGTAGAAACGAAGACAGGGAAAATACGTTGTGCAAGAAAGGAGAAAAGTGAGAGAGAAAATTTCTTTTTCGAGCCGTTGCAAGGAATGGAAAATTCACAATCTGGTTGGTTAGGTTTATTTGAATTTGATTTACAAACAAAATCGCACCATACGTAGATGAATGAAATGGTTTTTTTCTAAGGTATATGCAACCATGTTTACTGTATTTTGCTCCGCGCTGAGTGGTAGAGAAACCACCCTAACACGACACGTCATAGATTTTTGAGTGCGCTGAAACGAGTAGCAATTGAAAAGTATGATAATTCAAACAAAAAGAAAACCTTGAAATCGAGATCTCCACCGTTTTACAAAATCAATAATCGCAAAAAAGGGAATAGATATATGTAGACGCGCATCGAAAACAAAGTGAACATGCGGCCCCCGTAGGGCATAATTACCAATAATTTCTAATTGCTTGTGTGTAAGTGGGAATGCAGAAACGTATAGGGGTGAGGCCGCAGCCACGGCCAGGTGTGTAGCAAATGGCCGCACCACAGTGTAGCCAGTGTAAAGGATGTTAAGTAAGCGTGATTAAGATTATTTTTGCTCGATTTATTTCAAATGTTTAATTTTCGGCATACTGTTTTTTTTGAGGGGGGAAATTTAGATAGCAGCTGCAAAAAGGAAGCAAGTATAAAGCTAACAAACAGCAACAAAATAAACAACCATATTGGAAAAGTAAAGTCAAAAAAAGGCACGTACAAGAAAAATGGAGAGGAAAAATTTAATGCAAAACCGCAAAACTCTTATCGTGATAGTAAGTGAAAGTCGAGCATTCGATTCGTGAGTTTTTTTTTATGTTTCGTTTAGTAAAAATCGTGAAAAGAGAAAACAAAGTTTATTTTTGAGTTATGTTGGATTTGTTTTGTATTGTTCTTGTTCCTTCAATTTAATTTTGAGACAAAACAAAGGCGCAAAACATTGTTTTTTTTGTGCGTATATTGAACAAGTGTATATAGGGAAGCGAATGCGAAAATAAAAAAAAAACGATTCAAACAGAGCGCGAGAAAGGTTATCCGATTGATGAACAAAACCTTGTACGGTGTGCGAAATCGTTGACGATAAACATAACAACACCTGGAAAAGGATTTTGTTTTTATAAATCGTTTTGTTTTGGTTCTTTTGAAAGGAATATTTATGTGTGTGTACATTTCAGGCCAATCGGTAAACAAAAAAAAACAAGTAAAGTGAAACTGAACACTTAAATCTGTGGTGTGATATATTCGGTGGAGAAAACACGAAAAATGAAGAAATTTAGTGGCAAGCAGGAAAAGAAAGCAGTAGGGAAGTAAAAAAAAGGAAGAAGTGAAAAAAGCAAACAGCAAAACCAGTCACGGTAAAAAAGTGTAAATTAATATGCTAAAACCCATAATAGAGGGTATAAAGTTGATTCTAGGCTTATTTTTTGGTTGTATAAGTTTAAAATGTAAAAGAAATGAGTATAGAGAGGATAACAAAAAAAAACCGCGCAGTGTACTAGACAAGCAAACAGGAAATGATAAGGAAAAAAAGTTCAGCAAATAGTGTTCAAATTTATTAAGGAAGAATCTGAAACGATTAAAAAGTGATTCAATTTGTAGAAATGCTTTCATTACAGGAAGGCAAGTATTATTCGGGACAACAACAAATAAAAGAAAAAAAAGGAAAACGTTATTCTATACCGGGCGTGAATAGGCCAACAAAATTTAATGCCGATATGGCCACCAAAAAAAAAACAAAAATGTATGTATTACTTTCGTTACATTTTCTTCCTGATACTGTGACCACTACGCGATATACACAAAAATATATTAAAAAAGAAAACAAAATCATGGAAAAATTAATTCCCTCGTGTTCATTAGAAGGATTCATTAGGAAGCGAAATTGTATGCTAAACCACGTTTTTTCTTTTTTGTTGTAATTTTTCGGCAAAGCACACACACACATACACACACATACATAGAACAGTTTGGGTAGATGATCAAAATTCCTGAGCAAAAGCAAAATTGGAAAAGTGATAAGCGTTGATAAAGAATACTCTTCCTTAAACGAGTGCAGAACGAGTGCAAAACGTGCAAACTATGGAAAAGAACATAAGAAAAAAGGTATGAAAGAAAAAACGAAACACTATACATGAAGACAATATATTAAAACAAAACAAAGTGGTGTAATTTGAACAAGGGAAAAAAGCGAAGAAGCACATCGTAAAAAAAGAACACATAAAAACAAAACATAACAATCGATAAGCCGAAAATGTGAAGAAGATGTCAAAGAGTCGAGAACAACTTTGATTATGTTTTATTTTTGTTTTGTTTTGTTTTGTTAGGTACGCAGAGGCAAGGTATAAAGTTTGCAATACGCAGTGAATAACGCAAAGTGAAACGAACATTTAAAATTATTATTATTATATATACACGCAACTAAGGCAAACAACACGGAATGGTATAACGAAATATGTAAAGCACACGTGAGATGGCAATGAGTGTTTTGAATAGAGGATGATAGATAAAAAAAAACAACCCCACATCATGAGAGAAAAAAGTGTCCCATAGCGTCGGGAATGCTGCTGCTGCTGCTGCAACATAAAAAGGCTAAAAACTGCTGTTAGTTTTACGCAAACAACACTGTGTCTCAACAGTGAGAATTATTCATTTGTTTTATTTTATTTCTTTACATTGTTAAAACGAAACCAACCAACCAACCAACCGACCGCATCGATTAGTTTGCACCCGCAGATAAAATAGTATCGCCGAATTTTTGCTGAAGAAACTAATAAGATCGAACCGGGCGTGGGCTTTCGAGAACAGGGAAGAAAAATGGATTACAATAACAAACGGAAAGCAAACTACCGAACCTTATCGACAATTAGCACTGTACTTTTTTCACAAGTAGTTTTTAAAAATACAAATCCCATTTATGGATTGATTAAAACAAACATAAAAAAAAACAAAACACTTTCAATAGTAACACCAAATGAAAAATAAACAACAACCAGAAAAAAACAACACTAACAAATAATTAAAACTCCTTCAAGTAAACCAATCATTAATAGTAAAAAGCAACAGTAAACATATAAAGTGAAATAGGAAAGACACACCTACACTTATCCATTTTTAGCACGCGCATGTTTGATAAGGATATTATAATACATTATCTGCTTTTTTTCAATCATTTACTTCTGTAATATTCGCCATTTTAACGTGTTAAAGTTCCTTAAACAAATGTTTTTTTTTGTTTTCAATTTTGTTTTTGCCATTTTCCATACGTTTCTCCAAAAGTGACATTCACAGCAGCTAATGTTTGTGTTTTGTTTCGATCTGTTACTGCTTCTCTTTCCGATTTGTTCCCGTTTTGCAAAACATTGTTTTACTTTTTCACAGTCAACTGATTTTTTTTTGTGTATCAATTCTATTCCGTGTTTCAATGGAAAGATATTTACCCGTTTTATTTTTTCTTTGTGTTTTTATATTTAATAAGGCAAAACTCTAGCAGGATAAATGAAAATATGTTACGATAAGCAAACGATTACACTTACACTTATAATAAAATAAAACCTAATTAATAAAGTTTGAATTATCAGATTTATAAAAGCAACACACACACACAATTTCAACGCAAACACAACAAAACAAAACAACTAAACTTTGAACTTTTGATAACCGGGCAAACAACACGTATGAAAACCCCCGTAACTGTAGGGATAAAATTCGAATAAAGCATACTGTTATTTAGCAATAAGGCGTCTGTAAAGTGATATATTGCGTTAGAAGCAAGAAAGCAGAAGACGAACCCCTTCCCGGGAAGTAACGGACGTTACACAGTACGCCATTTGCCGTTGCCTGAGTGGTTAAGCGGGGCGGACAGGCGGACGGGCGGGAACGTGTGATGTGTTGTTTTTTTTTTTGTCGATTTGCTAAACTTAGTCGCTAGTTTGTCACGATATCAAATGAATGTGGGGAAAAAACAGACACACACACACAGATTCGAACGCAGTGGACGAAGTTCTAATAATGGTGCCCAATAATTGCGAGCTGCCTTATACAAGCAAAGCGGGAGAAAAGACTGATTGAAATATAAAACAAAAACCGAATGAAGGGCTCGAAGCAAACGATGCTTCCAGCGAAGTGTAAGTAAGGAAACTCACTTCACCATTTTTTTTTTTGCAGTTACAGTGTGTGATGTAGTGCTAGGCGAGGGGGAAAGTAAGAAGGGAAGGGATCATTTGAGTGAGGGTGTGAAAAATAAGTTCGTTTAGGACGTAAAAAAAAAAACAAACCGTTCGTTTTAGTGCTAAACATCGTTCAATAAGAGCTTACGTAGAATGGGGAGGGAAACAAAATAGACACTAATGGGTCAAAAATTCTTATAGAACCAACTATTTGACAACCTTTGGCATCTGTAGGTATCGGGACGTGTCTAGACCGATGTGTAGGTTTTAGGAGCAAAAACAACAAACAAACGAAAAAAAAAGTTAACCGTACATTATATCCAACATATAGGAAAGAAACAAAAATCGAAAATAAACACACAACTTTAATGCGATCTTTAAAACTATTTGAATGAAAAACCAAAATGATCAAACTTTTCCGATTTTCCGAGAGCTTATGGTAGTGCAGGACCCTTTTTTAACAAATACACAAACAGTTGATATAATATAATAAATAACATAAACATCCATTTCGAATTCAAATGACCCCAAGATCACAATTTCTCTTTGACGATTATTTGCCACTCTCCAACTATCCGCCATATTCATCGTAAAGCATAATTCTGTAGAGTTGGATGATACGTAAGAATGGAAGAAGCAAATCGATAAGGAACGATGATAAATTATGCAATATTTGAAGTTTATATTTTATGTTATCATTATTATTATTGTAATCTTAACGCAAAATTTCAACGGACGGTTAGGGCGATTAAGCGGATCTGTAGTAAAGCAAACTATACTTGCATTGGAGAGGAGAAGTTCGAACATGCTAAGAAGGAATTAGTCATCTTAAGCTAATTTAATGCAATTCTTTCACTCCCGCGCAAACACACAGCTTTCCTGTGCTTTCCTGTGAAAATCTCATCTCGATCACACGATCATGTCGATGCCAGTGAATTAATACACCTGCACACATCCTTCTGTATACAACACACACACATACAACCACGTCATAAGAAAGTAAAACAAACCAAGAATTGTGCTTTGTTTAGTTTTTGCGTCTTTGCGAGGGCATTTTTTCTATTTTTTTTTTTTAGTATACATTTTTTTGTTTAGTATTTGGGATAAAGTGAAATATGTTGGTATTTTCCAGTAACGTTTTTAATTTTGTTTATTATGTTTCTGTATAGGAAGGGAAATTTTCGTACGGAGGTTTCGTTTTGGGTTTTTTTGCTCAGATTCCTTTACATTCTCGCAGGCTACCGTATCCAAAACTGAAGCACAACTGAAGAGTGCGTTGATATTGCTATTCTAAATGGTTTTTTTTTCCTGTTGTTTATCTTTTATTCTTTATTGTTTCTTTTATTTTACAGTTCACATCATGAACGCACGTAAGGTGTGATTTTATGTGTGATGTTGTTACACTTTTTTAAACTCGTTTTTCAGAATTTACTTATCCCTTATTTGGTATCATTTCGTGCTTTTGTTTTTCTGTTCTTTTAATACTTCTCATTTGATTGTTCCATTTATCCGACATGATAGAGAAGTGTATTTGTTGTTTTTTTTTGCACGAAAGAAAAGTGCTTTCAATAAAATGTTTTTTTTTGGGACAGAAAATTTCTCTTCCTTCATTTTTTTGTTTGTTTTTTTGTTTAAGCAAAATAAGTAAACAGTCCTCTGTTCGGAATATAATTAGGTACAGCCATTTACTAACTTCCAACAATAGCTGGGGTCACGAAACTGCACGTGCGATCAAACATTGTTCAATCGTTTGTGTGTTAAAATCGTTAAAATCGTTCATTGCTGTATAATCCGATAGAATATAATATTATTGCGTGTTACACATTTCTAAGCCTATTATTGAATTATAATTGAAAGCCAACAGTAACAAAAGCGAAAGTTTCCACTACTGAAAGGATTAAATCTAATATCAAACAAAAAACTTACGGTGAATTATGGTTAGAATACAACTTAATCCCATTTCATTGCGACATGCTTACCCACGTTGCGAGAACACTTCATAAAGTTACATACAATTTGGAATGGAAATAACAAATAACGCTTGAGTTAAGAACTATTTTGCAGTAAAGAAAAAACAAAAACACACACACACGTTTATGCGTACGCTATTTCATATAAATAAATATTTTTTTCTCTGTAATTCATAACATTACTTTTTCCACCTTGCGCGATACTGTGTTACCGGTTGTCGCGATTATTATTTTTGTTTAGATAAAAAATTACGCCCTTTGCATATTATATACATATTACTCGTTGATTTTGTTCTTCTTTGTTTTTAAATCACTTTCATATAAGAATATACAAGCTCAGCAGCAGCTGCCTACGGTGTGGCAAGCGAAGGAAATAGTGATAGAAGAAATGCGCGCATGCTCGACGCTATAAAGAGAAAATACCCCTTAGTTAGAAGAAGAAGAAAAAATAAATCTATACTTATATACGAAACAGCAAAAGCAAATGGAAATAGCAGCAAGAAAGCGTAACATAAATAGCAAGCTTACTATTAAGAATTGTTTTTTTTTTGTGCGTAAATAAAAATGGAAAATCTAACAAAACTTGACACACACACAACAAACAAAAGAAGTAATACATTCACATACACAAAAAGGAAGATGTGTTCCGTTACCGAAAGTTATAAAAATCATACCAGAGCATGTTGGTTTTTGGTCCATTCACATCATATATTTAATCAGAAAAGGGAATACAACACAGCGCTTTTCCAAGCATTGGTTTACTTACTTTGCCAGTAAGCTTTTATCTTAAGTTTTTCCTCCCATTGTGTGAAACGTTTACAGTCCGATATTCAAGCCAGAGATAAGTAAAAAAACAAAACAATAGTAAAACAAGCGCCAAACAACGTTCGGCTGATGGACAACCAAATGGTTTGCCAAATGGTATCAAACATGATTCCGAATTCAGCTCTAAAACACATAGCGTTAAATACATGCCACATACATACATAGAATCGCCAACATTAAGATCACAGCAAAGACGCAATTAGCGATATGGTTCGTAATTTCCGTTTGTTCTCAAAAATCCAGCACCGCCCAGATCTGAAGAGTGGTGGTGGTTCCTTTGTATCCTTTAGTCTTGCCCCTTTTCGTCTGACAAGATCATCATCGAAGCGTATGGAAACATTAATATAAGAAAAACCCAGACCAGATGCAGTGAGCAGATACAGATGCGCGAAGCGACAGATCCCGTGCCGCCCCCTTGATTAAACTAACCTGTAGCGCCAACCAACCAACCAAATAGGACCCACTTAGAACTTGGTCAGTCTCAGGCAGGAAGAACTGTTGTTCAGTACGGATGTCTTTATCCCGCCACAGGACACTGCGCCATTTTGATACCGTTTTCATCGTAATGTAATTTCATTTTGTAAAATCGACAAACTTTTGTCGCTTAGGAAACATCTCATTTGCCATTTCAATTTCCGCATAAATGGCTGATACTGCCTTGGTAAGCTTGTAATGTGTAAACTGACTGTACTGTTTTGTAAGTAATCGAAAATCGTGAACTCACGCAAAGGGTGCAACTGATGGTAAGGAGGAAGAGTAAAACAGAAGATCGCAGATCAGTTGAGACATGTGAGATGATTTTGGAGGCACGGTAGAACACGTGTCTTTGTTGAACTTTCGTGGAACTTTCAAAGTACATTAATTTGGGGGAAATAATTTCCAAAATCAATTCCAATTCATCACAAAAGCACGGCGATATTTTGAGAAGGAAAGCTATATGAAGGTAATGAAACTATGCAGTAAGGGTGTTGTACAATGGTAAACAAACGTTATGAGTTGATTTTTTGTTTTTTTGTAAAAAAAAAAGAACGGAAGCCTGCGAGGAAACCAAACAACACACAGACACACAACCCGGATAAAAAAAAACCAGAGATCGAACCAGAAAACTGGAAACGGCAGTGTGGGGAATTGAAATAATTTTATAACAGGAAACAAAACCAGTCAAAACACAGATCATTTTGCAGCGTGTGAAGAAATGAATGGCACGATATTGTGTGACCCCACGAAGTAAGAGAAAAAGCGTTCCGGTCAACAAAGTACGAAAAGTCTTTCTAGAAGAAACAAAACATGGCTACCGAAACAGAATTCACAATCGGGAGGATCTGTGAGATAACAATTCGATACGATTGCCGAAAGCAATTACTCACCACGATGAATGGAGACAAAACAGCAAACAAAACACACATAAATACACACACATATATACAACCGACAGACGATGAGTCGCAGGCAGCAGTTGTAGGGAGCCAGAAAGGATGCGTTTTAGGTAAGGGCAGTAATAGGGAACGGTGGGTAGGCCAGGCGCAGGACTAGCAAGAAAGAGCACCGTAGTAGGATAGTTAGGGAAGGACAGAAATAAAAGGAAAAGATCAACCACCTTTGTAACTGCTCTATATACGAAAGAAAACTAAAAATAAAAAATAAATGTTATAATAATCAAGCAGCGTTTTTCTTTGCTTTCTCTCACCCTCCGAATCTGTTTAACCGTTGCACTTTTGAGAGAATTAATCACCTTCTTGTTGGATGTCGCTTTTTGGTGATCGCGTGAATGAAAGATTACCATTTACAGACAGTCAACAAACGAAGTTTTATTCCGTGGTTTATGCTCAACAATACATTATTTAAGATTACGATTCGTGGAATCTGGTCTGGCGTGATACGGTTATCGAACACATCGTAGATGCACGTCTACTAGAGTGGTGCACGACTACGCTATAAATAAATTATTACTTGACTGACTTGGCAGACTGACTGACTGCTATACCCTCAACAACACGACTTTAACGATGGGACGCATCACAAAAATAACGGAAATAAACATAAAGAGAATATTCGAAAGCAGGATCCGCGCTATTGTTTTACTTTGCCTTGCCCTGGTTGGCGACGGATTCGATCGCTTTGCGTACCGTCTCCTCATCGCCCAGGAACTTCATCGATACGACCGGTTTCAGATTTTCGTCCAGCTCGTACACGAACGGAATACCGGTGGGAAGGTTCAGGCCCATGATAGCCTCGTCCGTCATCTGGTCCAGATGCTTAACAATACCGCGCAGGCTGTTGCCATGTGCCGCGATAATAATGTTCTTGCCCTCCTTCAGCTGCGGAATGATTATGTCGTTCCAGTACGGCAGCGTACGTGCGATGGTCAACTTGAGCGATTCGGCCATCGGGAATTCGTTCGGCTTCGGGTCATCCTTGTACCGGTCGTCCTTAACGATCGCATTGTAGTAGGCATGGTCCGGTTCCATGTTTGGCGGCGGTACATCGAAACTACGACGCCAGATCAGCACCTGTTCCTCACCGTACTTGGCCGCCGTTTCGGACTTGTTCAATCCGGTCAACCCACCGTAGTGGCGCTCGTTTAGGCGCCAGGTCTTCTGGATTGGAATGGCCGTTTGGCCCGATTCCTTCAGGATCGAATCGAGCGTAACCTGGGCACGGGTTAGCAGCGACGTGTGTGCGATGTCGAACTTCAAACCGGCCTCCTTTACTGCCTTGCCGGCGGCCAATGCTTCCTCCTTGCCTGCAAGAGCGTGGACGGGCGTTGAGCAACATTACCACATAGTTACATCACAACAAACAGGAAACCATATCATTCCGTACATACCCTTGTCGCTTAGGTTCGCATCGAACCAGCCGCAGAATAGATTCTTCTGGTTCCACTCCGATTCACCGTGGCGAACCATCACAATACGGTACTTTCCGGCCATTCTTTTTAGTAGCGAGATTTTTTTTAACTTGTCGGTGGCAGAAGAAACCCGTCAGGATACGACTGGCACGGTAAATGCTGTAGGAGCACAGGAGCAAACTTGAATCCGAAACGACGACCTTTTGCTTCGGATGAAGGTCACCAGATTAGCGCACCACTGTCAGTTGCTGACTTTTGTTTTGCTGGGCGCTTGGCGCTACAAACATTGGTCGCGTGGAAGACAAACGAATAATTTATTTTTTTCCATTTGATTGCATTCCTCTCGAAAAGGAAGAGTTTGTTTGTATGAAAGAAAAAACACATTTGTTGAATAATATAAAAAGAAAATGGATTTTAAGAAAATTTTACTTTATTTTCTCTTCCTACGCAGCTGCGCTTTTGTGGTGTTTTTCCATGTATTTTCATGGCGCGTCATGTCAATGACAGGTTTGAAATTTTTTGGCGCCTTCTTCATTGTTTCTCGGTAGATATTGTGCGGTGGACGAAAGCGGGCTTGCTGTGTCGCATTTTGCTTTTGTGGCGTTCAATAGTTTTCGGTGTGTTTCGAACGGTTTCATATTGCGTGTGTAAAGTGGACATAACAGTTGTGATTGTATTTTGCACGCTGCACATTCGCATATTCCAAGGATAGTTGATACAAAAACCGCATACTTTAGCACAATGAGTTCCCACGGGCTGACCGTAGGATTTCTTGCGGTAAGTATGCTTGACGCAATGGTGGATACACAGTTTGCCATCCTTTAGTATCAATTGTTATATAGCGTGTTTGTTTTACGATAGGAAATCATGCAGGGGAATGAGTTACCCAATCCCGTGGTGCAGATCCTTGGCTCGAAGCGTATTGCCGGTAGTGGCGAACAGTCTGAACGCTTCCGCTTGCTCATATCGGACGGAAAGTCGCTGTACAGCTTCGCTATGCTTGCCACGCAGCTGAACGATCTGCAAAAGCAGGACAAACTACCACAGTACACCATTATCCGGATCGATCGCTACACCACATCGGTTGTGAACCGGAATGAAAAGGGAGAAAAACGAGTGTTGATCATCGTCGAACTGACCGTGCTGAAGGAGGGCAGTTTGGTGGGCGAAAAGATTGGTGATCCACAACCAATAACGGACACTCCGACACAGTCGGCCAACAGTGGTACGTCTCTGCCGGCGTCCCGCCCAATGGACACAATCGGTAGCGGTAGCATTAGTAACGGATCTTCATACGGTGGCGCGAACCGCTCCATGTCTACGAGCTCTGCTTCGAATGCTTCGATTGGGGACTCGCTTACACATCCCATTTCGTCGCTCAGCCCGTACCAAAACAAGTGGGTCATAAAGGCACGTGTAATGTCAAAATCGGGCATCCGCACGTGGAGCAATGCAAAGGGCGAGGGTAAGCTGTTCAGCATGGACATAATGGATGAGTCGGGTGAGATTCGGGTCACCGCGTTCAAGGATCAGTGCGACCGGTACTACGACATGATCGAGGTCGATAAGGTGTACTTCATCTCCAAGTGTCAGCTGAAACCGGCCAACAAGCAGTACTCGAACCTGAAGAACGATTACGAGATGACGATGACAAACGATACGATCGTGCAGGAATGCAAAGATGTAGACGGCTCGATGCCGGAGATTCAGTACAACTTTGTGCCGATTTCGCAGATCGCCAACATGGAACCGAATGCGACAGTGGACGTGGTCGGCATGTGTAAAGACGTGAGCGAAGTTGTACAGTTTACCGCGAAAACATCCGGACGAGAGTTGCGGAAGCGGGAAATAACGATGGTAGATTCGAGTAACGCCTCCGTACAGCTGACACTGTGGGGTGATGATGCGCAGAATTTTCCTACATCGTCGAACCCGGTCGTAATGCTCAAGGGTGCTCGGGTGTCCGAGTTTGGCGGTGGTAAATCGCTCGGAATGATTGGCGGTACCGTGATGAAGCTGAACCCGGACATAGAGATGGCGCACAAGGTGCGCGGTTGGTACGAAAATGGTGGCCGTGACGTATCGGTCAGCAGTGTGTCGGCACGTACGGGCGGTGGCGCTGCTGGGCTTACCACCGAGTGGTTATCGTTCCAGGAGGCAAAGGATCGAAACCTTGGTGCCGGTGATAAGCCCGACTACTTCCAGGTGAAGGCTATGATACACACGATCAAATCTTCCAACGCTGTATACAAGGCATGCCCGCAGGCGGACTGCAACAAAAAGGTGATCGATCAGGAGAATGGACAGTTCCGGTGCGAGAAATGTAATGCCGAATTCCCGAACTTCAAGTACCGGCTGCTGGTGAACGTAAGTCCATTACACGGCGCCGCACGATCGGTGAGCCTTTACGCCATACAAAAAAAAAATTACTCTCTGTTTCATTCCATTTTCTAGATGCTTATCGGCGATTGGACCTCAAATCGGTGGGTAACAGTTTTTACCGAGCTGGCCGAAGAGATGCTGGGCAAATCGTCACAGGAGATCGGTAGTAGCCTCGAGTATCAGAAGGAGGAAGCGGAAAAACTGTTCGCCTCGATCAGCTTCAAATCGTTCGTGTTTAAGCTGCGCACCAAGGTGGAATATTTTGGTGAGCAGCCGCGTAACAAAACGTCGGCCGTCAGTGTGGCGCCGGTGAACCACAAGGAATACAATGCGTTGCTGATCAAGAGCATCCAGGAGCTGACCGGCGTGGGAAAGAACTAACAATTTGCACAATTTATGTTCGGCTCGTAAAACGTATGATTCCATCTTTTCTTTCCATTTATGATATGTTTTCTCTTTTTTAAAAAAAAACCTAATTTAAAATCCCAACCACATACACATACGCATACAAAGAATAAAAATGCTCATTGCGTTACTCATAAGTCATTGTTGAGTATGAACCGGTTTCCCTCGGACTGTGCGCCAACGTACCGGTAACGGCACCGCCCGTAAGCTCCCCGATGATCACCGACCTCGCGCAACGTTTCCGGCAGCGGGCTGTAAACGGGCACGGTTTTTCGGCGCAGTCCCAACCCGCTGCTTACGGTCGTGTACAGATGCTTCAGTGTATTGCTTTTCCGGATCGTTTGTGCCTGCTTAACCGTACCTGAAACGGCATTTGGATCCTGGTCTAGTGTTTCTCCGTAGTTCTCCAGCTGGCAGCGTACGAAATCTCGTTCCATCTTCTTCACCCTCTGGCCGTCCAGTATGCGAAGCTTCGGAAGGTGTCGAATAATGTACAGTCTGCAAAAAAAAATGAGAAAGATCCCTTTCCATCAGCGATCGTCCCGTGCATATGAAGCAACATCTCAACGTACCTATATTTCTGATAGTCGTATTCCGTGTACTTCAGGTTCAGTAGATGGCAGGGACAGGCGGGATTACCCAGCAGGCTCAGATATTCCAGTTCCGGAAAGCAAAGCGAAAGCTTCGTAAGCAGAAGATCCAAATTTTTAAACTGCAAACAGAATGAAATCGATGTGAATGGGACTGATTTCAGCATGTACACTGCACCGTTAAAGAAAGAGTCTCGTTGCAAGCGCGAAATTGCAACTGTCCACGGGTGCGATTCCGCTATCGGGAAGGACCTTGCGAGAGACTATGCGCGTCCGATAGCCTTTGAGCTGGGTGTGTGTGTATGATTGGATTCGGTGTTCGAAGCTGTCTTATCATATCGGGTTTTTCTGCGCTGTGGCCATCCCGGGATAGAGAGCTTGAGGTGTAGTAGAAAATTAACACAAAAAAGACCCTCCCCACTCTTTACCTTGTTATTGTTCAGTGAGAGCAGCTTCACATTGTTCAGCTGAGCGGGAAAGATAATCTCATCCGTTAGGTAGTTATTGTCCAGCACGAGCTCCACCAGAAATGGGAACCGTTCCAGCGCATCGAAGGACGACAGTTTGTTGTGGCTAAGGTCGAGATGTTGCACCCGGTCCGCGTACATCGTCACGATTGCTTCCGGCAGTCGATACGTTTTTTGATCAAAGTAAAGAAGCTTTTGATCGAAATGGGAAAAAGGGGGGAACAATATTTACCACCATTTCAATCAGGGATCGGCTCGCACGTACCTTTTCCTCCTGAGCGATGTACATAATTTTGTTCCAGTTGATGGCTTCCATTTTTTTCTTCAGCGCACCGTAGTCGCCACTATACTTCCGCTTTAGCGTTGGATTTCCGACTGCAATCTCTAGCTGCGTTAGTAACATTGGCACTACAAAGCTGGCCCCACGAGAGCACACAACAAACACGCACACAAGCCACACACAAGATTTCCACCAGGGGACGTTGACAAACTGCACCCGGGAAATGGTGAGACAGATAATGCACGCACTTCTTCCGTACAACAAACAATTGAAATAAACTAGAAACAATAGTGCGATCGACCGATTAGTGAAGTTCACGGTCTACACGGGCAGTGTTCAAATCGATCGATGACGCTGGATGCTGGGTTAGGAAACGATTTCACTGAAGGATCTCTTTTTCCAAGAAGCTCTCCCAGCGTACTATCCTTTCTTGCCCGGTTCGTACTGTAATGGCATCACTGAAGATCGAGTACGGGCTATTATTTGCAGTACGGTTGTTGCATCGCTAAACACTGATCGTTTGATGGCGATGATCGGGATGAGCGGTGCGTTACGGTACTCGCAGTCGATTACACTGTCTGTCCTCCCGGCTGTACGCACACGATCGCTCGGTGTTTCTTCGCTGTGATGGCCAAGCACATATTTGCCCACACGCTTAATGCACGATTATTACGACCAACGGCGATGTCCGCTTATCAGCAAAATGGGCTACCAAGCACTACGGTCTCCCTAACGATGGTAGCTTCTTGAGATTTCTTCGCTCGGTTGGGATTGATCGTTTTGTAAAAGCAAAAGGGTCCACACCGCACATTACATCAACACACAGACACACACGCTGCCGCCTTACCTGCACCGATGCGATACGCCGCTAAACCATCGTCGCAACATTGTCTATTGGATGGGTTTTACAGTTGATGATCCCCTGACTGTTGCCCGTATTCATTCGCAATTTCGGCACGATTTCGTCACCTGTCTGTGTGTGTTCCTAGTACCGGCAATCCGTACCTCGCTAGTGGGCTTATCAGTTGTGTGGGAACGCTTGTTTTTATTGTT
Organism: Anopheles funestus; assembly: GCF_943734845.2. NCBI lineage: Eukaryota > Metazoa > Arthropoda > Insecta > Diptera > Culicidae > Anopheles > Anopheles funestus. Next base: position 20,914,637 of record NC_064598.1, read on the forward strand.
TTAAACAATTTGTTTGTAGCGCACAGGCTTGATCTTCTTCGTACAGCAAACCGGCAGCCGCTGTATGTCTAGCGCTTTGGGCCTTGTACTGCGTTAATCGTACGTACGCGTGTGATGAACGAATGCATCATATTACACCCGACAGGAAACCCCTGGAACGTTCGAACCGGCCGCGACCGTTTCGCTTCATTCGTCACTTGTAGTGATTCTTGGCATTTACATGGATGTTTTTGCTCCTTCCTTCCAATTTGAGATGGCCGTTCACAAATGACTACCGGTTCCTGGCCGTGTTACTTTACACCAGTGGTCGGCAAAGTTTTAGGGGTTATTACGCCAATAGTCCATGGTTCTAATATCATCCGGACCGCACTATCACTCTCAGCGATTGTACGTTAAAATTTTTTTATATTGTTTATCTAATCACAAATAGTAAATCAATATTTATTTTATAAATTTACATTACAAAAGACACAAGGAAATGAAAGTTTCGTTACAGATATCTGGGAAAATAAATTCACTAATTCGATGGAAAAGTTTGCCTACTCCTGCTGTCTAGACTGTTGGTTGTATTTAGTGGAATGTCCACAATGTGGTTATTTCAGAATTTTCTCTCAGAGTCTCTTTTGCCACTGATGATCTTGCGGGATCTTCAGGTTAAGTCGATAGTCGATGATGATACCAAAGCTTCTGTCCAACAAATTCGATACGGTGTAGGTGTATTAGTATTCACGTCTTTCCAATTTTCTTGTGGCTTTTAATAGCAGAATAAATTCATAGAACGTTGTTGCTCAGTATCTCGATCTCCTCTATCTTCACGCGCAGTTACCATTTGGGATGATTTCGCTTGGCCGAATTGTTTTTATCACGTCGATCATCGTCGATCTCTTTTTCTGACGATCACACTTCATTCTTCTGGAGCATGGTCAATATTGGGTCAACCCTGGACACGGTTGCTACAGTAATTGAACCGTTTTCTCCAAGGACCATGTTTGCCTTGGAGCTTATCTGACTTGTTGCCATGCCGACGGGAACTGGTCTGACGCAAGTGTTCTGCTTGACTGCTTCATTGGGGACGCCATTCGGTTTGATACGATCGGCAAACTTGAGGACTCCATTGCTATTGGAGTTAGGTTCCAGGCTTGAAGAGTTTTGGGATAAGAAATAGATGGTCTATTATCATCTTGACCATGCGAATCGTCACGACTTGCGACTCATTGCAACGAAGAACTCCAATGAACTTCTTGTTTTCGTTATGCTTTCGTATTTAAATGCTGTGGACGCTTTCGCTTTCGATGTGTTACGTTGTACACGTGGTCCAGCATCTTACGATAAATGCATTTCATTAATAGGCAGCATGTGACGCAACTGGAAGATTTCCATAAGTCACCATAGTCGTCAAAAAGCTAAAAAAATGTTACCTCAAATGCACATTGAGGACAGTTGCGTTGATCAGTTGTTTCTGAAGATGAAGTAACATTGCTCTTTACTAATTAAATACGTGTTATAAAGTACCAACCACGTATCAAGTTAAAACAAACCATGGCTCTTGGCTGAAAGTCTTTATAATGATACCATTCAACCAATTACAACAATCACACTCACAATGGCTTGATTTAAGTTTGGGATACATTATTTATTCTTTTTCCACATATTCGACTGTTACGTTGTTACCTTATATTGTACTAATTATAATTTCACACGTCTTACTTCGCACAAACATGTACTACGTATAAATATGGGTTGACAGAAAGGGCAAAACTAGTACATTGTGCGTCTATTGCACTTTTGTTTTTATCGACGTTTGTGGTGATTTGCATTACTTAGCTTTTTTAGCTGCCGAAGGGCACACTTTGCTGCCGTACATTTGGCGATGCGATAGTTCCTGCCGATGCCACGGAATTTACCTTTGCCAAATACTTCCACCGTAACCCGAACGCGTCGACCATCGGCCAATTTCTCCGGTTTGCTGTAACAAGAAATAACAGATTTTAAATCAAACAAGCACGTTCGAACGCCAGTAGAACGTAATACCCAAATTTGGCCGTTTCCGGTTCCATTTCCAGCAGCTCACGTATTGGTGATTTCGGTACCGAGCTGCTAAATTTCTCTATTTCCGGGCCCATCATTTTGCGGTAAACCTGTTTTAATGCGAAAGAGAGAGATTTTACTATTACGAGTGTCCAGAAACGTTGTGCTGCTAATCATTCATACCTTCCACACGGTGTCGAGCGACATATCGGAATCTAAGAATATGGCACCGGCGATCGATTCGAACACATCGCCCAACGCTTTTGGTACTTCGACGTCTTCCGCCTCACCGATACCTCTGCCATCGGCAATACCACCGCCCTCCTCACCGATACCACCCACACCAACCTGCACTGCCATACCAAACTCTCCCAGTTCGTCATCTTCGTCCTGCAGATAGTATTCTTCCTCCGTAATGCGGTGTCCATTCTCTTGCTGGATGCGCACAAATCGGTCAATGACCTCCTGCAAACCAGGCGACAAATGCAGGAAGTACTTGTGGAACCCGTGGCGTACGGCCAGTGATGCAAAGATCGTATTATTCACGAGCGCGGACCGTAAATCGGTTAGGGCGCCCGGTGAATGTTGCCTTCGATCCTCGTACAGATGGCGCGTGATTAGGTAGTCAAGGATAGCATCGCCGAGAAATTCTAACCGTTGGTAACAGTCCGTCAGACGGTTCGGGCTGTATGACGCATGTGTCATGGCTTGCAGCAGATACGAGCGGTCCTGGAACTGGTAGCCGAGTACCTCCTCAAACACGGCGAATCCTTGCAAAAGTCTCGCAAGCTCACGAGCTGTCGCAGTGGCCCCTATATCGATACCACCGAACGTTATGTTGGCCCGCACCATGGGCGAAGGTGGTGCGACCCAATGGCCGTACTCGGTAATCGTGGCAGTGGTTTGCAACGCATCCCGCTCGATCTCTTCGTAGCGTGAAAGTGCAGTCGGTGGGTTTGATTGATCGCGCATTTGCTGCGGTGGTTCCCGGATCGGAAGCACCCGTATACCGAGCCATGCCATAAAGAGTAAAGCTCCCCGGGGGCCACATTCGATCAGGTATGCACCGATCAGTGCTTCCACGCAGTCCGCTACCGATTTGTCCGGGATGCTGTGTTGCGTTACCAGATTGTAGGGAATGAAGCAGGAGTTGTAATCCATCTCATCATCGATTTCTTCACCGTTGATCGTATCTTCTTCATCATCGTCATCATCTTCACTGTCCTTGTCGCCGTTGCAGGCGTCCGTTGCTGGCAGTTCGATTTGCTCGAGATCTTCCTTTCGTTTTGCACGCGATCGTTCTTTGATTATTTCACATATTTCGTCACACGACAGGCGCTTGATATCGGGTAGATCGGCCAGATTCCAATGGCAGGCAGGAATCTACAAAAAAAAAAAACAAAAAAACAATTACACATTAATCTGTATACAAACCAACACCTTTTTTAGTTTACCTTTGCATCCATCAACTTTTGTTCAAGGTTCTTTGGGACGTAGTAGCATGGCGGTAACCAATTGTCGTGTGGTTCAAATTTGGCCGCGATCATACAATCACCCAACCGTTTCCTTCGCCCCAACCGGTAAAGGTTCAAATTCGACACCTGTTTCGATCGCAGATGGCTCAGCTTGCCCTCGTGCACGTTGTCGTACCGACAGTACAGATAGGTCGTGATGGCGTACTTTAGAAAGGAATCACCAATCGTTTCGAGCCGTTCCAGATTGATACCATCGTTCGCGTTCGACATGGTTAACGCTTGCAAAATGATCGCCGGACTCGGCCCGGGATGTTGATTCAAATCTGGCTGATAGTCGAAACTGAACCTTTCGCCATCGCTAAGAACGCACGGGCTGCTGTCGGTACCGCTGTTTCCCGTTGCCCCACTGCGCATGGAATGTTTCGGTTTGTAGTTGCACGCCGTCTGTCCGGCGGCTATTGCAGGAAATGGATCGCGAATGGTAAGCTCGATCACTTTCCCTTGCGATGGATCCGAATGCTCGTGGGTTTCGTCCAGAAAGTTATCGAACTGCGAACCGCCACGAAGCACCGTGTAACGCTCGGGAAAGTATGGTTCATTCAGAACGTACAGATCGTCCAACCGGAGCCATCGTTCACCGTTGCTTCCGTTCCGTACCAACAGTTCGAACAATTGTTCCGCCTCAACGTACGGTACGAACTCCCGGAACGGTAACCCACCCAGATCGTCCATTAGGGCGCTAAGAGTAGCCAATTCTTCCTCCTCCAGCTTCGAACGCCAGTGACGTACGGACAGCTGTTCGTTCCATCGCACAAGCGTCCCCTGCTGTCGGATCGTATCTTTGGTGTGATTTTTCTGCTCCTCAAAGCTTTGTTCCGCCGTTTGACGTTCCTCGGCACACAAGCGATCGCTCGGCGAATAACAGAATCCATCCACCGCGTTCTTTGAGCTTTGATAAAGCATATCGTTTTGGCGTAACCGTTGGATGATGCTTTGCTGTGTGCGGCGGCGCTGCAAATCACACTCGGAATCGATCGCTTCAGCATCGTTTTCCGTTTTGAACTCGATCTTCAACCGTCCGCCTAGGTTTACCGTTGTTTCTTGCTGGTTTGCGGCTAGCTTTTTACATCCCTTGCTGTTTGATTCGTTTGCCGCATTCGTAACCGCTTCTGGACCTTCGATGGCTGGTAAACCATTTATTGGTCTGTCCGTGTCGTCAAACAGATAGTGATCTTCCTCTTCATAATAGTCGGAATCGGAACAGTAAAAATTTGCACTACTATTGCTACTACAATCGGAATCGTACCGAAGAAATGAAGGCGACGATGGACCTCTTCTGACTGTTGGAACAAAAAGGAAAGAAAACATTAGTGCGAAATAAACGTTTGATGTTTGATCTGCTGAGATTTACCTCCATCTTCCATATCATCGTTATCATCACCGGTTGCTACTCCGGCCGCCATTTCATTAGACCATGTACCGATTTCAAGTAACGATCCGTCGGCATCCGTTTCCTTTCCTTCTTTTTCCTTATCCGCGCTAGCGTTGTCATCATCATCGCCATCGAGCGTACCTTTTTCCTTTTTTAAACCATCTTCTTCATCGACCTCTACAATAGCCTCTTCTCCATTCGCCCGTTCCTTTTCATCGGCAACAGCACAATCTGCAAGCGGTTCGTTTTCTGCACCAACCGATTGTGCTATTTTCTGTTCCTTTGTTTTGCGCAACACATCAGCCAGATTCCAGCCGAAGCTTAACATTGGCCATTGGAAGTGCCCTGCCCGTAGCTCATCGACATTTTCCCAACCTAGGCGCAGATCACGCGCAACCTGACGCCGTATCTCATCGGCCAGCAGCAGTGCATTGATGCGATAGAGTACACACGGCAGACAGACCGCTGCACGCCACAGCGAAGCAGGAAACGGATGTATCGTACACAGCTCGGGCACAAGAATTTGTTTCTGCTCCAAGTTTTCACGCTTGGCACGTTTCGTTTCTTCCGAGCTGGTCGGTAGCGCTACACCCTTGCGATTCACGTACCGCGGCGTTAGGAAGTTAAGTCTAGCGCTCGTATGGTCAACATCCAGCAGCGGTTGGCGTTGGTTTTGAATGTGTATGCTATACTTGCGGTGATAATATTCCTCGAACGTGGCATAGTTTGACCCGGGGAAGGCGCTCTTCGGCGACAGATGGTTACATATTTCCGCCACATAGAAGTATTGCGGTTGGTCCCGGTTGCGATACCAGGGCATTACAACTGCGTCCCGAAACTTGCCCACATCGAACGCGTATCCTTGGCGCGCTTCGTCCGGTATAAACGTTGGCCCACTGCGATACACGTTGGTAGCAATTTTCTCCACAAACTCCCAATCAACCATTACATTGTCCGGTTGGCCGTCGCTACCGTTCGGCACACCCGATCGCCTTATGGTTGGTACGATGAAGAAACAATTCTCAACCGCATTCGAATCGTACAGCATGAGGCTCTTTTGCAAGCGCAACACCTTGGTGAAGGTGTACTTTACGAAGCAATTGACCATTTCCAGTTGCTGCGCCGAAAGATGCACTCGTTGCGGACACAGATCGAGCGAAACTTTCACCTCACCGGAACGGGTAAATATTGGAAAGGAACTTATCTTTGGTATTAGTTTCGTTGTCAAAATGCCAAATCCTTGCGGAGATTCTTCCGGTGCATATATTTTACGGCCACGCGTATTTTGCTCCTCCGGTATCGGACAGATTAGCTCCATGCGTATGTGGTAAAGATAGGCCACCGTACCTACGTCCGGTCGGCAGTCATTAAATACTGAAGCGATCTGATATTAAAAATTGATAATTAAAAAAAAAACAAACATTATCACTCTTGTGATACGATGGCGAAAAATAGGGTCATATAAAACACTAAATACCCTCTTATAGTAGTATTGCCGTCTCTTCGTGGTCCCCGGACGTGGGTCACTATTTTCCGACAGTATCTTGGCGTCCGTTTCCTCAAGTTCGAAGTTTTCCCAATCGGATTCAAATGCACGAAACGCTTCCTTGCCGTAAGGTTGAAAAGAATGGTCAAGCTCTCCAGCGGCGTGCAACATCCGGCAGGACATATAAGCGGCCATCCGACGGGCCAGCGTTTCCGTGGGCATCGGTAAACCCTTAAGATTGGAAACACAAAAATAGTTTAACGAATAAAATTAATAAGGTTGTCTATTTTGCCAAAATGCTTACCAATATATCTTCCTTCCAGGGTGAGTTTATTGGCAACCGGATCGTGTACTGGTACAGCGTTCTACCTTTCCGCACGGTTGTTGCACAGCGCCAGATAGGCGTTAGCTTGGTGAATGTATCGCTCGGTAGCTTGGCACAGTATTTGTTCAGCGTTTGGACGGCATTTCCCAGCCACAGCGAGGCACACGGCGGTCCGACAATCGATGGATTATCGATGCCAGGACGGTACACCTCGAGACAGTGATTGAAGCATTCGGCATGTTTCAGTTCCCATTCGACAGGTTCACCATTGCGACATTTGGCAAGCAGTAGCTGTAATTGGCAGAAACAAAATTCGATCATATCATTAGACAAGGGACAAAGAAAACCCTTCCCAAGACAAACCTTTTCAACTTCCCGATAAATTGCAACCCGTTCGATCATCGCATCGGTAGATCGTTTGATCAGTTCTAGATTCGGTTCATCCTTCTCTGCCTCACATTCGTTCGCTTGTGAATCGTTCCTAAGCGGTTCGTCCACCGGTTCCGCTTGTTCCGCCGACGAGGCGACCAATTGTTCTGGTGTAACGAACAAAATATGGTAAGCGCCCGGTGCTTTCGCACGACCCTTACACTGTGCATACGATCGATAGTTCGAGGGACTGTTCCAACGGATAACCAGATTGCACTTTGGCAGCTCAATGCCTTCCTCCAGCACGGACGTACCAATGAGCAGATTACATTCATGCATCCGGAAGCGTTTTAACACTTCCTCCTGCTTGCGATGCTCCAGGGCAGCCTGCTGAGCGTCCGTTTGCGGATTGGCCACCTTGTCGACCGTGTACTGCGGGCTGATAAAGTCAAACTCACGTTGCGAACGTGATATTTCGTACAGCAGCACGTAAAGTATGCGTGCCATCGAGCGGTTGTTGCAAAATATTAAACCACACAACGCATCGGTCGTATCGTTCGATTTATGATGCGAATGGCCACCTCCCATACCGCCGGGGAAACGTTTCCTACGGAAATTGTTCACCCGTCCGTCGTGGCGTGGTGACTGCATTCCATTAATACCGTCGGTGGACAACAGTTCGCTAGCTTTGTGTTTTTGGCACAACCGTTCGGCTTGCTTGCGTGTGGCACCCAGCAAATCTTCCAACCGCTTGATCCTTTCGTCAACGTGCGCAATTTGTGCTTCGAACGAGTGGTAGCGTTTTTCCAAATCGTTACACTCACCATTACGACAGAAACAGTACAGAATTTTTGCCTGATGATGCACATGCTGATGGTGAAGGGTGGCCTGCGGGCACCGTTCCTTTGGACGGTTTCGTTGCTCACCGAACCATGCCAGTACCTCGAGCAGACGGCCAACTTTTGGCGTTGAGAAACGCTTGATGCGTTCCAGCTCCGTAGTGTATTGAGCGAAAACGGATGCAACAATGGCCCGTGTCGATACCAGCGCAGTCGACACTAGCTGAAGCAACAGAAAGTGTCGCTCGTAAGGTGTTCGAATCTTTTCCTTCTCAATCGTCGTTAACAGTTCCAGTGCACCACGATCAGCACCCCACGGTCCGAATTCGGCCAACAGATCAAGATACTGCTGAAGGTAGCTTAAGGGTGCTACCGTTGGATCGGGAATCGAACGCAACTCGCGGCGCAGATCGTCCTCTTCCTCATCGCGATCCGATTTCCCATCGGCACCGACTTTATCGCTAGCGCTTTCGTTACTATCGAGATCATACAGCGCTAGTGGATCGTACCGATGATTCTGCAGATAAGTTATGTGGCCTTGTATTAACTTCCGAAGATTCTGACTAAGTTTTGACGGATGTGCTGGAACACATTCCAGAATAAGTTCGGTGGGCTTAGTGCTAAATCTAAAAGCAATAAAACAACATTATATGCATCGATAACAGCCGAAAAGTAAAACATACTCACCTAAGAACGCTCGTAATGTCGCTTGCCGTTTCGATACGTGCTCGGAGGCACCGTTCGAGGTAGTGCAATTCCCAGCATAATCGTTCCGGCGTACAACCCGCACCGTGTAAAGGACCCGCGAGACCCAATATTCTCGTCCTTTGATTCATCTTGCAGACGAGTCGGGAACATATCTCCCATAATTCCTGATGACCATAGCTTTTATGGCATTCTTCCACAATCAGTAAGCTGACGTCTTCAGTCTGAACCTTTCCTTGTTCGATGTACTCCAGCAGCGTTGAGTCGCTGCCGAAGAATAGCACATCTGCCGAAGCTACATCCGTCGATACTGCCGACTGTCCGGATGTGTCCAGCTCGTGCAAATCTTCACTGAACGCCTCCAAGCCTACATTAGCAACTTTCAGGTCGGTCAGATTCGATACCATCGACGATAGTAACGTTCGATCAACACGCGGTGTCAGATAAACCGTTTTCCGTGCGGTCGTCTCCGGATGTTCCCACCGTTCGGACCGCATCGATTGGATAAGCTTCACGGCAAGGAATTCTTTGGCGGAATTGTGAGCCAGACACACGATGAGATTTTCCTCCCGAGCCATCGCCAACAGTTCGGTTTGATAATCTCGTGGCGTAAGAGCTGTTGTGTGGATGTTACCATCCGTCCAGTGAAATAACGACATTGTGGCGATGCTTATTTGCACTACTACACTATGCTTACTGTGGAATGTGTGAAAATCGATCCGGTGTGCAGCTTCACGTACGCATAATGTACGGCTGTATGCCGAATTATGCAAATATTCGGCACATTAGGAAAAGTAAACATGCCCGAAACGTACGACACTTGGCATGATGTATACAAGTAGCATTTTTTTGCTAATGTTTTGCTATGATTTGTTGCATTAAGCCGGGCACAGTTGGTAGCCCAACGGTCATGCAGAGTGACAGCTCATGACGGATATCTTTTAAACTTTTATGAACATTTTCCGTTAGATTTTCTATTGTTTCATGTAAATGTATGAAAAATTTTAATACATTAAATATTGTAATGTGAATGTGTTAAGGAAACCATTTCTTTTCTAATTCAAAATATCGTTAAAAAGATGTACGAACAAATGTTAGGAAAAAATCTTGTTTTTATTTCATAACTGTCCCCTAATTCCCCGTTTGATAATATAACCCCATATAAAAGGTTCTAGAATAACAATACAATAATGTACACGAGCATACAGAATTTACAATCGCAGTGCAGCAATTGCCGTTAATCAATTTCCAACTTTCGCAGTGTACCGCTGAGATCATTGCCATTATTTCGCCGAGATTCGTCAATCTTCCATCGGCTTCCATCGGTAATGTAATCACTACGGGGAGCGAAACGAACAAAACCAAAAACAATTATAAACATTCTAGCAAAAGCTTTTACCAACTTACCGCTGCATTTTAATCCTGTTGAACCAGTCTTCCTTGTGCTTAATAATCGACTGTTCGCCACCGTACTCGTCGGGCAGGGCAGCTTTTGGAAGATGGGCATAGATTGTTTCCGAGTTGGGCAGATGAAAATGTAACTGGAAATGGATAAAAAATGGTAAATGGTGCCTCATGAAGATAAGAAAGACAGAACAATTCAGCGTACCATATCGGCCACACGTTTCTTCATGAACGGTTTCACCAAGCACATGACCCGATCCAGAAACGGCGTACAGTTGATCACATGAATGGCCTTCAGACGCACGGGGTGTGCTTCCTGTGAAAGGGAGATTTTTTTTCCAATTTTTTTTTTGGTTAAAATACTTGCTTTAATTTGTTGCCATTCAGCGACATTTACCTGAGTGTATCGCATGTATACGCGCAATGTCGACAGTACGACCTTGGTCATGTGGCGAAGCGTGAATCCGTTCATGTCGAAAATAGGCACATCTCCACCATCGTTCATTGGGACATCCGGTTGGATCATGCGAAGATCGGCAATGACGAAAAACGTCTTAATGACATCGTTAAAATCAAACTAAAATACAATGTGTGAATGTGTTAGAAATATAAGATCTTTCGTGATTTTTACTCTCTAGCGTACCTTATCCGGATCACAATTTACCAAACGATAGTAAATAAACTTATCTTCACAACCTTCCACCGACGGTAATGGTACCATATCGCTACAAAAGAATATAATCAATTAGATTTTTCAAGCATCTAAATGCCCATTTAGAGAAAAATATCTTACATCGATCGTAAAATGCTCATCACATTTGTGCTGTGAGGATCACGGTTATCGAAAATGGCCGGATTGTTCTGCCGGATCGTGTAGCCGAGAACGAATATCTTCTTCGCATACTCCAGATCGCCACGGGTCGAGTGGATGTATCTTTGCAGTAGTGTTGGATCTTAAGGAATTTTAAAGAAAAAAAATATAAATATAACAATAAGCAGCTTTACGTCATGCAGCGATCGTAACTTACGTATATTTTGTGGCAGATGAGGCTGGGTGGCGATCCAGTCCTTCAACCGTTCCGCACCTTCTTCCAGATTAAACTCCTTTTCGATGCCCATTCTTCAGAATTTGGGCTGCTCTGGAATTCGAGAGAAATAGCCTATTACGGTAAGCGTGTTTAGGAAATGGTAAAAATTGGTTATCAAATTTTAATATCCCGATCACGAGTGAATAGGATTCCTCAACAAATAGACAAACCAACTATTCCATAACAATGGCAAACATATTATCCAAGGTTTCGATTGCAAAATACACCTTGCTGTACTAAACCACAATTTGGGCATTTTCCAGACAAAATGAGGTGAAACCGAGACAAAAAAAACAACAACGCACGCGCTCTTATATTCACTTCGAGCCAATGAAATCGGCGCTTCTCACTGTCAGATAAATCACTGGCGCGGCCAAGGTTAATGGTCCGGTGGACCTGTTTTGCATGCGCTCGATCGGATGCGAATTTTGTACCGGTTTTTTTATGAATTCCTTTTCTTCACTCCATTGTGTCTCCGGCCGGTTTAGTTCGGCCACTGCGAGTAGCGTGTTCTGGAGAGTGAAACTAAAAAACAAACTATTCTATCACGCCAGACTTTAAAACTTCGCATACGAATGCGACTCTGCATAATCGCGAACAAGCGTATCGGTTTCGTTAACTCTGTCTAAAACACATTAAAAGCTATATCAAATAGTACTGGCTTCCATGGGTTCGTTTTCTTTAACGTGTTTACTTCTTGCTAAAGCGGTATAAAGATGGACGAAGGTGGAATGGCGAGAGATTTCAAACGGGTTTGACGGTGAGGAAGATTCTTAGTGTTTGGTCAACTCTAACATGCTAATATTTGATATGAATCGATCTCGTTCTTTTGTTGCTTGGTAGTAAACTACGAAGTGTGAGATGGTTTAGTTTTACCTTGGAATATATTCAACAGAAATTTGAATTTATTCAACAGAAATTTGTGTAACTTTTAGATCTTGCAACTTGTAGTGATATCTAAACATTAAAAAAAACTTAAATATTGTTTAAGATGAATGGGAACTTTCAGGATGGGAACTGAACGCAATGAAATATATTCCCAAGCCCAGACAGATGACAAAGGGTTCAGAAAACTAATATCATCTTTAACCTTCAGCACTGTTTAGTAACTCGGTGGCCTTTGCTGTGTACGTATCGAATACTGTCCATTGTCAATCACTTTTGACTGAGACGGCGACAAAACCGGGGGGTTTTTTTTGGCCAAGAAAGAGAAGAGAGAAAACCACAAAAAGGGAGAAGAAGAAACCTGCCATATTCTTCAGATCATTCGGCACGCTATGTTGACATGACGCTGACGATCGTGCTCTGATGGTGACCTGGGTGAAGCAGAAGAACCGTTTAAACAGTCATTTACGGGTTGCAAACTGTTTGCGTCTATTGGCATAAGATCAGTAGGGGGTGATCGTGTCTGGTGCTGGATGGGTAGGTTTTTTTTCTCCCATTTTTCTGTCCCATGTTCAAACCCCCACTCAAAATGCTACCTTAAGATCACCCACGACAAAGTTATTTTGTCGTGATCTTCGTAAACCAATGTTCCCATAAGACTGTGAGTGTTTCATAGATTTATTGGAACCAAAAAAAAAAACCCCAATCTAAATCATGGCACGCAATATCGAAACACACACATACACACTAGAAAGAGCACTAATCGGAACCCAAGCAAATGATAAATTGTGTAAACGGCATTTCACCATTTCGAACATTCGTCACGGTTCGATCGAACCGTTATCGAGCGAAGGAGACGAAGAAGAAAATACAAACCAAAATAAAAAAAGAATGCCAAAAATATAGTAAACACGAAAATAGTTCGATGGTACAATATTTGTGAAAGAAGTGAGAAGAAACACACGAGACAGCTGAATGTTGAAGTTTGTGTGGGCTAATCGAACCGAGCCGCGTAGAAAATTCAATCTATTCGATCAGTCAGTGACGATCGAAGCTGATTACGACAGCTTCGAAATGGGGAAAGGCATCGACTAAGAGGGCGCTTGATACAAATCGGCTAAGCGCTGCAAGCTAATACAAACCTCGGTCGCCGACGGTGGTGTCTAACTAACGAGAGTCGAACCCTTACTATCACCTCGACCTTGGAGGTCAATCCGGGCACGGCTATGCCATTTGAAAATTTAATCACTGCAGCTTAGTTGTAGCTCAAGCTTGCCGCTTACAGCCAGTCGGTTTTCGTTTGCACATGATCATGTTCGGCACCCATAAACAGGTTAGCTGTAACCGTTTTGGATAGTTAAAACCGCCTGAATTTGACACCCTTAATTAGTGTGTACTTGGGGGGGAGCATTTTACACCCCAATGGAGTGAATTTCTATGGCAAACATAATTTATTTTTCTAAAAAATAAATATAAAAGCTTTATTTTCCCGCAAGAGAGTAAGAGTGATGCTGATGCAACATGCAGCTTAATGCCGCTCGTTTAGTAATTAAAAATAATAGAAGAGATGAGCGCATAGTTAATGGGCTTATGTTTTCATACCGTTGTTCCAAATGAATGCTAACACGATATAAAGACGTTTGGCATCTTCCAGCTAATGAAACGCTCGCAGACAGGCGTACCGTGCGGGGTAGACACATTACTGTCTAGCGATCATTAAGGATTACGCATCGAGAAATGATATAAAGTTTTGTTCTTTTTTTTGTTAGACATTGCGGATTTTTGTGTATTTTTTTTTCTTCTTTTAGTTTGTTTCCCTTTTCCCAACACCTACAATAATACTGGGCGCTGTGTGGATAAGCCAACGACACATTAGGTAACGGCAAACGCGCATGTGAAGAAAGCTTTAAAAACGTTACGACGAAATATATCTTACAGGGAATGGTAAAATGTCCATTCCACGATGCACCAGATAGCTTTTGAGAGGTGGATTTTTCCTCTTTTCTTCTTTTTTGTTTAACGTAAAACAAACTTTCGTAGCCACTGCATATGAAGTAACGCCCATGCTGATCTACAAACCGTGTGAAGAGTAAACGATTGTAGAACGAATTCATTATCACCTGGAAACCGATTGTGCGCTATTTCACACTTGCTCTCGTTTTGTGTGAAAAATATAAAAAAAATGTCCAAAAAAATTTACGGCTCAAAAGTGTTTCGCTAAAAACTGGCCAACCGCGGCACAATCAAGAGCGGTTCGTTGTGCACACTTTCTTTCCTAAACCATCCTCCGTTTTTCCATTTTTCTCTATTTTCCCACATATTTGCAGTGTTATAATACAAACACACACACACACACATATCTGGCGGTACAAAAGTGGTAGAGACTAGTCGTAGGCATTAAAAAAAAACGCAAAAGACCGGGTACACCGTGGCACGGCAACGCGGGAAAGGGTTCGTCGCTTATGAATGTTTGCATCAAGTCGTTCGGTCAGCTAGTTAGCTTCACTCCCCAATAGCGCGAATGGTTAACACCGGATGGCTTAAGAGAAATCTATCCAACCCGGGTTGTTTTAAGCTGGAGTTTTTGTGTTTTTTTTTGTACTTCATTTTTCTTGCCTCTTTTGACTAGAGACGAAACAAACTTCCATTGTCTGTAAGGTGGCAAGCTATAGCCGAAGCTTTTGCTTTGTGTGCATCGTGTTGAAAAGCAAAACTATCTCCATCCGTTTCGTTTGGTGGATGCAGTTCGTAGATGCAACGATGCAGCAACGGTGTTGCTCCAGAGAGAAAAAAAAACATGCTCAGCGAAAGGGAAGAAATACGAACATGCATCGAAACGGATTTGCACCACGGCTTACAACATGTTTCGTAGCGAATGGGTGGCAACAAAAAACAACAAAAAAAAACAGGTTATATGCAGCCCTGGGACAGATATGTTTTAATGGCACTTCCTGCTTTTGCATTGCATGAAATCAAAACAACTCCCAAACGGTCGGGTGGACTGTTTCCTTATGCACTTTAGCTTGCCGAACGATCGAACGAAGGCGTCCGAGGTCTCAAACCGATCTTGTTACAAAAGTGATCGTTACACTTTGCTCTAATTATAAATTGCACGCCACACTTCCGGTTGACCATAGATAGTGACAACAGGCCACCCACTTTAAGGTGCACAATCGTGTGACAAGATCTTTGATTTTTGGGTTAAATTTTCTAGTTTCGGTCACGTATTTTCATTACAGTTTTGTCATTATGCTTTACTTACACTGCACTACTTTTACGGTAAATGTAAAAATAAAATAAAAAAAATCACACACCAAACGTAACGTAGAAAAACAAATAGTTTAAACAAACCAGAAACAACCACGCGAAAGCACGCGATCAAACGTCTCGCGGTAAAAAAACGTGTCTGCAGCCGATCGCGTCTGAACGGGTTGTGTGATCACCCTAGTCCAGGTGACACTGTTTACTCGCTTGTTGCCAGAAGAGATCACCGCCTTCATCCGTTTTGGTTGGGCGAGCTTTTCGCGCTTACTTTCGCTCTCCATGTCACACTCTCTCGCGCTCTCTCTCTTACTCTTGCGTGAGTGTTATGTTTTCGGTGATAAGAGCAAAGCTTTTACTGGAGGTTGCATGAAAAAAAAATGCATTAACGAGCATCGTCAAAGGTTGGTTTAACGGTGGAAGGTCAGCACGATGGCATTTTGTAGGCAAAGTGAGGTTAAAGGGTGTAACACCCCTAGCTGCTGTTGGGCGAATTGTTGCCAACCGTTGCCGGGGTGGGTTTGAGATAAACATATCACCTACTTTTGTGGGTGTTGGTCATGTGTACATTGGACGAAAACTAGTCACATTTGATGTGTTTTTAT
Source organism: Anopheles funestus (assembly GCF_943734845.2). Lineage (NCBI taxonomy): Eukaryota > Metazoa > Arthropoda > Insecta > Diptera > Culicidae > Anopheles > Anopheles funestus. Next base: position 20,930,539 of record NC_064598.1, read on the forward strand.
TATGCAACTAGTTGACGTTTGCGGTAAAAAGATAAATACACTCTCTGTAAAAGTCATTCCTTTCTCGTCGGGTACAAACAAGTAGCCGAAACGTGACCTTCAAAGCCCGCTGGTGTGTGACTAGAGGTTTGTGTTGAATCGTTTACTCCACTGTGGCTGGCAGGTTTTTAAACATCCACCAAGCAACCACAGCATTGTGCTACGAGTGGCTGTACTTTACTTCAAGTGATGAGCTTTCTTCAGAAGCTTTCCAACAATACGAACGACCTTGTCCTTCGGTAGCGCGATTAAGGGTGCTCGATGCTCTCCGTGTGACGTTTACGAGGAGTTTTAATTTATTTGTGAACCATGATCTTTACACGCGTTGTTTCACACGGCATGTTGTCATGTAAAGGGAGGACAAGAGCTTACGTACAAAAGATTTTCAATGCATTTTATACGGTAGAAAAATAAGTGAATAAAAAGGGAACAAAAAAAAAGCACGTGGGAAATACCTTATCGTGCTTAGAGTTGAATAGGATGTGATGTTTTGTAACGGATCTGCCAAGCAAAAAAATCCCCCCAGCACGTTCACCTTTTGGCCGTGTCATTGCATACTGCCAGTGAACTTGAACGGTGAAGTAAGGCGGCAGTGTGTACATATTTATTAGAAGAAATAAACCGTCAATCGGAATCAGTGAATCATTCCACGTCTCACGTTCTCGCTTATAGCATGGAAAAGGGGTTTGATCGACAATGAATTTGAATGCAATTATTTAACTAATTCCATCTCATTACTGAAACCGGTAGTATTTGATGATGTTAGTGTTTCCGAGCTTTGCTCGAAGATCAAATGTGGATCATTTAAATAAACAATGATTGTTTCCGGGTTTATTTAATATTTTTTTTTTGTTTTTTTTTAATGTTATACTTTTTTTAAAGCTGTTGTTTATTAATTTAAATTTAAATTTTTAATTTAAAGTTGTTTTTTAAATAAAAACTTTTTTCCCCTTTTGCTCTAAATAATTATGTCATCATTGGAAGAAGAATTAAATGAGATAAAATCACTTTCTCGTTATAGTAAATTATTTATTCATTAAAGATGTCGATCGATTGTAAGATTGGCAATGTTTGGCCTACATTTTCCCCCGTTCACGTTGTTCAGGTTACGCTTTCAAATTTTGATTGTAAAATAAACACCTCCAGCAACGTGTGTGCAGGTTTTGCGGCGACACAATATCTTATGTCTTTAAAACCGACAAGAAATGATTCGTAACTGCATCCTGTAGCTGCTGCAACAGCTAGCAAGTGCCGATCGACGAGAGTTGAAATGGTCGATCTAGCAAACCATTAAGTAAGCTTCCTTTTCGCAAGCCTTCTCTTGCGTGTGAAGAAGGCAGCTAGACAATCGAATGCCCTTTGTGGGTCATTTCACGTATGCCAAGGTGAAGGAAGCGCATTTTATCGACAACACGTGCATTGCGTAGCGTTTGTGTCATCGTATCTCGATAGCTTCTTGCTGTATGTGCAACGAAACTCAAAGAATGAATCTTGAACATAAAAATGAAACAAATAATAAGTTTCAAATTGATTGTTTCTTTTTCTGTAATTCAAAGTGAATGTTGTTTTGGTATCTGAAGTTAAACTTTCATTGTTAAAAGTAACCGGTTTTAGTATTTTAATCTTTGCCTTGATACTTTGAAGGTTATTCTATTTCAGTTTAAATTACTTTTTGCTACTTTTAAATAATAAAATATAAATTACAAAAATTTAATAATAATTATATAATAATTAAATAGTAACTCAATAATTTGATTTCAATAATCCATGCATACTTATATAACATTATTTGTAAATTAGCATACAAATTCTCTACCTCTTGCATGTGATTTTTCACGACAAATGCCCAAAGACAAAAGATAAATTAAGCGTCATTCAAAACAATAAAACGTTTTAGAACAACAAAACAATTATACAATTGGTACAAATTGTGATCATAATAAAATTTTCAATTTAATTAAAAAAACCATGTGAACCACCATTATCAAGGTGAACGATATGTCCACAAAACCATCGTTTGAACTACTGTGCGCAGACACAGTGGTACGCTCAGCGGTCTCCGTAGGTCTAGCATCACAGTGCTACAATGGACACATATTTCGGCCATATATTTAAATCCAGTTGTTAATAATTTCTTTTTAAGGAAATGTTTAGTAAAATAAAATTCTAGCTTACATTCTTTCTAATACCAATAAACAGTACAGTTTCCAAGGTTTTCAATGAAATGGGAAAAGAAGTTAATAAGTTAATTGATACATTGATATTTCGATAAAGATACATAAAACGAAAAAAAATTCAATTATTATAAACCAGAAACAACGGTTATATGCATTATTTCGTTCGTTAGAATTATTAATTCTATTTTGTATTCAAAAAAATGGATAATATTTATTTATTTACACAATTCCATCTATGCGCTTTGTATCTTAAAATAGTTTTATGTCAGGGCACATGTATCACAAGGTACTAATGTAAAAAAAATATCGTTTTAAAATTGAGCTGAAGTTTGAATCATATCTTTTCATAACATTTTAATTGTTTTAATAATTAATCTTTATTTCTCGTTAATTTTCTTTCATCGTATAAAATTTAAAGCGCATACATGCTAAAACAATCTCCAAGTTTTACCGCCTTACATATTTTAGCAAATCTTATCATACAATAACGTCGATACGTTGATTGTTGTTATAATGTTTTGCATTATCTGGTATTCAATTACAACTCCCAAAAAAAAAGGAACACACATGAACCAGTCTATCGATCAATATCAATATCAATTTCAACCACATGCAACATACTTGGTAAGTCGTCCAGCTAAAACCATTCCCGTACATTCCTGCGCTTTATCGGTTCGGAACAATTGTATCCCGCGATGCTTATCGGTTATGCCGAGCGCAAATGATTGATGTTGCTCGAATGCACCGGCACCAAAGAGTAAGACAGCGAGCAAAGCGTTACACGCCCTCGGTAGGTAAGAGGCCTCGATTATCTCAAGATGATTCGCACGCCAGGATCCTTGCCTAAACCAGCGTGCAAACACCGGAACGCCACGGAATTCATATTTGTCCATGGAACAAAGCAATTCGCATCGTGTTTGCCCATACCAAACATCGAAGCAATTTACCTAACCATGATTGATGGAGTTTATCGATTGCTCTAAATTTGCTCTACAATCGCACGATTTATTGCACCGCCGTGCCACTTCTGGTAGCGACCAATCGAACTAAAGATCTTTAAGTTGATTCTTCCGATGAGGGGGGAAGCAGTGCCCTGGGGTGGGAAAGGTGTGCAGCACAACAGAACAAGTTGTGGCCATTGTTTCTGGTACGTGCGAAAGCGATATCGATCGAAATGAGTCAAAGCACCGTAATCAAACCACAATTCTAAGTCATTGATTATGCACATTTATTTGGTTATGCATGATAAACTTAATTAGGACAGTGTGGGGCGAAAGCTGCCGACAAGATTCCAACCTAGGAAACAACCGGGTAATGCTATCGTGATCCGATCCGTGAGCTGTGATATTGTGGAGATGGATCGAAATGATTGTGCTTTTAAAAGCGCTGACAAAATATGAATGGAGATAGTTTAGTCAGGCTCACAATGTTGCTCACTATCGAGTACTAATTTAATGTACACAACCGATAATAGACGTTGCATGCAATGATCTGTCTGTTGAAGTGGAAACATTTACGTACTAAGGATAAATTAGCGGCAACAGGATTGGCACAAATAACGTACGATATGCAATAAAAGCAAACAAACTAGATCGTTAAGTTGGTTCAACCCAAAAGACCATAGCAGGATAGTGGCCACTGTTAAGGAAATTGCATCGTTCAAAAGCGCTCCTGTCTCTCTCTCTCTGGTGAAGTTTACTTTCGATGCTCATTTTGCCCCCCGTCCTGCTTCGTACGGAAGCGCATTTCTAGTTCTCCGGTAATAGCGAAATTTGTTTGGTGCTAAACTCCTAAGCTAAAAGTGCACAGCACCGAACAAAAGCAGGATCGGCACTGCTGGAGTGATACAGCATTGCAATAGTTGGAACAAGAAGCGAAACGGTCTGCAAATGAAGTAGAACACATCTGTCGGTGGTCGGTGGTCAGTAGTTTATTCCATTTTATGCTCTGCCATTTGGCACCGAGCACTAGAACACTGGACTGCGAACGGAGAACATTTCTTGCCATCGTTTGGGTGAGTGATTCACAGGGCCAAAATCATTCGTTCACGTTCTCCGGATGGGTTGAGCGGACGGTTTTACTTTGGCATTGGGAGCGTTTTCAGTCCCGCAGGTTCCCATTGATGCGGGACAGTTTTTTAAGCTTATTGAGTTGCCACCGCTGTGCTCTGCTGGCGATGTTATTAACGGAGATTATACTTTGTGTAGTAAATCATGTCTTTTTAAAAATGAGTATTCTTATTTTCTAAGATAAGATCCGCAATGTATAAATAGGAATTTCAAATTTCAAATGAACAGCTTAGTGTTTTGTGATTTTTGGATTTCATTTTCCTTTCTTAGACTTTTAAAAGTAGGCAGAATGAATAACATTAAGCAGCTTGAAGAAGACTTTTGAACATTTAATATTTAATTCTACAAAATTTGCTGAAAACACTAGTTAAATGTAAACTACAAAAAAAAGAAAACACATTGAAAAAGAGAACAAAACGGAATGGGAAATACAACACACCATAAGTTTGATGCACTATGGGATGCGCTGAAGCGAATTGTGTGCAAAAAAAATGCTTTATAAATTTCGAAAATTAATTAATGGTGATGAGATTTCAACTATTTTAATTTACATGCATCGTAAATACTAGGTAAATTTATTCTGACTTATCTATAAGACGTTTAATGCTCGCTCAATGCTTCAAGTATCAAAGTTGGAATTGAATGAGGTTAGAGCCATTCTCTTTTATTTGCATTCTTTACAGCATATTTAATTAATAAAGTCTCAGAAAAAAAACTAAAAAAAGGTGTTCACTATATTTCGGAGCAAAAGACTCCCGAAGGAAACAAACTCTCTTTAAGCTATGCATAGAACAACATTTGGTAATTAATTTTCAAAATATTTTATTAAAAAAAACTTGCCTGGACTCATTTTCTGTCTCTTGAATTTTAAATGAAATGTAACTTCAACAAGCACTTTAATTTATAAACCCAAACACATACAAAACCAACTATCTGTAGTCCTTTGCTGAGATATTACTCAATTTATTGAAGTACTGGGCGCCTCCACATGTACGTTGGAATTATGGAGTTTATAAGTTTGACGAAAGCTCACTTGCTCAAGATATTAAAGATTCACTTTTATTTGCCTTTTCATTTGAAAGGCATGAAAGTTTTCAAATTGGAGAAAACTTATTGTCTAAAATTTGAATTACTTCTTTAAAAACGGAGGGTTGTTTAGCCTTCAGTAAATTTTTTTTTTATAATTTTTAATTTTTGTTCACTAGAGAAACACTACACAAACAATAAATAAAGGTACACGGTTATATCTGTTTTATATATCTCTTATTGATATTATATTACTTATAGATCCTAACAATAAAAAACAATGGATTTTGTTCCTGTATTTTCATTACGTCCGTCCCATAGTGTGATGTGCGTGGAAATGTAAAACAAACGGAATAAATTTCCATCAAAAGGTAATGCACAATTGGCGAGACTGCTGTGCAGTGAAACACAAAACAGCGAAAAAAAATCATTCCGGAAGCCCCTACTTACACCTGCATACTAGTCCGGTTCCGGCTTCCGAGTGCAGAGCTCTTCGCTAAAGTAGAAGAAAAGTATTTCGCTATATAAAACAAAAAAATAAAAAACAAACTTTTCCCACACCTGCAACTCCTCGCGTGTACTTTCCTTTTTTTCCCTCTGTCTCTCTCTCTCGTGGCTGCCGAGTCCACCGGGAAGCCAACACAATGCCCAACTAGTGTCCTGTGGAGTGGCACACGTTCGTGCCAAGGATGAGAAGCAAACCATAAATTATGCTACCTACTTCAGCCAGGAATCCATTCGTTTCGGACCACAGTGGACCACACTTAACCGACCGAAGCTCGCCTGCTTCCAGCATGTTCCGGTACAAAGAGGACCAAAAACCGAAAACAAAAAAGAAATGTAAAACATTTCTTAAAACACAGCCAAAGCGTACACGTATCTCGAGACAGGAGTGTGAAAAGAAGTCGAAACCGCCGGCACACACCGGTAAATGCGATGGCGCAGTGATACAGATTACGCTAGAGTAATTTATATGTTTCACCTTCGTGTGTCCGCTCGGCAACATTATTTAGCATCTGTGATTTGGCGTATTTTGCGATGGTTAAAGTCGTAAAAACGCAATCTCTCTCTCTCTCTTTCTCTCTTTCTCTCTACCCCATTCTGCTGTCTGTCTGGCTGGATAAAGCAACAAAATCCTCGCAAAAAAGTGAAACAAAAGAACGCATTAACGGACACAGAGTTTAGTGGATTTTTTCGTGCCGGAGTTGTTTTTGTTTTTCGGATACCGGGTCTGACAGGTGTCTGGCGTGTGGCATTACAAACACCGGATCCCGGAAGCCTAAAATGCAGTCGAGTCTGTCTGTTTTGTAAATTAACTGTTTCAATTAACGACTTTCGTACCGGAGGTGGTTAGGGATTGGATACTACCGACATTGACGCTTTCCCGCTAGGGGTGAATTCGAACCCAGCCTCGTATAGGTGTATTAGACACTGCTAATTTGCACACCGCAAGACCGCGTATTCTGCCCCGGGAGCCACGTGTGCCACGTGTGATGTGCCATCCGAAAATACGATGATATGTGTGGGGCATTCTGCTTGAAACTGGCCACCGGGGGAGGATTAAAGCATTCGGCTTTTCCGATGCGTGCACGTATGCCGTGGCATTTGTGGCGTTCCGTTTCGAAGAGCTTACGTGTGAACATACACGAACATGGGTCGAAACGGTAAGCTAATTTATGGCAATAGTAATTATCTGTCAGGACAGTAATGGGTAAGAATAGGCAATTAAACGCTTGCGGTCGATAGTGCCAATAATGAGCATTTGATGAGATCGCCATCGATCGGATTAACATCGGTTGCTCGATCGTTTGTGTGTGTGTGCTGTTGGTGTGACTTACGTTTGTAGGGGGTCATTCGCTGAGCAGTGTTCGATTTCAAGGATAGCTTCGGGCACATTTCTCACGCACACAAACAGTAATTAGGGAATCGCTTTATACTCGTAGGTACGCTTTTGCTACATAGTGGAACACCTATTTATCGATTATTTGGTGTATTGTATTTAAGGTTTGTTTGTAGTAGTTGTGAGTTTATTTGAGTATTTCGTAATTATCTATAATGGGTTCGTCTCTCCTAAAACTCACCTCGTTTGTTTTATAACATTTGAATAACATGGTAGGTGTTGGGTTGTTATTTGATCTACAATTGTTTCTTCGAATTTTTTGATGGGAAAATTCACATAAAAACCCACTGATACAATTGCAAAATATGGCAAAATATGACCAAAATTGTAGTAATTAAATTGTGTTTCTGTTGGGGGAATCTTATTTTGAATAATGAATTCTTCTACAAAGATTCATGAGTTCTCCAAGAATCACGAAGATTCGGGTTAGCCCGGTGGTCTATGCGTTAGCGGCAACGGTCTCATCCGGCTGTGTGATAAAAATATGGCCTTACCGATCCTAAAACAACAAAAAAAAACAACATTAAAGAAAATATTTACTTGCAGCTCTTCATATTCCCGATGCAATATCTATGCAATAAACCAAAACCGTAATGAACATTTGTGGATTAATTACTGTACCAAAAACCGATTGCCAATAAACACTCCCCAGACCGGGGAAGGGCACTTTTCATTTATAACCTCAAAGTGCACTTAAACAGGGTCAAGATTAGCCCTAGAGTGAGGTGCTAGCTGATTGGTGGGCTTTTCGAAAAACCACCAACAACCTTTCCATCAACACGTATTAGCGTTGGGAAGGGCTTTCAATGGTTACCGAAGGCTAAAAATAATTCTCCAGATGATCAAACAGCCGATTTAGGTAAAGATCAAAACGAGTTTCGCCTCTTCTCAAACTTCTTAACAGCCTTTACCGGTGCAAAGTTCAATGAACAGCACACTTCTTGATTGTCCTTCTTCCTATCGCTTGCTCTTTTAACAGTATACTATCGATGGTAGTATAAAGGCATCAAGGCAATTTGACCGAATTAGAATTCACTCACAGTGTCGAAAACCGGAGCATCGCGTCCAAATTCATTATTCATAGGAAAATCGCGAGCACTAAACAGATTGAGCTAGTGGTGAAGAGAGCGATATCGATATAGCTTCTACCTTCCTTTCGCTAGCTCTCCTCCTCCACAGCCGCCATCATCAAAGCACGGGTCAACATAGGAAAAAGGGGAAAAGTCATTAGTCAATAATTAGCATCGATAAAACCGGTCCATTTGAAGCAAATCTGCTGCTGCATAAGTTTGTTCATTGGATATCCTTGAGAACAGGCCGAAGCATGTGCCAAGGTGTGGTGGGAAAGCAGCTTGTTGGTAAGCTAAACGGTTCTGAACCGTTTTGTTGGGGAAAGTTTTTTTTTGTTTTTGGGGGATGGTGGTTGGTTTTTTCTTCTTCTCCTTAACCCTATTCAGAACCGGAATATTGATTTCCCTCGAAGTGGAATGAAAGTGGGCGTCGATATTTCTTATCCCACCACTCTCCCGCGGTGCGGAAACTTTCTTTTTCGAGAAATGCAAATAGTCGAACGGAAAATTTTCGAGCACGACGATCTGAAGTGAGGTAGCTTTCGCGGCCTTCATCGCATCGGAATGCCGATGACCGTTGGACGGTAGCAGGAAGAAACCTCGATTTCGTCGATACATAGCTTAAAGGGCTTCAAGTGCCCCGTACCGGTACCGAAAAAGTGTATCAGAATATAGAAGATTACGTTTTTATTTACATTTGTACCCTTAGCCACCGTTCCTAGATATACTTGGGGGCGTTCTGGTACCCCTTCCAAACGGTGCCCGCTTGAGTGCTCTCCGGTGACTCGCTGAGAGGGAAAGTTTTATTGTTTATCTTACAAATCCTTTCCCGATCGAAGAAGGTGAAACGGTTTCATTTTCGGCATAACCTAAGGGTTAAGTGGATGGAAAGGATTAAAAAGGTAGTTTGACTTTTTTTTTCTTTTTCTTTTGTTCCCAATCCACCTAGATACAGGTAGCTGACGTTATCAAGATATTTTATTTGCACGGTGAGGCGTGTAAGAATTTAAGGAATTTATTTTAATTATTTCTCGGAAGTCTATAAAAATAGGCCGCAATTCCATCGTTATATTGTTCATCTTTATTATTTTTTTAACTTTGTATGGAATTGTTTTTGTAGCTTTCCTTCGATCCTTGAAGCATTACAACGTCAAGAGTTCTTGGTCTGCCATTTCTTGCTTTGCTTAACTTTACTAATTCGCAACCGGATATTTAATTCTTTGAACGGGAATAGGATTTGATATTCGGTCCTGTCGTGTAAGACCGTCGCCGGCTAACTCAGACAGTCGTAGTTGGAACCAATTATTACTAGGTCATTCTAAGTATCACAGATACTTTTCCTTTCCTTAAAATGTTTTGGGATGTTTGGCGATCAATGGTAAATAGTTATCGTTAATCAATCGTAAAGGACTATTTCACAAAAATCTTCAGTCGCTTCTTCTGACAATTGTCTACTGCTCACTGGAATCAACTGACACTCCCAACTGACTGGAATCAACTGACTTTCTTTTTGTGAAATAAAAAAATTAAATTAAAGATTAAAAGATGAAATTTAATTTATTAAACACATTTCAATGTGCAATAGAAATGCGCATAAAATAACGTAAAAAAATCAAACAATTAAAACAATCGCGTACGAACAGGCCACATGCGTTTGTCCCTTTTTCAATCAAAACAGTTAATGTCACCAATTAAAAAAGAAGTCATTTAACTTATCAGTTAACGTCAACCATATCTCGGTGCATTCATCGTTTATCAGTCAGCCGGTGGGACCGAAGCGACCAAACAGCAGAAAACCCCCAACTGAATAGTTCATCATGAGCGCTTTTTACATAATTCAGTGAACTGATCGTTCATTTAATTACATTAAATTTTCACTGCTCACTACACCGCAGGGAAAATCAGGAACCCAAACAGCTACACGCACACAAAAACTATTCGCCATACACACACACGGACGCATACACAAATGCAAAACCGGGAAACTGAAGGTTGCAGCAGCAACAGTCAGACACCATCACGAATCGATTCAATTAGTGGAAATGGTGAATGGGGCTAAAGCTCGGTGTAATTTACGGTTGTTGTCGGCTACTGCTGGGACTGCTTGATGGTTGTTAATAATCGCTTTATTACGCAAAGCAAGTAGCAGCTGCACGCGGGCAGAAAAAAAACCGGACGAGTAATTCCCAACAGCTTTGCCAAATCCTCTCGCAGTGTGGGAAGTGCATCCACCAGTAGCCCACTTGGGAAGTGGATTTTTTTGTTGTTGTATTTTTTCTCCCTTTTTTTTTCAAAGTGTTTTTGTTACCATTACCGTTGAGAGCTATTTTACATCGTTCTGTTGCGTTTCTGTGGCGGAAAAAAAATGTTGCAAGCAAGCATACTTACAGTTTGAGAAATATTTCATCCTGCACATCAAAGCTACATTTTGAAAACAGATTATAGTATGAAATAGTTTTGTTTTTTTTTGTCTATTTGGTTTCTTTCATCACGCTTGCATAAATCGTTGTTAATAAGTTGAGCTGCTGTAGGAGAGAAAATAAACACTTTGCAGCCCACCGTATTACAACTTCACACTTCACACTAAAACCGACAAACCCAGTTTTCAACACTGCAGCCAAAAAACAGTGAAGCACTTTTTGGGTGCATTGTGGCCGTGTCTGTCGTGCAATTTGAGCAAAACAGTCCATAATTCATTCGCCACCTTAGGTTCGGTTTAGTGGTAGTACCGGTAGGGCTAGCGGTACGTACGCTACAGCAAGCTATAGGCTCCAAGGAAATCCTATTAAACTTTTCGCCATAAATATGAATTAATGCATGGAAATTCAACAAATTCATTTGCCATTTTGCGTTTTCCATTTGAACTGCTTCGCCCCGGAGTCGAATTCAAATTTGGTGCTGTACGTATGCCCGTGTGTGTGTGTGTACGTAAGGGTATATGGGTGCGAAATGAGCAATTTCGGGTGCACAAACGGGAAATGTTTGAGAAGTGTTTGAAATTATTGGAGTGAGAAAATCGAAAGCTTCCATAAGAATCGACAAGAACGATGATCTTCACCGGCGCGCACACGATGGAGACGCCTGGTGCCGCATGGAGTTTTGCGGTATGCAGTTGAAACTTATATTTATATCTCCGTTCCGTATCTACTTGGTGCCGGTACTCATCACTGTGCATGAGAATAAAGCTGAACGGTTCATCTGAAGCTTGCGGCACATTGTAGAAAGCGAGCAGGCACCTCGTACGCTTGGTTTTTTGGCAATTTTGATTTTTCGGTTTTGCAAAATGTTATGTAACGGAAGAATTCGGTCAAATTTCGGCACTTAGATTCGTTTAAACCAAAACATTTGCTACTCTGTTGCATTTCCACACACAATGCGATAACGTTTAATAATTAAAACCGCTTTAGCAGGAAATGCGGTTGACATATTGCATCTTGGGGTAATCTTTATGCATCTTTATCTATATGTCGAGGGTTTAATTAAAAATCGCATGCCATTTTTTCTGTTTCAATGGTAGAAACATCTTACAAACTTTTTAGTCTTAAACATGTTTTTCGAAAGTGTGATTTGAAAATTTCCTTAGGCTATAGCCTTAGGTTTTTTTGGGAAATTTGTCAACATTTATAATTTTATGTATCTTATTGTGAATTTGTTGAAATAAGTTTCTTTTCATTCAAATAATGCTTTAGATAAAAAAATAATTAAAAAAAAAAATACAAAAGTAAAAAAATTCTAAAAATTTGAAAATTTCCTATAGCTATAGCCTTAGCTTTTTTTTTGGGAAATTTAGCAAAATTTATAAATTGACTAGCTTACCCAGCAGACCTAGCTTTGCCATTAAACATGCGTTTTGTAATTAAAGCAAACATTTTGAGTGTTCAATCTTGATTCGTTTGTTATTATTAGAGTGGCAATTAGAGCATATCGTTGAATAATTGAAAATTCTTAAATTATTGCCAGTCTTAATGCAAATGATATTCCCAATCAAAGCAAATTTTCTTCACTTTTTGTGGCTCTTCTTCTTCTTTTCTGCTACTTCTGGAGGCATTTATGGCTTTCCTTGACGATTGGGATTTAATACCAAGTCCTTCCGTGTAAGGCGCCGATTCCAGAATTACCACCGAGCCGCAAATCACTAAAAAAAAATAATATGAGATAGTGAGTAGTAATAAAAACTGCGAGCAACTCCTGAGTCACTTGGCTTCTTGTACGTATCAAAACGAAGGACATATTGCACCATGCTCTGGGCCCTTCCCACGATGACCGGCGCATGCATTCGCTGAAAAGAAGCAGCAATTGTTGATCCGACGTGTGATCTATTTTTATACAATCGCCAAAACCTTTCTGGGCTAGTTCATGTATCGCCGAATACACCTTTGAGGAAAAAAATGATATTAGCTTGTGAGTAGTAATTAAAACTGCGAGCAACTGCTGAGCCGTTTGAGATTGTTGTAGGCAGCAAAACGAAGGACTTATTGCACCATGTTCAGGACCCTTCCCACGATGACCGACGCATGCATTCGCTGAAAAGAAGCATCAATTGTTGATCCGACATGTGACCTATTTTTATACAATCGCCAAAAGCTTTCTGGGCTAGTTCATGTATCGCCGAATACACCTTTGAGGAAAAAAATGATATTAGCTTGTGAGTAGTAATTAAAACTGCGAGCAACTGCTGAGCCGTTTGAGATTGTTGTAGGCAGCAAAACGAAGGACTTATTGCACCATGTTCAGGACCCTTCCCACGATGACCGACGCATGCATTCGCTGAAAAGAAGCATCAATTGTTGATCCGACATGTGACCTATTTTTATACAATCGCCAAAAGCTTTCTGGGCTAGTTCATGTATCGCCGAATATACCTTTGAAAGAAAAAAGTTTACATGAGCAACTGTATCGTAATTAAAACTGCGAGCAACTCCTGAGCCGTTTGAGATTCTTGTAGGCAGCAAAACGAAGGACTTATTGCACCATGTTCATGATGCGCAGGACCATCACTACACAACATTTTTTAAATTATTCCTTTTCTTGCTTTTTACTTACTTATGTATCACTCACTTTACATTTTATTGAATGAAATTACACAAATAAATCGTCATGTGTACCTACTTTGATTGATTTATTCGTTAGAGCTTGTTTGTTTCAGTAGTGTTCAACATTATTCGTGTTGAAAAAATGGCTATGCCTACTTGATAACCCCCGTAGGAAAAACAGAAAAGAACCCATAATATTGGCCAGAGGACACCTAGTGAAACGAAAAGTAGCGGTAAACCTATTCTCATATCTAACGAACGGTCAGCGAAAATTTCATACAAATCGGTTCAGCCGTTTAAGGGGAGTTTGCACACTAACACCGCGACACGAGAATTTTATATATATGTATGTATATATATTAACTTGCTTCAATAATATCGGTATAAATAACGCGTTTAGCCATCGTGTTAGATAAATATAGCCCACTACATACAGGTGTTTGATCTGTTTCGGAAGCTATGTCGGAATCGTAGTTATGATTACCTGAGTATTGATGATACGGTGTCGCAAACGCGACAATTGCTAAGCATATAGTGACGCGGTCACAGGGTGTGGGAACTTTATCAAAACACCTTTGTAAGGTTCCATAGCTGTAAAGTGCGTTAAGTTTATTTATAGCATCGATTGAAGATTTTGTGTTTTAGTAATTATATTTTTGTACAAGGAAATAAAGTTTTACATTAAAATGCCAAGAGAGTAATGTCAGGTAATACTTTGACAGACTTAGAATATTATTTCACAAAGGCAGAATAATAATTTGCTTGATGGCTACACTGTAAATTTTTGTACTAAATTTTCAACAAACAATACCTTTTCAGATTTCATTTTTCAAAGCCTCACTCGTGCCGTTTTGGAAGGTGATAATTTAACTATCCAGCAGAAAATAAAAACGCATCACGGCAAAAAAGTTTCACCAGAATGAAGCAGATCAATATGTTGCTGCAATCAAGATTGATTCACTGCGATTCAATTACGAACCGTATCTTCAATCACACTCGATCGATCCGGCGGACAGTGATAGGCGAGTGCCACATTTAGTGCTCCGGTGGCATCATTTTAATGAAGCGCTCCAGCTGCATCGAAACAATCGAATGTTGGACGGATCGTAAAAACCCGGCACACGGCAAATATCGGTTGGTGGTGAGGATGAAAAGCGCTTTTTTTTTCTCTCAAAGTATTTGCTGCAACAAACTCATCCCATCGCAGGCGGTTGCAACTAACCTTTCATACCATACCTTTTTGATGCAAATAGGTATTTGTTTATTTTTATTTTATTTTATATTTACCTATCTGCTTTGTTTAACGGCTCTCTTTTTTGTCCCCAAGCTGGTCTCTCTCTCTCTCTCTCTCTCTCTCTCTCTCTCTCTTACTCTCTTACTCTTCCTCCTGTGTGCATGGAATGCAAACCGGTGCAGTGTGTTATGAATATGATTAAACATAACGCAACTTCTCCGGAACGCAATATGGAGCGACAAATGATGGCACAAAAGAAGAAACAAACAAACAAATAAAAAAACACACACACACAAACACTCCAAAAACATTGTGCATTGAAAGTTACTTTCATTTGAAAACAATATTTGGCCTTTCGGTCAAACATGGTCGGTTGGTACGGTGGTGTACGAATGCCGTACAGTTGGAATTGTACAGACGCACCGGCACCGACCAGCTGGCAAATGAAGAAAACAACGACAACAAAAGTGGGGGGAAAAAAATCAAAAATAAATAAAAGTAAAAATGTCACCCAATGGCGAGTAGCCGGAGCGTGAAAATGAGATCAACGATGGGGTTACCCGTGGGGTTTGCGAAATGGAAGGAATGCATGTGGAACGGGAGGTTCAGGAAAAACTGAAACCAACCACCACGCCACGCTTGACCACCCCGAAATGGGAAATGCATTCGCAAATAAACACACGAATTCCCCACGAAAATGCAACGGATCTAGCAACAACAAAAAACCAAAACAAAAAAAAATGGAAAACCATTTCCACGCGCCCCCCTCAAAACCGAGTGCACCGAAACAAAGGTCCCCGTGCGCACTGTTGCACTGCCATGTAGTGTGAGTGTTTGTGACCGTTTTTTGTTTTATTTTTCCCTGTGTTAGTTATACTGGACGGAGAAATTTATTCCTCGGCTGCCGTATGGGGGGGGGTGAAGGATCATGGGGGTTTGGTTGGTTTTGCGCCGGTGGAGAGAAAAAAAAGAAAAACCAACCCCAAAAACCGGAGTCGGAAAACCAAAGCCCGAGCTTCATCATGGTGAACAATTTTGAATATTTTATTGGATTTATTTTCGCTTATACGGTTCGTCTGGCACGTGGCTTCATGCCGTGGACTCGGCAGGCCTCGGGGAGCGTGGAAATTAGAACTGCATCCTGCATGGCGGATCACTAGCACAAGAAGCGTCATGAAAGATGGATGGTGCTAAAGTGTTTTAAAACTTTTCAAATCCACCATGCAGTGTCGGTGGAACGTTTTGCAGGACAGAGCAATACGACCTCATCATGCATTTGTGAACAGGTAGGCTAACCACGTGAGAGTTGGCCCGTTTTGTATGGTTGTAAGGCGGGGATCCAACCTTGCGTGTGTGTGAGTACCGAGCGGGCGACACAGGAAGGAGTTTTCCGTGAGTGTACCGTTTTTTTACCTTTATTGATCTTCACAGGTATGGCGTACGCGAGGCAGGATGAAAAGATTACGACACCACAATTGCCAGGATTATCGCCACCAAAGACCCGCCACCATTCGGCTTGGTGTGGGTACTTGGTTTAAAGGTTATGTGTTTTACGTACCATTTCCTTTAATGTGTACAACGGTCTTTCAAAGTCAGTGTTGCTTAAAGCATCTTTAAGCTATGACCGCCACAAAGCTGCTAGCTTTTCCAATTAACTCCAAAACCATCTGACGGTTGGGGTTTTATTTTTCGTTCCGGAGGCACCGAAGCTTTGGCGCCGAGGCGTTGTTTTGAAGCTCCCTATGCCTATCGCTGGTATTTATCATAACGACGTAATTGCAACGATACCAATCTCTTATCTGTCCGCTTTGGCGGTGGGTAATTTTCCGTAACATAAAGATAATTACTGCCAAACCGATCGCGCGCTGTATGAAGACAAGCGATTGGGAGAAATTAAATTGACAATGAGAACGTTGATAGAATCTCTATTAAGAATGTTAGGAAGTTTGTTTCGAAACACTCGCAAAGGTAGTGTATTGTTTTGGGGAAGTTATTTAGTAGCAAACGAAATTTTACTTAATATATTACCATTTGTAAGAATGCAGTTTTTCTACTGGTAATTTCATGTTAAGGGATAGGGGAAAGCGTTACGCTGATACGTGGTTTAGTGCTCCGGCAAAGAGTTATTTGGAAAATTGTATTACCCGAGAGAATGGATCATGCATTTATTTTGCGTGAGTGGTTTCCCGGTAATGGACCCGCATCGTTGTTTAAAAGCAAATACCATTTCAATAGCATTGATAAGATTTCATTAGTCGTGTTTTGGCGGAACTCATCAAACTCATGCCATACGCCGTGCAAAAGGTATACAATTTTAGCTTTCAATGTTGCATTTCCAATATTGAATTACCAATGGTCTTTTTTGTGCACACAAACCCTTTGCTTACGGTTGAAAAGTGTCTCTTTGCAGCCCATACAGGGTGGTTAATGTTTTATTTTCAAATTTGTGCTATAGAGCATTGCGAGATGATGCTTTATTTATATATTTATTTATTTATTTATTTATTTATTTATTTATTTATTTATTTATTTATTTATTTATTTATTTATTTATTTATTTTTTATTTATTCATTTATTTATTTATTTATTTATTTATTTATTTATTTATTTATTTATTTATTTATTTATTTATTTATTTATTTATTTATAAGCTCTATCAGCAGTCTTTCATCATTTAATAATAAATAATTCACCTTATTTTCTGTACCTTAAAAAACCTTATACTACATACATCAGACACCCTGTTTGTTTCGATACTTGCACAAACCACGTTACATCAGCCTTAAAACTATTGGGATACGATTTGTCTTTCCTAAATGATGGATTGCGAATCCTACCTGTTGCCGAGTGACGAATGAGATGTGGCACAACAATTGGATGAGTCCACCAGTTACAGTTCACCGAAAGGGAAAAACGCAACACCTTTTAACGCTAAATATTTATACGACTTCAATATTATGCTAGTTTTTCCATTACAATGGCATGTAGGAATACATGCCGAAAGAGACTTCAATCTTATGCAATACATCATTTTACTCTTACACTCATGTTAACCGAAGCACCTCTAGTGCTAACTATTGTGATAACATTCTTCAAAAAAGATCTTTTAATTGATGAATTGGTGCTCTAAAGCACGAATGCCTTTTCCATATATTTCCATACAATGCAAATGACTATGTCGAACCTTGTAGCACATTCTACTCTATTAGTTATAATTACGATTCTAATTATAGTTGAATATTTTTTTCTTACAACCAATTTCAATGATACCACGAATACGGCCAAAATATTACCACTTTATAGTTTAATTGTTGTTGCATTTGAGTTTAATTTTACGATAACCACAGCACATATTTACATACAAAGCAAAATGCTACCATTTTCCCGCCCAACAATCGATTCGAGACATATGCAGAGAAGCGAGAGAAGAAAAAAAAACCTCCCTCAGTACCCAAACTATCGTCCCACGAACGATCCTTCTTGGGATGTGATGTGAACGGGAAAGGGAACGCGCTGTTCGCCTATCATAACAATCGCCCGATGCTCGAATGCTCAAGAAAAACAAAGCGCGAAAGCCTTTTCGCTGCAAAACGCCATAATGCTCGGTTTGCACAAGAGAACGATGGAGGACGGGCTGAAGGGAAGCATCGGTTAAGGGTTGCCGAACAGTGTCTCATCCAACCAGCCATTTGTTGTGCTAAAGTCCTCCATTCCACTCTGGTGCCCTGTGGTGGTTTCCGAATGGAGGAGATGCTGATGTGCTGAGTAAAGGAAAACAGAGAGTTTGGAAAATGCACGCCGAGAGCCTTCCAGTATCATCATGCCATGGTGTGGAAAATGAACGATGAGCATGAGCAAATTGTTGAACACGTGAGAATAAATTGTGTGGTGAGAGAGTATGGAGAGCAGCACCAGGATTCACGCGATAGCTCGCAAACTGCTCGAAAACAATGCGAGCAATATTGGTTGTGAAGCTGCGTACATAAATCACACATAAATCGACCAGTATCAATCAGCTCGCCTGCTGGGCAGTAATTAATAAACAACACCGTAAAAATGTATACCACGACCACGGTGCCTTTTTTCGGGGGCTGCTGTTGAAGGTGAAGATGCGGCATCAATATTATATCGCTTGGTTTATGGTTACGATCATTGTGCATAACTTTTTGTATTGGTCAATCATGGTACAGTGTAAGCGAAACCGGTCAATTCGTGATATCATAACGCTGTATGGCGTGTTCGGGTTTTGAAGTTCCGAAAGTTGCAATTGCCTGCCCGATCAGCACCCGGGGACTACGGGAGCAAAATGAAAATCCCCAAATTAATTAACAGAATTCTCATTCCAACCGACCAAAAGTTCCATCTGCCCCTGAGCAATGGTAGCACACGGTGCAGATTGTAATAAGCCGACAAACATCGTTTTTTCTTCTGTTCGTTCGCTTCTCCATCGGTCGACTCATGTTCCCTGTTTTATTTTTGGGCCCCGTCGGTAGCTAAAGGTATTCCCAGTGGGTGGGTATGGTTTTCGGGCAGGTTTTGAAAAACAAATTTTCAATTAAAAATCAACCTATACCGATTGTTCCGTTCATATGTTTGTCCATTTTGCAAAACAAAAGGCACACCAACAAACAACAAAGCACGAAACAACTTCCGCTATGTTGTGTTTCGCTTATAAAACACGTTCAGAGGCATGGGTTGGGTGCATTATTGGCTAATGCACTGTTAGTTCTTTTGCCTGCGGGGACACTCGTTTTACTCATTAGGAAAGGTGTTGCTTTTCTGAAGTAAGTGAAATAACGCAATAATAATTTACATCCATATACACGCCTTTTAAGGTTAGCATCCGTCTGGTCTTTCACCAAAGCTCATCCATTTCGTACCGCTCCTGGTCTCGATACAGCCAGTTTCGCCAGGAAGCTTTTGTCTGTCGGGAAAATATCTCACAAAGTGCTTTCCACTTTCCATCAGCATGTTGAATTACAATTACTCTCCCAGTACCAAGCGTGAAGGGGAACCAGCCACCCACCCCCTTACCCATCTTCCGTCTCGCATATGCTTGTGGTCCCCTTAGAGCACCAGCACTGAGACAGAGAAAAATGATCTGTTTGATTAAATATTCAACAAGCTGCATGCGGCTGACCCGATAGCCCACGTTCGTTACCGGAAGACGGATGCTTCGGTTCGCCCTGGTTCACCGGATTTGCTGCCAGCTTTTGCCGTGCGTATGAATCTTAGCCGATGCACACAGGATTTATTTGAACGTCTGTCGCTTTCCTAATGGCTGCAAGGGAAGCCAGGGTTTTCGTTCGTGTTGTTGAACGGGTAGGGTAGGGTGGAATACATTTCGTGATTGGCAGGGATCCAACCAAGCGCCGGGGTTTATGGGGGGGGGGGGGGGGGAGGTGGTTTCATTGCGGTGGCGAGAGTTCCATGTGGGTAATTGATGGGCGGCAAGCCAGCATGCAAACTGGTACCCTGTACCTGTTTGTAAGTCAGTGCTACGCTGCCCGCAGCCATATCCGATAATCGGGTGATTAATCTTGGACAGGTGGGAAAGATGTCCTTCGTCCTGAAAATTGGCTTGCTAATTGGCGAACTTCATTGTACATACGGGGACATATTTTTTTCTATTCAAAACAAACAAAATGAGTACACGACGTAGACCACCAATCGGGAAAGGGATCAAATGAAGATTTTGCTTATCGCAATCCACTGAAGGCAGTGGAGACATCATTAATACACACTAGTGGAGTTCTTTATCAACAAACCATAAGTTTGCAAAAGGACTATGATATGGCTGCAGGGCAATTTACAACCAGCTGCCCATTCGTAGAAACGAATGTTAAAAGCACATTTAACTTATTTCAAAACTGTATCCAAATTGCCAGGGGAAATTGCTGGAACATACTAGTGCAATTACAAAGCCAGTCATGCAAAACGATGTTTATAGCCTTTGGTCATTTTCTACGCATGGCTATTCACGTACCAAAGGGTTGGAGGTCAGTAGATGTAGAAAGAACCTAAACTATTGCACTACGATGGCATAAAGAGAAGCTGTTCATTGCTCTTTGTACAGAACAATTCGTGCGTACGTTATGGTTTGCAATTCTGTTACGATAGAGTTCTTGTCAGCTTTACACCTGAATGATAATAATTGTTTTGTTATAATGCGAATAAGTGGATTTAAACATAAAGTTTTGATATGATTTGAAATGCATAAAGCGAGGATATACTTGATGTTTGTTTGTTTATCGTTTAAAACGATAGAACGATCATGAGGTAAACAGTAGTATGAATAAATGGTGATAATCAGTAAGGTGTTGGATAATCAGTAAGTTGACGAACTACTATATAACTACTACTATCTATAACTACTATATATGCGTCGTGCGATTAACTCACTATTGTATCACTATCGTATTCGAATGACAGCGGACGACCTAGCCAGTAAAGTCCTGTGAAGTCATCCACATGGACAGAGGAGACGTGGCAAGTCCAAACGGAGACAGAGCGATCGGATAATGGGTTGAAAGACAAAGGCCCTCGATTGTGAGCGGTTTAAAGGACTCTTGCAGCAGGCCAGGACCTGCGCCAGATAACCAACCTTTGATGAAGGAACTATAAGGTGTTTTCGTATTAATGTTTCAAATTTGAAATAAGCTTAATCCATTTAAACAATAAATACGTTATTTAGTGTTAAATATATTTAATTCTTTGAAAAGGAAGTATAAAAAAATAGGAAACATTCTTGTACTCAATAGAAATATTCTTTAAAAAAATGCAATGCAGCGTACACAGAAGATAAGAAGCTGGGGCTAAATCTATTTCCATGAATTGTTAATCGCATTTGAAACAACAAATTGCCTCGAAGCAGATGGAAAACGTGCGATAAAGAACGGTTCGTTAATGCGGCAAAAGATGATCGCTGACATGACGGTTTGTTCGAAGAAAACAGATAAAAATAATACAATTAAGTTGTACTTCCCTTTACTTCCCATACTTTTACCCTGCCCATACATTTCGCTATGGGTGAGGTAAAATATGTAAAAGCTCTTCCTTCTTGACCGGTACATCAATTTGCATTCATCCCGACGGCGTAATCCTGTTAGATTACTATCATTGCTGGCCACGTTTTTCAATCTCGAGCACGTGGGTGACGGGTTGCACACGGCAACTGTTATTTTTTTGCTCAAATCTCTTCTCATTACCTTTGACCGTTTTTTGTTTTGTTTTGTTCCACATAATTTGTTCGCATGGCCGAGATTAGCACTCGTTTGGAAGAGCAATCCGAGTGGCCTCGTTCTTCCGAGTGCTGTTTGTTGTAAAGCTCCGCGCACGGTAACGGTTAGGCGCTTGTAGTTGGTGTATGCGCGAAACCGGCATTATATATAGCCCGTGTCAGTTGAATTTATGGTCTCAATCGAAGACCGGAAGCAAATCGGAAGAATCTGGGTTTTGAACTTGTGGCACCATGGAACTTCAAATATCGAATTCGAAGATTTCGCCTTCGAAGCGAGATTGATGGCAATCATTTGCATTGATTGTACCCGAACATCGTCTCGTAACTCTTCCCACCGTCCCTCTGGCCGAGGAGGGTTACAATGGTCCGTCCGGGTTTTTGAGCACTCTCCGGGAACGGTAGATTCATCTATACCAGCAGTAGAATTTGATTTCGAGAGAAAATGGATTGACTGTTTCGGAAGCAACTGCCCGATATCGTAGCTTCCCGATATTAGCGACCGTTACCGTAACGCCGTAACGGAAAGGGATGAAGGGATGAATCCGTTGTTACGACCGGTTGTCCGGTCGATCGATAAATTAGATAAATGCAAAAACCGGCGTCCTTTCATTCATTCGCAATAATTTAATGTACCCCTGCTACGCAAACAAATGCCGTATTGATCGGAGAGATGCTATCGCGAAACACTAAAATCCAGGGGAGGGATTCTGCAGGATGTGATTCTGCAGAGTTGACCGAATGTTGCGGTACTTTTATCTATGATGGAATGTATATAGGTCCTGTGCGGACAAACAAGCGCAATGTTTGAAAGTGCTTTGTTCTGCTGGTAGCTGGCAGGCGTTGGCAACAAGTTGCTGTTTTTTTCTCTCTCTCTCCCTGCCTTAGCTTTATTAGGTCGCAAATAGATGAGCGCTTTGCAGTGCAAATTAAATCCGGCACATGGAATTGGAATTCATTCCGGATTGTTGTTTACTTTAGCGGATTTGCGGTAGGTTTTGTTGGTGAAATATTGAACAGGTTGCATGTCGTTCCACCAGCATGGAAACTTGTTTTATTCACTCGTGAAGATAAACCATGTTGAGTGGTGTAAGTGTTAACTCCTACGCATTTGCTATTGTATCATGTGTTCCCACGTTAGTTTCGTATCGTGCGAAAACATGTACAAAAAGGCGTCAGTGCATCCCATTAGGTATAGATTTCTTTTCATGACACAAAACAAAAACAAAAACCCCTTCATTGCACTGATAGTGATGATTACCCTCACAGCACGACACAATTAAAACGATAGTGCTTAATGTGGATGCAAAACGAGAACCTGGGGAGTTGACTTGCATGTCGGGCGGATTATCCTGCTCGATGGTATGCAGCGTTGTAAAACAATATTTCCCACATGTATCCTGAGCTATCTATCTATCGCAGTCCTTTCTCTCTCTTTCCTTCTCTTTCTCTCATTTCCCCGTTTAAAAATTGTGAAGGATTTAAACCGTGCTAAAGGGTATTAAATCGGTAAAATGGTACATCTATCTCGTTCAAAGAGCAACGTGAAGCCGGCCCTGTAAAGCTACCATCGCACACTGGTTCCCATTATTGTTCGCACAGAGGGCACTTAATTAGATGATCATGGTTACTGGCGTGCTGTGAAAGCGAAGCTTAGTGAAATGGGTGATGTAAGGTGTGTTAATGAAAACTGATCTGCTAAAAATAGAACGTGATTATTTCCTTTGTGTGCTTCCTGTGCGGGTAAGCTAGCCATTGATTTGGTCTGTAATTAACACACACACACATACTTGACGGTATTTTTGTGTGGAAATGTGAATGGATGGAACCCTAGGAAATCCTTCAATCAGTAATCCTTTGAGTCTAAAGAGCGAGTTGAGATAGCAATAAAGCTGTGTAGCTCATATAATATAGCTTTATTACTAAAAGTGTTGATGCTGCAAGAAACATTTTTATTAATGGTCCTATTCTATTTTAAACAACATTTTTTCTGGGCAGAAAGTTTAGAATTTTTGTTTATCTTTCCGCATTATTATTTGAAAATTGTATAACATAATTTGCTATAAAATAATTGCTATAATTCGATTAGGATGTAAAATATTAAAACATTTGGCAAAGCATGTTGCTTGAGCTCCTCAAAGACTCCTCAAGAGGACTCCTCAAATATTTTTGAAGTCTTGGGTCTCTGGTATCTCTGGCGATCTTATAGGACACGTTCGCTCCAAGGTATGTAGCTGGGGTGTCTATTGTTCTGCGTGGAATAGCCGCCTGCACGAGCTCTCTTATTGGAAGCAGTTTGAGGTATAGGGAGAAACTCTGAGAACTCTGATTCGCGATCTGCTGTGAGGTTTAGATATGGCTTATCTTAAAGCGATTTTTGAATTCTATCAGGGTAATGGTTCGTCTCAGTGACTCTTTAATAGTTATAGGGAATACGCCTTGGTCGTTCTTCAAGAATAAAAAAAAATATTAGAAGAAGAACTCCTCAATGCGGTTTGTGTGCGTTTCACACTTCTGCAAATACCATTAAGAGACTTGGTTTTAGTAACGTTACTTAAAATAACGATAAATTATTGCCTCTGTCTCGTGACTTAAGTTTCAATCAATTTCTAATGTAAGTTTTGGTGAATACTCAATAATAGCTTGCTTTATCAACGTCCAACGGTGTTGCGGTGGAATAAATTGAACGGTGACAGTCTTCTACCTAACCACTAAACTCTTACCACGACAGTAAGCCGTTAGTTTCCAATTACTTCAGTGCTCTGAACACAACCACAGCGCCCGTACGATTGTTGACGATACGCTACCTAACAGCATAACAATAGCGCACCATTAAGCGTCTTATTATTCAAAACTATCCACGACGACATCTGTGATACGTGGTTTACGTATCGGCTTCCCTAGACGATGAGGGTAGTAAGGACATTAACGGGCGGCTACCTGTATGAGAAAGGTCGTATCCGGTAGATCGATTTCTAGGTGTGATAGTGAAAGCAATCGTATGTTTCGCTACTCCTAAGATGTTCCTGAGTGCATTTCCATCGCATAAGATCCTTCCCTTCCGCAGAGAAAACTGGGACCATTTTCCTTTCTTCTTTGGACCTATGTACGTTCATCTTGAAGCGGTACTGGTGGGAAGGTGGGAAGAAAAAGGGGTTCGGATCTTGTTTGTAAAACTATTTCAATTTGCCTGCTCAGACAGCTGGTGTTGCATTCCCAGAACGTCAGAATGGCGATGTTGCAACGTGGCGGTGCATCAGAGCAAAAGCGTCGGTTAGCGATGTGGACGGAACGATGCGAAACGTAGCACCGTAGCATTATTGGCAGACACGGCAGACGATGCTTTTCCGGCTGGGGAAACCGATTTGGAACAACAGGCTTCCCTTCTGTCGAGCTACTAATACACTCTCGAACAACGAATCGCGCTGTTGCTGTTGTGCTGATAGCGAGATGTTTTCTCCAGTTTTCCATTTTCCACCCAAATAGGCAAGCTCCCTGTACCACCCGCGCTCGTGCACCCGCAAACACTCGCTCGAGGTGTCGTTGAGTGGTAATGAACTTTCCTCCAAGTGGGCCATTGAACAGTGTTAGTGGGCCATTGCAAACTACTCAGTTCCTTTGTCTCGATGCAGTCCCAAAACCGTTGAACGAGCAGATACACAGGATGGACACGAATGGAATGATGGTTGCTTTTCGTATCCATTACAAATTCATGCCGATTATTTCTGGCACGGGTTAGAAATGCTTCAAGTATGTTTGCAGCCTTGCTTTGTAATGTCATCCGATGGTTGGTAATCCTTCATGATTGCTTAGAGGATCGGATGTAATTCGATATCCTTAAGCGGCACGTTTTGTTGTGGTTTTCTAATCATCTAGCCTTTTGAAGCAGTAGATATGCTATGTGCGGTTTATCGTTAAGTCATGGTTGTCATTTGTTATTTGTCAAGCTAAACAACAGAGTACTTATTGCCTATGTTTTCGGTCTTGTTTGTTTCGTTCTTGTCCACTAGTCAGAATCTTACATTTGAACAAACTTTTAAAAAATATTATTTAATTTTCAACCGAAATAATGAGAAATTTATTTAAATTTTTAAGCTTAAAAAATAGAAACGAGTAACCAAAAATTTAAAAAAAAAACAAATAAAAAGCAAAAAGGTGGTGCATGTGATAAACGGCGCCCGTCCACACGGCAGGACTGGGTTCAAATCCCATCCGGACCGTCCCCCCGCAGCATGGACTGACCATCCTGCTACGTGGTAAAGTAAGTCTTGATAAGGCTAGGCCGTTCTAACCGAGCAAAAAATAAAATAAAAAGCAAATAAAAAAATATGAAAAAATAAAATGATACTTTTTAAAATTAAAAATTTGTAACCTATTTAATTGCAAGAGGTTTTTCCAATAAAAACAACTGAAAAAATGAAAGAAGTTTCTATTCAACATCATGTTTGGATATTGATATAAAATATTAGTATTTTTATTAGCATCTTTATGTTGGTATCAAGAGGAAGGAGAAGAAGAAGTATAATTTTGTTTGGAATTTATCACTATCAAAAATATGTGATAAAATATGACCAATGAGAAGACAAAACAATTTGAAAGAAATAGATTTTTTACTGTACATTTTAATTTATATTGTAATTTAATTAAAATTGAAAATATTTCTAAATAATTTCAAATTGGCCGTTATAACATGTCTAACATTTTATATAAAATATGAACTTAACCAAAGATAACCAAGCCAATAAATAGTTATATTTTTTAGTTTTAAATTTAGTAAAATAAAAGCAAACGCACCCACACAATTACAAGCTAGCTAAAAATGATCCAGCACAATGTGGTACAACATTATCGCTTGCTGTATTTGTACGCGAAACACGTACGTTACGCCACAAATTGCACGAGACACGATATGATAAACTTAACCCCGGAACCTCAAAGAGTTCC
The DNA here is from genome assembly GCF_943734845.2 of Anopheles funestus. Lineage (NCBI taxonomy): Eukaryota > Metazoa > Arthropoda > Insecta > Diptera > Culicidae > Anopheles > Anopheles funestus. The sequence continues at coordinate 20,957,269 of NC_064598.1, forward strand.
ACACAACACAGCACATCCCGTATATGAAGTATGCACGATAATAGCGAAGCATCCACCCCTATGCAAATTGCATTTACCGCCCAGATTCAATACGTACTCGGTCGGTAGCATCCGGGGGCCAGGATTGTCTAGAGCGGTTCCGGCGTAAAACGACTCTCGATCTGAAGTTTGTCCCGGATGGGTCCGTTTCCCATTTCGGTACCTTGTTTGACTGAGGCCGGGTTTCTCGTTCTGGTTTCCATAAATGATGAAGTATGGCTTCTTGTCGACCATGCACACATATGTGTGTGTCCGGGCGCTCAGCAAATCTGAAGTTGCGCACACAGATGAAAGCGCTGCATAAGTGGGTTAGTGTGCGGGTGCGATAATCCATTTCTCACCGTACCAGGAGGGCACAGGACGGTTGAAAGTGTGGACGTTGCATTTGTTGATAGCTTATAGTATCGCCGTTTTGTTCACCGTTGCTGCATCAGTGTGTGCTTTTGAGTTGCATATTTTTCCGTGATCGGATCTAAAGCCAGTCAATTTGAGTGTGGAATGGAAACTTTGAACCGTTGCACTTTCGGGTTCGGGTCAGGTTAAACAAACTGCCTAGCCGTGCAATTATTCAATCGAAGAACCGCACGGACAAATTTATCCGTGCAACAATGTGTTTTGCAACAATACGGGACGGTAAAAGTGGCAACGTGAAACAAGTGAAAATTCGCCTCATCATGTATGGGTAATGCGCAAATTAAGTATCCCTTCAAGCAATCAATACTAAGGTCTATCGGTGCCAGGTGCCGAATTGGTTCTGTATCGTTTGGGTTCGGGAGTGACTTTCCCTGTGTCTAACTTTACCAGATTTGAATCGTACTGGTGCAGGTAATATTGGTATGATGCACTTTTTGAATAGTTAGGTGAAAACAAATATTTTAAAAACAATATTTTGCATATAAAATTTCGTTTAGTTTTTCTTAAGACAATATTTAAAACGGAAAAAGTTCTTTTTTATGATTTTATGTATCAAAGTATACATTTAACGATCCATGTATTAAAAATAAATTCGATGATTAAAAATTAAAACACAATTACTTCATAAACAAGGTCTTAAATTATATCCATATGCTGTTTATTCAATTAAGTGTAGTGTACAATATAGCACCATTTGTGATTGATTTATTAGCTTCGAATTGCTGTTTTAAATTTAATTTTTCATCCCCACCCCCGAAAACATGATTCGGTTCAGTCGATTTAAATATTTAAAACTGAATTTTTGTTCGGTAAAAATGTCAACATCATCTGGCATCGTTGTCAACACACCAAACCAAACCCTCCCCCCTTCCCCCATCAACAGCCCCCCCCCCCCCCCCCCTATTTATCGTTTGAAAACACCGAATAACACACATTAATGTGTGGCTATTGTACCGTGCAGCTCATAAAAACAAATGAACAAAAAAAAAAATACAAAAGCAAAACCCTTCCTGTACGATCTGCAAAATGTCGTAGGAAAATAATAACGACACAAACCGAACATGCCGCACACCGTACAGTGACACATCGCATCGGGTTGCATTGGGCCCAGGGTTATGCCATTTGCTCGGCCCGGCATGTATCATCGGAATTATGTTTCGAAAACTATCCGTCCCCGGGCTTTCGGTTACCTTGCCCTTCTCTCCACCAGTGCCAATCGTGGGATTTGTGAGCTCGCTGTATGTGGCAAAAAAGGGGGTAATGGAAGTTTTTTCCCCATTCTCGATCTTCCCACACACATTCACACATCGTACCTGCTCGTGATGATAAGTTTCAATAACCAAGGTATCAGAACAAAGGAATTAGCTAATAGGAGGTAGGACGGGCACACGTCCTAGCTGATGCTGGCAAACGATACAAAAACCGACGACGGAGGATGCTTTCAATTCTCTCCCCCCATTTTCTTTCACGCATCCGTGCATATACATATATGGGAACTATGCAGGCGTAATGCAAGCGTTATGAATGCGAGCGCATGAATTAACACAGCAAAAGAATAAAGGGTTTGCCGCATGCAGAAATGTGCACGATGCTGAAGGTGGTGAGAATTTATGCTCCAGCTTTGCCCTGCTGCCAATCATATAAAACACCGATGCACGTAGGGATAATTTTTATTCCATTAATCCAGAGCAATTTATTGATGTGTACATACAATAGTTTCATGCTGATAAAATATGGAACTATATGTTTTGAGCTTGAAAAGAAGATTAGATTTAAAATGATGATGATGAAAAAAATAATGATTTTCAATACATTTTAATCTTTCACGCGATTTACAATTTGTATTAAAAAAAATTATCATTTACCTATCTAAAAAATAAAAAAATACTCTCAAACCCTTTATATGAGATCTTGAACGTTGAATGGAGATTTTTGCTCTAGTATTTAGATGCTCTCATTATGCGAAAGTCTTGTTAATAGGAGTGTTCATTATGAATATGTTTCACTGTATCTTAAACCTAACCGCCAAGGTAATATTCCATGGGATAGAACAACTGCGACAAGTAAAATTAACATAATCCGTATCATAGAATTGTATGAATTATATCTTCTGTTAATCAAACGTTCTCAAAGTATGGACTACAGTAAAATAGTTCTCACCAAACCTCGAACCACTAACAATATTTTACGCTCGAAAACATCAAGTTTAATGTATGCATCATTATGCAGCTTATCCTATCTGTTCGACAGATCGTCAACGGGAAGAAAATTATCAAATCGATGCACCAGCGCTAGTGCCGCAGCACCTACAGGCAATGTGCAACGATTACATGACGTCAGATCGAAAAATTATGTACGCCACCATTCCAACTAACAGTGTTTCCCTCTTCGCACCCCTCCGTACCAAACAGGCTAAACTTTGAACGCAAAATTTATTGACTGAACTTCCCGGTTAAAGGCGCTCAAACTATTGCTACACGAAGATATTCACACATTGGCAGTTTGGCTTCCGGCTGCATGGGGACGATGGGGGAAACGATGTCAGTGCGGCTCCGAAGTTGTTCGACACACGTTAACATGGCGTTAGGTATGATGGCACCTGCCTAACAATTGCATCCCTGCAAACTTGGGCTAGAAGGTTGATGTTTCAATTCGAGACGTTTGAGACATCTGGCCGTAGACTTTGGAGTCAGACGAAGAGTTGCAGAATTTGCTAGGCAGCACACATACAGTTTTCACGCTAATCTGTGTGCGCGTTTGTGTGGTTTTGTAAAGTTTCAAAGTGTATCCACAGCAACTTTGCAATGGTATGAATTCTCTCTTTAGCTTTCTGTAAATAAGAAAGAACAACTACCTCGGAGGGAACTCTCCCGAGCCGGGCTGCAAGTGCAATTCATTGAACCGTTGGTAATGATTTTATTTACATTTCCGTGCTAGTTTTAGCACGATCAAATTCCAACTATTCGCCCACTAGAGAATGCTTCGTTACAAGCAAACAACAGGCAAAACTTTGATAATCTACACAAAACAAAACAAAAAAAGGACGAATGGACGGTTGCAAAATAACACGGTTTTTCGGTGGTGGTCCTTGGACGCACTGGAAGTTTTTGCATGGTGTTGATACAGGAGATTAGTTGCGATCAGATAATTGTTTGAAAACGGTCAACCTTTGTGTTACCGGGCGCACTGCACTCGAGATTAAGCGAGTGTGAAGCTTTTGTCTCTCTCACCAAGCGAACACTAACATTTGTTTGTTTGGTAAAGTTCTCGAATTTATCATCAAAGGCACGGCACGTTTCATGTGACGATGGTAGGTACGGAAGCTTGCTTTCTTCTGCCTGTTTCTTGGTGTACCATTTTAGATGAAGTTTGTAATCACTTCAAAAGCTTCTCCGAGCGATGGTGGCCTAAGGTGGCAAACAATGGTGAGTGATTTGGAGGTACAACAAACGGGCACTAAACAAAGTCGGATTAGTAATGGGTTTTGCTTTACCGGAAGGCTGCTCTCTCTCGCTGGTAGAGGTCGTCATGATACGGAAGCAGTGTAATATTTAATGAGATTTACCATAAAATAGTATCATGCGAGAATGGTAAGCAAGCAGGTCTGGAACTGATCAGACTTATAAAACAGTGCGGAAAGCTGTTTTTTCTCTTTAGGAAGGAACAAAGTCAAGCAAAGGATACTATTGTCGAGGGATAATGCCCATTTCAAGATGATGCATGATTTCTAGTCTATTTCATCAAACAATTCTAAAGACAAAAAAACGAAACAAAATTAGAAAACCAAACATTTGTTCATTGTGTATAATTTCTTGTAATATTTTTCATATAAAAATGTTTGTTAGTAAATACGGCTTTTTATAGCTATTTTGGTCATATAAACAGACAGACATTTATTTGCAGATCACAGTAAATACAATATCACAGCTTAAGAGTCGTCCTAATTCAAGATGTTTGCAAGATGCCAGTCAGATTCATGTCAAGCGAAGGACTGATAAAATATGAGACGGAAAATAAAATTTAAATTAGAAATGAGAGGCATCCAGGATAGTTTTGTATGTCTTTGATTGATGTATGCTGTACACTCTAAATTTATTTTTCTCTTCTAACTGACTGTTTTCTTTTCCTACATTTTCGTCTTATCTCGATTAGTTTAAAAAGATATTTTATATTAATTTTAAATATTTTAATTATTTTTCTACTGCAAAGTAATCGATCAGTATTAGTATATTACTATCAAAAAAAGATATAATAATTTCTCTATTTCTATTTTCTATTAAAACTCAACTTCAATAGCTGCTGCATACGAAATATTCCTTCCTTTTGTCACGTTTCAAAGTTTGCCGGCATATAGCAATTGATTAATTTTATTACATTTACTTTTTTTATTTGAACATTATATCCTACGGTACGGGGAAAAAACAGCTAAAAGTTCCCTCTTCAATCATGTTCACCCCGTTTGTTCACGCTTGTAGACAAATCGTTATCGGGTGCAATTTAAATGCTAGATTTAGTCCAAATTTTCCACGAAAACATACGAAAGTGGGGAAACAGCATAAAGCGTTATGCTGATCACGGCCCCAGCGTGATGCATTACGATTGCCCTGTCAGTACCGTTCCGATGGTGTAAAATTTAGCACTTTCCATACTAGCACAAGGATGTAAACGTGTGATCAAAACCCCAAGAAGGGGTAAAAATAAGTTTGTTGAAAAAAATGTTATATTCTACATCAGCATCGGCAAGGAGATTGTCGCGATCAGCTGTAAGCTTTCTGTTGCTCTAGCTACCGTCTATTCGCACACATTTGCGTTCGGCGAAATGTTCTCGCCTAGGCAGAAGTGTTTCAAACATGGTTTCCCTGCCACGGAAGTATGGCCGTACGTGACTAGTGGTAGTTTTGGTGTAGTGTTGCGGTTTCTTTTCAATGTTCGCCAACCAGCGCGAGAAGGCACCAAGCCGGCTTTCCGAAACCACGTACAACAAAACGGGTGATGCTCATTTTCGTTTCAGATCACACGCAATGCTAGCTAAATTGAGTGTTAGGCAAAAAAGGGAGGGCGTAAAAACTTTTGCACAAATCTTAAAATTAGATTGCATCAAATTGCGATCGTGTGAAGGGGAAAGAGGAAACAGTGACCGTATCTTACTCTATCGATAGAGCTGATGCTCTGTGGAAAAAACAGGAACCAAACCCTTACATGGATTCTGATTTTCTGAACCAATGCATTCGATGAATTATTTTGTGCACGACCATCGCGCACGTTGGGCTAGTTTGATGGAGCGTTGTTGCTGAAAACTTTCCCATCCAGCAGCTAGTATTATCCGTTTGCTTTTCGCTTCGCACGGTAAAGTACTCGAGCGCAGCGCTGGCAAGCTTTCGATAGGTAAGCAGATGGAACAGAACTCACCTTGCCGTACCTTGCCGTGGCTTGACCGGTAAACCGGGCTCATCCACTAGCACCAAAATGGTGTACGATATGCAGTGGGAAACTGCACTGGCAAATAAATAATGGAAAAAAGGCAACACCATCGTACTACCGCCAACCAGCGACCATTGACACCACACTTTAATTAAAGAAGCTGGCTAAAGTTTTCCCCCATCCCGGTTTCCCACCGCCCGTGCGTTAGCCGTGTGCGCAAGGATTATCTTGTTTTGAGTTTTCGCGTCAATTAAATTAGGAAAAGTTTCTCCTTCATTCGCGCGACGAAATCGCCGTATAAAACTCATCTCTCAATCGTTGCCGTTCGCGGCCCTCGGTTGCATGGTTTAATTTCAAAAGAAACATCCGGCCCTGGCACCATTCCGCCTCTTGTTATCCGTCCGCTGCTGGCCGCCGGGTTGGAAAAAGTTTCAAGCAGCTTTCTGCTTTTTTTTGTTGGTCTTTCTTTTTCCACAACTGCCGTTTGTTGTGAGCGAAGCTTGCTCGCGTGTCCATCGGGTAGGGGGGATGAAGCCGTAGACGGGAAAAGGGTATCATGCAGACAGGTACGTTACCTTTACAGTGAATCGTTTAATTTAGCACCCAAACGAGATCTTTACGGTTCGTTGCTGCAAACTAACACTGTTTACAAGCAGCGGTAGGATAAATAAAAGTGCCCGAGGACATCGCGCGACCAAGACCTTCAACAGTGGGAGATGATCGTGTTTGCCGGTATCAGAACGATGATCACTTTAATTAAATTAATACCGTTAATTTCGTTGCCAAAAAAAAAGGATTGAAGTGTTATAATTTAACTTTAAGTAAACTTTACAAATACCTGCCAGCAGAACAGTTGATTACAGGATGGTGTTTTGATGTGAAGTTCTGTCATTAGGAAAAAGGATTTGATTAAGAAAATTAAGGCAAGTGAAATAATTTATAAAAACTCCTGCAAACTCATTTGGACGTTACAGTCTCCGATAAGCTGCAATTAGAAGATGAGAACTTGTCTCGTCTAACATCAATTTTAACACAAAGATTTTTTCTTATTTTGGCTCCTCGCATAGAGGACCGACGCAACTGATCAAAGGTTTTATCTTAAGGTTGCTTTAAAATTAGTAATATAAATTCATCATTACAACTTTAATAAAATAACATCTTCTTCTTCTTGGCTTTTAACGACCTTACAAGGTCACGCCGGCCATTTCTGGCTTACTAGACTTATTTTTACCACGTAGCCGGATAGTCAGTCCTTGCTACGGGGGGACGGTCCGGATGGGATTTGAACCCGGTCCGGCCGTGTGGACTGGCGCCGTTTATCACATGCACCACCGGGCCGCCCCCGGTTATAAAATAACATAAGCCTTATGAAACTTTAAACAAAAAAATATGCATATCAATTTGAAGAACGTTTATTAAAAGGTATTATTGAGATTTCGTTTTCAGCAGTTTAGAATCTTAAAAATAACAATTTGTTTTTTTTATTGTTGCAAAATTACACCTGAACTACTCCTTATGTTTAAAAGCAATTTAAAACTATTTGATTTGTTTCTTTTATATGATTAATTATTACACTTTCCATAACACTCACTTGTGCGCAAAACAACAAAACCACTCCTTCAGCAATCGTCGGTACTGATACTGTGCCCGTGTGTTGTTCTTCAATTAGTTTCTTCCTCCAAACAAAAAAAGGGGTCGAAAGATCAAAGCAAACTTATCGCTGCCCTTACGCTGTTTGTCCGTCACACGTTTGTGGAAAATTCGGTTTTCATGCGAACCTAAACCTGCCCGACGTTGAGAGGGAAATGTGTTTCATTGAATAATACCGCCTTTTGAAATGCACCGTAGCGTAACAAAGGTGCACGTGGTATGATAGTCGGTAGCTCGTTCCGGTTGCTTCCACCGAAAAACCCGAGTTTTGTTTTAGTTGCTTCAAAATGGGGTAAAGTTTTAAGAACGCACAAGATACAGTTTGTAATTGTTTTCTTCTTGATGACAAAAAAATTTAAATTAAATAAATGCTTTATAATCCTACGGAAATAAAACACCCTCATAGCGCATGGTAAAACACGTACAGCATGTTGCCGATTGATAAACGAGTAGCTCGCTCACGTGTACAATATTTATTGAAGCAATTAATATGCACAGCTTGTGATCGAAATTGGTACATGTACGTCGCTTGGTATAAATATAAAAATGTATTTTAGATGTCTATCTCGTGCAGGTCGATTACAATTATTGCAATCGGCCGCAACATTATGAAACGTGATCGTGGTTTAAATGAGCATGTGGGGTGGTTTTTTTTCATCGAGCTTTGTGCTATGTGCTATCTAGCCAATAATGAAATTGAATGAAATTTTGCGGACTAAGAACAATATAAAAGGTATTATGAATTCTGTAAAATAACTATATTTAGGAATAGATTTTTATACTCCGTTTCACTAAATATTTGACGATGTGATGTTGTGACTCAAATGAAAAATGTATAGCGCATGTAACCGCATGCCATGCCTAAGGCGATCTGTTTCTAAATATGAACAGCGATGTGCTCATTAACCAACTACAGAATCTCTAGTGAATTTTCTCCTTAATTCTACGGAATTATGTTGCAAATTCATGGAAGAACTAATTGGAGTGTGTCAAACTATTTCCCAGAACTGAAAGCAAACTGTTCATCTAAATTACATTTTTTAAACTAAAACTACGGCACAAATAATCCAGATTTTTTAAACTTCAAAAATGGTTTTAACCTAGTTGTCAACACACGCCCACATGGATATGTTTTATACGTTCATTCCGAAATTATTTCAGCTTTGTAAATCGTACGGGCTTGAAATTCATAAAATGCCTAAACAAATTTGTTTTATGCTATTTGGTACAAAACTAGAAGTTTTTAGAAATAGTTTTTTTTCTTCGAAACCATGATGACTGAAATTTTCGCATGATTTCAATGAGCAGAAAAACTAAAATTTAATATTTACACTTCGGTAAAATGCAAAATCCCATTCAAAATGTATGGTTTACACTGGTAGGCGGTTATTGATATGAAAAAGCACAATATATTTGAAAAAGTAAAACAAATAGAAACTATTTTTTTTTTGTATAACTGAATACCAATTGATTAAATCCGAGCAAGCCCGCGATAAGGCGAAATACATGTAGAAAAATGTTCGTACGCATAGTAGTAAATTCAACTGAATCGAGGCAAACAATACGACAGATGCCGCCATACTGAAAATATTATCAATAAATAAATGACATTGATTAAATTCATTATTAAATATTTTACATGAAAGCAACATGAATGATGACTAGAAACAAAGTTATAACCTTTACAATTTGGTGCAATGCAAAATCTCAAATAAATTGTATGGCAATGTGTATGACGTAAGAAGTAAAACAAAAAATAGATAGGTATATGAGCTTTTCTCAAAAACTGCTCAAAGACGCAGCCGGTAGGAAAATGCTCTTCAATAATGTTGAAGAACTATAGAGATCCATGAGTTGTAGGACGAATTCACTATCTAAAAGCCAATTAGACTCTCCAGGCTTCGGTGGGTTGATCATGTCGTTAAAATGACACCGTACGACTCATTTCCGTAAAGTTCTTTTAGGTCGTCCACATTGACGGAAAGGCCGAGAAAATGAAATGGATGACGATGACGCTTGACCGTGTGCAGTTTAGAGGACATCTGCAACAGACCAAGACCGAATAAGGAAGTAAGAGCTGAAGTTTATAAAAAAAATCGTTCAGGCCAAAGGATATGTTCGGGATGTATAGTACAACCACTGTATTCTTGGATTTGAAGTACTTTAACCTGATTCTACATTAAATTCTTGCACATTATGGATTCAACGTACAAAAAGTATGTATGTTGGGGTCTTTACGACGACCAAACTATTCTACGGGGAATCAGATTAGCAAGTCCTAACCGGTATTTGTACGCCATACGAGGAGCACTGGACGACCCATCCTTTAACGATCAAAGGTCTATGTAGGCTGAAGAAGAACAGAGAAATGGACAAATTTAAGAAGCGTCCAGTAAAAAGAAAGAAAAACTCAATGGCACAGGAGCCGTGGGTAGTTCATAGGACTCTTGTACCATGTCAAGATCATCAAACACGAGCTTCCAACATCAGTAAGCTAAACCTTAGAGAGGAAATCCCCTTCCACCAAATAGACATAATAAACCAAACAACAGTAATCTGACAATCAATCTCCAACTCAGTTATCACCTCGTACATGCATTACAGTTATCGCTTAATTCCGGACTCATTAATTCCTTGCTTACCATTTACTAAACCTCGCACAAAATCCTTGTTTCTTGCCATCTCTTTGCACGGCGGCGTCTCCCAGGTGCATGCCGATGAAAAGATTATCCGGATTTTAAGTTGCTCAACAAGTTACATCGATTGCTGTGCAGCATTTGAATAATTTTGCGTTGCCCCAAAAAAGCGTTGCTTGCGTACACCGGTACAATTCCATCACCGGATCGGAGATTCGCGATCGCATCCCACGCGCCCAGAAACGGTCAGCACGAATCCCACAAAACAGTCCGAACGAAGTCATCTCTCTCGCTTTAATTATGGAATAAATTTGAATAAATTGCTCACTGCGTACCAAAAATTGGACCAACTGGTTCGAAAAACCTTGTACCGTCCATTCGTTCGTTAGCAGCGGTCAAAACTTGCTCGCACACCGTGTTGATATGGAGATTGGGGATGTGGTCGTAATGGAACGAAACTTCATTACCACCCGAAGTTTTTCGGCGGGTGCAGGGGGTGATGAAACTAGCCCGAAAAAGATATATTACTTAAGTTAATTGTTGGCAAATTATTCTCTAAGCATTCGCTTTAATTTCCGTCACCTTTGCGTTTGCTTTTTCGGGTCTGCCAAGCGGAATGGTAAAATGCTGCAAGATGACCTAGATGGGAGACAGTCACGTGTGCTTGTGTGCGTATTGTATACGCCTGTCAGGAGTTTAGCAAATATTCATTAGTATACCGATGTGCAAAACCGTCGGTGCGCTTAAGATCACATTTAGTACTTAAATTTACATTTTGTTTACGCCAAATCCTGCCGACAAAATCTGTTTCGTAAAGTGATGTCTAGATTTCAACACAACACAGAAACACTCCACTCACTGGGCCCCACTCACCCTCCCTGGCTTCCATTTGGCGTACTGAAAGCACCCGGCGAAGAATCGACCGTAACCCATATGATGTTTTAAATATTTTAGCATCAGAATCTAGCGAAAATATGCGGCCGGTGACCGGGGCACTGGAAACCCGGGGCTTTCGGCAGAAGAAACCACCGGCTGCTGTAGCAAGCACCACGGCCGGTACGAGGCCTGGTCTCTCGTACCCCACGAGCCCGTTCATCACATTCGGGACATTAATAATGTACACCTTTCGTTCCCATCGGAAGTAAATAGAAATATTTTAAGGCAGTGCCTTCAGGGTTGGTGGAGGCCTTTCCTTACTACCTTCCACACCACAATCTTTGGCTGGGTTTTGCATTAATGTTTTTTTTACACTCCCTCCCCACGGGTACCTTAGCTGGTGGACGGAGCAGTAGAAGAAGAAAAACCAAAACAAAACAACAGCAACCAACAACAAAAAAACCCCCACCTCACAAAAGACAAATAAAAAAGGAACTTCCGGTTGCCCGTTGAGAGTGTATCCTTGAACTCAGCATCCTGTCACTTTCATCGTACGCCGCTGGCCACCGGATTGACTTTTGTCGGATAGAGAAAGCATCGATAGCAGGGGATGAATAAATTACAGAAATTATTCTCCTAACCGAAACCTAACCGTTTCGGTAAAGCCCACCCCGTGAATGGTACGGAAGAACATGGAAGAAAAAGTTTTCTTTTTTCTTTTTTGGACAGCAAAGAATAGAGAAGCGAGAAATTCATAGTATCCTTTCCGAAGCGGAGAGCCAAAACTCGGACCGGTGTGTACGTAACGGCCGTGAAAGGCCCTTTTGCGTAAGTCTATTTTTATCAACCGCTGAATTTTTACCGTTTTTCAGCATTTCATAATCGTTTTACCGGTGGTATGGCAAAATTGTCCACAAAATTGCACTGGCCGTGTGGGTACGGTGGGGGGAAACGGGGAATGCCACGAGTGTTTTGAGTACTGATAATGAAGGTGTATGAAAGAGGGAAGCAAATTACATAATCAGAAAACGACAAACAGGGCAGCATTTTTATTTTTTTTTGGGGGATGCGGACACCAAACCAGAACCGACAGTACGAATGAGAATTGGATGACCATTCGAAATTGTAATATAATTATTTTTTCGTCAGACGGCGAATATTCATGCGCCCATTTTCCGGGAAGCATAAAATCGGACGGCTCAGTCGGATTACGGCGCGAGGTAAACAATGTATTTTAAGTTTAAGACGATTTTGCTTCAGCATTACGCAGCTTGTTCAAGCTTTGCCCTATTTCTGTCTGTGTGCGTGTTTGAGTAATAAAGATAATGTGAAACATTTCCCAGACTTGCACAACGCCGAAGGCAGGCTGCGGTAAAACATGGCCACGACTAGCGATCCTGATTTAATGTGAAGTCTATACCTTCTAATTAATCATAAATTAGATGAAAATTGTGTTAAATACTTGTGTTTCTCGTTTTGGGGGGAGAGGGAACGTTCTGGTTGGCGTTTGTAAACCACATAAACGTGGACGTGGAAGAAGCCGCAACGGCTTTGAGATGCCACAGGCAATAGTACTGGGACGTGGAAAGCGCCGTAGCGAAAGTCTGTACCGGCCTGTGAAATTTATGGGTGTGCGTTCAAGTTCAAAGGAGAAATGGAAGCACTTGCGCTCTGGTTGAACGTACGTATGCAATCTAAGCGCTCAACATAGGCTTTTATGAAAATTTATATTGATAACGATAACGAGCCCACTCAGTTTATCGGGTCTGGGCCTTAGGCAGGACAATAGATTGAAGCGTTGCTGAGATCGGTTCGACACAGCGGGTGAGTATGGTCCTCCCTTGTGTCGGTTAATGTGTTCGCATCCCTGTCGGTTAATTGCTTAATTTGTGGATGAGTTATTGAAGCAAAACAAATTTCAGTTTAATATTGTTTTGGAATTTCATGGGCAGCAGAATACTCGACAGGAATGTAATGAACAAACGGTTTTTTTTAAATAACTTCCTTAAACGTTCCAAACATTACATGCGGGTAGATTTTTTATTGGTTTCAAAATAAAAAAAGAATAGGAGGACTGAAAAGAAAAAACGAGATTTATGCATTAATAAAATTATTTTTTTTATTTTCCTGTCTGGTTTTGATTTTCAAAATAATGAATATCTTGGATCAACAACCATTAAACTTTTTGCAATTCTTTATAACAAACATTAACATGAAGGATATAAATCTTTCCCTTAATGTTGTTCCAAGACTCCAAGACCATCCACTTGGGTAGCCAGACATGTACAACACTAACCATTTCTGGATCACTAGCCCTGACTCGACCAGAACTCCAGCACCAACATCAAGTGGTAGTAATTACATCGGTTGGCAATCAATTGTTCCATCCCGTTCACCCTTCAACCATACCGTACAGACACCTACGGGACATTCCGTTTTCCCCCCTTTACACAGGTAAATTCGCAGCCTTTCATCGTAATTACAAATCGTGCACATCACCCGTGCTGACCAGTATGTGACCCCCTGGTGAAGGTATGGATGGTACAGAGGAAATCACGTTTTCAAGATTAATCACTTGGCGGATCGGTGAGAGATTGGAAGAAGTGGTGGAAAATTCCAACATTTGTGGATGTGTCGCGTAGAGTGTACAAACAGCATTCCCGTCCCGTGTTTATACTTAACAACAATTAGCTATTCTGCAACAAGATAAACATTGTTACTTGCCAACGATGATGATGACAATGGTCGGATGGTGACCAAACGGGTGCCGTAAAACCGACAGGAACTGTTGTTGTCCTTCAAAACACACCGTTGACTTGGCTCTGTGGTTGTGGCTGGCCAGTGCGGTAAGCTGGCCCCGGTGTGTTTATCGTACCAGAACGATTGCGAAACAAAGCGCGGAAATTTGTTACAGAGGGCACAGGAACCAGGTGCTAACCCACACCGTGCGAAGGTAAAAGGCACCGCAACGATAATGCTGATGGACATAGCCTTGTTCTTCGCTACGGTAGAAGGACAAGACAGCCAAACCTACCTGCACCTGCTGCACCCGACTCCGTTGGACTTCGTCCGGACCGTCGGATGCTGTTGAATATTTAATCAAATAGATCATTTTCCGGGCTATCCGTTACTGGACACCGTTTCCAGTACGCTGTTACGCGATGCTGCAAAATCCTGACCGCTGTGTTGACCAGCATTGATGAAATTAGTGCGTAACGGCATGCTGGGCAAGATAGGTTTTGCTGGCGAGAGAGGGAGAGAGAGAGAGGGAAGAATGTTGATTAAAAGAACAGCAAACACAATCCTTCGCTAATCGTAGATTTCGAGGGAAATGTAAAATTTGACAATATGTACATGTATTTGTGCTTCAAATCCAAACACCGGAAGCTTCGGTTCGGATTTGTGCCTAATTCATATATTACGATAAATATTTGTCTCGCAAAAGCCACATGTTCCGAGTACCGAAGTATAAAGTTCGAATCGCAATGCTAAGAGTATAAACACATGCTATCCTCACATGATACTGGCCATCGCATCTGAATCCTTTTCGCCGGCTTTTGGAAGCGAACATGCCGTTGAATGTTTTCACGGGAGCATATAAATGTATGCTGCAAGCAAAATAGTACTCACGGCCACATACACCGGGCACCATGCCCGAATGATGTGTTGTTGGTGTTGTGCCTACAGCACCTTTGGGAAATGGATTCCATTTCGGTGTGTGGCGAAGGGTATTGTTTCACCATGTTCACGGATGATTGGATGTAATTGAAAGTGGAGAAAACTTTCCCAGACCGCTGTCAGCCCGGTCTGTCCAAACCGAACCGAACCAACCGGCGTAAAATAATTAGCATTCGAATTTGGGTGCGCACACACAGCCCGGTTGTTAGCATGATTTTAATAAGCAAAACACGGAGATTTCTGTGTTGCTTTTAAATATTTCATATTCTCGAATTTTGGGGATGTTTGTCGCGTATTGGTGCTGGTATGTTACAACACCTCCATTATCATGTTCATGTTGAGTTTGCCAAATAATACTATCTTGTTACTTCACTTAATCTTTTTCTTCCCACCACGGACATTGTACTGCTAAAGTGCTATTATCTTCGTCTGTCAATGCTAATTGAATACCTGGTACCTGGAAAGAACCACACACAAAAAAATAATTAAGTGAAAATCATCGCTCTTTAATGGGTCCTTCCGCACTTTAATGCTTTCACCCCCTCCCCCGCGCCGTATTTCCCTTGGCGTAGAAAATGGCCTAGATCTGGGAAAGGGAGGAGGTGTGCTGAGAGAGAAAGAGAGAGCTAGCAATAAAAAAAATACACCCAAAAAGAAAGTACCAGCCTCATCTAATCCCCCATAGTCATAAGCCGAAAAGTAACCGCCGTCTTTCATTGCTGCTTGCGTCCCATTACGGCCCGTGTCTGCGCGCCAAAGCAAAAAACACAAAAATACATTGGAGCCCGCTCGCGTAACGTTGCTCAGCAACCGTAACAACATCGGATGACGAACACGCAGCATCCGACATTCGAGCAGCCGTAGTAAACAGCGAGGACTTCCCGTTTTTCGAGCAGTAACAGCGCGCTGCCTGCTGCTCTTTTCACTCTCACGCTCTCGCGCTCTCACGCACACTAAACTCTCTCGCCCGTTTTCCTTCAGGTGAGAGCAGGAGGTGCGTTATGGTTCGTAGTACACTCGTACAGAAGTAGCTTCCGGTGACGGGGTCCAGCTTTATTCCGTTCAGTACCGTGCTATCCTTGACCGTGTTCGCGTTTTGTGAGGTAGTAAATTCGTTCGGTTTGTTGGTTTCGCAACAAGGAAGAATCCGGCCAGCTCAGCAGGGGGTGTTGGATGGATGGCCAACAAAAAAAAGCAAGCCACCCCCCACAATCACCCTAGTGCGCGTAGTCATGTGTTTCGCTAGGTTCTCGCATCAACGATCACGTGTGACGCACCGGTTCTAGTGTGCGTGTTTTGTGTTTAGAGATGTTTTGCTTGCGCCTGTTTTCGTAGTGTGTCTTTGAATTGATAGGTTGGTACGGAAGCTGGAACCACCCTCCCGAGGGGGGAAGAAGCGGAAAGGGGAGTGTTGGGAAATATATAAAAGAAGGAAAATGTTGCCATAAAAATGTGACAGCTCTCACTTTCGCTGATGCCATCAAAAAAACACCACCAGCCCCCACCCAATTCGTACCAATGTCAACAGTCAGCGGTAGTGTACCGTGTCACCGGTCGCAGGGGCCAGACAAATCGACGACACGCAGTTTTCGGTTTGGCCGTACGACTGGCCATGCCATACTGTTTCGACGCGTGCGAGGTTTCGGGTGGAAAAACAAGTGTCAAGATCCGTTGTGTGTAAACAAAGTCATTCGCACGCGTGCGAAGCGTTTTGTTTTGAGTGGTGTGTCTATTAAATAGAGTGTAAGTAAGTGACGGAAATTAGCTATACGTCCTGGTAAGTGAAAAAAAAACACAGGCAAAAGCGGTTTTGATTTTTTTGGTGCAAATATAGCACATAAAATCCGTCAAAGAATCCATTCAAGTGAAGCTACATTTTGTGATAGTGTTTAAACCCGGGAAAAGAGCTTATACGGTGCTGCTGAAAAAAAATTAAAACAAAAAAGTGTTCCCCACTAAAAGCTGCACCTTTTGTGAAAAATAATTCCAATAACCAACCATAGCTAAAGTGCCAATTTTTACAAGTGGCAAAGTGTCTGTGTCTGCCCGCAATGCTACACGTACACGGGCACTGAAGTTGATACGTACGGCGTGAGAAAAAAAAGGGAAGCATTTTGGAAGCTGTATTTTCTTTCTACTCACCCACATCACCGACCTCTGCGTACGTTTTCCACGCGAAGTGCTCAACTGCGAGCAATAGCGGCCAATCCCGCAAAACCGGTAAAGGAGAGAGAGTTCGAATTAGCATAATAATTCAGCTTCAACTATACTATCCGGCAACCCGGGTGGAGTACGAAACCCGGGCTGGGGGCGGCAAATATTCATCCGAAAAAGAGGTTTTAGTGGTTTTGGTGTATGAAATATCGGTCACATTATCGCTAATGTTGCTGCCTGATCCATCGGGCATACCGTACCCAGCAGCTGAAGTGTCACGCGACCTCTCTGGCTTCCCTGGTCCCTTGGGTTCCCGCTAATGTTGGTGGTGTACAGTGTTGACCGTGTTGGTGGACCGTAGTGGTTGGCTAGTGGTTGAAGAAAGATTTCTTTTATTTGAATGCCAAAAGGACAGCAGTACCGTACCGGTACCGGCAGCACGGTACCATCGGTTCCGTAACCATGAGGTATTCCATCGTTGCGAAGTGGAAATTTATCGTCTGTGGATTAATTTTGGCAGCATCCTTCATTACCGGTTCCGGTACGAGTAGAATTTTCGGTAAGATTGTTTTGCATGGTTTTTTCTACTTTTGTTGCGAACTTTATCATTCGTTCGTGTGAAGGCGAAGGAACGTGTTTCTAACTGTGGGGCTTCACGGGACAGTGCGCACTCACTAGCGGAAGTGAAATAATGTCTCTACGAATGGGAACCGTAACCGGGCGGGTTGATGAAATCGTGTGCCGACCAAAAATGACGAGCTGCTTAAAAAGCTATTCCCGACACACTCACCGGGGTTAGGAAAAATTTGTTGCTCTTCGGCCCAAAAACACTCTACGGACAACGGTGCTTCAAACGCCGCACCAACTTTCGCAGAACCACTTAAAGCACACATTCTCACAGAAAGATGTTCGCTTTGTGCAGCAGCAGGCAGCAGGCAGGCAGCAAATGAAATGCGCTACAAACAATTCCCCGATGCGATAAAACACACTCCACTGGGAGGGATTGCGAATCAAGAACACACGGATGGTTACCGATTCCACATCGGTAGTGCTCGCTACCGTAGTCAACACTCCAGCTCGGTACGCTATTGGCACACGGTTAGTGGCTCCGGCTCTCCTAAAAACCCTTGGCTTGTCTTTATTGGATTTTTATTAAACGCTCTTCTTAAACTTTGAAGCATCTTTCTAACGTTATTACGTGCATCATATCTTGAAAAGGGATAAGCATGTGATGCTCACTTGCTACGCTAGCTCATGCGTTGAGTTGTATGTTGCCCTAGCTCCCCTTTCGGTTCCTTCTTCAACATTCACCTGCACCCGCGGAACCTTTAGGCCAACATGCAGCTAACCGAATGTTGGATGGATAACGAGCCCGGTTGTATCCGGTCGGTCGGTGAAGCATGACAGCAAGGTAGTGTTGTTCGATCGTATCGCGTTCGCTTCAAGATTCTATCAGCTTTATCGATCGTTAATTATCGACCACCGCCTCTTGCAAGGTATGGTGGGTTCCACGGACTGAGTGGGGAGGGGTGAGAAAATACGTTAACTTGAGAGGTTTAAGGGTAAAGACTGATTTCATGCAACCTACTTATACTCACAAATGTGATGTGCGGGAAAATCGTTATCATTACGAATAAATATACTTAGCTTTAACCATCAGAGTATCGTTGGTGGAAAATTAATTCATTTAACCGTTACCCATACGTCCTAAACACGATTGTATAGGGAAAGTTTATGACGTCATTCGTTGATATGACCTATAAGAACGTTAAGCCAAGAAGAGAAATTGAGACATTAGTGTGATTGAACGATTTGATTAATTTGTACCAGAAATAAACATGAATTCAGTATGCTTTAAGTGTTAATTGGAAAACGGAATAAGATGTTTGTTTTTTAAACATTGTAAATAAATTATTTGAATACGCTTGCTATTTTCTTGTTATTTCCATTTAATTTTGGAACAAGAGGATTTGACATATACAGATCTGTTCTGTATCTGTTGGTGTATGTATGTGGTAGCAGCGTCGGTCTTACATCAGGGCTGGACTGGGTATCAAATCCCCGCCCGGACCGTCTACCCGTAGCAAGGACTGAATATCGAGCTACGTGGTAAAAATAGGTCTAATAAGTCAGAAATGGATGGCATGACCTTCCAGGACGTTATGCTAAGAAGAGAGAAATAGTACTAAAACTCTTATGCTCCCCAAGAACTCTCGTGTGCAAACTATGGAAAGTCTGTTTTAAGTATTTGGTGTTTGGAGAAAAGGAATTCCGGATAATTCGGTTGTGTATTGGAAGATGTTTTCAGGATCCACTATAAAGACGAATTCTAACTGTCAGAATTCCTACGAATTATGAACTATGAGAAACGATTTAAAATCACCAAGGTTTTTCGATTTCTTACAAGGCAACTTCAGTACTAAAACTACTATTCAAGATTCGATTTGGATCAAGATTGCAGAAAAGACTTCAATTAAAATACAAGAAAAGGTAGAATTATCAGGCTAAGACCTTCACAGTTGTAGTTGAAGAAAACTAGCAAGAGGAAGAGCATAAAAGACTCCAGATGTTATCAGATTAAAACTAGTCGACCATTAAAGCTGCTATCAACTATTCGCATGAAAAGATAAGGTGTGACAGGTTCAAACTAAACCAATGGTGTTGATGTGTCCTTCAGAATCGGAGGGCCGTTGTAGCAGTACAATAGTACCAATTTTTATTGTTCCTGCAAATAGCAAAGTGAAGAAATAATGATTTTTTAAATCAAGTACAGTGGTAAATCAAAAACAGTGGTAAAGTATTGTACGACAAATCACAATATTGGTTACCAGTCTCAATTCCTGGATTCACCTTTTTTCTTCAGTTTTGGAACCAATATATAAAGTACAGTAAACTAAGAATATTTTTAATAGTAAAGGTATAACTATACTTAAAACTTTAAAGGAAAAATGTCATTCTATATGCCTTTGATAGAATAAAACATTAAAACCCGTTTACCGCTTTCCTTGTTCACGATTTGCAGAACCACCACCGCATTGCATATATAATTTTCAAACCAAACAAACCATCCTAACCATATACCATCAGAAGCATATGATACTATGTAGCATTTTTTGTATTGTGCATAAATCCATGACAATGTAATCAAATGAAAAGTATGGCGGAACATTAGCAAAAAAAACTCACCTCGGAACAACAAAGGTTAACCCATTCGAAGCTCAATATCATCACGCCAGGCACACATGTCAGTGTGTGGTAACGTTTTGCGACGTTAGCTTTCCATTGGTTTAATATTTCAATATTAGTCAAATACAACCGATTGACTCGCGACGCTAGTCGAGAGCAAAATCAATTGGAAGCTAAACCTCCAGTCTCCCGGTACTGACGGGGCGAAAACCCCCTCCTCCTTTTGCCACCCACAAAACAAGGTTTACGCAAAAGATGAAACACATCATCAAATTCCCAACATCCAGCAAAACGGTACTGGCAGACCAAAGTAAAGTCTGGCACGACAACAGAGCACCAGCTTCGTCCCGATGGGAGGAACGATACATCCTTGTCAATATTAGCAATTTAAATACACATTGCCCCAAACGTTTCGATTCCAACCCTCCATTCGCCCATTCCGCAAGAGCAGTACGCATCGAATCGCAAACGATTGGGTAGCGACCAGAAATACGATGTGGGAGTTTTGGGGCCACTTTCCGTGTACTAAAAAGTATAACAAAAAAAAAAAACACAGAAAACACATCCAATGCAACCCCTTTTTGGCCATCGACCGGGTTGGCCTACGTTTCTAAATTTTCCCTCTGTTAATACCTTCGTTTACTTGGCACTTGCTTCCACCGTTTTCCCTTCCTCTTCTTCCCCACCTTACACCGAAATGCTACGGTTCAGGGAAAGTTTATTCCGGACATTTAAACGAGCTTTTCAAACCATCCGTCGACCAACTAGGCATCGCGGTCGGCAGCAGGCATCCAGCCGTGTACCCCGTGGGTGAAGTGTTTCGACAATTTATTCGACGATACATTACAAATGATTGATTTCGGGACGAGCACGACAAGGACGACTGTGTTTCGATGTATTTTGTTTCCTCGCCTTCCCTCCGCACCCCTTCTACATCGGTTTTTGGGCCGTTCCGCAATCGAGGCGGAAAAACCCCATTTTCATGTCCTACGCTTCGTGCGAACTTTCTTGCGGGCAATTCCACCCGCTGCTGCAAAGGTGGAAGGGCCCGTCCTGCGCAAACAAATCACAACTGAATTAGGATGAATGGTGAAGTATTTGGTTGAATTATGGTTCACAATTCGTTTGGGGACGCGAGACGCTTGCGGGTTTCTGTGGTGTCGTCCTGCTGGGTTTTTTTTCAGTTTTGAGGTTCAAATGAGCGTCTTCTTACAATCGTTTCAATCAAAGGCAAGACGAAACGAGCGGTGAAGTGTTTTGTTGTTTTCCTTACCGAAATAGAATATAATTAATGTACCCCTTTTGTTGTTAGATGATGAAACGATTCAATGGTTTGTAGTTCACCGACAGCAATGTGTTCTGTGCGAAATGTTTGAGTGACTAGCAACAGAATGTATTGTTAGTTATGCTTTTATAAATCCATTTAACTAGTGAGAAAGAACATAAAGCATTGTAAAGCATTTTTAAATGAGTCACGATGGTTGTTGAATGTAGAGGGTGTATATTAAATTTTTTATAATAATTTAAAAACCAGGCGACAGATTGTCATGTCTGGTTTTATTTTATAGACACTATAAAATAAAGGAAACTCCGTCGTCGAAAGTAATATCCAAGGATGCAAAAGCTATAGATATTGTTTTTTAAATTTTGTAACAGAAATTAAAATATTTGACGCTTGTTTTCTTGGTCTGATCTAGGTCTTCTTCTTCTTCTTGGCTTAACGACCTTTACAGGTCACGCCGGCCATTTCTGGCTTACTAGACTTATTTTACCACGTAGCCGGATAGTCAGTCCTTGCTACGGGGGAACGGTCCGGATGGGATTTGAACTCGGTCCGGCCGTGTGGACTGGCGCCGTTTTATCACATGCACCACCGGACCGCCCCGATCTAGGTATTGTTGCTAAATATATGGAGAAACTCAAGTAATAAACAAATTTCTTCCAATTCAAGAATGTCTAATTTGACAGTGCAGAAGTCGAGAATCAGACACACAGGCCATGGAACAGCAACAACAGCGCTAACGAACCGACGAACCCACAAACCCACGAACCGACGAATCGATGAACTGAGAACTGAACCCATGACCATCTGTGTTGAAGTCAATAATCAAACGCATAGGGCCATATCACAATCTCGAATTTACGCACTTACGTATGCACTTTCATCATTTACCGAGGGCGGTGTTTTATGTGATAAACGACGCCGGTTCCACACGAGAGGATCGGATATCAAATCCCATCCGGACCGTCCCCGCGTAGCAAGGACTGACTAAGACCGACTAAGCGGTAAAAGGTCTACTGACTGGTGTTTTGTTGATGTATTGGTTTGACGCAATGACGTCCATAACACGCGAGCGACGATGTGTTGAGCCAAAATGACGGAATTAAATGAGTCGAAGACCGTAGTGTTTGCAACAACGTCTGTATAAGTTTCGATCCGTTACCTGAATGCCTTCAGTTTAACCATAATACATTCTATTTTCATTACCTGGTTGTTGCAAAACGTTAAAGCGAATAACACTTGTATGTGATAAATGCAATGAAAGACCTATAACCTGGAACCCATTTACATATTTCCCAGCCAGCAGTACATACATTTATGGATGCAGCTGCGTTCTGCATCATTTAACACGCATACAAATGATAAACCCAACCCTTGTTATCTTGTTTACATTTCAACAGTTCCCATCAAGTCCATCAGCAAGGTGAGAGCAAAACAAACAAAAAATCCCTCTACTTTCCATTGTCCACAAAGTCCTGGGAAAGAATAATAGAGGTGCATGCGCGTTTGTAAAGCTTGATCAAACCAAACACAGCATTAAAACATTTCATTAACGTCGTAACGTACGTATCCGTTTCCTTCCATCTTTCGCCACATAATTGACAAATGGCTTACGACTCGATGCCCGGGACGCTCATTTGCACCTTCCTAATAATCCAATTAATTTAGCCCGAGGTCCTTTCGGCAAACAAGATTATCCTTAAACCGAAACGATCCCGACTCCCGTGCCACTTCGGCCCTCACCGCCCCATTTTGCCTTATGATTTGGTAATTTGATTCTAGAGAATTTTCCATTCCGTTTCCGAGGGAGCCGAAGGTGCAGCAAACGAGTGGTGTGGCCGTCTGTATGATCGTACCGCTTGCCTTGGGTACATGTGCACATGCTTTCTTACCATTTGCTACCATTCGGAATGGCTACAAAATGGTATCAGACTTTTCGTACGCTTCGATATCGTCACGACGTCTCCAGCATCCAATCAGGGTGGACGAAATATTTATAATCCTACAACCGATTGATACCAACGGACCGACATAACAGGGGCGCAAAGAGTATTGGAACGATTTTGCCTGCTTTTTTTTTTTGTTCGATAACTGTGTGCACGAAAGGTTGGGAGTGGGTTTACTTTTCTCGGGGTTTTTCTTTTCTTTCTTTTTTTCTTTCATTTCTGTTCGTACGTTGTCGTGTGTCATTCCGGTTTTGATAAAATGCCACAGCCGGTTCGGTGCGGATTCTGCATTCGACAGGTCTTGGTTCTGCAACGTCAAGCACTCTGACGCTCGCTGGTCTGGTCTTCAGCAAAAAAAACCTGCAAGCAGCAGCTTACGATCCGTTTTTCTTTTGCCTTTCGAAGAAAACCGAACACTACGCGAACAGTTGTCTGTTCCAGACGCGCCGTGAGCTACAACTGCTCTTAAGATCGAACGTCTTAGTTTTGCCGTTCCTTACGTACACTTGAGTGTCGGTTGTGGATGTGTGGATGTGTGTCTTTAGAGATATTTTTTTTTGCTCAGCGAAAAGATTCACAAAAACTGATAAAACTGTGCCGTGGCGAAAGGAGAAAGTTTTACCTCGAGAAAGAAATACGAATCCCGAGACCCGTTCGCGGGCCTTCCTGTCAGACCCCTCCGCTAACCGAACGACTACGAGATCGAAGAAATCTGTGTTCTATGTTCGCATCTTTCGCGTTCTACCGCGGCTTCGCGGACGGTTCCCGTAAACCGAGGTCAGAACAAAGAGTCGTCGTACTCTTACGGTAGCGGTGTGGACGAATGTGCCCCCTTTTTGAGGGGAGGGACGGCAGAAAAGGGAAGGTACCCCGATGGGAGATCAGAAAAGATAAGTTTCACTTCAAACAAGTTTTGCGAGCAACTCAATCAACCGGTTAAACGAAACCTTTCCACTTCCAGACGCAACCGAGCTGAAAAGGCGGTAGCTTCCTCCTTTTTTGTTGTTGCTGCACTCCCAATGTGCGTCTTTCGCGCCGTGGTGAAGTCAGCTGTGTGCAAAAAGCTGTTTTCGAATGACTAAGCATTCGCGTAAAGCACTGCGTGTTATATGTTTGTTGGGCGTGTTATTGAAGCTTATCCCGAAAACTTGTCCCACTACTATTGCATCCCGTGCTGTGTACCTTCTTCAAACGCAAGTTCTAGCTGTTGTTGTTGTTGCTGCTGCTGCTGCTGTTGCTTCGGAAGGTAAAGTTTGTGGAGTGTTTGGCAGTGAGGTGAGGTTCGTTTTATCAAACAATTATCTGATCCACTTCCTAATCGTAGTGCGGAGTGTGTTCAAACTTTTGCCTGTGTCTGTCTGCACTGATTTAGTGTTTTTGGGGATTCCGTTTGGCGGAGGAGCGTTTTTTTCTGCTTGAATGTCTCACGACGTGGAGGAGGATTTTGTGGGACGATGATTCGTTTGTTGGGTGATTGGTTACGTGAAAAGATTACTAAAGTAATGTAGCCCATGTTAGGGTGAAGTTTTGGAAATGATTATGATAATGCTAATCGTGATCATGCTTGTGAATCAAGTGGTTGAATAAATTAAAGCAAGATTAATGTTAAAAAAAATCCTTAAAAGTCCTTTTTCGCTTATCGAAATGCGATAAATAAAAGGAAAAAGTATATGAATAAGAATTTTCCACATTTTTTATGTTATGAACAGATTTGTTTTAAATCAAAATAAATGTAAAAACTTTTTTCAATATAAAGTATTTTTTCACACGTCG
The DNA here is from genome assembly GCF_943734845.2 of Anopheles funestus. Classification (NCBI taxonomy): domain Eukaryota; kingdom Metazoa; phylum Arthropoda; class Insecta; order Diptera; family Culicidae; genus Anopheles; species Anopheles funestus. Next base: position 20,982,324 of record NC_064598.1, read on the forward strand.
TGCTGGAAACCCTTGCGATTAATTTAAGCAAATAAAAGAATATATTTTCTGATTTTAAAAAACCAAAGAGGAGACTAAGTATTTGTGAGGTGTTTTCCCCATCAACCCTTTTTACACTGCTACGGGTATTTTTCAAAACAAACAAAAATGTAGGTATGTTGTTAAAAAACGGACGACATAATGCTTACAATCACATGCTCAGTTCATTTCAAGTCAAAGGACCATTACATGCAACGCAGAGGAGCGACTGTGATCTAAACTTACTCAAAGTATAAAGCACATTGTTACCGAACAACGGAGCACTTTTTTTATAACAGTTGCCTCCAACTGTTCTCCTTCCGACAGTGATTTGATTTTCTTCAATTTCGATTATAATACTATCAATAAGTCAAAGAGAAAGTTTCATTCCTACAGGGAAGGCAAACGCAATGCCGGATGAAAGGGTTTCACGCAGAGACGAGATAAGTTTTCATTGGATCATTTGTTTTCACACGAAAAATATTGAACGAACAATAACCGTCGAACAACTTTCACGTAAAACCGATAGATATGGTTTCGTAGCATCATCACCCTTTGTGTCTAGTTTTTCCTTCGTATGTTTTGTACAGTAGCCAACAAAACATTGATGATTGGGTGGATCACGGGAAATGTCTTTTCCAGGTAACGAGTTGTTGTTTGATCCACATTTGATACGTTTTTCCTGAAAAATGCTATCAAACTTTTACAGCTGGTACACATATTGATACGTTTTAGGTAGGATATTTCAGAGATTTGTTTTTATTAAGGAAAAATTGAGTTAAAGTGTTTAGAAATTTTTGCTAGTAAAATATTATAAATACGTCTTAAGTTTGAATTCATTGACATGTTTTAAAAATAAAATAGAATTAAAATTAAATCAAATTATTTTTAAAAACCTCACTATAATCTTCTCTATGCTTTATACGGAATACGAACAGTCTGTCAGTATCGTTGAAAGCTGTATCAATCAATGCATGCTTTCGAGCAAACTCAAAACCCCCACCTGCACAGAGTTCCTATGCTTCGACAGATTGCCGTTCGTTAGAAAAACTATTTCAATTAATTCCCAAAGTTATCAGTCATTAAGTTGCTACTTCCCTGCCGTAAGCTGCCCCAGTCAACCCGAGTGGGCTCCAATCAAACCGGCTATGGAGTGGCAAACAGAAACCAAAACTTTCTACCCTCGGCCGTCGGAATCTTCCGTCGGCTTTCTGGTTCGAATCTTCAGCTTTGGTGATTATGGTTGAGGAAGGAACCGATGGTGCAGGATTGTATCCTTGCGTTCGTTGGCATCAACAACAAAAACTCCCTAGCCGTTGCGATGCCGTGAGATATGCGGGGATAGCGTAACGCAAAAGGGCGTAAAAAGAAACTTCCCAACAAACTAATAACATCGTCGAAGGTTCTTTGCTACGGGGAACGGATTCGATCGAAGGTGACATATTTACAGTGTGTTGCGAAATTCGGTAGGTTGGCCTTTTCGATGGAAACAATCTGAACGAGTAGCAACAACAACAACAAAAAAACAATCAATGGGAATCTGTACAAGTAGTCAAACAGTGTAGGCAGACGATGGTTTGAGTGAATGTGAATGTTTTCGTTGATAATAGTTTGAGGATGCGACCGATGGTAGAAGAGAAGAATGGATGATATTCCTCGAATGGGTACCATATTGTTCACCGAACATCAGTGCTGTGCCTTATGGGCCATTGCCGAAATATCCTTTTTAATCGATTCAAACCACCACACATTGTGGGACAGTAGGTGACAAGCACGCGCAAGTTACATAATGTCTGTGGGCTTTCGGAAAGAACCTTCCTTTTGATTGTCTTATGTGTTGGTGTTGATGGAGGTAATTATATTCGGTTATGAACAAAAAGTGAGAAATTCAAAGTGCTTAGAAATATCGATGATTTATAGTGACGCTGATGGTTTTTAAATAATTTAAAACAAATTATAATACTTTTTTTTTTGTTAAACCAATCCACACACACGCGTATTTCATGCACCTTTTAAAATAATCATTTTAACCTTTGTTCTTTTCACAATCTCTATTGTGCGAGCCTATTAAAGTTAAAATATATTATCCAAAAGCAATAAATCTAACGCAACCCGTGTTAGCCGCTGTGTTGCATGAACCGCGTTAGCCACGGTGCTTCCCATCGAAACATTAAATTATGTTGGGTGGAAAGCCACTGGCTTTAAATTTACGCATGTTTGATGTCACGAAAACATGAAAAAGAGAAATCCCACAGGTCAAGTGCAACACATTTACCATGACGGCCATTAATCATCGTACGAAAAGTGGCAAAGCAATCGGTAGGGCAAACGCAAAACAAGCCATACAAAGGCAACCAAACAAAAAAAACCGCTCCCATTGAAACGCCAAACGATCCGCCACGTTCTGTAATGGACATCATCATTTTTCACCAGTCTCTTCCTTCGACCCGAAAGCCACCGTTCCTTCGCTTCACTTACCGTATCGTTTTGAGGGAGGGACCATCGGACCCAACCAAAAGCAGTGCATAACTCTTTGCGCTCATATTCGTTGCCTCTTATCGTTGCAGATATTGAAAACATTCCCGTGGTCAAGTACGTAGCGGTAGCGGGCAAAAACATTACCCTCGACTGTCCGGGCGTTAACGAGCGTTCGCTGGTGGAGACGCTGGTTTGGCGTACGTCCCATACCATAGCCGAGTACGTCAACGGTTTACCATTGGTCAGCAATCAGCGGGTAAGTTGTACGAACGCTGTTTATCGCGTGTATTATGTCGGGCAGGTTACTATATGTATGCGACGGATATTAAAGGTGTACACAAAACAGGAAGGATGGTAATGAAAAATTTGGCTCATCTCCTTAATCTGCTTGTGGCGATGAAGATAAAAGGTCAGCAGCAATATGTTTCTTTTTTGTGTGTTTGTGCGGAATGTTTTGTGATGGAAAGCGGCGTAACAATGACTATATTCAGACTGCTTTACTTCACTTTAATGAACATTTTATTCGTTGTAACCATATTTAAGTAAATCATGTATATTATTGTAAACAGTTTTTGTAATACCTAGGATTTAAATCATAGTGTGAAAATAATTCTGCAATTTCGCATTAGGCCTTGCTGTAATGTACAACGTTTGTTTTAATCCAGCTCATCAGCTATTTATTTGATTTTTTTTTATATTATATATATTTCATATAAAGTAAATGCGAGGAAATAAATTAAATAAACGCTATTCACAGAGTCAATATGTTAGTAACAGAGTCAAACATGTGTCCGCTACTGGGCGTCTGCATTTGTGATTTGATTTCTAGTAAACTACCAGGCGTCTCCATTTGTGACTTTTTTTAGAGTAAAGTACCAGGCGTCTCCATTTGTGTTTTTTTTGTAGTAAAGTACCAGGCGTCTCCATTTGTGATTTTTTCTTAATGAAGTACCAGGCGTCTCCATAATGTGCTGTTAACTGTTTCGAAGCAATGGAATTTATTAATACCTTCTGTGTTGTATACCTCATAACGTTTAATGGCTGATATGCTGCAAACTTTCTAAAAAAAACCTTCAGAGTACTTTAAACCGCTTGATATTTGTTTAAAGCACTTGATAGTTCAACATATGCAATCTTTAAAAAAAAGCTTCAATTGATACTAGTTAATGGATTTGTAAATGCCATTTACAAACTTTTTTCTTAAGGTTCGATAGATTTGTTGGGATTTTTTGTTTCCATTGTGTGAGAATAAAATTACTTGCCTTAATGTGTTTGCAGAGCGTCTACTCAATAAAGCTCACCCATTAATCCACTGTAGGTGCTTTTCATGCAAGAATAACTCTCTGCGTTTACTGCCAACTGTTTACTTTCTTTCATTATGCTCTATTGCTAGTACGGTACGGTTTACTATGGCACTGTTATCGCGCACCATCCATGAGAAAGCGTTGTGCGTGTAAGATTAATTAGTGCGTCCGCCGCACTCGGCTAGCAAATATCCTAATGAATAGAATTAGTCCAATCGTCTACATTTCACCAAGCATTCCATGCAAACGTGCCCAATCACGGCGTACCTACAAAGCACACTTCATCCGCACAGCTTAGTGCTGCTTGAGCAGCTATTAACGCTCAAAACCATAACCCATAAGCTGCCCGTCCGGTCACCTTGGCATCCCATTCATTACCGTGCAAAGCTGACGGTTGGTTTGCTTGTGCGAAATTTCGCTCATTTATCCCAAGCCAGAAGACACTGACATCCATTGCTGACCTTTTCCTTCCATGTACGCCGTTCTTCACTCTCCCTACGGTATGAGGTGCTGCAAGAAAGTAACAACAACGACGATGAGGACGAAAAAAAACCTTCCCAACACATCCGCATTCAGTGAAATAATGATGTAACTCATCATTTCGCTTCACATTCTGGCCCCGGGAACAAAGGTGGACCCCGAGTGTAATGATGATGTTCGAGTGTAATTATCGTCAGCTTTATCGACACATTTCTGCTCTGACACTCGTGTGTTCCCTAGCACACCGCTTGACTGGGGGTTGCGTCTATTTTTTTGCTGTTATGTCACCTGCCCTTGTGCGTTTCCGACCGTCCCCCGTACGTGAAAGGGGGGATATTCCCTTGTGCAGTACACTAATTACTACAACGGCTTCTTTGTTATTACCCTTTTTGCTCGTTTCAGCTCACACTGGTGGTTGATAATTTTAGTTTGGTTCTCAGCCCTGCCACCGCTTCCGACACGGCTGAGTACAGCTGCCTGCTGAACGATCGGCACAGTCCGGACGCCATCGTTGACTTGCTGGTACAAGGTAAGTACGGTACAAAATTCTGCGTACCGTTGCACCGGCATGGATGGGGTGGAACCGAGAGACACCTTTCCCACCTTATCCCCATTCCGGCACAACGAACCCGGTACGAAACATTACGAGGTGACAGCGAAATCTCCGGCAAACGTTGCCAAAGCACGTGAGACATGCGGACGGTACAGATTGTCGGCATTCTTCTGGCCACCGCTGGCTGACAGGAGAAAATGTATCATTTTACTTCCTGGCTGCCCGAAGTCTAACGAACCGACGTCTTGCCCCAGCCCCATATGACCGGGCGCTTGTTTTCTTAATGTTTCCAAAGATCTGGCTTTTGCCTTAACGTCTACTGCTCTTCTGCTTGTTACTTCACAGATGTACCTGACCCGCCCGGACGTCCGCTAGTCGTAAGCTTCACGTCACGTTCGGTCGATTTATCCTGGGCCCACTCGCAGGATCCCCGAAATGCACCGGTTACAAATTTCATCATCGAAACAAGGTACGGGGGGAAAACGCAAGAGGGAAACCCATTTCGTCGACATTATGTTTAGATTTACACCGACTTGCCATAGCTCCCGCATCCCGTGTTGCACGTCGTCCGGGAGTAATACTTTCCCCGGGAGGGAGCGAGCTGCTAGAATATTTATTTTACAACCTTTTTCCTCTTCAGAAACACAAAAAAAACAAGGAAGAAAAAAAATCGAAAATCCCACTAAAAAGCTCGGTAGCACATACCTTCGCAAACAACGAGTTAAGTGTAAGATAAATTGATTCCACTGGCAACTGGTTTCGCCGGTGGTTGTACATGCCGGCGGCTGACGTTGGTGTGGCGGTATTTTCACCACCGGCGCCGGCCGGATGCCCTTGTGATACTATAAATTTTCTTTCAGTATTGATTTAGGCATGGCCGGGTAAGAGAAGGTCCCGAGAATTTATGGTAAAGTGTTGAGCGTGTTTGTGTAGAAAGAGTTGTCTTTTGCATTGAATGAAAGCGAAGTTGGGCGAGTTGTTAGGACGGGCCTTTGGCAGATCAATAACCAAAGGTAAACACTTGAATAGGAATTGGGAAAGAAGTGTATCGCTGTTTTTTTTTTCGTCTCTTCCTCTTTCCTGAAGTACTACCTCGGGGGGTTTGTTGCGTTGAATGAAAAGAAGTAATGAATGAAGACTTTACTGCGTGTACATTATGGGAAATGTAATCCATCATTAATTTTCATCATACCGGTAATTTATTTTTTGATCGTTCAAAAAGCAATTTGTCATTTTGCTGTGTCTTCTACATTATGCATTATAATAGGAAAGATCTTTTAATACTTAAGGTAGCATAAATTAAACATTAAAAATAATATACATACCTAAGTTTAAACTTGGAGTAAATAAACTGTTCAATCGGTAAAAATCTAAATTTTCAGCCGTTTTATATTCAACGCTTATAAATTTATAATTTTATAAATATACGCTTATAAATATGCCTAATTTTCCTCCTTATACTTTGCCTTATCCCGACATGTAGATACTTTAAAAAGTATGGTACCCAGAATATGGTTCCAAATGCAAAGTTCACGTACAATTATTGACTCACAACAATGGGATAAAAATGTGCGAGTTTAGAGGACAATCAGTTAAAGCTTTTCTGAAAATTCATTATGTTAAATTGTACCCAAAAATACAATTCCCAAAATCGGGAACAACAAACTGTACAAAAAGACTTTATGCTCTCTCTCCAATATACTTGATTAACGATTATAATGGAACTCCCGAAAAAGTTTCGTTCTCTAGAATATCACAGTCAAATCTGAAATTCACGGAATATTTCTGTTAGTTACAAATTGATAAGTACAAAGTTGGTTTACCATTTTTAGCGAAAAATAGAACGTACCTTTTCATACTCAAACAATAATTACAATTTCCGGTACAGTTTTCCTAGTACATCGAAAAGTGTTTTAGAAAGATTTTATACTCAATCATGACACTTTGGATTTTGTTTGAATTTCAGGACAAATATGTTGAAATTATGTTTCCCCACCACCCCTTTTCGTTGTTGCTTTTTTGTGCTCTCTAGTTCCATGAAATATCCCCTGTGGGCATAAATATAGCAAAAAAAAACCCCGATTCCATTCGTAAGCTCTGGCAAATCTGCATCCCGAGCGAATGAGCATTAGCCCAAAAAAATTGGAAACTTTCGGAAAACACCCCATATTGTGCGCCAACCGAAAGTTCGGCCGAATCTTTTGTTATTATTTTCCACCTGGCTCACGGAGAAAAGACAAACACGAACTCGAGAAATGCGATCCTCCCGGAACACGCACAATCGCGCACATACGCCTTAGGTACGCATTCACAGCGAAGCGTAGAACACATGTCCTCCACTTCGGATGCGGCAATATTGGTGAACGGTGCTAAGCCCGAACGTGAAGACGGGTGGCATAGGTACGTTCTTAAAATGGGGGAAATGAGGGTGAAGAGGAGGATTATCAAACATTTCCCTACCCTGTTTTAAGGGAACGTACACTTTCTTCACTGGCTGGTTGGTGGTGTCGTAACAAAAGTTATCTCTATCAGCGCCGGAAAAGTGGGAAATTGTGCCCCACTTCGGTTTTCGCCGAAAACCACAACCAAGATGAAGCACGGTGGCACGGTTGGGTGAAATTTTTAATCTTCCCATAATACCTCAGCTTCGCAACGAGATAGGCTTTCGGTTTATGTGTCTTGGCTTGGTGGGTTCGTTGTTCGTAGTTTCGGTTTTACTTTCTGTTTTGTTTTTTGCTCCATGTTTATTTGACGTATGTTTGCCTTCCGTTCCGCGTTAAACGGGAAGTGGGATGGATTTTTGTTTTTCGTTTTTTTTGTTACTTCCCTTTTCCGTACCCATTCTATTCTCAGGCAACCGACCAGCTCTGTAGCTTTCTCGTCTGTAAACGTATACAAAAAAAACGTATCGTGTAGGAACAGATCAAAGTGAGAAGGAGAAGCAGAAGTAGAAAAAAAAAACACATTAAATCCATCGGGAGGAGGTACGTGTGGAGACTGTATTTCGTGGTATTTTTGTTTTCGAGTACACCGATGAGTTGAAATTTATGACTTTTTGGGCTACACCTCTCGTGGTGGATCGCGAATGTTTCCCCCCCACACTCCCAGTAACACGTGCAACCGAATATTGGCTTGTTTGCTGACGGGTAGAAGCTCTTATCACAACATTGGTTTGTTGCCCGTACTGTGAAAACGAATTTGTTAAATGCATTTTCCCGGCAAAGCATGGCTTCCCATGGTAAAAATGGTAAAAATTAATACCGGAATGGGAAAGGATATCTAGTGATAAGGAAATGGTAGGTAGAATCAAGAAGGACGCATAGAAACGTATATTACAATCTGTAATGTATGCTTTTGGTGTAGTTAAATCCGAAATTATTTAAATATAATCCAATTTGGAAGATTGTTTGTGCTTTGTAGACGGCCAAAAAAGACTCTCCGAATTAAATCGTTTCATGTGATTTTCATGACGTAATTACAACACCCAAAAAATCTAATTTCAATCAAAAAAGGAGTTAAAATATTCATAATAGCAGGTGGTTGAGTTTGAATATTAAATTCAGTTTAAAACTTAATTTTGATATCCGAAGCCACACATTAGTAATGTTGAACCGTTTGTGTTTATAGATCGAATATGTTTGTTTTTTTACAAAGCTACATCTCTAATTAAATCGATTCCCATATTTCTTTGGGGACTTGTTAACTGATTGATTTGACACTTTCATCAGATCGTGGATTATGCAGGTCTAATGGGCTGCCGCATACTCTGCTAAAAGAACGATACTTGGAGCATCGTTCATAGGAGAAATATTTGGAACCAAATTGGAACGGTTTCTTTTGAGTGATCCTTTATAGTTTATGAAATACCAGTGAACACATCACCAAATCCTTTTTTTTATGTCGCCTTGAAAAATTACGCATATTGTTATATTTTTATTAACTATTTGTGAGGTATTTTTGAAAATTAAACCAATTTTAAGTGGAATATTTAACATTGAGTTACTCATGTTTTATTTTCATATTTCTCTCATAGAATTGACGCAATGACTCATGGTGAAACATAGCAATAATTGTTTCACTATCAACATACCAATAATATGCCCAATTAACTCATTTACGCGGCCCGGTGGTGCATGTGATAAACGGCGCCAGTCCACACGGCCGGACCGGGTTCAAATCCCATCCGGACCGTCCCCCCGTAGCAAGGACTGACTATCCGGCTACGTGGTAAAAATAAGTCTAGTAAGCCAGAAATGGCCGGCGTGACCTGTAAGGTCGTTAAAGCCAAGAAGAAGAAGTAACTCATTTACACTTAATTGTCGTAAAAGCGATAAAAATATTTTCTAAAAGAACAATCACATTAAATCGATATCGTTCACGTTGCCTTAAATATATGTGTTATATTGTATGTAGATTCAATTCGAACTCAATTTAAGAATTCCTTTGAATTCGGTTTTCTCTTTTGTAATTGATATTTAATAATTCATTGTAACCCGGTCACTACATGCTTTGCAATTGTCGCGTTTGCGGATGCTGCTAACGTTAGCGCAGATTTGTGCGTTTTGTTTTCTTGTGTGTTTGGCGCTGGAAAATCTTGTCATAATTGTTCCGGTATCATTAACAATGCAGCAATATTTGAGTGAAAAGAAACTTATTTCTACAAATTCGCATTAAAATACATCAATTTAAAAATTTTGCAAAATTTCCCCCAAAAAAAAACTAAGGCTTAGGAAATTTTCAAATTTATAGAATGTTTTTAATTTTTTTATTATATTTTATTCTTTTTTCATTTAAAGCATTGTTTGAGTGAAAAAAAAATTATTTCAACCAAATAAGGCTATAGCCTCAAAATATTCAAATTTATAGAATTTTATTTTTTATTTTTTTTACTCTTTTTTTATTTAAAGCAATGTTTGAGTGAAAAGAAACTTATTTCAACAGCCATTCTTCAGTTTTAAAAATAGTATTTACATTCACAATAACTATAAGCAACACGTACGTACCTACTTTAAAAAAATCACTCGATTTTTTTAAACAAACAGCGACTTTTGATAATTTTTTTTGTATGGAGTTTCGCAAAATTTTTCTGAATCGCGTTCGCAAACGCGCCAGTTGCTAAGCGGTTAGTCACGAGGTAATGTGTGTCATTTTCTCACACAATTTTGATAAAAAAAACAAACGCAAAATGTATGAAACCAATTTCCCCGTTCAAATAATGGCAGCGTTCAATAAAAATTACACTTTTTTGTCATCTTTAAATATTTCGTTTCATCACAAATAAAAACTTGCACATCCAATTCCGGTCATGTGTAATACATTCTACTTCCTGCTTATTTGTTTCAGAATTGGCGAAAATGGTGAGTGGGAGCTGGAACCACCGATACACACGAAAAGCAGCCAGGCCGCACATCAGGTGACAGGGCTACAGCCATTCACCGTTTATAGCTTCCGGGTTATCGCCGTCAACAAGCTTGGCCATAGTCAACCGTCAAAAGAATCGTATTACTTCGTTACATTGCGTGAAGGTAAGTTTCCACCGTACGAATCTGCCTGCCTGGAGGTGTCTCGGACGGAATGTTTCTTCGCACGCTTCACCATAATTCAGCACCAACGTTCCACGTAGCACAAAACCTGGCCCCTGTTGTGGCATCCAATTAAGCTGTTCAAATTGGCAAGGCCTTTCCTTGCTAGACGCACAATTTAAAATGACCTTCGGTAGAGGAATGTCGACCATGGGCGGTAGGGATTGGCAAACCATCCGAATGTTGGACGACCGAATTTGAAGGCTCGTGGCAAAGTAACGCTTAAATGCCGCCGCGTACGGTAAGCGTGAAATGTCTGTCCTTAGAAAAGCGTCCTACGGTCGGCGGTCGTAATTGTTGAATAAATTTAAATACATTGAATACCTGCCCACGTCCGTTCGTATTGAGTTTGGTGGCGAAATGTGTTTTTTTTTTTCGTTGCTATTGCTTTGTTTCATCTCAAAGCAGTTGATATTTACGCGATGTCCGGATGGAGTCGTGCTGTCGGTTCTAGAGCAAAAGCCCCAAAACGCTCAATCGGCACGAAGGAAGGTTCCACTGCGAAGGATTGGACCGATTGTTCGCGCGTCTCGATGTCCGTGAAGCTACGGTAAAGCCGCCGTAGCGTGAAAATCAATTAACGCTGCCGTAAGTGTCAGACGAAGCTGCTTAATTTTTGGACGGCCCAGTCCCAGTCGGTTCCGTTTTTCGCGTGGAAAGTGAACGATAAAAGCTCATTTCATTGGAATTGGAAAATGGTTCATTGTGCCGGATTCTTATTTGATAAACGTTTACCAACGAATGGTTAAGGGGATGAACATTTTTGCGAACGTTTAATGATCGTATATCGAATTGTTCTCAGAAAATTTTAATTTAAACAATTTTTTAATTATCTTTTAACTAGGCCTAAGTTCAATAGTATTTTCACAGGCTCGTTAACACAGCGAATGATCATAATTGTTATTAATAGTAAAACAAAATCAAACATATTCCTCTACACCGCACGCTTTTTTCTCAAAAAACTCTATTATCTATTATTAACATTCAGTAGTGCTTTTAATTAAATTTAATTACCATTAAGTACATTTAAAATCACTCTAGAGAGAGAGAGAGCGAGAGAAAAAGAACAACTAAATGGGCTGGTATTTTGGGATAATTTTTCCCTTCCGGACTTGGCCGGGGCGCGCGTTTTGCGGTTGTATACCACCGGAAACCACATTCTCGGTGAAAGCGGAAGCACACTAAAATAGATAGTCCACCACTGGGGGAACCGGTCCTAATGATCAAACTTACCTAATACCATTACCGACCAACTTAACCATCCCCGTTGTAGCCCCGTTGTGCAACCACCCAGGCTGCCCATTAGTTGCGCTGAGCCATTTTTCATTTACGTATTCTGTTTCGCTAGCTATTGATTTTTTTGTTGTTTTTGTTTCAATTTTCGTTTCGTTACTCACTTTTCAATTTGCTCTCCCATTGCAGCACCGACGGGAAAACCGGTAACAACAATCGCACACAACACGTCCGCCACCTCTGTATATATCTCGTGGAAGGCACCACCGCCCGAATCGATACTAGGCGAGTTTCTCGGCTACCGGATAACGTACCGGCCCCGGGACTACCACACGGACGACGTCAAGGAGATCTACATTCGCGATAGTGCCGTCGAGGTGAGGACGTCCAAATTCGATTTGCTCCGTGCCGTGGGTTTTGCTGGCGCCAGCCGGACCAGTCTGTCCGGCACGATGGCAAAATCGGACTGAAGGGGGTGAAAGGGATGGTGGAAAACTGGAAGAGGGGGTAAGGGGGGAGGGGGGAAAGAGAGTGCATCTTGAGGGGTTGATAGTGTCCAACCCCTAGGTGGAGAAAGTGAACAGCTTTTTTGGTGGAAGTACATGGTTCAACCGTTACACGACGCGACCATGAAGTGCAGCTGCGACTGCAATTGCATCGCAAGTGCACGATGATGCAGATGGTTCTGCACTGGCACATAGTTCAGTAAATTATCCAATTTACAAAACCCCCTTACTCAGGGTTTTGCCTACCCGTTCCGCTCCGCAACACAACGTACCATTGAAGGTAGAGTCCGGGAAATAGAGAAAAGTTTTGCCATAGTTTACCTCAGAAGTGGAACTAGCTAATGGCTAAAAAAGGGGAATAGAACGAAGCAACGAGTAACGAAAAAAAAAGTTAATTTCTAATAGAAATTATCACCGTTTCTCCTGCCCCCACTGACATAAGAGCATAAGGAATAGACCCACCCGTTTTTTTTTCGGTGTGAGGACGAGACTTTCAACCCAAAAAAGTTAATGTTTTTAGTTCGGCTAATCCATTTACCCAGAAACCGGCTGCAAAACCCGAACACTACTCGGCCAAGTACGCGGGTTCGTTAGAGAGAGGTTTGAAGTTGGGAGTTCATTTTTACATGAGATAATTTTGGGAATGGTACCACCCAAAAAGGGAGCGGGAACAAGAACAAGGAATAGTTGGCACAATGTACTTTTTCCATCTTTTTTTTTTTTGGTGTGCCATTTTTTAATAAAGATTTATCTCCATACCGTTTGCCTTTTTTTACACATGTGGAACAGCATGTAGTGGAAAGTTTAAATGCTATTAAACTTGTTCCTTTACGGTAAGGGAAGAACTTTCGACACAAAACAGCTGAGCGTAGGCGCTAAAATGACATACTGGTGGAGGTGCATATGATTGCGGCACGAACCATTAGGGGTTAAACTTGCGAACAATGTGACTAACATATGTAATTTTAAGTTTACTACCATTTGTGTGGCTCAGCAAACAGTGCATTTGTCAATGCTGATCTCTACAACACGAACGATCAGGGGTCGAAACTTGAGTGAAGCTTACCGTTTATTGAAAATTATAGAAAAATCTAAGAATAGTTTGGATTAGCTACAAAAACAAGTAAAATATTTCACCCTTTTTCAAGAAAATTGTAGTAAAATACGTTTTTTTTCTTTTAGACACTATCAGTTGAAGAGGGCGTCTTTAGTTTCCCGTTTGCTGATTTGTCACCCCTAGCGTATGGAAGAATGCTCTGAATGCGCTAGAAATTTCGTCGTGGATACAAATTCCTCCGTGTTCAAGAAAACGATTATGTTTAATATGTAAATATGTCGTTAAATGTCGCAATTTACATAACCCAATATAAGTACGATTTTATCGTTAAATCAAAAGAGAGAAATTGTATCCAGTTGTGGTTAGGTAATTTAATTTCTCTCCATTAAGAAACACACCGCCATCAGCGCTTCATAACTTCAACAATGAAACAGGTGCATAATGTCAATCAATTTCGTAATTATTTTCTCATAACAACCAACATAAATTACTTTACCGACTATTTACTATTTCAACAACCCACTACCAGAGAAGCATTTTGCACAAACTTTGTCACCAATGCACACCAGTTTGCTTCCATACAATCTATTGAAACAGGAATCGGTCGTTTATAAATAATTTACAACGACAAAAAAAAACACACACACAAGGGCACACTTTTTCTATACTATTTATACACACATTTCCGCTATTTGCGATAGGAAAAGTGTTGGTATAAAATGAAATAGCGGAAAAACACCTACATACACACTGCTACGCAACATTACCGGGTGGAAAACCCGTCCCGTCCGATGGGCACGGAATTCAATTAAACTTTACGCCCCAGCGTGATTTGCGATCACTCATTGTTTGCTGCTCATTGTTAATTTTTCTCTGTTTCTTCGTCTTGGTTTTTATTTTCTTCGTTTCGTCCGCTCTATACTTCAACACGATCCCTTTTCTGCTTTAGATTTTTCCAGCGCGAGAATGTTTTCTGCAATCGCTAAGGAAACCATTCTGTTCCGTTTCGATAGCAGCGTACCATTCCGGGCATGTTCCTTCTCGGCGGAATAATGCTTTTGGCGTCGGTATTTGCACAAAAGTCGATGCTCGACATGGTGTTGGGCTGCTGGTTGGGTGCTGCAATAGGCATGGGCCGTCGAACGATACCCCTTTGCCTCTTTTGCTTTCTTATCCTTCATCTTTCCCTTCCGAGGGTCGAGGTGCTGCCGGGCAGAAAATGCATTCATCAGCAAACAATGCATAATAATTCTGTTTACACACGTAAATGCACCCACCCACCTTCCTCGATCACCCTTCCACCACACACCCGAAGGGTTGGCAATGCAGTTGCTGTGCACCGAGTGCACGAACGAAATCCTTCTTTTATAGAACCGTACCTCTCGCCCCATAACGATGGTTATGGCCTTGCACAAAGATCTTGCATCGCTTCTAAATATGGCGCACTGGGTAAGTTTAGATAGCACACGAACTGCTGCTACCAGCATGGCCTGGCAGAACGAACGCCAAAAAGGGCAAATAAAGGAAGTCCCGGGAACAGGTTCCGTTGGTACGAGAGACGAAGATCCTTTCGGGCAGCAGCTGAGAAGCCAGCAGTGTTGGCCGTATGTTTTATGGTTTAATGGCTTCCGTCGTCGCTGCAAGTGGAAAGTCATGTTTTCGGGAGCTTTCGACACGGGTCCGATGATTCGGTTCACCAGCCCTGGTGTTCACCATGTAGTGTCGCAGGTCGCCGGTTGAGGTGATTCGGACGGTGTAGTAGAAAATCATAATTACCACTAATTTAATGGTGCAAATTCTAACCGAACTGTAACTGCAATTTCGACCATTGCGGGTAGTACGGGTACACACACACACCCCCTTTCCCTCTGTCCTATTAGGAAAACTCCAACGGCACCGTTTTGTGTACGCAATCTCGCCCTCTCTTTCCGCATTCAAAACTCACTCCTCTGAATTCTGTTACCGACGAAAAAGGATTAGAAATGTTCAAATATCCAAGGCCGATGCTGGGATGGGAGGAGGTGGTGTAAGTATTTAAGGGTTTATAGGGGTGGGTGGAAAAACCGGGGAAACTGAAAAGTATGAAGCGAACCGTCATCGAGTGGTAGAAAGGGTTTTACATTAATTTCTCTTTCTTACCCACACACACACACGTTCACTCTCTCTTTCTCACACTCTCTGACTCTCTGTTTTTTGGTCTTTCTTTTCTGTTTACCCAACACCGTTACCAGAACCACGAAATTCATAACCTCGAAACGTACACGCAGTATCTGGTCTCGATACAAGTGTTCAACCCGGAAGGATTAGGACCGCCGACGACCGTTCTGGTTATGACAGATGAAGGAGGTAAGTGTAAACCCCATAGATGTTTATGTTTTTTTTTCTTCTCTTTTCGTGTCGCCGTGTTATATTTGTTCATTTCCATTGTTTAACATTGCGCGGCCCTTGTACCGTAAAGAGCGAAAGCCTAATGGAAGCAATTACAAGTGCAACGCAAAATGGATTTTGGGTATCTAATACATACGAAAACAGTAGTAAATGTTTATGTTTAGTAAATGTTTAGAAGATTTTTTTTCACAGATTTAGATAAGAAAGACAGCAGAAGGATCACGATTAAAAATACTACTAAAAGGCAAAAATCATAATTTGTTCGTTAAATATGCTTTACTGTTGATTAGAAGAGTTTTTATAAGAGTGACTTCAATTCTCCATAAATATAGGGTCGACAGACGAATTTTAACTTTAAGCTCATACTAAAAAAAGAACCATTACTATTGACATATTTATATTGAGTAATGGGTATATTTGAAAGTTTTAAATTGAGTCCTTTTTAACAACCGATTCGCTATTCTATTTGGAAATCCCAAGAGCTAAAGAGGTTTGAACTTCTTATAGATCGACCCTGCTGATCTGCTTGTTAAAAATTGTGGTTAAAATTAGTTCAATTTGCTAAATGAGGGAGTTTTACTGGTAAAGAATTGCCAGAGGAGGAAAAACAATAGCAAATAAACGTACATTCTAACTCCTTCAAGTACTGTATTTACAGGATTTTTGTGACCATATTGCGTGTTATTTGAGCGATTTTATGATAAAAGCTCACTAACTTAATTTATCTCATTACGATTGTAACGGTCTTATTGACTTATCTATAAATTGTTAGCTTACTTGTTTTCTCACACGAATTACCAATTGAAAAGCCTCGATAATTCTCCACACATGTACGATTACCTTTTTTGCAAATATCTCAAATTTCCATATCCATTTTTCAAACTTCCGAATCTCAAAAACAACCTAAGAAAAGTATTAGCAGGATTAAAAAAAAATGGAAGCTTTAAAATGTTTAACCTACAAACCAGAAAACAAACAGGAGCCGGCTTATAGAAAAGCATTAGCTGCGGTTTGTGGCTCGTCCTATCTCGTCCACCACACATCGAGGGTGACTCTACACTTTGACTAAATAAGATTACACCCCAGATACGCTCTGAGGTATAAAGGTCGTCTACAAGGTAATATGATATGTTTCAGGATATGAAATACGCAAAAAGGAAGGTTAAAAACTGTATTATAAATGATGTTTATATCGTTTACAACCACTTTATCCAACCAGAAGGGTGTTTTTCCAACAAGAATTACTGATATCAAAATGTTTTGTATTTGTTTGTAAATATGATTAAATGTTCTAATTATAGTGAATATTTTGTTCACTATTCCCAATTTATTTATTATTATTTGTGTTATCATTCACTTCTCTACGGATTAAACGCTCATCTGTTTCCTCGACTCCTAACGAAAGATATTGAAAAAGATAAGTGAGCACCAATATTTTCACGCACATTTGCCATGAATTTAGTTTCTCGACGTGCATTCAATACAAAAAGAAAGGTGTTAAAAAAAAGATTTAAACCATTCCTAACACTATCACTTCCCGGTGGAGAACGTACTGGTGGCAAGTAATATAATAGCACCACTATCCCAAAAAATGCTCATGTCTTTGGAACTAGAAACAAAACCAAAAAAAAAACTATGCCTAAAAAACATTCCATCCGGTACCGGGTACGAATTCTTGTCCGGCATCAGAATATCTATCAAATGGTGCTACCACCGTACCGGGGAAAAGGCTTTTTGGAGTTGGAGTTTTTTATTTTGTTCGTCCTTATTAATTTCACACCTCGTACCTTACGGTACGCTACCAGGAAATAGCAGCAGAAAACAAGCAAAACAAAACCGTTCGTTGTGAACCACGTTTTTTTCCTTTACACCAAAGCTCTACATCAGAGTGTGGAATAGAAATAAATGGATTCGTTGGTTTCGAAATGTTCCAACATATCTAAACCGGATCTTACGGAATGTGCTATCGAATGGTGCTACCGGCACCGTAGGAACTACACCAAACACCGATCGGGGGTTGTTGTGTATCTGCGATCGAACCAAAAATAAAAGGAAATTCGATTGACGGTGAAACTTTCCGTTTTTTTTTCTTCCTCCCTACGCTCTGTAATCCTGTTTTATCGAGCTAAACCATGCAAGCTCTTCGTTTTTAATGTTTTGTTTTTATTCGCATTTTTTTTACAACCAAATGCCATTCCGGAAAAGTGTCAATGAGAAATAGAGACATTGCGGGGCAGCAAAAACCTATACCTTTTTTTTTGGACGGGCGTGAGGCAATGTTTGAATTTTATGAGCTTTCGTGAGGTTAAGGTGAGGAAGGCGTTTCCTTTTTGCCTTTACATGGAATGTACAATTTTATGTGATTGCACGATCCAACAACGCACAATAACGAGATCATCCAACGAATGTACCGCGAACCGGTCTGGGTGATGCCCGGGAATTGTCGCAGCTCTAGACGATGCACCAATGTAACACCAAAGTGCAGCAGGACCACCATCGTCCGGAGCATGGGATGCAAGCGTGAAAACCTCACCGGGATACCCGTCAAATATGGTGAACGTTTGCTTGTTGCTTTATTTAGTCGCTGTTTTTGCGTTTTGCGCCGAGCAACGATCGCGCATTGGGCCAGTGAGCGAAGATTCCCCTAGATCAGTGGCACGGTTCTGGTCTGCAGATAAAATTGACCCGACGTGTCAAAAACGTTTGTTTTGCCAGTCGTTTGATTTTGGGGTTTTGGGGGAAGGGGGGGTGGGTGGTTTTTTCCCCCATGAATGGAGAGTGAAAAATCCAAACAGGCAAAAAAAGCAAAGAAAAAAAAACAAAGATCTATCGGTGAAGCTTTTTGGGGAGTTTGGGACTATGCTTTTAATTTTCATCCCCATCTGCTGTCCGTTGCATATGCAAATGAAGGCAAAACACAACCGAAGATTCGAGGTGCATCGATGGACAGCTAGACAGCGTGGTATCGTGTTTCCTGATGGGAGAGCCACAGTTAACCGGTTTGTTCGTTAGTGTACCGTGGAATGGGTTCTTTCTTTTTTTTTTGTTCTCGCTCTCTCGATATTATTGCACCACGGAAACGGAACAACCCGTCCATTTGCATCCGATATATGGCCGTGTGTGTGTGTGTGAGTGTGTCGCTTATGCAATCCATCTGTTATGCAATTTTCTTCCGCTGGAAAACATAATCATTATTACGGTCGAACAGGAAAAATATCTCTCTAACATCCGTGTAGTCCCGTTCAAAACTCAGGGATGAATCTTCCCACGGATGACATTCCACCCTTCACCTCCGGGGGGTGGGGGGTGGCAGACATCCTTGTGTAAGGGGGGGTGGGTTGATGGCGCCAAAGCAAAGTGCAAAGAACGCGAACGCAATCGGCCGGAAGGCATGCGATGCGATGGTATGCTACAAACATCCCCTTTACCCCACCCCCCTTTCAACCCTCCTCCAAAACCCCTTTGGGGGTTTGACAAAAAAAAAAAAGAAGCAGGTAAGGATATGACTGCACTGCAGACTGCTTCTAATGTGAGTACCGTTTCGGGCGTGAAATGATGTCAACGGTACAAGGCAGTAAAACTTGAAAGCAACATCATCTTCCGTGCCGCATTAATCCTCGGGATGTGTAACAGTTTTGCAATTTGCAGCCACGAAAACTCCCCGTCATTCCCATTGGTGGTAAAGTCACGCCCCGCTGGCAACGGTAGGAACGGTAGGGAACGGTAGGAACGAATGGGAAATGCAAGCATTGAAGTCTTGCGCTTTGTCTTGCTTTTTGCTTGCCAACGTGTATTGCGGTGGGAAGGAAAACGGCGGAAAACAGAAGTGATGTGTTGTCCTCGCCGAGTGTCATCCATCGTGCATATGCCGGGCGATGAAGACAAAGGGCATAGTTGTTTTTCGTTTGCCGCTTTTCATCACGAAACATCCTCCCCCCCCCCCTCCAAAATGTGGAAAAAGGGGTTAAAAGGGAGAAGTTTTACAAGCTCCACCTTCAGTCATGGGCCAAAAAGGGGGAGAAAGGAGACGAATAAATGGTTCATCATTAGCAAAGTACATCTCCCAATGGGAACAAAAGTGGGAGGAGAATCATATAGTACAGCATCCCCCTACACGCCCCCCCCCCCCCCCCCCCCCCCCCCAGCACTCGATGCAATGACGTTAAAAGGTTGGGCGCACATCGGTTGAAATGGTGAATTCCATCCGGACCTGGACCATCACGGCATTGCAAGAACACGCAAGAACTTCACCACGGGCACGTAGTACAACTATGGGATGTCACATAAAAAAATCTTCTCTTTCTCTCTATACCTTCAAGGTGCAACCTACCAACTGCAAAACCGTTGCAAGATGGAATCCCAGACTCTAGATTAAGAACGACTCAACGCTCCTTTTGGCGAACTGCTAGCTGCTGTTGCTACTCATCACAGACGTCCAAAGTCGTCCTGCCACTTGGATGTAGTGTGTGTCCTTGTACCATTCGCTCAAGTGGACCAAGTGGACGAGCAGAGACAGAACAAAGCGAAGAAGAGACAGAGAGAGAGAGAGAAAAAAAACCCGACTGACATCCATATAATGAGCTTTGTTTTCCATTCGAGCTATATGATTGCAAAACCGTCTTTCCATCTTTCACCAGCTAACGATCCGCCAAAGAGGAAGTCGGAAGTAGGGTTTTTAGTGCTCATGCTTTTCCGCCTATCCGGGCGCAAGCACAATACACACACAAACCATTTCATGGTTTTGTGCACTTTCCTTGCTACGATCAACGAAATGCAAGAAAGCTTTATATCCGTTTTGCATCCGTGAAGAATGTGCATTTGTTCAAAAATCCGATCACGGTACAATATCCGATGGGAAGGGGTTTTGGTGGTGCGTTTGAAATATGCAAAGAACATTAATTTACAAATTATGTATTATTTATTGAAAGGAGATTTCATTTTCTCCATTGGTAATGCTTGCAATGTTGAGATTGTTTTATCAATAAAACTTTGAGCGTAGTACGTGCGGATTAATGTACCTAATTAAGCACACTGCAAGAGGCATTGAAGATGCAACAAACTGTAGTTTGTTAATCAATTCAAATTATTGTATTTTATTTTGCGCAAAACAACTTTACCGACATTCGAGTTGTACGCGAGACCTAAGGAAAATAGTTTTAAAGTCGCACAAAAATTTCTCACTACTGGAATCACATTTCATTACCAGTTTGACTGTGCCAATAAAGCGATTGGGTGACGGTCGGAGACGCGGATAGCGTTTGCCTAGACTCATTGGCAGCCCGTTAACGTGAGGGCGGGGGCATCATCGATTCCCTCCGTACGTACTGCGGGTTGCCTAATAGGATTACCGAGCGATGAGATGATGAGGTTCATGGTTAGGGTGCAGCCCACTACTACCACGCTGGTGTGAAAAATGCCCCCTTTCTCTTCACACCGAAATATAAGAAACACCGTGGGTAAGGGAAAAAGGAAAACCAACCCCGGGGGGCAATCATTTTCCAACGCAAGTGCAAGAAAGCAATCGAAGAAAAAAAATATGATGAAGGAATTGAACTTTCCACTTTTTCTACCAAACCGAAACTTGTTCCATTCTGCGGTGATCTGGTTGGATTAGCTTTTTTTCTTGTGCGGTGCCGAATTTTGATTACCACTCCGTATCCTAGCATATCTTTCCTTTCCGTATGGATCTCCCATGTGGATTGTGCATTGGGTGGCGGGGTAGGTGGAAAGATTGGGCATTCAATTATAAAAGAAAATTATCACATTTCCACATCTCGGCCCAATGTGTAGCCTGGGGGGTAGATTTCATGAAAACCATCCTTCGCTTAATTATTATAATCGTTTTATGTGCTTTTTGGGGTACGGCTAGCGACAAAGGAAACTCATAGGTACATCTTGGTTCTGCGGGTAGAATTTCAACGAAGAGAATTGTAAAGTATGGTTATTTTTTATGGACATATGCGGTCAATTGAATTGCTTTTTAATGGAGCTTACTTATTATAAGTTTGGCACGAAAAAGAAAACTTAAAAAATATTTAAATCAAATGAAAATTCTTCCGACGGACGTTATTTTTCTCAGCAATACAAAACTAGGGTAGTTGCGAAACCCACCGCTAGAGAACGCGCTTGAGCGCCGCCACCGGGTGTGAAGCGTTTTTCACTGTGTACTCACCCTGTGCCGGGAGTGGCATCAAGCGTTGAGCCGAGCACGATAAACGCATCCCCCAAAATGACAGCCAGACTGTCAAAACAAATATGGCTTTCGGGCAAAACCCGTACCGTAGGCAGGGTAGTGTTTAAATATGCTAAAAATTAAGGTGCAAACGCGTACAAGGAAAATGGTTTCTCCGTGGTAAATAAAGCGATAACGCTTTTGCTCGTTTCCATACAATCTGCTAAAGTTTGGTGCAAACCGGTGTGTGAGAGTTTCCTTTTTTTTGCGCACCCTTTAGCTGGGGGATACCGAAACCGTAAAGAATAAGAGTAAGAAGAGGCGCACGCATTGAAATCGATCGAAACACCAGTGCGCCCGTACGCTGGAGCGAACACAATACACACACGACAGAAAAAAAACCGCCCTGACCAAAACCGTGAAAAGTTTGCACCTCTTAACCGTTGATGCGCCGCCAGTGAATCACTCTCCCGTTCCATTTCCCAATTTCACTGTCTGCACGCAACCGCGACACCGTGTGTAACGCCTCAATTGATGGCAATTGAACGCTGTGAACGAAACATCCGCCGAGAATTAGTGGGGCGGCCACTTAACTGACCTTTCCCCTGCAATTGACTTTTTCTCTCTCCAGTGCTTCGTTTGCTTGCACTAAACTGATTACTTGTGGTTTTGGGGACGTTAAATCGAACTGGAACTGGTGTGTTCGTGGTTAGTGGTTCCTAGTGAGGCATATGTTTGAAGCGTGTATAATGAAACGAAAATCGAAACTGTCCCGTGCAATGTGTTTGGCACTGTGTGCCCCCATCCTGGAAGCGGTTTTGTGTTGGGTGTAGAACAAAGGAACCAAAAAGGAAAACGATCTTCCGCAACGCGAGACACGCGTTCCACTCCCGCAGTACTTTCTCCCCGGCTCTCTCTTCCCGCCGTCATCGGTAGTGTGAGCACGGTGCGGATAGGAGACCGCTGCGAGGTGGTGGTATAAAGTGAAAATAACGCAAAGAGTGCAAATTTCACACCCGAATACCGGCCTACACAGACGCATAAGCGCTCACGCCCTACACCCGTGCCACTTGTGCCAAAAAAGGGCCTGTTGGGCAGTGGAGACGATAAGGAAATAGCTTGCTTGAAAAGTGTTTACAATAAAGGATGATAACTATTCACAACATGTTACGGATCGGGTTGATAATGCTCGCTATTGCTGGCAGCACAGTATGGATGCTTCCTGCGGAATTTTCACCCGTTCCGACACGCTCGAACAATTTACCGCTGGAAATAATCTCGACAACCACACCGTTACCATCGGAAGCTTCGGAAACTATTCCGTTCAATCTTCACCCGTATGATGCCGGCGACGGTACCAATGGTGACGATGAGTTGGAAGGGCTGGAGCAAGATTTTGAGGAACCCCGTGTACTTCCGCTGAAATCTTCCTCCACACCAGCAGTGGTTCGTGTGGTACCGATAGAGCAAGCGGCAAGCAACGATGAACCGCAAACTTCCACACACGATCCAACCTTTTCGGCGGATGACGATATTGGTAAAAATGCATTTCGTGTTGACTAGCTGTAGCTTTATTAATTTTAAATATTATCGTGTAAAATGTGATAGTTTTGAAGTTACATGTACAATGTACTTTTCGGTTGGAGAAATTAAAATGATTGATAAAACGAGACACGCATTTGCTATCTATTGCGTGATGATCGATATAATTCACACTTTGATAAACAAATGGACGATCATAAATGATTAATTATGCTGCTTTTTCTTCTTCCTACAGAACCAAGCCCACCCCAGAACCTGACCGTGCTGGAGGTAACTTCTACCACCATCAAGCTGACCTGGCGCGAACCCGAAAAAGCTAATGGAGCGATCCATGGATACCGTGTGTACTACATTCATCAGAACCAAACCGATCTGCACATGCCGATCTTGAAGCTGAACGAAATGCAAAACTCTGTCTATCACTATACGCTCTCGAATTTAAGTAAGTATTATTCAACATTTTTATCAATTTCTCTCCGCGGGTAAAGCATTTAATTTCGCTTTTTTTTATTCACTTTCCTTTTTTTCTGTAGAACCATTTGCCGAATACCGTATCCTAGTGACGGCCTTTACGAAAAAACACGACGGCAAACCGTCGGAGGTAACGCAACGTACCGATGTCAGTGGTCCCAGCGCACCGAAGGTGGTCAACCTGACGTGCCATTCGCACAACGCACTGTACTACGGTTGGCGCATTCCACAAACCTTTTACAACACGATCGATCTGTACATAATCAGCTATCGGAATATCGCGTACCACGAGTTTCGCGATATTCGCATCACGGTGAATTCTTCCATCATGGAAACTTCGGTACGGGTTAACTCTTGAACGCAAATACTTGGAGCAAAGACACTGATGTTTGTTTTCTTTTAATCAACAGCTAATAATTCCAAATCTTACGAGCAATGCAGCGTACGAGGTGAAAGTACGTGCAGCATCGGCGAGCGTTTTCGATCCGAAAAAAATCATTCTCGGATCGTATTCCGAACCGCGGAAGGTAAGTAACGGTTGCAGTAAATAGTGCTGAACTACTTTTCCTAATGGCGGTTTTTTTTTATTACTCGTTTCTTTACTAGATTTCTCTCCAACCGAACTGTGAAAAAGCTCCGCTAAAGTCGCAAAGACAAGCGTACGATGATTACAACTTGGCCGTACTGGCGGGCATCGTCTTTAGCTTTTCTGCCCTGCTGCTGATCGTGTTGGGACTCATTCTGTGGAAGTAAGTTATTTGTTTTACACTAAACTTTTGCAAAGCATGATTTAAAACGATCCCTTGATGGGAGTTACAGTACAATTACACATTTCCTTCTCATACCCGTGTATGCTATCAACTTGACGCGACGTTTGTGTACGTTTTGATAGTAACCGGCGTATGTTTTGGCGCGACAACGTTAAAAAGGTGTAAATGCATCAAATCCAGTGCTGCGTCTGCGTGACAAGTTTAGTAAACAATCGTTAGACGCGTGCAACACTCTTGGCAGTATAGTTCCGGGATTTATTTTCCCTCCCTCGGGCACCCCTCAAATGCTATCGGTTCACACAATGCTGCTTATCGCTCGGCCGTTAAAGGTGCGTTACGTGAAATTGATGAACATTGTTAGCATTAATTTGTCATCGGATGGCAACAAAATGTACAACAACAACAAAAAACTAGAAGGAGAGAACCAAAACATAGAAGAAGAGAGAAAAGAGCGCATTTTGTTTGGTCGAGAAGAAGTGAACGTCGTGAGCGTGAACGCTACACGCGTATCCAATTTCAAACATTATAGGAACTTATTCATCTGAGTGGTTAGTGTCCACTTCGTAAATTGTGCGTTACGATTAGTGGACTCGTATGGATCCACCTATGAGTAGTGAATAGAATCTTGAGTTGTTTGCGCCAAGACAAAATCTACCGAAAGTATCCAATTCCAAGATGATCAATGCATCAATGAAACAATCATTCTATTTTTCCGTAAAGATATTTAAAGTTTGCATAAGAAGAGTCGTAGTATTGTGAGTTATGATCATTTAATAATAAATCGTAATTCTCTCTCTCTCTCTTCGTTCCGTACCAAGACACTACCAGTTGTCGCAAGAAAGATAGCAGTCTAATATCGTATCTCAGCTACAAACACTTTGCTCCCATATCTCTTTACTTTGCTCTGCGCGAGAAGGGGAGCGAATGTCGCGAACCAGTTGTTCAGTTTTGGTTTTCCATCACGCACTGTACACTCGCGAGCATCGTCCGGCGCGTCTAACCGGTCGTTTGGTTCGAGATCTAAGCAAAGATACAACGACGACACAACCGTTCGGTCAGCAGTGACAAGGACGATCGCAAAAAAACCTTGTACCTTTCGCATTGCGAGTGTGTAAACGTGGAATTTAACCGGAACACGGTTGTATTAAGATGCGTGTGATTGAACTTGAAATCTGGAGTGTTTGATGCGTTTCGAAGTTAAATGTGGTTTTGTGCTTTATTCTACTTGCCTACGTTACAAGTATAATAATTTCCGTTTAGAACAATCTACGTGACGATAATCACGCCCGGATGGATGGCAAATAGTAGCAATATTTGTTGTCTTTTATCCATGTCGAGAGACGGGCCAATGTTTTCTAATTTGTATGATCACTGCTGCTTGTGTTTCGGTTAAGTGGGATCATTGTTACTTTTTTCCATTAAAAACCACAATGCCTTCGTGGTGTGGATGGATGAGGTGAGTTTTAGAACTATTTTACGAGAGTTTTTAATTATGGTTAGGTAACGCAACGATCGCAAAATTAAACGTTGGATGAATGTTTCAGCGTTTGTATCATCGTTTTTCCTGGAAGGTATGCCTTGAGTAATCTTAAGTTATTAATGGGTGCAATTTTACATTCCAGTGACAAAGATCACATGATCATCTGTAGAACTTTCCGATCGATCGATTTTTGTGTGAACTATTTGCATAATATTTATCATCATTTCTTTAATCGCTTACCTGGACAAATCAGAACCACGAAACGATTTGTACAAACACTTCGTTTAATCATTTTCCCGTTGATATGTCAAACATTTCAATTACGTTGGAATGGATAATTGTGGCAAAGGGTGTGATTCATCATGAATCGATTGAACTTATGAAAGGGGAAAAAAGTACACAAATGTCATTATATAACGTTATCTCACCTGTACCGAAAGCTAAATTAGCGTTAAATAATTACTCAGTCACTGGATCGGTCCACATCAGGGGTCGGCAAGGTCTGACTCTCTGGGGCGATTCTGTCTGTAAGCAAGCGACTATAAAAACGGAGTGGTCTGTTACTGTTGTTCAATGAAGTAGCTCAAATTTTGTAATAAGTGATGATAGTAAATACCAATTCAATGTAGGTCAAGTTGCATCTAAAGAACACATGTTAATTGTTAAATATCGTTTATTTATGTATTAAACGAGCTTGTTTCATAAGATTCACTTCATTGATTTGCAAGATTTTAAGCACTCCAAAAAAAATTATTTTCCCACTATCAGCCTAAAATAATTTTTTCATTAAAACATATTGAAGCTTGCAGGTTGAATTATACGAAACAATAACTAGTCGATCATAGGAGGAAAGTGGATTAAAACACGATCTTAAATCTCATACGTTTACCAACCCCTGATCTTGTCTGTAGCGCTCCCCTTTAACAACAGAAACTCAAGATCATGGCACCGGTTGACAATGACGGAAATGGAAGAACGGTGCCGCATTGCATAGAGACGAAAGGAGGTACCGTGCTTGTGTTGAACGCTTTAATTTATGGTCTGATTCGGCGAGCATTTAATGCAATGCTTGTTAGACACTAGGGCACGATATGGTTCATTCTATGGCGGACAGACACTCTAATGTGTGTTTGTGTTTAGTTACTTCCTCACACGACGAAAGGTACTTTTACGGCTGCTTTGTTACGATAATATCGTAACAACGATCAACTTCTTATCAACACTTTTTTTTCTGTCGGTAAGATCGCATCACGTACACCATTCGGAGTCGGTGTTCAAAGACTTGCTCAGAGAGAATAGCAAGTTGGGCAAAATAAAATTCATTTCATGTTTTTTCCTAGCCGACAGTGGCAAAAGTCGACTGCACAGAAGGTGCGAAGTAACCAAATTTACATGAAAATGCTTCGACAGTCACGGATTGCGATCGGTCCCCTTTCTAATGGGTATGATTTAAATGAAAAATGCTTCCTGGTGCACGATAAGATATGTTCAAACACAGAGCATAATAGCGTAATAGTGTAATGATGGGAATGAAATTACGTTTTATATCATTTTTTGCATATCAAACTTCTTGTACTGTAATGCCGTACTGCTTGTTGTTTTAGGAAATGCTTCCACGCTGCATATTACTATCTCGACGATCCACAACCCTGTCAGGGCGCGCAGGCTGGTCTCATAGACTGGGAAGGACCGAGCGAAGTCGGTGGTGAAGTACGCTGTCCAGTGGCGGTCTCCGATTTCGCGAAACATGTTGCCCAACTGCATGCGGACGGTGATATCGGTTTCAGCAAGGAGTACGAAGCGATTCAGGGCGAGGCGCTTAACTATGAGTACCCATCGGAGAACTCGCAGCATCCGGAAAACAAGGGCAAGAATCGATACTTGAATGTAATCGCCTGTAAGTATGCAAATGACTTTTTTTAAAAGCTTAAAACCCCACGAAGGAACACGTTTGCTTCATTGCGAAATCATTTTGCTTACAGATGATCATAGCCGGGTGCATCTGCGGCAAGTGCCAGGCCAGAAGAAACATCTTGACTACATTAATGCTAACTTTATCGACGGTTACCAA
This sequence comes from Anopheles funestus, assembly GCF_943734845.2. Lineage (NCBI taxonomy): Eukaryota > Metazoa > Arthropoda > Insecta > Diptera > Culicidae > Anopheles > Anopheles funestus. The sequence goes on from NC_064598.1 coordinate 21,010,429, forward strand.
AAGCCGCGCGCATTCATCGGCACTCAGGGTCCGCTCCCCGGCACATTCGATTGCTTTTGGCGTATGGTGTGGGAGCAGCGTGTCGCCGTAATCGTAATGATAACGAACCTCGTGGAACGAGGCCGCCGGAAATGTGATATGTATTGGCCAAAGGATGGTACCGAAACGTACGGCATTATACAGGTACGGTTGGTGAAGGAGGACGTGATGGCGACGTACACCGTGCGTACGCTCCACATTAAGCATCTGAAAATGAAGAAAAAGAAACAATCGCAAATGGAAAAAACCGTATACCAGTATCACTATACGAACTGGCCCGATCATGGTACACCCGACCATCCGCTGCCGGTGATTAACTTTGTGAAAAAGTCCACCACCGCTAACCCAGCGGACGGTGGTCCGATTGTGGTACACTGTTCGGCTGGTGTTGGCCGTACGGGGACATTTATCGTGCTGGATGCAATGTTGAAACAGATCGAAGCGAAAGGTTCACTGAACGTGTTTGGCTTTCTGCGATACATACGGGCCCAGCGGAATTATCTGGTACAAACGGAGGAACAGTACATTTTCATACACGACGCACTGGTGGAAGCGATCGCTAGCGGAGAGACGAACATTAAGATGGAAGCGATTGGTGGCTTAGTAAACCATCTGGATTACATCGATGCACAGTACAAGGTATGTAGAACAGCTAGTTTCAGTGCGCTTAATTCGAAAACACAATTTTAATACCTTTTTTAAAATCCCCTCAACACAGCTTATCGTGAGTTATCAGCCAAAGGAAATCAATTTGACCTCCTCGTTGAAGCCGGTAAATGCAATCAAAAATCGCAGCTCGTTGGTCCCGCTAGAGGGTAGCCGGGTACATCTCACACCCAAACCGGGCGTTGAAGGAAGTGACTACATCAACGCTACCTGGCTGCATGGATTCCGCCGGCTGCGAGACTTTATCGTCACCCAGCATCCGCTGATCGAGACTTTTAAAGACTTTTGGCAGATGGTATGGGATCATAACGCACAAACCGTGGTGCTGCTTTCGTCGGTGGATAATATGGTTAGTGTTTACGATGAAGAAATGCTTTAAATTAGCATCGTTTTAATCGCTCCAATGGATTCTTTCCCTTAGTCTTTCTTGCAATTTTGGCCTAACGAATCGGAACCGATAGAGAGCGATTACTATCGCATTCGGATGGTGTCGGAAACGTCCGAGGACAATTACATCGTGCGGAACTTTGTCATCCAGTCGATACAGGACGATTATGAGCTGAGCGTTAAGATGCTGGAAAATCCGGCCTGGCCCGATATGAACAATACTCGTTCGATATTTGATTATGCTGTGCGCGTTCACGAACGCTGCAGTGAGTACAGGAATGGTCCGATCGTGGTCGTGGATAGGTAAGAGCGATTGTTGTCACTAGAGATTTAGACGATGGTGAAGAAGGGAGTTACTAATGTTTAAAATTAAAAATTTTCAATTTCTCTTTCAATAGATACGGCGGATTCCAGGCATGCCAGTTTTGCGCAATAAGCTCGCTAGCAATGCAACTAGAGTACGATCAAACGGCAAACATTTACACCTATGCGAAGCTGTACCACAACAAGCGACCGGGCATCTGGACCTCGTACGATGATATCCGGCAGATCTATCGGATACTTTCCTACATGCCGAAAGATCTCGGTCTGCTCAAGTGTACCGAGTTGCGCACGGAGTTCGACGATGCAGCCATGATGACGGCAACACCGGATCTGTACAGCAAGATCTGTAGCAACGGTAGCATTAACAATCAGCTTACGGGCGGAACGCCGGACGGTGTAGGGAATGGAACCGCAACGACAACTACAACGACTACATCGATTAATCCACCACCGGGTATGACGATTCCGGGCGTGGTAGCAGGCACACCGAATGCCGTTTGCCCACCGATGGTTGGAGTGGGAGCGGGTGGAACGACACCACCGCCTCCGAACCACCAGAACGGTGGTACGGTTATCGTGAAGATGAACGGCGATGACAACGACGAACTGTCGGTTGTGGTGGCTACCGGCAACCATCATCTAAATCTGGACCACAATCAGGCGTAAATTGGGTGTGCGTACACAGTCGCTGCGTTTGCAGCCGATGCTTCCTCATTGGGAAAACACAAGTATTTATTTGCATTTAAACACATTTCCTCTACGTTGGAATGGGTGTTTTCTTTTTTTACAGTGAGTGAAGTTCGGCTATACGTTCGGGGTAAGAACGATGCCACCCTCCATTGACCCCATTTTCTGTCGGCTGAAGGTTTGGCCGTTTTGTCATAGTTTTACAGGACGGATTCGCTTTTACATACCGTTATATAAATACGACCAATTTATATCTAAGTTAAGAACAGTATTTAGTATAGCGTAGTGTAAACGATACATACACACAGGCGTTTGCTTGTTTGTTTGTTTTTTTTTTTTGCTTTTAAGACGACAGTGAACAGCTCCACTGTACGTGAGATATTACCATTTAGTACTCGTTAATCCTTAAAGGACCCGAACCTCCCGAACATCTTATTCCTGGTAACAAACTGCGAAACACTAAATCTAGTCGTCGAATGTTCGATAACGAACAATCTGCAACCCGTAATCCAGGCGCGAGTGCGATTGCACTGTTCCGATAGTGGGTTGTGTTTAATTTTTCTACTAGCATCTAAACACCGTAAACAATGCAAATTATTTAACCAACAGCTAGTATAGTGCTCGCCGCTTCGTTAAGCCGACAAGCGGGGGCGCTTAAAATTGTGTGTACTGCTCTTCATCGGTTTGTAGTATATTTTCTTCTTCTTCTGGTTTTTTGCTAACGTTGAGGAAAATTCCTATCGAGAAATAATCATATTGATTATGGTGGTACAGTTTCTTTTTTCGCTCTGTTTTACATTTTGGGGAACTGTAAGACGCTTGTAGCGTCGATTCAAACAATCATGCAAATTATTACGCACAACCCGCGTTGCGTACCCGCTTTGTCCGAATCCTTGCTACCGAGCGTTTCCTGTTGCGTTCGCGTTGTAAAAATGATCGATAAACCATTTAGTTTGTACGCACCGAGTTAGCTGCTTAAGAAGTGCGTTTTATAGTATGTTTTTCATTGTGTAAATAGTGTTTAGTTGTAAGCATACTGCTAATAAGCATTATTCATCCGGGAAGAGAAGAAGGCCGCTAATGGCGAGAGTATTGAAACGGCTGCAAAAGAAGATCCAGTTTGTTCGAAAGGAGATCGACTGACAACAAAACAGCTCAATCCGTTGGTTGCATACACCGATTGCCGAATCCGGTTACCGGATAGTAACAATTCCATGTGTTGTCGTCGTACAAGCAAGCTGTTGAAACAAATCACAAATCTCATCGAATGAGATAACCCTTACTATTGAAAGCACAATTGAAGAATTCCACTAAAGCAACCGTAAGCCATATACCATTTACCATTGAAACACACAACAAAAGGAAAAGAAACACTGATGCGACGAATTACAAATAGTAGAAACATAATGTTAGTGAAGGAATCATACCGGAAACAAATGGAGGAAAACGATGAGATATAAAGACTGGTTTTCTAAGCTTCTTGCTGTTTGACATCACACCGAACAAAATCTATGCGGAAGATAAAATGGACAAGATGCAGCACACAAACACAAATGAACAAACAAAATAACCACCAACCATAACCACAAACAGAAACGAATCGAACAAACAGCATTTAATGCAAATGCGAATGCGAAACATGAAACAAAACGAACAAAGAAGCGAAACATAACAATTAAATGATCGAACAAACATTAGGAACAAAACAAATAGAATGATTTGAAAGGATATTTCTCCAAATCTCTAAAAGTTGACAAATTAAATTAAAGTAAAGAAGTTGAATGTGCCGTGTGCCAAAAAGAAAACGAACAAACTATAACTATAAATCATTTACTGCAACAAAAAAATGCTGCGATGCTCCTTGGCACAAAAGTACGGTTTGGTGGAAGGGAAAGTTATTTCACGATCGATTACTGTTTGGCACTGGACTGTGCTGCAAAATGAGCTCCTGTATTTCTTATAGTAATATATAAATCAACTTGCACTATGTATGAACAACACCGAAATGGAACCGAAAACAACTTCTTTAGGAAGAGGGGAAAAACCAACAAGCGCCGTGAATTGTACGTTTATAATACAATGTGATTAATGCTAGTTTGTAGTAGAACCCGTACCAATACGTCCCCCATGTGGGTTCCGCTGTACTAGCGAATCGTGCATGTGTTTTTCTCTGCCCTCGCTTTACTCACACTTGTCCTGTCTTTTCTAATAGATTTACATTTCGTTCCCTGTGCCACGTGTTTGCTGTACGGCAAAGGTTCCATTTGCTCGAGTGTACAATTGAAATAGAATAGTTTAGAGAAAAACAGACGAAAACTGCATTAGTGAACGAGTATGCACTAGTATCCAACATAACTCTAGAACAATACTAAACTCCTTTTCCGGAAAGTTAACGTACGATCGCCGTTCGAAGAAAACCGAAAAAAAACGCTGATCGTTGACTACGGACAGACATTTTTTGTTTTGTTGTTCATCAACCATCAGCAAATATAGTTCCTTGCCCGTAAAAAGAAATCGATACATCCTTACCGCCAGATTCCTTTTGTTTCGGGTTCATTAGGTAAAAATCTAAATATTTCGCATTTCATACACAAGGGCGCATGACGAAGAAAATGCATTCCCTGCGATTTGTGTTCACCATTCCAGAAGCGCGTGAAACACAGTATTAGAGGAACGCAACAGCTTCACACCCCAGTCCGAGACAGTATTCCATAGAAACAATACAATTACGTCCTTGGTAGAAAAGGGTCATTCCTTTCACGATATGCGATCGGGTGGTAGTGCCGTACCAAGTAAGTAGTAGAAAACAATACAAAACAAAGTAACAAGCAAAACATTCACGAAACGCGTAGTAAAAAAACAAAACAAAACTTCGAACGTAAACGTAGCTAAAGAATTGTGGCATTCGGAAAATCTAGGAAAATTTTGTGCAAATTTGCACCGAACACCGACAAACGGTAAAGAAGCGAAGTGTAAGTAATGTTAAAACAAAAAAATGTCTCATAATTAATTTAAACAAAAGGCACCCTCAGATGCCATGTGTACTACAAAACAAGAACAAGTGAAGAACAAAACAAGAAAAAAACCAAATTTAAATTAGGCTTGAAATAAATTAAACTGAAACTTCCCTGTGAAACAAAAAACAAAGGATGAAATTGCATTTCGTGTGCAGTATAATGCCCCGCCAGGTGTTGGAGGGAAGGAATTAAACAGCGAAATGCGTAAATATGCTAAGAAATGGATGGAAATTAATGTGCGACGACGAGATGGCTACAAACTGCTTGTAACAATCCGTAGAAAGCAATTGTGCCGCAGAAGGAAGCCAGTCAACTCACTCTGATCGAGGACAAAAATGAATCGCGGCAAGTGTTGTTTCCTCTTTTGTTTTTCTATCAGAAACCGCTCAAGGAAAGTATGCATTTATGATAACGTTATGATACGTACCGAACAACCGATCAACGAGATACACGACGCTACCGCAGATGATAGGTCGCGGGATGAATAGAGGATGGAAGTAATAAGAAATTATTCGACTAGATTAGAAATTAGATGGACTTGGTGACAAGAGCCATACCTGAAAGCACAAACAGAGAAATAGCTGCGGGGTTTTTTTCCGGACGCATGCATGCACAATCCTTGCCGAAGATGCATCCACAAGTAGGAGCGGAAAACAACCGAATGCTTCCTGAGCTGAACAGGGGACAGAGAGAGCGAGAATGTGAGAATGAAGAGCGATTATTCCTTACGGTGCAGCTAGAAATCGAAATAAATACATGTAATATTTTATGTGAAAATTAAAACACAACTGATAATACAAACCTGTGTCGTACGTGACTTTTTCTTTCCTATGCAAAACGTTAAATAATTGTAGTTCCATTCCCGTGTGTATTAACAAACTAACTTCTGATTTATTTGGTATAGATAACTCAACTTAATCGTACGGCAGCTCGTAGCTTCGCGGAGCGACTTCTCGGATTTTCGGCCACTTCACTGTCCGTCGGCACCATCACATGTTTGTTGATCTGCTTCCAGTTTGGCTTCATCATCTCCTGCATCGTGTCCGTTTCGTGGGAAAGCGTGTGGCTAATGTACTGTAGCGGCACCTTACTGGCAACGTCATCCACCACGTGTCCGGTTAGATGCCGCTTCACGATCGTATCTTCCAGCGAGTGGAACGCGATCGTAACCAACTTACCGCCGGTTTTTAGCAAATGTTTCGCCAGCACCATACCGTAATTAATTTCGTTCAGCTCATTGTTAACGAAGATACGGAGCGCTTGAAATGTTTTCGTCGCTACATGTGCTGGCCGGCGAAGTTTATCCTGCCGGAAATCGTAACTCGATCCTCCAGCTCCAGTCTCACCCTGGCTCAAACAGTGCGCTACGATGCTCGCCAGCTCAGCCGTTGTTTCGATACGCTTCACCGTGAACCGTGCGTTTACGATGGCACGGGCAATCTTTTTCGCCTGCTTTTCTTCCCCGTACACCTTCAGAATGCGGACGAGGTCCGGTTCCTGGATGCGGGCGAGTATATCAGCGGCCGACAGCTGCTCCGGACAGCGATCTTTATCCATGCGCATATCGAGCGGACCGTCGCGCGATATTGAGAAACCTCGTGACGCTTCGTCAAACTGCATCGATGAGCAGCCGAAATCGAACAGAATGCCATCGTAGTGTCGTTGCCGGTCGAACCCTTCGACGGTTCGAAGAAGTGAAGGTAGTTCGGAAAATCTACCCAAAAGCGGTACAACGCGACCGGGGTACTGTTCCGCCATTTCACACGCCAGTCGATGAGCGAGTGGATCACGATCCAGTGTCACGATCGTCGAACCGGGAGCAGCCTCGAGTAAGGCGCGTGTGTGACCACCGGCACCGAAGGTCATATCGATAAACACTTGATCTCGCTGTGGTTCGAAGAATTTCACTGTTTCCGTAGCCATTACCGCACGATGAAGCGGTGGCGCTTTATGACCAGCAGTCGAATAACATCTTTCGTAAACGTTTAATCTAACTAAGCGCACTTGCCTAACTATTCTAACCAAACCGTGCCACACCATCGCGCACACCTAGTCCTTCTTTTGTAGAATCTGTAGAAACTCGGTAGATAACACCTCGCGGCACTGTTCACCAGAAAGTCCGGTGGCGGTAGAATTTAGACTGCGCGGATACCGATTACCGTGCACGTCGTTTACGATGTTCTCCAACGAGCGGAACTGTTTCTGTAGACGGTCGTCCTTCACGGCAACGATGTTGGACGAACCAAGCACAGCGGTTAGCTGATCCCGCAGATATTGGCCCAAATCACGGCCCACTTTGCTTTTATCCACAGGCCACCGCTCCAGAAGACTGAGAAAGTTCTTGTAGTGCTGGGACATAATTTCACACGTGCGCCAACGATGGGAGGATGGTTGGATCTGCATAAAATGGCAAGCAAATGAGTGTCTTATTTAGATTACAGTAGGAAAGGAAAACAGCCAAATCGAGGTTACTTACTATCGTTTGTAAACAGTATACACTCTACATTGACTAGCGATTTTCTGAAACGGCAAAAGATTACGCCAGAGATGAAATCTCCGTGTTTTGCTTAGAAAAAAAAAAACAAAACGCAACACTTTGTGTTGACAGTTACACAGCGGTCGAACAAGTGGAGCGGCTGTCGGTCATGTAGTGTGACAATTATTTAAAAAAGTCGTTTTTCATCGAAAAAAAATTTCTAGCAAAATAATTACAGCAATTACTGAAATTTTAAAGCTAAAATTATGAAAAATGGAAGTTATATTATGAAAAAACAGCACAATTGTGTTATAACACCCATCACCAAACTATTTTAGATATAGTGAATGTTTCATGTTTCATTCGTACATAACCTCTGTGGTATCTTGGGAAGGATATTTCAAATATATTTCAAATAAGCTTGCAAACATGCTAACACGTTAGTTTAATTAGTAAAAGTTCAATTGTTTTGAACTGTTTTGCTGTAAATATAAATTTTTCTCATTGTGCTTTGATTGTATTTTATTATATTTATAGCAGAAACGCGATAAACGAGCGATTCTCTGCAGGCGCAGTTTCATCGCGTTTCGCTCACATTCGGAAATGGATTACCGAACCAAAGATGAGCGATAAAATTACATCCGACACCTGAGACCTGACCGGCCGCCACAATATGACACGCGATCGGTTACTATTTGCATGACTACGTCACGCTTCACATCGAACCGCGACGTTTGGCAAACAAATTTCACTATCTGAATGTCTTCGTCAAAATCGATATCCGATTACCCAGCACGGATGATCGAACATGACCCAACATGATCGAATCATCCAACCGCGAACCGTGGCCAAATGTCGCTTGGATCCCGTTGGGTCGTCGTTTGTTCAACCGAATCGCCGCCGTCGGCACTGGGGACGTTCGACAGGGAATGAACGGGTGGCCGGGAATCACTTCAGGTTGATTAATATATTATTGCCACCGTTTTCCAACGCCTTTGGCACCGGAAACCGACAAACAGTTGATGACGGTAAACTGTCAGGGAACGATTTTTCAGCATCCAAATCTTCCGACGGTGTTCGGTCGTTCATTTTCAAAATACCGATCACATGCGAGTGGACGATCTGCTGTCCCCTAATGCCACTTTGTGCCAGGTAGGGTGCAGGTATGCAAACACATGTGCCGTTTCACCTGGTACTTACGCACAGACCCCGCACATATGTGTGTGCGTAAAGATTTTCTAGGCATGTCTTTCCTAGGGCGAACTTGTAGCTAGCAGGTGAGTCACGCAGCCCTTTGCTAAAAAGCGCGCCAAATCAGATGACAGTCGAATGCATCGCACAACAACGAAGGTGGTCAGTGTTTTATTGTAGTGCAATTATTTCTTGTTTTTGTGTTCCTTTTGCAACGAAAGTGAAAATGCAACGTCAAGGTAAATAATACACATAATACTGATACAATATATGTCGTAAAATTAGCTCTAGAGAACAACAATTTACTGCAAAAGGCCGATTGTTGTGATGGCAAAGCAGCTGTGGAAGACGACCTGCAAGCTGTTTGTTTGTTTAATTGTTTTTTCATTGTGCGTTTTACTTGTGTTTCTTTTTGCTTTGTGTAATCCTTTTCAGAATGCACTTTTATGCGCAAGTTTGCTTCACATTTACCCTTGATTTTATCAACAACGAATATGTGTTTATCTTTTTTTATATTTCAATTGCCGAATCTACCATATTCTGTATCTTCAATACATTGTTTGCCTGTTGCTAATAATATAGAAATCAATATCCGCTAATCCATATGCACCTTTGAACCATTTAATGCACCCCTGAAAGTCCCTCGGTCTCAGTCCCAAAGTTGCTCACGTTTGATCAGTGATAATCTACCTTCCGTCGACCTGTGTACGTTCTAATATACGAGAACGTCCTTGCAACCCGTTGGACATCGGGCATCTAATCAACCATTTCCTGCCACTGGAACTGCAAGAGCTACGCAAGATTAATGTACCATCGACGTCATCATCTCGCCGTCACGTGTCGTAAGCTAGGTCGTTATTTGATTAATTTTTGCCACTCCTCGATCCCTTTTTTACGGCGTGAGATCGATGTTGCAGTTGCTAACATTCGAAGCATTCGATTAAACTAATTTTAACCACTAAAATCTGTCCCATTGCATTATTGTGATGTGACCCGCTTTCGATTGCATGTAGATTGCCCGATAGCATCCCTTTTCCGATTTATTATGGTCGTTTTTCTTCTTGATTCTTGATCATCGAAGATTAATATGTATGTTTTTTACACAATGTATTTTACCTTGCTGACTATTTTCCAACATCTGTTTTTTGCTTATCGCTACAATAATTACACTCAAAGTTAATGAATACTTGGGTTTCCACATTTTCTGTTCGTGGATAAAAAGCTAATCGTTTATCTTCTACGTATTCTTTTTCCCATCCTCAACAAAATTTTGATTGAAAAACCAAAAAAAAAAGTTAAGTATTTTATGATATACTTCAGCTCAGTCATCAGCGTTATTTTCCAGGGATGGCTGTATTGACTTAACCATAATTATTTCTTCAATTTGCCAAAAATAATATGGTTTTCCACACAAAACTTCATACAAATTCTCTCAAATCCATAGTCCTCCATAGGGCGTAATATTCAAATGTTTAAATTATTAAATATTAAACATTAAAATCTCAAGGCACTCGAGAGAGGCAAGGCATTTCGGTTCTCTGATGTTGTCGCTAATAGACACCTCACACACAAACACAGAATAGCAATGCATAGAACACAACATTTTTCCTCCTATGAAACTTGTTCGATCTGTAAGGAGGTAAAGTTAGCACCCGACTCGTCCAACGGCACCAAACCCCATCACCCAGCACCATTGATAGGGACCTCACAACCTTTCCCAGTCTCGCACACGGAGTTCCACCAGCTTTCGCTGATCAAAATCGGTTTCGTTTGATTCACCCCAAAAACCCTCTACCTCTGCGCAATTTCCTGGTTGCCCGAACACCCCGGCTGGCCGTCAGAATCGGCAGAGATGCGATAAAGCAGCATGATTGCGAATGACACACGGACCCGCACGATCCAGTTGCGCACAGTTACCGAAGCTACTGCGCGATTGCGATGCTTCGCCGGCTTCTTCGGTCCCTTCGGTCCGCTCGTTGGAAGCAACCGGCCGCACCCTTAACCCTTCTAACCCGTCCAGCGGTAATCGGTACAGTGTTCGATTTTCATTTTCAAGCGTACCCATCAGCGCTCAGTACCATCGGAACACTGGTCGACATCGGTACGGCAGCACTAGAAACGTCCCGGAAGTTTGTGAACGAGCTTGTTCTACGGCCACCTAGCGTTGTTGAGACCGTATCCCGTACGAAGGCACCTGGTGAACGATACAGTAGCAACAACAATTGTGACACAATGCTGAGCGGCGCAAAGATCCTATCCGGCACGGATGTGGCCAAGTGAGTTCCTGCTTTTTTTTTGCTTTTTGTAGCCTTAGGATCTCTTGCTGTACGGTGTGAAATGGGGCTTTTAACTTGTGTCTTCCTCCCTTCTCTGCGTGTGAATGCACGTGTCTCTGTGTGTGCCTTTCGCAGGGAAATACGCGAGCGGCTGAAGAAGGATGTGGCCGAAATAAGGCGCCAGATCCCAACGCTTGTTCCCGGACTAGCGATCGTACAGGTTGGAGGGCGCGAGGACTCGAACGTGTACATCCGGATGAAGATCAAGGCGGCCGAAGAGATCGGTATGTACGCCGAGCATGTTCAGCTACCACGTTCTACTACGCAGGACGAGCTGTTGGCAACGGTAAGTGGTTGTGTTATTGTATATTCCACCGTTGATCGTGTTCTTGATAAGCCACAAAAACATTCATAGTAGCGAAGAACCAAAACATCTCCGTGGTTGTTTCCAAAACATCTACGTCCGCATGCTGAAGGTGAAGTGAAAAAAAGGGGGGAACGCATTCCATCACAGACTCTATCACACTTCGATCCGCTAATTTCCCGCGTAATGAGAGCGTGTAGTAATTTGATGGAAAATCTGTTGACACCTTCACGCGGCCCGTGCGTCTGTTTGATGGGAAAATTGCTGAACGTAACCGTCGCTTGAGTTTGAGGATCATGTTAGAAAAATTAGATTATCTCCAAAAGAACATCACATGCTGTTGCCATCTCGGTATAGCTCTCGTTGCATAATTTGTTTTTTTTTTTTTAAATTCGGTAACAAAATTAATGTTGTACCAGGTACACCGATCACGGAAAAGCGGAAAACATGAATTAATCCGTCGGTTGACATTAAACCGATCGCGATCACCATTTTCCCGATCACGATGTTATGCTCTGAAGCGTTGCATGTTATGGGCAACATTGTGGCTGTGGTAAGTGATGCTCACAGCTGGTGTATTTAATTTATCTGAACGATCGAATCATCACCTCCATGTTTCGTCTAATCGTTCTCAATATTTATTCCGTAACGACGATAGTACGCAAGGGTAGTTGCTGACGTAGGCAAGAACGTGAAGAAAATATAAATATTTGTTCACCCAACAACATGCTCTAATCGCTGCAATACAATGTCTAGGACATGAGAATTATCTCCTCAGTGATTTCAAGAGGAAAGTGAAAGTTTCGCAATGTTGTAGTTAGTATTGGAGTGGTAAAATACATTGAAACCTTCATTTGGCATGAATTAATTAAAGTGTATTGTTCACAAGTTGAAATTTCAACAGTGAGACATATCGTTCATCTCATGAAGATCTCTTAAAAAGACATTGGACAATTAAGTGGGAAAAGAGGAATGAAAAGGATCTTATGTAAAGTAGATCGAAATAATTAGATTACGCTACCCTTAGTGCATTACATTACCCTATTTCGCTTTTTTCAACATATTTTTAATAAATGATCCAATTTGAGGAAATACGCTTTGATCAAGGAGCATCGAAAATAGCTCGAGATCATAAGATTGTTCTTATTAACTATGTACACCCTTGATGAAAATTGTTGTATCAGTGGTAGAAAAGAGTTTTATCAAATTTCCAATATTGTTCATGCTTTTAAAACAATAAAGTCCTCCAGCCATTAAATATTTAATGATCCATCTTTCCAAGGTCTTGTGCTTATTAAACAGCTTCAAAGTTCTATCCGTTTTTTTTCGAACTGTAATAAATCTCAAGCTAAAAACTTTAATTTCCTTATATCCTTCAGTTCTTTTCGTTTTACATTACAAGAAACCGTTTGCCAAAAATTAATCGCGTTTAGCAGTAGCGTTTGATTTGCAAGCGCCATCATACGGCACATCAGAAACGCCAAATATTTCAATAAATTGTCCAGCAAACGAGAATGTGTCAACGGGTAAACGGGATTCGATATACACCGCCAAGCAAAAGTGTCCTCCCGTACGATCCATTTTTCATGCCACCGAGCGTAATACTAAACTAAGTGCTCGTTTCAAAAATAACGCCATCGTAAACATATCAAGCGAAACGCGATTTGTGCTTGTGCCAAAAACTAAGCTAAACGGAACGTTTGGTTGTACGTCCGAGGTGGAATCGCTATTCCTTCTTGTGCAACTCGACCAATGTGTATGTGGTATCGATAGTAAATGTTATCTGCGTCCTTCTGGTGATTGTTCGCTTATCTTCAATCGATGCCAAGGACAATGATTGACCCTGTGTATGCGTTTCCATTTGCTTTCCTTTTTGCACGCTAGGTCAAACGGCTCAACGAAGATCCCTGCTTCCATGGCATCATCGTACAGATGCCGCTTGATTCGGAAACACCGATCGATGCACATCTCGTCACCGATGCAGTCTCCCCGGAAAAGGATGTTGATGGGTAGGTACAATCCCACCAGTTCTGATATTTTTAAGACTTCTAATATCCCTGCCAACTAATCCACATACAGACTGAACACCATCAACGAGGGACGTGTCGCGACGGGTGATATGTCCGGATTTTTGCCCTGCACGCCCAATGGTTGCATGGAGCTGATCAAGCGGACCGGTACACCAATTGCTGGCTCGTACGCGGTTGTAATCGGACGCAGCAAGATCGTTGGTACGCCAATGGCCGAGCTGCTGAAGTGGGCCGATGCCACCGTTACCGTGTGCCATTCGAAAACGAAGAACCTGAATTTGCTCATCAAGAAGGCGGACATTCTGGTGGTAGCCGTCGGACGTCCGGAGATGGTACGGGGTGCTTGGATCAAGCCCGGTGCCGTTGTTATCGACTGCGGCATCAACTCTATTCCGGGTGAGTACTTTGCTGGTTGATAGGTTTCGAATGTTTTTGAGGAAATTTTAAAGAAACAGTTTGTATCCAACTACATCTAATTTGAAGTGATCCACAAGTATCTTGGATGCTCTGTACGGAGATGTGATAAAGATATGTCCAATGAAGCTAAATAAGATTGGAATTACCGGAAAGGTCCTTCAAATAAAGGACTCTTCAATTTCTTGAGATAAATACAATCTTCCAGAACAACTGATATTATAAATGTTCATTTCTAGCTCTTCCTTACAAAACATTTCTTAATCTCTCTTTCTCTTTCGGTATACAGAACATTTCTTTATGTTAAGTATTATTTGGTCCTTATGATTGTACTTTGTGGTTAAGTTAGTAAAAACTTTTCATGCGCAGATTTACGAAGATCAAAATTCATTTGAGCTTACGTGCTTCTTGCAACTTTAATACGGATTTTTTTTAATTATTTCCTTTTGTTGATCAATAGAGTAGATTTAGACATGAGAGAATTATAGAAAATATAATTCGAATCGTATCTCAGCTCGTTTGAGCAATGAGGAACGATTTATACAGGCTTGATCGTATTGCAGTCAAAGTCACAAAACACTTTTCCCAATTGCTGATCGCATTGACTGGTGCCAGCTGTTGCGATGTGTTGCCTTTAACGCATCTCTTTCAACCGATAGCACAGGAAGATTAGAACGTTATCAGTCGGCAGGGCGCATGATTCGGCACTCACCCGAATGTCCTCATCCGACGAAAAATCGTCGTCGATCGTCAGTAGTGGGGATGCATTTCATCTCTAAACGGACGATCAGCTTACCCGTACGATCGCACAAATACATAATAATACATTGTCCGTTTTCTGCACCGCCCGTTACAGACCCGACGAAGAAGAGCGGTCAGCGGCTGGTCGGAGACGTTAAGTACGAAGAAGCCCTTCCCGTTGCGTCGCACGTTACGCCGGTCCCCGGAGGTGTTGGACCGATGACGGTCGCAATGCTGATGCAAAACACCGTTCAGTCTGCCCAGAGAGTTGCCCGGAGATTAGTCGAGATGGAGTTCCGCTGGTGCCTGAAACCGTTGCCGCTGAAGCTAACCGAACCGGTTCCAAGGTGCGTGCGTGTGCGTTGTAAACATGTGTGCGGTGTTTTTCTACGTGTGTTTCTTTTGTTTTATAATAAAATATGATATTAATTTCTTATCATACACACAGTGACATCGAGATTGCGCGTGCACAGGAACCAAAGGATGTGTCCTTGCTGGCTCAGGAGATTGGTTTGATACCGTCGGAGGTGTCGCTGTACGGTACGAAGAAGGCCAAAGTATCGCTGAAGGTGCTGGAGCGTCTGCAGTACGAAGACGATGCGAAATACGTTGTGGTGGCCGGGTAAGTTGTCCAAAAAAAAACGAACCACGTTTTGACCTTGAAATGGAACAAAACGAAATGGGTACGGAAGCTGCTCGTAGCACTCCATTAGAGCCACTTGTATACGCTTTTATTATCGTGTTAAGCTACGTGATTGCCAGCAGGTTGACTTGTTCATCGAATGGTGAGCCACGTATATACACAATAAGATTACAATGTAGAATCATTCCATTATGAGCATCTTTTTTGGATAGGTTTTATATGTTTATAATCTTGAAACACATTTTGAAGCGCAATATTTTTGTTATACGCATTATAAAACCAAAATATTGATTCATGTTCCACATCAATAGACAAGAGTTTACTCCATAATCTCTTTCACAATTGTACAAGTTTCCAGTGAAAGTCTAATAATAGCCTATCTTCTACTTAATCACACAATTCTGTCCTGCTCGTGTGCCGGCGATGATGCTGAGACTAATGATTTTTCATGACTTGTCGTTGTTGTGTGGCTGAGGAGAGATAATGATGTCCATCTCGTGGTACGATCGTACTGTAGACAAATTCTTTTAATGATCGTTTAATCATTTCCGTTCCAGAATAACGCCAACTCCGCTGGGCGAAGGCAAGAGCACCACTTTGGTCGGTTTGGTACAGGCTCTGACGGCGTACAAGCGCTGCAATTCGATCGCCTGCCTGCGTCAACCCTCGCAGGGACCGACGTTCGGTATTAAGGGCGGTGCGGCCGGCGGTGGCTATTCGCAGGTGATCCCAATGGAAGATTTCAATCTTCATCTGACCGGTGACATTCATGCGGTCACGGCTGCGAACAATCTTCTCGCAGCACAGCTGGACGCACGCATCTTCCATGAGGCGACTCAAACAGATCAGGCATTGTATGAGCGGCTTGTACCGGCTATCAAGGGTTCTCGCAAGTTTGCTCCGATTCAGCAGCGCCGATTGAAGCGGCTTGGGATCGAGAAGACGGATCCGTACGCGCTTACGCCGGACGAGATCCGACGTTTCGCCCGGCTGAACATTGATCCGCACAATGTTGTGTGGACGCGCGTGCTGGATGTGAATGATCGGTATCTGCGCAAGATCACCATCGGTCTGTCACCGACGGAGAAAAATCTAACGCGTGACACCAGCTTTGCCATATCGGTGTCGAGTGAAATTATGGCTATTTTGGCGCTGGCTACCAGTTTGGAAGATATGAAGCAGCGTCTGGCAAAGATGGTGGTCGCGTTTGATAAGACCGGTGCGCCAGTTACTGCGGATGATCTCGGTGTTACCGGCTCGATGATGGTGCTACTGAAGGATGCGATCGAGCCGACGTTAATGCAGACGCTCGAGGGAACGCCGGTACTGGTGCATGCCGGTCCGTTCGCCAACATTGCTCACGGCTGCTCATCGATTGTGGCCGACGATATTGGCATGAAGCTGGCGGGCAAGCGCGGTTACGTTGTTACCGAGGCCGGTTTCGGGTCGGACATTGGTATGGAGAAATTCTTCAACATCAAGTGTCGCGCATCGGGTAAGGTACCGAATGCGGTCGTGCTGGTGACGACGGTACGTGCGCTAAAAATGCATGGCGGAGGCCCAATTGTGACGGCCGGCGCACCGCTACGACGCGAGTACATGAGCGAGAATCTGGATCTGCTGGAGAAGGGACTGCCGAATTTGTTGAAGCACATCGAAAACGGACTAAAGTACGGTGTGCCGGTGGTCGTGGCGATCAATGCGCACGGTACTGACACTGCAGCCGAACATGAGCTCGTACGAAAGGCGGCAAAGGCAGCCGGTGCTTTCGATGCGATCGTATCGAATCACTGGGCAAAGGGTGGTGAGGGAGCGGCCGACCTTGCCCAGGCTGTCATCGATGCCTGCAATCGTCCGTCAGAATTTAAGCTGCTGTACGAGGTCGATATGCCGATCGAGGACAAGATCATCCGTATCGCTAAGGAAATGTATGGAGCGGGAACGATCGAACTGAACAGCAAGGTTCGAGACGCCATCCGTCTCTACACGGAGAAGGTAGGGTGGAGTTTTCGGAAGGGAACTGAAACTGGGGCAGCATTTATTGATTTGAGTATTATATTTGCAGGGCTTCGGAAAACTACCCATCTGCATGGCCAAAACGTCCATGTCGCTAACCGGTGATCCGAGCGTGAAGGGTGCCCCGAAGGACTTCAAGCTTGTCATCAATGACATCTGCCTATCGGCCGGAGCGGGCTTCATTGTTCCAATGTGTGGTGAAATATCGAAAATGCCGGGTCTTCCTACTCGTCCGTCCATTTTCGATATCGACCTCAACACCGAGACGGGTGAAATCGAAGGACTCTTTTGAGAAGTATCATCGATCCACTTTGGATATGGATCGCGACGACACATGTTCGAACATGTTCAACATTTTAGTAACGACCACCAACATTCATCGAATTGGGTTGGTGGGAAAGATGACTCTTTTTTAAATGGTGAAAACTCACACAATGTTTTCTTCCCGTGTTTTTAGACCATAGAATTAAATAAAATATTTTCACTCGTCAATAATCAGTTTGTGGTTGGTTAATTGCTTTTAACCTAGTTTTAGTGATGCTTTGTTGTATTCCCAAATTGCATTTTTCATCGGAAAATGTTGCACTATCAACAAGCATGCAGGTATGGATTTTTTATTCTGGAAAAAACAGAAAATGAAACACGTGTTGCTCAACACTGTATTTTCTGTTTATGGCATTTATGGCACAGTCAACATTTAGGGATGTCAAACTCGCTCTCCATTTATAGAACAAAAATTGTTTATTTTAGCATTTGCTGGCGATAGCCGGAAATAGTCAATAATAATAAAATGAGGCAATTGGCAAGCAAACGTACAGAAACTTATAAATTTTATCGTTAACATGTAAATAAAGAAATGGCGCAAACATACAATTTGACATACCCGGTTTATGGCAGCTGTTTTGACAGCTGGTATAAAAATCATGTTTATTGTGCATATTATTCGCCGAACGGAAAACAACGCGTGTACGGCAAGCAAGTGATTTTATTTAAGCGAGGAATTATAAATCGCCACCAAAATGGACGCAGAACAGGACGAGTTGATGGATTTTTTCGACTTTTCCAAACCGTTCCATCGCAATGTGATAAGTGGTACAGCAAACAATAAAGGGCGACAAGGGATTAAGTTAAATATTCAATCGATACCGGAACGTCCTGTGCAGGGCACCGACTATGCAAAAGAGATTGTGAAGGAAGAAGAGTCCAGAATAATGGCGGTTAGTACCATACGTAATGTGGGTTGGGGTTACCGGTTTGCGCCGATGATAATATTTGCTTTCGTTGTAGGATTGGGCACGCGATACTCATCCCAAACCGAGTGCCTCGCGCATGGACGAGGTGGATGACCTATCGTCGATGGCGGAGGAAGATTCCGAACACCTGAATCTAGTACGCGCGAAGGAGCTAATGGAGCCCATCTTTAGGCGGTACAACCTAACTGTCAGCTCCAACCGCCTAACGATTCATCAGTCGAAGGAACAAATTTTGAAGGCGATCCGACAGAACCCGGTCGTGGTGTTGCAGGGTGCGACGGGTTGCGGCAAAACGACACAGGTACCACAATACTTGCTGGAGGAAGCCTACAAGCGGAAGGAATGGTGCAATATCATTGTCACGCAACCGCGTAAAATTGCCGCCACATCGATCGCGCGCCGTGTCGCCGAAGAACGTTCCTGCGAGTTGGGCTCACTGGTAGGATTTAAGGTGGGCCTGAAGGAAAAGCTCAGCGAAGACACACGGCTACTGTACGTGACAACGGGCGTTTTGCTGAACAGTTTGATTTCCTCGAAATCTCTTAGCCAATATACGCACATCATACTGGACGAGGTGCACGAGCGCGAGGTGGACATGGACTTTCTGCTCATCATCGTACGCCGCCTGTTGACGCAGTCACGCCACACGAAGATTATACTGATGTCGGCCACAATCGAGTCGTCCGAGTTTGCCCAGTACTTCAAGATACCGGGACCGAACAGTATGTTTGCGCCCCAGCTGGCCGTTAGCAACTGTCCGCAGCATGATGTGACGGTGTACTATTTGGAAAATTTGGAAAAACTAAAAATCGACTTTACCCTCAAGTACGAACAGCCCGAGGTGCATGATAAGATGTACTTTGTGGCGGCTAAGGTGGCAATCGTGTGCGATCGCTACATTGACGAGTGCGAGACAGCGTCGAACATCGATTACAAACCTTCGATCATCATGTTCTTGCCGGGGATCAACGAAATCGAACGGATGGCGGAAGTGTTGCGTAACTTTGTGGATGACAAAAATCCGAACTCGCTGCACACGAAGTTTATGATACTGAAGCTACACTCGACCCTGCCTTCGGAAGAGCAGGCTTTGGTATTTCGCAAACCACCACCGGGACACCGGAAAGTAATCCTGTCGACGAACATCGCTGAAAGTTCGATCACCATACCGGACGTGAAATTTGGTAAGCTAATTGGAATATCGTTTGCACGATTGCTTCGATTCATGGTTCAACGTTTCATATTATTGCAATCGTTCATAATTGTTTTGCTTTCTGTTTCCATGCCTACCAGTGATCGATTTCTGTTTGCATCGTTTGCTGGTTGCCGACACGCTGAACAACTTTACCACCTTGCGAACGCAGTGGGCGTCGCGAAATAACTGCATACAGCGAGCGGGCCGTGCTGGCCGTGTGATGAACGGTCGGGTTTATCGGCTTGTGAACAAATTTTTCTACGACAACGGAATGGCTCAATCGCCGGAACCGGAAATGGTGCGCTGTCCGCTCGGTGCAGTTGTGCTGAAAACGAAGATACTGGACATGGGACCACCGCACACAATACTCGCATTGGCTATGTCGCCTCCGAAGCTATCCGATGTGTCGAATACGGTACTACAGCTGAAGGAGGTCGGAGCAATGTTGCGTACCGCCAAAGGCATATACGATGCGCAGGACGGTGATATAACGTATCTCGGACAGTTAATGTCACAGCTACCGCTTGACATACATCTGGCGAAGCTGGTCGTGCTGGGGTACGTATTTTCCGTCCTCGAGGAAGCGATCATCATTGCGGCCGGTATGAACGTGAAGAACGTGTTTTGTGGGATGCGTACGGTGGAAGCGTTACGCATAAAGCGTTACTTTGCTAACGGGTCCGCGTCGGACGGTATTGCGATCCTGAACGCGTACAACTGGTGGCGTTCGGTAAAGGAGCAGGGCACGGGAGGCGATACGGTCGGTTGGTGTCAGCGGTATATGCTCGATCTGAAGTCGCTCACCGAGATGGCAGAGCTGGTGCAGGAAATAACGTACCGGTTGAAGAACTCGAACATACGTGTCGTGGCCGGGGCAAGAAATGCGCGCTGGAACGATCGCGAGCGTACGGTCATAACGAAGGTGGTGATGGCCGGTGCATTCTACCCGAACTACTTCCTGCCGGTGACATCGAACGAGAGCGATATGGGCGATCGGGCCGTGTACACGGAGATTGGTGGTCGAAATCCGTTCCGAACGGTGTTTTTCTGTGGATTTGACCATGCCAACTACATTGGACCACTGTACCGCAATGAGATCCGTGCGCTGCTGACCGAACGGAGGGCCGATCCGGATCGGGAATCGCTCATAAAGGTAGATTTCGAGCGTAACACTAACAAGATATTCGTACAGTTCGAGTACCCGCCCGACATTCAGCCCGGCAAAAGCTTGTACGACGAGCGCAACCTGATGGATCGCATTCATCCGGGTGTGTACGAAGCGATCAAGTTGCGCCAGATACGCCGCAGCCAGTCGGAACTGCTCGTAATGCAGCACAGCGATGCGGTTCGGTTTGCGGAGCAGAACAATCTGGGCACTTGGAGGAACAACGATTGGCAGCCGCGTAATGTTGAGATTCCGAACGTGCAACTATCGGTCGAACCGCCCGTATATTGCAAGCAGCTGATCGCCACCATTACGCACGTGCAGCATCCGAACAAATTTTATCTGCGTCCACACGACAACAATCACGTGTACGCCGGCATCGAAAAGCAGCTGAGCGAAGGTAGTCCGATTATGCGTCCCTTTCCTACCGATCATGTGTTTAAATCGCGCGATATAGTGGCCGCCCCGATACCGCACTTAAACGTGAAAACGATGGGTCGCGCTAAGCTGCTCAAGGAGCGCATCATTCGTGGGGTAGCGAATTGGGCCGTGTTTTTCATGGACTTTGGCAGCACGGCCATAATCTCGGTGACCAATTTTCGGCAACTGCATGGTACAACGTTGGACACGCTTACGAAAATTCCCGACCGTGTGTTTGAGGCATCCTTGGCGGAGGTACAGCCGTCGGCGATGCGATCGCCGAAGGATGTCTGGACGGAGGATACGATTGTACACTTCCGGGAGCTCGTGCTCGGTAAGCGGCTGCACGTGGAGGTGTACTCGGTCGTGAATCGGGTGTCGATGGTTGTGTTGCGCCGCGCACCGAATGATGCGGTCGAGCAGACCATTAACAAGGAGCTGATCGCGTCGCACCATGCCCAAGAGTCGGAGGAATCGTACGTATCAAAGATGGACCATGAGAAGCGGCTGCGTGTACAGGGCGACATGGAGATGGATCCGATGTACGCGGCACAGATCAAGAACGATCACACCGGGGAGCAGTGCTACCTGGAGGATGATGATCCGGCTAATTTAATCTTACCGCGAAATATGCTGAAGGTTCGGCTAATGCTGCGTGGTCCTTACAGTCCACTGGAGATCAAATGCAGTTCGACGGTGTTTACCGGTTACCGGAAGCGTGTAACCATCGAGAACTCTTCGCTAAACTCGGTATTGCTTGACACGCATCCACAGAATCCGCACAGCAAGCTTCTGGTGGCGGGTTGTGTTAACGAAGTGGCTGGCAATACGCTGATCGCTCGGCTCACGACCATGATGCCAAACATTCCCGGTCTTCCCGTACTGATGGCGCTCATCTTTGCGCCCACCTGTTTGCTGAAGAAGGATGCGGATGAAACGCGCATCGTTGGGTTGCTGGCCGGATTAGGGGTGGATCCGCGCACGGGCGCATCGATTTATCCCGAGCATGATATGTCGTTGGCGGTAGACATTGGCATCGACGAGGAGGATATTGGAGATGTAAGACACTCGTGACACTTCCTTCAGCTCATATTGAACTTTTTAACAAATTTTCCGCAATACTTTTTTCAGATCAATGCATTGCGTTACACGATGGACTCCATCCTGCACGGTGGACACAACGACCAGACGCAACTATTCGGCGAGTACAGCATCGAGTCGCTGATGGTGAAGGTGAAAGAATACATAATCAAGTAAGTTATTCGCTTGACGTCCCGCTCGAAAAAAGACCCCGCTAACTAAGTTTATGTGCCTCCTTTCGCTTTCATCTTTGTAGAATCCTTCAGCGCGAACGAAATGTCCAGGATAATCGTAGCATGGCCCACAATTTCCAGTGGAACACAGGTGACGCACTGGGTGGCGCAAGCAAAAAGAATGCACGGAAACCATCGATCGATATCTACTCTAGGGCCATCTTTCCACTGTACGACAAGCTGAACCTTCGTCCCTTGCCGGCCAGTCGAATGGAGTACCTGCGGAAGCATTGTGCCGAGCTGCATCTTATAACAGAATCGTACGTAGATAAGCAAGCGGTCACGGTATCCTTTCATTCATTTCTTTTTATCATTACCTTTTTTGGCTCTACAGACGAGTTCCCTTACCAAAGGGTGGCATATTGTGTCAGCTGTGCAATGTAAACCTAGAATCGGAGCACGCCTTACGGATTCATTTCTGCTCCAAGTTGCATCGCGAGCTGGAAAAGCAGATTCTCTTCCGACGTTGAAATGGACCGCTTCACTGCCATTTGTTTCTTCATTTTTCCTGCAATTTACTTTCTATATTGACGTAATTCATTTTCTTTTTTTTAACAAACAGAATGCAACACATACCATTTTGACGAACTATTTCTTGAAAGATTGATTTAATGTATTAAACAACAACTTATACGGACATTTAAAGGTAGTAAGTAAGGATTTCTGTTTATTGCTCTAAAGTTGTTATTTTCCAAGAAATTTAAATGACCCAGCAAGTGCTTTCAGTCGATTTTGACCATTACCATTCTCGCATGGAATGTTCCTTAAATGAACTGATAACAAAGTGAAAGGTATTGATTAAAGCGTGATATGTTTCGTCCGCAATTTTTCTTTGCTTTCAGTCGAGTTTAACCAAACAAATATAATGTAAATCACATTATCATGTGTATCGTGATATCAAAGTACAGGAAGTAAAAATTATGTTTTTTTAAGTTTAATCATTTTGATATGTTATTTTTTTGCAACATTTATTACGCGCAACTTTTTCTTCCAACTAAAAGTTAACTAAAACATATAACAATCAAACTTCCTCGTTTGTAGTGTATCTTGATTGAACTGCTAAACGCGGTTTGGTAGCAACGACTGTTCTTCGCCAATATTTACCTTCCATTTTTAGGACAATTTTTATACCTACAAAATGTGATATTAAATTTATACGGTAAAGTTGAGATAATTGTTGCCTTTCTATTGCTATAAACTTCCGAAACTTGGTTCAGATGAAGGAGCTATTCTTTTGCTGGGTTAAACAAAAAGATTGGTCAACCATTTAATTCACGATCGAGCATATGTAAACATTATTAAATGTAGCAGACTTCTAGTAATTTTATATCATTTTACGCACATTTGAATGTTAATCACGAGGAACGGCTTCTAACCATGAATATTTCGTATCACTGATTAAAAAAATGGAACAATGTAAAGCAATTTAACAATCACTAACAACTATATGGTACAGATTTGGCGGTCCTTCATGCTCTTCATGGTTGGTTGGAAAAGATTTCCGACCGGTCAAGGATCGATTCCAAATCCCACATCTTGTTGTGTGCCGGAATATAGTAATAACTAATGTTTAGATTTAGCAATAAACATAGGTCAGATTACCATTTCTAATCGTAAAAAAAGGTATATCAAAATTTCACAATTTAATTTCTGAAACAATGTCACATCAAACTTCCGTACTGGTAGAATGTGCAATAGAAGTCTATTACATGCACAGTTTAACAGCTCTTTTACTGTAGGTACACGATCCATTAGTAGTTATTAGGATATTAAAATTTACTATCAATTTATAACCTTCCACACACACCCACACTGGGAAGCAATGCAGCATAAAAGGGACACATGTTCGTATAAGTTTTTTTTTTACTTCAAATTGAAATCAACCACTTAATATGCAGCGCTCTGTACGTGATTGCGTGTGCTGGAAAGTGAAATTTCGGCGAAAAATAAACACCCTCCCCAAAGAGGGACACTGGCCAGCAGCATCGTGTTCGATACGGGCTTCAAATATGCTTTGCCGTAGTGCTCAAATAACCAACGGTCGTTTCCCTCCCGGCCGCCGATACTGGTCGGGTATGGATTGATCCATATTTTATCTTTTACTCCGTATAAAGTATCTGTTTTAATTTACATAAATTTTAGACTTCCCGGTTGAGGATGCCAACAGTGTTGCAGTACACCGTTCTGAAGAGAGAGAGAGATGAACCGAGATGGGATGAGAAAGTGAAAGGGACTAAAAAATGCAAACCTAACCCAGCCCCAAGCCACAAATTCAAGATGGAAGGATTGGTTTTTTTTCCACATCCTATGATTTTTTCGTTTATTTATTATATACAGATAAAAAAAAACTGTCACAGCCGGACCATGCCTGTGTGTGGTAGCTTTTACGGCGCTGTTGTGTATCGTCGTGGTATCAGCAAACAACAAAAAATCCTCCCACACGCATCAGAAGTCATTTTGTAGTGATTAGAAACATACCGAATTAAGACACCGTTATCTACCACATTTCATCCAATAACAGTAAAACGTATTTACAGCTAAAATTAATACGGAAAACATTGCCATTAAAATACCCGAATTGGCAACGGTTAGAACCGATGGGACAGTTCGTCGTCGGTTTCGTCCAGTTTTTTATGATTGGAACCATCTATGACTTCGATGCTTTTGTCCCTTCCGTTAGCCATTGGATTTAACGAGCGCTGACGTAAATGTTCCAGAAAGGCAGGATTGAGGCTCTCCTGGTAATGGGGGAAGAGAGAGGGTTAAGGAAAAGGGCTATATTATCTTTGTGCTAGGGGTTAACGATGTTGCAACATACCTTTCGCTTCGGCGAGAATATATCCTTATCCATATCGGTGAAATCGGATTCTTCCGATTGAAGGCTATCGAAGCATTTCCAGCAAAAGAACACAGTTAATCGTTTTATATAGTGCTATACTAATGCTTATCACTATTTAACTTACCTAAGATCATCGTAAACTCCACCACCCTTACGACCGAACTCGTTATCGTTCAGCACCGGGTTAGATCCTTCGATGGAGAAGATATTCGTCGTCGGAACGTTGCGCGTCGGTTTCCCGTTCAGCTCGGACGAAATAGAGCCAAAGTCCGTGGCGGACAGTGCCTTCAGCTGGCGGTTCAAGCTCCGAATCTTGATGAAGAACGCCACGAACAGAATCACGCACAGTACGGCAAGGGCCGCGGATACCACAATCAGGATTATCTGCAGCGTTTCGTCCGCCTCGGACAACGATTCCGCTGTCGGCGGTGGGACATCCTGAAGCGAAAGGTTGCGTAGCCGCAGCGAGGCCTTTAATTCGGTGACGAAGGTACGGTTCGAGGACCTTTGCTGTATCCGGCTGGCTTCCACCGCCTGATTGTCCTGGATGAAATGGGTTCGAACATCCGTCAGGGCAGTGCTGCTGCCGGATCCTTCCTGCCGTTCGATAAGCGCCTGGTCGATATCGTCGATGTTGCACTGCATTCCGTACGATGCGCTCAATTGGAGGGCGAGCTAGAAGTATGAAAAACATCCCAAAACAAACACGCACCCACACGTGACACCGTTATTAAGGAGGAAGATAGAAACAGGAAGACATGCTTTCGTGTTGCTTAATCTTACAAAGTCTCGCACGTCCGGCTGATCAATCTCCTCGACGCTGTTCAAAAACACGAATGTCACACGGTTCGATTCGGACACGATGTACACCTTCGCCTCCACCGTATCGTTGTGCGTATCGTCCTTATCGAACGCAATGATGGTGAACTGATAGTATCCCTTCTGGTTGGGCTGTACCTTTTGTACCAACGTTAGCTCCCCGCTGGTTTCATGTAACCGGAAGGGCAACGTGTCCGTTTGTAGGTTTTCACCAACCGCTTGTTCCGAACCGTCCACCACCTCGTACCGGATGATTTCATCCTCGTCCGGATCTTCGGCGTAGACGCGAAACAGTGGCTTCTGTACCCGGTCGTTCGTGGTGATACCGGCCGCATAGAACCGTTGCTGAAACACTGGCGGATTATCGTTCACATCGTTCACCTTGATCCGTACGACCAGCACCGATGGGGATGATTCGTCGACGACCGTTGCCGGTGGACCATTTTCGTTGTTGGTAGCAACGATTCGTATTTCGTGTGACGGTATCTCTTCCCGATCGAGCATCCGGGCCAAACGGAGCACATTTGTTTCCGCATCCAGCGCAAACAGGTGACTCGCATTACCGTACTTCACTGGGGAAGGTGGAGGTTTTGCGTAACAGGCGCATCATGAATATTGGGCTCCATTTGGGATGGGTGAATGAAATTCAACACCTGACCATTTCTGCTACTACTTACCGTCGATGAAGTAGAATACGTTCGTTTGGGCACCAGGTGGCAGGCCGGCATTCTTCGGATCCTCAGCGAATGGTAATTGCCGTATCTCGTCTAGACCGTCTTCATTTTCTGCCGAATTAAGCAAACGTGCAGTCATTGGTTTTGAGGTAGGTCTTTTGATTGTTCTAAATTTGTGTTCTTCTAGGACGTAACGAACTTGTAGGTCATGCTTGGTATATAATTGCATGGTAGACTTGTGTTTACTAGCTTTGCTTGATATTACTACTCAAGGGGCTGGTCCTTGAATCTGTGTTTGAACGAATTCAAAAGTACGAATCCTTGGAACGAGCTTTTCACGGGATATTCTTTGGGTTGTTATATTGATTTTTAGTTCTCGGTATAAACTAGTCTACATGAAATATAACCAACACTGTCCTATACTATTATCCTAATACGAGATTTTCTTCTTCCAATTTAAGAATTCATCCAAGAATAAAGGAAACTCAAGGAACTCCTCGTGATTTGCACAGAACTGGGATGTGTCTCAATTACAGAGCTGCGATGGGGAGTCTGGGATGTCTCTTCCTAACAGAGCCATTAAAGTTACCTGTAAAATTTGTATCGAAGGACGTCTGCAAAAAGGCCGGTTCGCCCGTCATATTTATAAAGACGATATAGATAGAAGTTTCCGTCTGCTTGTCGCCCCCATCTCTCGCAATCA
The DNA here is from genome assembly GCF_943734845.2 of Anopheles funestus. Classification (NCBI taxonomy): domain Eukaryota; kingdom Metazoa; phylum Arthropoda; class Insecta; order Diptera; family Culicidae; genus Anopheles; species Anopheles funestus. The sequence continues at coordinate 21,038,081 of NC_064598.1, forward strand.
CGGTAAGCTGCGGGATAGAATTGTGTCAATAATTACGCTCATCCGGGCAGAAATGACCGCTCCCGCCCGGGGGGGGGGGGGGGGGGGGGGGGGGGGGCGGGATTGATGTTGGCCACACGCAAATGATTACAATCTAATACGTACGCTGTAATTTTTCGGAAACGGTTCGACCGCTTGATCGTTTTCCAGCACGAGACGGCCCGATTTCTCGTCCACCGGTTCCACCCGGAATATCTCATGGTCTTTATCGTTATCTGCCGAAAGGAAACGTCAAATCAGTTCATTAACGTGGTGAAGAAGCTTTTCGGTCGGGAAATTGGTAGTGGCGGCTACACTGTCTTACCATTGGTGCTTCGAAGGGAGAACGTAACGTGTCCGTATATGCCACCATCATCATCAACGGCAGCAAAATTCGGCAAATTAGATCCATTCGTATCGACCAGGGTAGTACCATTTTTTAATGATTCGTATCTTTATGATGTCCAAAAAAAGGAAAAATCACACAAAATTAACACACATTAATTGGTTGCAGTTTTATCACAAAAGCAGCTTACTTCAGACGGATCTGTGCATTTCGGGTGGGGTAAGTAATGGTTGGGCTGTTATAATTAAATGGCATAACTACCACTTCGTAATCGCGTGTCGCGCAGTTATTTACCGCCGGTGTTGGAAGTTCAATATCCGGCCTGTACTCGCTACCTCTATCGCAAGCCTAATAAGATGGATTTTAATTTAATGTGTGCTATCATTTTTAGGGGGTTCATTTATCAACACATAACCACTCACCTCAACTTCCAGCGTGTATGTGCCGTGGAAACCTTTTAAATCTTGTGCCACTTTTAGCGAAGCACTGTACTCGTCGATACGCTCGAGGGTGAATATTGCAGTTTCCCGCGCTAGAAACATTAAAGAAGCAAGTTTACTTTATGGTTTTATCCAAAAAAAAAGAGTATTGTGAACAAATTTAAAACAAACCGGGTAAAATCTGTCGCACGTAGTAATTAATCTTTGCGTTCGGCGTTTCCCTATCATCCAGATCGATTGCAGTAAAATTCGCCTTCATAATGTAGTTCTGTTTGAAGTCCTCCGATACTTGCAACTCGTCGGTTGTGAGCGCTGGAAGTTCCGGATAGTGGTCGTTGATATCGAGCAGCATCACATTGATGTTGGTCGATACACGGTTTTGAACTGATTTTCGTAAGCAAAGAAAACACATGGAAAACGTGTTAATAATGTTAAACTAAAAGTTGTAGTAGATGTTGGGGATATCTGATTCAAATTCTTGAAACTATAGGTGTCCGGGAAATTCTTGGTGCCAATTTTTAAAAAGCCTTGTTTGGAAAAAAATGGGAAATTGCCAAAATGGGAAAAATGGGACTGCCTAACTATCAAACCTGTATAAACGAACCAGGGGGCTAGTCTGATCGGCAAGGACATGAAACTGCTCAGATCCGCCTAAATTACTCAAAAAAAAGCTAAAGCTATAGCCTGAAGAAATTTTCAAAATTTTAGAATTTTTTATTTTTTTCATTGCTTTTTATTCTTTTTTTTCTTTTAAACATTATTTGAGTGAAAAGAAGCTAATTTCAACCAATGCGCATTAAAATAAATCAATTTATAAGATTTTGCAAAATTTCCCAAAAAAACCTAAGGCCTTAGGAAATTTTCAGTTTTTTTCAAATTTTTTATTTTTTTTATTGTTTTTTTTTCTTTAAATCATTATTTGAGTGAAAAGAAGCTTAGTTCAACCAATTTGCATTAAAATAAATAAATTAAAATATTTTTGCAAAATTACTCAAAAAAAAAAGCTAAAGCTATAGGCTCAGGAAATTTTCAAGTCTTTAGAATGTTTAATTGTTGTATTATTTTTTATTATTTTTTTATTTAAAGCATTATTTGAGTGAAAACAAGCTCACTTCAAAATATTTGCATTATAATACATCATTTTATAGAAACTTTTTTTTTAAATATTTCTTATTCTGATGAGTGGGGAAGCGGGGTTGCGTGTTTTTTGGGGGTCCCATAACCGACGAAAGAAAATAAGTAAAGTATTATAATATTGTAGCAGCACAAGCATATTGAACTCTACATGTGCCAAAAATGTTGGGACCCCTTTAGCCTCGGCTCTCCGTGCCCGTTTAGTTTACGATAATAACTATCCTTAAAGTATCCCTTTAAGTATGTCCTTCGGACTAGAGATGAGAATAACAACTCTTTTTAGTGCACCAACTCAGAGTGAATGAGTCGTTATAAGGAGTCAGCTCGTTCAACGACTCATTTCGGAGTCATAAAAACCCAGCTTAAACATCTAAGTTAAGAGATGTGTGCAAAAAATTTTATAAATTGAAGTTTAGTGATAAATGTTAATGCGAATTTGTTGCAATAAGTTTCTTTTCACTCAAATATTGTTTTAAATTAAAAAAAGAATAAAAAATCAGAAAAAAATATAAAAAAATTTTCCACTCGAAAATTTCATAAGGCTTACCCCTTACGTTTTTTTTTGAGAAAATTGATCCAACAGATCCCCAATCTTTAACCTGTGGTCGATAGATGGCACCAATGGCTACATTTTCTTCTTGGACGGCCATGCCCTCAGATGTCTGTGCCAGAAGTTATTCGAGAAACCAAGTTCCTTACCCTGTTTGAGAAAATGTAAAATTTTCCTCATTTTTCTGCAATTAAGCAAAGTTTTTAAATGTGATATATTTTAATGCGAATTTGTTGCAATAAGTTTCTTTTCACTCAAATAATGCTTCAAATTAAAAAAAGAATAAAAAATCAGAAAAAAATTTCAAAAAAATTTTCCACTCGAAAATTTCATAAGGCTTACCCCTTACGTTTTTTTTTGAGAAATTTTGCAAAAAAAATAAATTGATTTTTTTTAATGCCAATTGGTTGAACAAAGTTTCTTTTCACTCAAATACTGTTTTAAATGAAAAACAGAATAAAAAATTATAAAAAAATTAAAAAAATATAAAAATTAGAAAATTTCATAAGGCTCATTTTTGCGGCAAGTTTTGACTATAAGTCGGTCGGTATCCAACGGATCGCCAATCTTTAACCTGTGGTCGATAGATGGTACCATTGGCTACATTTTCTTCTTGGACGGCCATGCCCTCAGATGTCTGTGCCAGAAGTTATGCGAGGAACCAAGTTCCTTACCCTGTTTGAGAAAATGTAAAATTTTCCTCATTTTTCTGCAATTCAGCAAAAATTTTAAATGTGATATATTTTATTGCGAATTTGTTGCAATAAGTTTCTTTTCACTCAAATAATGCTTCAAATTAAAAAAAGAATAAAAAATCAGAAAAAAATTTCAAAAAAAATTTCCACTCGAAAATTTCATAAGGCTTACCCCTTACGTTTTTTTTTTGAGAAATTTTGCAAAAAAATTTAAATTGATTTTTTTTAATGCCAATTGGTTGAAAAAAGTTTCTTTTCACTCAAATACTGTTTCAAATAAAAAACAGAATAAAAAATTATAAAAAAATAAAAAAAATATAAAAATTAGAAAATTTCATAAGGCTCATTTTTGCGGCAAGTTTTGGCTATAACTCGGTCGGTATCCAACGGATCGCCAATTTTCAACCTGTGGTCGATAGATGGCACCAATGGCTACATTTTCTTCGTGGACGGCCATGCCCTCAGATGTCTGTGCCAGAAGTTATGCGAGGAACCAAGTTCCTTACCCTGTTTGAGAAAATGTAAAATTTTCCTCATTTTTGCGCCAAGTTTTGGCTATAACTCGGTCGGTATCCAACGGATCGCCAATCTTTAACCTGTGGTCGATAGATGGCACCAATGGCTACATTTTCTTCTTGGACGGCCATGCCCTCAGAAGTCTGTGCCAGAAGTTATGCGAGGAACCAAGTTCCTTACCCTGTTTGAGAAAATGTAAAATTTTCCTCATTTTTCTGCAATTCAGCAAAAATTTTAAATGTGATATATTTTATTGCGAATTTGTTGCAATAAATTTCTTTTCACTCAAATAATGCTTCAAATTAAAAAAAGAATAAAAAATCAGAAAAAAATTTCAAAAAAATTTTCCACTCGAAAATTTCATAAGGCTTACCCCTTACGTTTTTTTTGAGAAATTTTGCAAAAAAATTTAAATTGATTTTTTTTAATGCCAATTGGTTGAACAAAGTTTCTTTTCACTCAAATACGGTTTTAAATAAAAAACAGAATAAAAAATTATAAAAAAATTAAAAAAATATAAAAATTAGAAAATTTCATAAGGCTCATTTTTGCGGCAAGTTTTGACTATAAGTCGGTCGGTATCCAACGGATCGCCAATCTTTAACCTGTGGTCGATAGATGGTACCATTGGCTACATTTTCTTCTTGGACGGCCATGCCCTCAGATGTCTGTGCCAGAAGTTATGCGAGGAACCAAGTTCCTTACCCTGTTTGAGAAAATGTAAAATTTTCCTCATTTTTCTGCAATTCAGCAAAAATTTTAAATGTGATATATTTTATTGCGAATTTGTTGCAATAAGTTTCTTTTCACTCAAATAATGCTTCAAATTAAAAAAAGAATAAAAAATCAGAAAAAAATTTCAAAAAAAATTTCCACTCGAAAATTTCATAAGGCTTACCCCTTACGTTTTTTTTTTGAGAAATTTTGCAAAAAAATTTAAATTGATTTTTTTTAATGCCAATTGGTTGAACAAAGTTTCTTTTCACTCAAATACGGTTTTAAATAAAAAACAGAATAAAAAATTATAAAAAAATTAAAAAAATATAAAAATTAGAAAATTTCATAAGGCTCATTTTTGCGGCAAGTTTTGGCTATAACTCGGTCGGTATCCAACGGATCGCCAATCTTTAACCTGTGGTCGATAGATGGCACCAATGGCTACATTTTCTTCGTGGACGGCCATGCCCTCAAATGTCTGTGCCAGAAGTTATGCGAGGAACCAAGTTCCTTACCCTGTTTGAGAAAATGTAAAATTTTCCTCATTTTTCTGCAATTCAGCAAAAATTTTAAATGTGATATATTTTATTGCGAATTTGTTGCAATAAGTTTCTTTTCACTCAAATAATGCTTCAAATTAAAAAAAGAATAAAAAATCAGAAAAAAATTTCAAAAAAAATTTCCACTCGAAAATTTCATAAGGCTTACCCCTTACGTTTTTTTTGAGAAATTTTGCAAAAAAATTTAAATTGATTTTTTTTAATGCCAATTGGTTGAACAAAGTTTCTTTTCACTCAAATACGGTTTTAAATAAAAAACAGAATAAAAAATTATAAAAAAATTAAAAAAATATAAAAATTAGAAAATTTCATAAGGCTCATTTTTGCGGCAAGTTTTGACTATAAGTCGGTCGGTATCCAACGGATCGCCAATCTTTAACCTGTGGTCGATAGATGGTACCATTGGCTACATTTTCTTCTTGGACGGCCATGCCCTCAGATGTCTGTGCCAGAAGTTATGCGAGGAACCAAGTTCCTTACCCTGTTTGAGAAAATGTAAAATTTTCCTCATTTTTCTGCAATTCAGCAAAAATTTTAAATGTGATATATTTTATTGCGAATTTGTTGCAATAAGTTTCTTTTCACTCAAATAATGCTTCAAATTAAAAAAAGAATAAAAAATCAGAAAAAAAATTCAAAAAAAATTTTCACTCGAAAATTTCATAAGGCTTACCCCTTACGTTTTTTTGAGAAATTTTGCAAAAAAATTTAAATTGTTTTTTTTTAATTGCAATTGGTTGAAAAAAGTTTCTTTTCACTCAAATACTGTTTTAAATAAAAAACAGAATAAAAAATTATAAAAAAATTAAAAAAATATAAAAATTAGAAAATTTCATAAGGCTCATTTTTGCGGCAAGTTTTGACTATAAGTCGGTCGGTATCCAACGGATCGCCAATCTTTAACCTGTGGTCGATAGATGGCACCAATGGCTACATTTTCTTCGTGGACGGCCATGCCCTCAGATGTATGTGCCAGAAGTTATTCGAGAAACCAAGTTCCTTACCCTGTTTGAGAAAATGTAAAATTTTCCTCATTTTTCTGCAATTCAGCAAAAATTTTAAATGCGATATATTTTATTGCGAATTTGTTGCAATAAGTTTCTTTTCACTCAAATAATGCTTCAAATTAAAAAAAGAATAAAAAATCAGAAAAAAAATTCAAAAAAAATTTTCACTCGAAAATTTCATAAGGCTTACCCCTTACGTTTTTTTGAGAAATTTTGCAAAAAAATTTAAATTGTTTTTTTTTAAATTGCAATTGGTTGAAAAAAGTTTCTTTTCACTCAAATACTGTTTTAAATAAAAAACAGAATAAAAAATTATAAAAAAATTAAAAAAATATAAAAATTAGAAAATTTCATAAGGCTCATTTTTGCGGCAAGTTTTGACTATAAGTCGGTCGGTATCCAACGGATCGCCAATCTTTAACCTGTGGTCGATAGATGGTACCATTGGCTACATTTTCTTCTTGGACGGCCATGCCCTCAGATGTCTGTGCCAGAAGTTATGCGAGGAACCAAGTTCCTTACCCTGTTTGAGAAAATGTAAAATTTTCCTCATTTTTCTGCAATTCAGCAAAAATTTTAAATGTGATATATTTTATTGCGAATTTGTTGCAATAAGTTTCTTTTCACTCAAATAATGCTTCAAATTAAAAAAAGAATAAAAAATCAGAAAAAAATTTCAAAAAAATTTTCCACTCGAAAATTTCATAAGGCTTACCCCTTACGTTTTTTTTGAGAAATTTTGCAAAAAAATTTAAATTGATTTTTTAAAATGCCAATTGGTTGAAAAAAGTTTCTTTTCACTCAAATACGGTTTTAAATAAAAAACAGAATAAAAAATTATAAAAAAATAAAAAAAATATAAAAATTAGAAAATTTCATAAGGCTCATTTTTGCGGCAAGTTTTGGCTATAACTCGGTCGGTATCCAACGGATCGCCAATCTTTAACCTGTGGTCGATAGATGGCACCAATGGCTACATTTTCTTCGTGGACGGCCATGCCCTCAGATGTATGTGCCAGAAGTTATTCGAGAAACCAAGTTCCTTACCCTGTTTGAGAAAATGTAAAATTTTCCTCATTTTTCTGCAATTCAGCAAAAATTTTAAATGCGATATATTTTATTGCGAATTTGTTGCAATAAGTTTCTTTTCACTCAAATAATGCTTCAAATTAAAAAAAGAATAAAAAATCAGAAAAAAATTTCAAAAAAATTTTTCACTCGAAAATTTCATAAGGCTTACCCCTTACGTTTTTTTGAGAAATTTTGCAAAAAAATTTAAATTGATTTTTTTTAATTGCAATTGGTTGAAAAAAGTTTCTTTTCACTCAAATACTGTTTTAAATAAAAAACAGAATAAAAAATTATAAAAAAATTAAAAAAATTTAAAAATTAGAAAATTTCATAAGGCTCATTTTTGCGGTAAGTTTTGACTATAAGTCGGTCGGTATCCAACGGATCGCCAATCTTTAACCTGTGGTCGATAGATGGCACCATTGGCTACATTTTCTTCTTGGACGGCCATGCCCTCAGATGTCTGTGCCAGAAGTTATGCGAGGAACCAAGTTCCTTACCCTGTTTGAGAAAATGTAAAATTTTCCTCATTTTTCTGCAATTCAGCAAAATTTTTAAATGTGATATATTTTATTGCGAATTTGTTGCAATAAGTTTCTTTTCACTCAAATAATGCTTCAAATTAAAAAGAGAATTCAAAATCAGAAAAAAATTTCAAAAAAATTTTTCACTCGAAAATTTCATAAGGCTTACCCCTTACGTTTTTTTGAGAAATTTTGCAAAAAAATTTAAATTGATTTTTTTTAATTCCAATTGGTTGAAAAAAGTTTATTTTCACTCAAATACTGTTTTAAATGAAAAACAGAATAAAAAATTATAAAAAAATAAAAAATTTTAAAAATTAGAAAATTTCATAAGGCTCATTTTTGCGGTAAGTTTTGACTATAAGTCGGTCGGTATCCAACGGATCGCCAATCTTTAACCTGTGGTCGATAGATGGCACCAATGGCTACATTTTCTTCGTGGACGGCCATGCCTTCAGATGTTATGCGAGGAACCAAGTTCCTTACCCTGTTTGAGAAAATGTAAAATTTTCCTCATTTTTCTGCAATTCAGCAAAAATTTTAAATGCGATATATTTTATTGCGAATTTGTTGCAATAAGTTTCTTTTCACTCAAATAATGCTTCAAATTAAAAAAAGAATAAAAAATCAGAAAAAAAATTCAAAAAAATTTTCCACTCGAAAATTTCATAAGGCTTACCCCTTACGTTTTTTTTGAGAAATTTTGCAAAAAAATTTAAATTGATTTTTTTTAATGCCAATTGGTTGAAAAAAGTTTCTTTTCACTCAAATACTGTTTTAAATAAAAAACAGAATAAAAAATTATAAAAAAATAATAAAAATAAAAAAATTAGAAAATTTCACAAGGCTCATTTTTGCGGCAAGTTTTGGCTATAACTCGATCGGTATCCAACGGATCGTCAATCTTTAACCTGTGGTCGATAGATGGCACCATTGGCTACATTTTCTTCTTGGACGGCCATGCCCTCAGATGTCTGTGCCAGAAGTTATGCGAGGAACCAAGTTCCTTACCCTGTTTGAGAAAATGTAAAATTTTCCTCATTTTTCTGCAATTCAGCAAAGTTTTTAAATGTGATATATTTTATTGCGAATTTGTTGCAATAAGTTTCTTTTCACTCAAATAATGCTTCAAATTAAAAAAAGAATAAAAAATCAGAAAAAAATTTCAAAAAAAATTTCCACTCGAAAATTTTATAAGGCTTACCCCTTACGTTTTTTTTGAGAAATTTTGCAAAAAAATTTAAATTGATTTTTTTTAATGCCAATTGGTTGAAAAAAGTTTCTTTTCACTCAAATACTGTTTTAAATAAAAAACAGAATAAAAAATTATAAAAAAATTAAAAAAATATAAAAATTAGAAAATTTCATAAGGCTCATTTTTGCGGCAAGTTTTGACTATAAGTCGGTCGGTATCCAACGGATCGCCAATCTTTAACCTGTGGTCGATAGATGGCACCAATGGCTACATTTTCTTCGTGGACGGCCATGCCCTCAGATGTCTGTGCCAGAAGTTATGCGAGGAACCAAGCTCCTTACCCTGTTTGAGAAAATGTAAAATTTTCCTCATTTTTGCGCCAAGTTTTGGCTATAACTCGGTCGGTATCCAACGGATCGCCAATCTTTAACCTGTGGTCGATAGATGGCACCAATGGCTACATTTTCTTCGTGGACGGCCATGCCCTCAGATGTCTGTGCCAGAAGTTATGCGAGGAACCGAGTTCCTTACCCTGTTTGAGAAAATGTAAAATTTTCCTCATTTTTCTGTAATTCAGCAAAATTTTTAAATGTGATATATTTTATTGCGAATTTGTTGCAAAAAGTTTCTTTTTACTCAAATAATGCTTCAAATTAAAAAAGAATAAAAAATCAGAAAAAAAATTTCAAACAAATTTTCCACTCGAAAATTTCATAAGGCTTACCCCTTACGTTTTTTTTGAGAAATTTTGCAAAAAAATTTAAATTGATTTTTTTTAATGCCAATTGGTTGAAAAAAGTTTCTTTTCACTGAAATATTGTTTTAAATAAAAAACTGAATAAAAAAATTATAAAAAAATTAATAAAATATAAAAATTAGAAAATTTAATAAGGCTCATTTTTGCGGCAAGTTTTGACTATAAGTCGGTCGGTATCCAACGGATCGCCAATCTTTAACCTGTGGTCGATAGATGGCACCAATGGCTACATTTTCTTCGTGGGCGGCCATGCCCTCAGATGTCTGTGCCAGAAGTTATGCGAGGAACCAAGTTCCTTACCCTGTTTGAGAAAATGTAAAATTTTCCTCATTTTTGCGCCAAGTTTTGGCTATAACTCGGTCGGTATCCAACGGATCGCCAATCTTTAACCTGTGGTCGATAGATGGCACCAATGGCTACATTTCTGTGCCACATGTCTGTGCCAGAAGTTATGCGAGGAACCAAGTTCCTTACCCTGTTTGAGAAAATGTAAAATTTTCCTCATTTTTCTGCAATTAAGCAAAATTTTTAAATGTGATATATTTTATTGCGAATTTGTTGCAATAAGTTTCTTTTCACTCAAATAATGCTTCAAATTAAAAAAAGAATAAAAAATCAGAAAAAAATTTCAAAAAAATTTTCCACTCGAAAATTTCATAAGGCTTACCCCTTACGTTTTTGTGAGAAATTTTGCAAAAAAAAAAATTTAAATTGATTTTTTTTAATGGCAATTGGTTGAAAAAAGTTTCTTTTCACTGAAATATTGTTTTAAATAAAAAAAGAGTGAAAAATAATATAAATTGCTATAAATTTGCCAATCTCCTAAGCAGAGGCGGATCCCGTTTCATGTCCTTGCCGATCGCTGTTCGCTTATGGTTTGATAGTTAGGCAGAGCGTGCAGTATATTCATTTGGGTAGTTTGGGTAGTGTACACATGTTTCCGTTTCAAATCATGTGTATCAAACGTTTCGTTTCAACTCATTTTCGTTTCAACTCACTCGCGCATTTTCGTTTCAACTCACGTATCTACTCATTTTGCAACTCAACTCACCACGGTTACATGCTTACACTCATGAGTGAATAAGTGAAAAAAGAATCGCTAAAACTCCTCGTGGTGAGTGAACGAAACTCATTCAATACAACGTTTCAACTCACTTTGCACATCTCTCAATTTCATTAATTTAAGTGTCAATATAAATTTCATTAATACCATTAGAGATTCATGATTCCAACGAAATTTTTAAATATTTCATGAGTCGACTCACGACTGCAAAGTACTTTCCGCTAAAGCTTTAAATGAATGACTCTTCACAACCACATTCACCGAAGCAAAAATGTAAATCAATTCGCATTTAGTACTTACTGCCAAATCCACCCGCATTATCCACCATCACGATGTTGATCATAATGCTTGCCAGCCCCGCATCACGGTCGAGCAGATCGTTGTTTTCCTTCACATACACCCGACCGCCACTATCGACCTCAAAGTACCGCTGCAGCTGTGGAAAATCACGATAGTTGATCTCGTACGATACGGTATGGTATGGTACATCGCGATCTTTATCCTTGCCCTCCACCAGCACGATTTCCGTGTTGGAGGGAATTTTTTCGAACTTATACACCCGACCCTCGTCCGGAAAGGGATCGTGATAGGGTTGCTTGTTGTTCGTGTCCATCAGTACAATCGTAAAATCGTGCGAGGTGCTCCATTTCCAGTCGGACACGGTAACTTTTTGCAGCACCACATTGGTGGGCGGTGTGTCACAGTCGATGGATTGATTCGCTTTCACCCTTATAATACCGTTCTGATCTATCTCCATCCAATCTTTGTGGGCTGGATCTAACGGTCTTGGAATGGAGAAAAATATGTTTGAAAAAAAAAATCTGTTTTGTATCATTACTTCAAGCTACTTACTCCATGGTGAAGGTCATTTCGTTATTACCCGGACCATCAATGTCGTATGCTATGATGTTACCGATAGTTACACCGCTATCCGATTGTTCCTTTACCGATCGTTCCACCGTTAGCGTCTCATTGGCGAAGAAAGGTGGATTATCATTTTCATCGTCTATCTGGATCGCCACTACCGTTTCTGCCATGTTCGGCATAATTGTCTGATTTCGATCGATCAGCCGAATCGACAGAAACAGTGTATCGTACATTTCGTAATCTACATCTTGCTGAAATTCAGGATTCACCCTTATGGTACCAATGGTTCGTTGTCGATTTTCCTTCACCTCGTGTATGTAGAAACAGCTAAAATAACAATGGAGATATTGCACACGAGCTCAGAAGCGTTCATGGAAATAAAAAGAATACTTTTCATATGTTTCAGCCTTAGCACGAACTCCACTCTTTGTCCCATAGCTATTGCTCCAATCGATGCTAAATTCCAACTCCGCTTCCGTATCTGGATCGGTACCGATGATCTGTGCCACTTCTTCCTCCCCAATAATAACCTCACTTTCGGCGACAGAGTTCTCGAGAATGTGCATCGTACTGCGGGGCTACAATTTTAATTTGAAACGAAGATGTTTTGTTTAACATTTTATCGAACAAAATGGAACAATGAATTGGAAGCTCACTTACTAAACTAATCTGTGGAGGTTTGTTATTGACGTCGATCACGGTAATGGTCAGTTGTGAAAAGATCTGATGTATTGGTTCATTTTTCTCTGTACGCAGTGTATCCTCACCCTGTAGCTGTACGATCACCTCATTGGCGATATCGTAGTCAAAAATGTCAGCTTGTTTGGTTTTAATTTCAAACTGATACAATGGTTCACTGGATGTAGGATCGATGCTGACCGGTAATTGAATCACTTGCAAACTTTCGGACAATCGTCCCAAAACCGTCAGCTTGATACTATCGTCAACGTCACGATCGGTAATGGCGACTGTCGCTAACAGTGTCTCAGCACCGACTGTTTCCAGCACGCTCGTTTGGTAATACTCCCCGCTAAACTTTGGCACCTCATCATTCCAATTCCGTAGCCGTATCGCTACTGTCTGTGTGTTTTGATGCGTCAGTTCGATCGGTTCCTGTGCGGTAACGTGGAGGAGAAACGTCTGCCTTTCAGGCAGTTCGTAATCCAACAGGGAAGCGTTAATTATGTTGATCGTAAACGACACCAGCTGGTAACCACTCTCCGGGATGATGGTAAACGAGGTCGTTGCCTGCTGTACGCCGGCCACCGTTTCTGTCAAACGGACATTGTACCGGGCATGTTCACCCAGATCCCGATCGTTTATCGTAAACTGGTCGAAGTTTAGTTCCATTACAGTATTTTCCCAAAAGTCTAACTCAATGGGACTCATAGCTATTTCCGGAAAGTTATCATTTATATCTTCCAAAATGATGGCTCCTTCGCTGGATGTACTTAGCAGCTTGTTGTGACATTTGTAGGCTTCAATCTGGGTGAATGAAACAAGACATTAAATTTCCATTTCGCTGGCCAGTTCACAGGACTAGACGTACCGTAAATATGTACAGTTCATTCTGTTCCGCATCACGATCGATAGGAAGTACCGTGAGCAATCCGTCCGTTTGTCCAATTTCGAAATATTTTTGATCTAAGTGATTAAAAAACACAGAAATTGTGAGAAAATCACACTGAAAGTAACACGAATAAACTTTCATCCACAGGCTTACATTTGGGATCAGCCGTCGTCAGTTCGTAGCAAATCGGTTTGTTCAGACCGGTGTCTCTGTCGATGGCGACTACGCGCGTTTCAAACTTGTTCTTTTCCATGATACGTTCGCTGGTGAACGGACGGCTGAAAATTGGCGGCCGGCTGTCCACATTGCGCACCTGTATGATGGTACTCATGTTGAACGAGTGTGTCCTTTCCAGATCGTACACGGTGGTGATAAAGTTGAAGATAGCTTTCTCCGTGTAGTCTAGCGCTTTGATAACTCTGTAATAGTATTTTTTTTAACTATTTAATATACGCCTGATAGAAATTCCATTGTTTGTGGTACGAAGTCTTTGTGTATTAAACATAGGATTTGAATCTATTGAAAGCTGTTATTATTTTCATGTTTCTATTTCCAGGTAAAAATGTATATTATTTAGCATGCTCGCTTTTATACGCAACATGATCTAACAAATGACTGAACCAGTTAATTACATTGCATGAGCTTTCAACCATTGTGATGCATTTCAATGCACCATAGATCAAATGCCAGTGAATAATGGAATATGGAATATGGAATTTAGCAAAAGCTTTGTTTTATTCTTAAAATATGAAACGTGTTTGCATCAAATTAATTTTTTGAATAAATCGTAATTAGTGTGTAGCTTGTTACACAAAGCCAATGTGGTATTCAACTTCAAAGATAATTGAAATGTATTCACACGCAATGTACCGCATTGTATTGAGTGTTTATTTTTAACTAATTAATATGTGATTAAATTTTCCTTCCTAAATAGTTTTTAATCGCAATGTAACATTTCATTTAAGCAAAGTTCACAAAGGATCATTGTTGGGATTAACAAAAGACTAGCCTTCTTGAAAAGGTGATTACAGTGTGGTGTTACTATTTTCATTATTAGGTCACGACAATAAGATAGGCTTCGTAAGACAATAAAAGAGAGATTTTGCTTTACTCTACTGAATTACGTTACGAAAAAATAATTAATTTTCCACGACTCTCTCTCTCTTTCTCTCTCTTGTTGGCTTTTAACGATCTCTAAGGTCACGTCTGTCATTTCTGGCTTATTAGACTTATTTTTACCAAGTAGCCGGATAGTCAGTCCTTGCTACGGAAAGGCGGTCTGGATGGGATTTGATCCCCGGTCCTGCCGTGTGGAATCGGCGCCGTTTAACACATAGGTACACCAACGGGCCACCCATGAGCTCTAGGTCATGTCATACAAATGACACCGGACGACCGAATCCGTAAAGTCCTTTTATTCAGAGGAGACGTAATAGGTTCGAACTGAGATGAAGTGATGACCGAGATAATGGATTGAATCGCAAAGGTTAGGGAACTTATACAGAAGGACAAGACCACAAAGTACTGATAAGTAAGAAAGTAATTCATTTGATTTAGATTAAACAGTTGGTAACACAGGACTCGAAACCAAACATTTTGTCCTCAAAGGTCACTACGAGCAATTTAAGTCAGCTTGATAAAGAGTCAGTTATTTGGTTACAAAACAACAATTTAAAACTTTTATAATTTTAAATTATTTTAATCTTCGTTATAATGAAATAAAGTTTCGATCAAATTGTATTTTACAACGGACACTTTACTGCCAGAAGTATTTTACGATAATGGGACACATTATTGTTTGAATATGTTTTAACACGATGTAACAACTAATGCAAGCAAACCCCTGAGAAATACCTTATATAGCAATCGTTACTCACCTCAAATGATACAGCTTGTTGTAGTTCGGCTGGGGATGCGTTTGAGTTGACGCCACGTACTGGAAATGCTCACCAGCACCGGCCGCATCGTCGATCGCAAAGGACAGCTCGTTCGTGCTCGAATTGCCAATACCATTTACCTCGTACCCATCCGCATGGTACACGTTAAACAGACAGTCCGTATCGAAGTCGGCACGCAGCTCTTCAATCTCACAGGCCCCCTCCGCCGTCATTACGGGCGCATTGTCAAGGACGTTAACCAGTGTCACCGAGATGGTGTACGGTATGGCAGGGTTTTCCACCACCAGAAAAATGACGTTACTATGTTTGTCCACCTCGTAGTCCTGGCGGCGATTGATGTAGATGCACCAGCGGTCATCGTTCGCACGCTTGAGCTCCACCTCGAGATTGGATGGAGCTTGCCGTATGCTTGGTTCCGGTGGCCCTGCAGAAAGGTGACACACGCATTGTGAACCATGCAGCATCGCGATGCCCGGCTCGGCACATCTGTCACCGAACAGTGGCGATCCATCTTACTTACCTTGGTAGTTTAGACACAGCAGTACGAATGGTGCGGGAATCTCTTCCACCATCCATACATCTTGCTGCAGCACCGCCTCGTTAAATGCGGCCAGTGATATGTTTTCTGTATTTTCGCTAACAAACTTTGGGTCACCCCACTGCTGGCAATGTACTACGGCAATCGGTAGTAGTAGCAGCACCACGGACAATAACAATGCCGAGGGCTGCAAACAAAAATCGGCAGGATGTAATTAGTGTTTAAGGGTGGAGGCTTAACACACGAAACTTTTATAATCCTATTAGTATAGTTATACCAATGCAAAACAAGCTGTCCGAGTCATGTTTACTTCCTATACTATTTCGGAAGCTTTTGCTATTTGCCACCTGTGCGACGGTGCCACTGTTGACAGTTTTTCATCAATCACAGTGTGAGTGACACATGACAATGAAATTATAAGACACCTCAAAACCCCGAAGAGACATATTGTCGAACAACTGCGACAACACATACCCTCCCGTGAGCGGCCGATCCCCTTGAAGTACGCATCAATGAACACAGCAAGTGAAGTTTGAATTCGCACAAGCGATATGGTCAATCCAACGAAGCGCCGTATCTCGTTGCATTTGATAATGTACGTGTAGGCGGAAGCAAACAGCCGTAAAGATTGCTGTCTATTGCTGGCATTTTTGACTTAAAAAAATAAATAAACCCTGCAACAATAAGCCGATACGATACAAGCACTCGAATGGGTGATTAGTCACCCGGATCTAGTGGCTGGTGGGACGTTATCAATTATAACCTAGTAATTCCCCTTAAATCAAACAAATGTTAACTAATTTGCTATTAAATTTCACTGAAGGTTGGACACTTCTTTGCGACTTTAAATCGATCACAATTTTAAACAATGAAATTTTCAAAATCAATAAAGCTTTAAAGCTCAGCAGCTAATCACTTTGCTGGAATTCCCGTTTTAAGCTTAGAGCATATTTGGAAATTACCATGGCAGAATATCTAACATCACATTTCATTTCTCTGCATACACAGTGCTCACTTTTACGACGGTACACATGCACTGCAATTTGTTTGTTCTAACTTTTAAACAATGACACTGCGAATATAAGAAAAAAAAAACCCCGGACGGCACACTTTCACTACCAACGGACGCGGTTCACGGGTGGAGCGATTGGTTCACAAATTAATCATGTGCCTGCAGAAGACAGCATTCAACTGCTGACTCGAATGGTCGCTCTCGATTGTCATCGATTGCTCGTCGCAGTCCGACCGTCAGATATCATCCGCTATCGGTGATAAGAAATGTCGATTGCTTTTCACTATTAAAAACAGCCTCCCCAATGATAAGATAACGATGATGGTCGTCGAATGCACGCTACCCGTTTGGTACAGGTTAGGTAAAAAGTACTTTATCAGCTTCAGGCAAAGGGAAGCAGAGAGAGAGAGAGAGAGAGAGAGAGAGAGAGAGAGAGAGAGAGAAAGAGAGAAGAAAGATTTTATACATTCACAATCTCATTTTTGTATTCTATTGTCCCCCCTCTCTTTTGCTGATGACGATTCGTTGGAAATTATGTCGGCCGGAAGAAAGATGCATCTTGTATGATTGGCATTTTCAAAAACAGAATCAGATCATATCTGCTGTTGTTTACACAATACTTTTTTTTATTTCACTTTCGGTACAAACAGGTACCAGGTAGGCTTAGGAAACTAGCAACATTGTGTATCGGAATTGCTGTGGAATGCATTAAATTACGTTCTGGAATTCAACTGAATGCTGTCAGATGATATCAAAATCTTGCTGTTGAAGGAATGTGGGTCATGATATTATTAAAACACCTACATATTTATAATCCAGTAGAATTTTAAGATTGATTTAATATTTATCTCTTTGGCAAGAACTCGTAATCATCTGCCTCATGATTCTGCAAAAGGTTAGAAAGACGGAAATATTTTCAGATCAATAAAGTGTACCTGTAAACATGCTTGCCATCTCGACAGGAAGGCAATTTAAACTGTAATTTAAATCGATTTTTATTAGAAATGTCAAGCCTTTGATATGCTCTAGAGGCAGTTTGCATTATTAATCGAAAAACGATTTACGCTACCATGAGGTAGATAGTTTTGTTTGTAACACTGGAATTGTAGATCGGGTAAGCAGTTTATCAGTTTGAAGTACTTCATGTCAAATTCTTAACGAGCAGCTTTCTATATTTTGTAATTACTTAATTGATAACTTCATCCTCTTAAATTAAATATGCTGGAGAACAAGATTGAATCTTCGACATTATCGTCACTTTTAGAGATTTATTGACAAGTTGAGTGAGAGTGAAAATTAAGTTTAATTTAATTGAAAAATAGATTAACTATATTTATTTGTCATTAGTAGGAATGCCTCGGGATTCTGGGGTTACGGGTATGAATTAACAGAATAGACAAAATTTAACCATCTTTCATACAAATTCCCTGCCACCTAGTGTTTAATTCGCAATTTTAAATGGTGGCATACGGCATAAGGGACCGTAAAGTGCTTTAGAGAATAAAGATGAATATCGGGAGAAAACTGACCTCAGCGTTAACCTGCAGACTTGAGTGTAATCGGTCAAGTGGGATGAAGACGAACCTGGACAAGACGGATATTATTATGCAAAAGTGCCAGTCGTAGTAATCCGTATCTAGCCAGGAGGCCATCACTTAGAAGAAATCTCTCCGACGAAAGCGTGACGTCAGTGTCTTGATGGATGATGATGATGGACTTTACTCTCTGTACGGCAACAACTGGAAGTGTGGAAGAACTTATTCCTCCACCAAGAAGTTAAGCCGGCTCCAACACCATGTTTCTACTGAATGTTCTAATGTGGTTATCCATCAGCAAAAAGGGGAAATGGTATTTCTTTCAAAACTTGCCCTGATTTGGGTATATGGTGACAAAGTGTCTTACCAAAAGTTGTTGCTTTCATTAATAAGTATGGCGGAAAATAGTATGCCAACTGTTGGACTGGAATGGTGCCGCGATTCATGACAAGAAATCACAGGAGGAAATATGATGTTAAACAAAAAAATTTGTCGTAGAGCACCAACCCTGTCAATGACTCTCTGAAGTGACCAAGGAGAGAAAAGTATAGTACTACTGGAGAATATTATACATGGTTACACACGTAGTATTCTCACTCGGTCAGTCGCTCCAGTGAAGGTAGAGCACGTGGTCCGTTTTACTTTAGTTTTAGCTTAACGCTAACCACACTGGTAGAGACTGATCGATGGCATCCGGCTTGCACTGTTTTGTTCCGACCATCATGCCGATAAGGTCAAATAAAGTGTGAATGTTGGAATAAGATTTTAACTTAAATACCTATTATTAAAATGTGGTACTTTTACATGCCTTAGTAAATAACCAGGCGTCTCCATGTAGTGTGAAATATTTTTGTTTCTATTTAAAAATGGTTTCAAATGCTACAAACAGAAATAAAGACATTCGTAAAAGACTTTTCTCTCTCTCTCTCTCTCTCAAGTTGATAAGAGATTTAATAATGAAATAAGAATGATTTTTCCTTTCATTTTTTTCCACCTTTGTACCACCGACTTGATTTTACACCAACTTCCATTCTCTATTACGATGCAATTGTCACACCATAATGACTTTCTTTCTAGCGAACTTCGTAAAATCCAGGACGTAAACTATTTCCTTTGCATGGGTGTCCGTTGCGTCCATTAACGCCATAGCAATGATGTTTAAAGGGTGCTTATCCGCCTCATAGTTTGTCCAGTGCCACTATAATTGGATCTCATTATCTTATTAAATCACTTACCTCCATTCCATGCATCCAGCATCCTGCTGCATGCACAATGGGCGGGTCGGCGATGAGCGGTTCGTTGAGTTGAAAAGTTTTCCCAACCGTCACATAACACCGCTCGGGCCGGTACATCAAGTACCATCTCCATCTCCATGCGGAACTCGTTTTAATTTCGAATCTTGTCTTAAAATTCTCGTTAGACAGTATGAAATAATGAATGAATTTGGCCATCCCGACAGTCAAACTCAATTAATCTCAAGCATTCAAATAATTGAATTACCCTTTGCGCATTGTGAGCCCGCCGACGCGTCAGTGACACTTGACGTTCACATCCGCCTTTACATGTGACGAATAGCAGGAATCTGGGTAGCGCCTTCTTTTCCACATCCGTGGCAAATGTACCATCGTCGAATTCTATGGCCCACACCGTTCTTTCGCACTGTTAAAACGCTCCCCACCCGAAAAGAAATGCTTTTGTCTGAAGGCGAGTCCGATGACGGTGGGTTCTCTTGCGTACATTCCAATTAGGCCCTTCTCAAGAATCCCGAAACCGTAAAGTCCTGGCTCTTCACGAAACTAGACACAAGCATGACAGAAGTTTTCGCCCAAGATTCGGTCGGTGGGTGTTGTATCGTTGAGTTTCATTTCTTCCCGAGACAGCAGGACAGCCCACTTGAAGTGAGAATTCTAGGCATTGATGGTGAACCTGCCTAGTTCACCATTTTGGAATGAGTTTTTGCTAGCATAGTTTCCACAAAATATTGTTCCCCGAACCTCTGAACCAGAACTTTGCATAGCGAGAATAAGTTCGGCGAACTCGGATGTGCTCTGTTGGTCTGTATTTGCAATTCGAAGAGAAGCCTACAGCATTGGTGAACAATGGTCAAAAAGTAAAATATTGATTTTTTCATTGTTTTCATGTTAAACACAAAAAATTAAGCTTTTAAAGGGACCACAAGGAGGAAGTTTAATGATAATGAATAAGGAAAAGGTGCGCTTTCGCAGCTCAAAGAAGAAAAGATCTTTAAAGCATTGTAAATTGTATCTTCTTCTTCTTGGCTTAACGACCTTACAGGTCACGCCGGCCATTTCTGGCTTACTAGACTTATTTTACCACGTAGCCGGATAGTCAGTCCTTGCTACGAGGGAACGGTCCGGATGGGATATGAACCCGGTCCGGCCGTGTGGACTGGCGCCGTTTATCACATGCACCACCGGACCGCCCCAAAATTGTAAATTGTATCCTGATTATTAAATAATCAAAATTAACTAAAAATTAAATAATTGTACCTTATATGATAATTTTATAATTTAATTTACAAAACAATTTTATGTAAATTTTACAAATAATATTAGAAATTTATTTCTCTGTATCTTTTCGTTATTTTTCTCAGCTTAGTACATACATTTTGTAAGCTTGTTTGTTAAATTCGTTTTCTTTCAATTCAAAAAATAGTTCAAGGAATAACTATTTTGAATTAAATTTTTTAATCAACATTTATTCAAACCTATTTAAGCTCGAGTGTGTATTCGCTCAATGTATTTCTTTGCGCAACGATCTGACAAATATTGCTTCAAAAGTTCAAATTGATTTTATAACACCACAAGCTGATGCTGAACGATTTTTTTCTCTCTATCCTGACCTAGATCAATAGGAAGTTATGATAAAGAAACTCCATTTTGAATGGAAGAAGCTTGTTGTATTTATGATGGCAAAATTAAAATAATGTGCGCCTAATCACTTTTATTTGCAATGACCATATTGACAGTACGTGATGTTGCTCAAAAACGTTCCTTTCCTTGTTTATTCTTACGATTTAATGATACGCGCAGCATTGATACGTTTGCCGTTTAATGGACGGTCGGAGTTTGCGGTTGTGAGGAGCTGCGTTAATGTATACCAATTAGCTTCTCCCGTTTTGTGTACGGATAATTTCTCCCCGTGTTGGTTTTTAATATTGATTGAGCAATTATATCCGAGCTTTTAGCCGTTCCCGCGGGCCTGCAGGGTTTAATTATTGGAGCGGTTTTTTGACCGTGCGCGGCAACAAGCGAGATACCATGGCAACAGCTGTTACAAAAGCAATAGAACAATCAAGAACAAAAGTGATTTTATCTCTGTCTGTGTGTGTGTGTATGTTTGAATGGTGCATTAACGCTACCCGCCCATAACTTACCTATCACAATGGCACCGATCATGACAAACGGTGGCAAACACCCGAGCGCCATCAGATACGGAAACATGACATTGCCGATGATCGAACCCGTACGGCCAAACATCATCGTTAGCGAAACCACCATTGTCCTGTGAACCAGTCGCACGTTCCGTGAAGAAAATGGTAACCACAACCGGGTTAGAGAATGCGAAAGGGCGAGCACCAAACCAGAAAAAGAAAAGAAACGAAGAACCATATAATCGACCGTACACGTACAAATGTGGCAGCATTTTTGGGTGTCCCCTTCCTTAAAATGCTCCGATTACTGACCTCATCGATGTGGGAAACATGGCGACAACGGCTCCAACCAGGGCCGTCGATGCTATGCTGCAGATGGTGATGTAGCAGGACGATAGGATCAGCGTTACGAGTGAGCTTCGGGCCCAGTATAGGGCGGTACCGCTCGAACCGGCCAGCAGCAATCCGTACGCTGTAGAAATACGAAACGTCAAATGAGAAGCTATTGAGCGATTGGGAGCGTTCCGTGGGTTGGATTAATGTGTCCGTTATGGATGCTAATAGACGCACTAAATCATACTCGGCTACCCGCCAGCTACGTTCTGTTCCGATACCGATTTGTCGCCCCCACTGCTCCCTGACCCCGACTTGAGAGCTGCCGGCTAAATAAAGCCATACAAACACCCGTTCTGCATACCTGTGTAGTCTTGAAAATGGCACAAGGAAAACGTTCTTAAAGTGTTGACGTATGTTGTTTACCACATAGCGCAAGCTTTCCCACCCCAGACGGGAGGAAAAACTTTCACTCGGTGACATCTTCGCGACAGCACGTACACACCAAAGCATGCACACAAAGGTGGTAAGATTTTCCAACGAACATCAACTTTCCTTAACCTTTTGCCCCGTGGTGTTTTGTGCTAAAATCGTGCTACGTGATTTACAAAGCAGCTGCAAAAAGCCGCAATGGTTTTTCCTGGCACCGCGCACTGGGCATTTGCCATTTGTGCCGAATCACAGCCCCTAGCTCCACATAAAAGGGGTGTTTTTTTTTCAGAATCCACCATCCCTCTCTCCATCGTTAAAAACCCGTCTGCAAAATTGATTTACTCTTCTGGCAAAATCTTCTTGCGCGGTGTTGCGTGTGCGGTTACGTTGATTGTGCTCGAATGTTACTGCTTTCGATAAAGCAGGGATATTGGTAGAGCTTTCTTCGTTTTGATTGACACGATATGTGTAGTATTTGACAAGCGATCTGTTGCCGTGCAGTAAATTGGTGAAGGGTTACAAAAGCAGTACAAATGGCTGTTTTGGACGTGAAAGGGAATGACCGCTTAAAATGCTTACACAAGAAAACGGGTTCGATTCCAATCGAACTATACTTTAATTGGAAAATATTAATGTTGCGTCAAAGAAGGTTAGATTGTTGTGAGTTATGAGACATATTCAATTATTGTTAAACTCTTCATGTCAGGGTGAGCTTTAAAAAGTGCAAGTAAAGGGAATACAAAAACTTTGTTCAAATTTTTTGTTTTTTTTTGCTCATTTTTTTTTTGGAAAAGCATTTTTATTCCTGGAACAGAAGAATTGCAATATTGGATTTGTCGAATCAATCACTCCGAAACTGTTGAGCAAGTATCGCTCTCCCTTCCCCCACAAAACTAGACCGATGGTTGTTGTTGGAGGGAGTTTCCATCCCAATGTTTGAGTTGGCCAAATACATAAGTCAGTCGTTATTCAACAGGCACTTCGTAAATTCCGAAGAAAATCATTCGACGTGGTTAAAACATAAACAATAGCAAACGAATTTTCTTCGAAAAAGCCACATTTTTCTTAAAGATAACGTGGTTAGGTGGATGAATACATATGTATGTAGTTTGTATATTGACGAAAAAAAAGAACGAAAACAAAGTTTGATTTATGGGGTTTTGTTTTTGAAAAAAAGACGCCATCATTTTACGTCAGCATGCTTGAGATTGTTGAAAGGAAACGTTTACAACTTAAAAAACCGATTTATGTGCTTCGAACGTATGCTTTATCTTTCCGCCGTTGGTAGAATCGATCGATTATTGAATGAAAATTATCAACCCAGGACAGAACGATGTTCGCAAAAAAAAAAAAACAATCGACTCACGGACCAGGATGAAATGAACAGTACAAATTAAATAAAAACACAGATGTGACATCAGATTCGGACAGTAGAGTGTTGCTGTTTGTCTGCTATCGAATGCCTTTTCGTGCAAACCGTCCAATGTTTGTTTTCCATTTTCCGTTTTGGCCAATAAGCGTACTGGCACCGAAATGGCAATAATTAATGCAAATGAAAGAGGAAACGGAAAATGGGAAAAATTATTCAAAATGAGACAAATTAACTTTGGCTGAACTTTGCTTTTTGCTTTGTTTTTGACTGTTTGTTATATGATGCGATGGGTGAAATATTTTGCACCTTTTTTGTTTGTTGCATGCTGTATGAAAAGCATTACCAAATTGTATTGTCACCATTTGATGCGTGAAATGTGACTGACGCCGAAAAAAAGAAGATGTGAAATATATTATCAAGTTTAAGTTTCACGGCCGTCTGCATCGTTCTGTCTGGCCTGATGAAACACGATTGTATAAATTACTTCTTTTTTGTCACTAAAATGTATGGAGAATTTTTTTTTACTATTTCAAGGCTTGATAGTGTGCAAAGGAAGTGAGGAAGGAAAGAAAAAAAAAATTCGCCGTCTGTAGAAAAGCACATTAAGTGGCGATTGAAATTCCAAGACAGTGTGGCATCGTCTGCCAATTTAGGCATGTGGTTAGTGGAAAGAACGAACGAACGAACTAACTCGCTAGATGGTAATGGTACACTGGACAGTAGTGGTACAATCACACAAACCCTCGAAACCGGCTCAATCAAGCATGGGAAGAGGCTGAACATTGAAACGCACTAAATGAGCATCGCAGCCAAATGCCGACTGCCAAACACTTACTGAGTATGTTCCGGTTGCCGATAGAATTAATCATGATGGTCGTAACGGCGTACGCTCCGATGCCGACGCATCCGATGATTAATGAGTACAGATAGACCCGGCCCTCGGTTGTCTGCGATGATGCGTTCCGGGCGTTTGTTCGAGATCCGAGAAAGACAACAAGATAAACCGGATGTTAGTGAGGGCTACCGTTGCGAGCAGGAACCAATACAGGGATGTTAAACAATTTACTTTTTGGTTGTTACAAATTTTAGTAAAAGGGAAAAATTTAAACGATCGATGTA
Source organism: Anopheles funestus (assembly GCF_943734845.2). NCBI lineage: Eukaryota > Metazoa > Arthropoda > Insecta > Diptera > Culicidae > Anopheles > Anopheles funestus. The sequence continues at coordinate 21,062,744 of NC_064598.1, forward strand.
GTAAAAACAGAAATGGATAGGCTAGAAGCAATTTGTCTACTTGACACTGTAACAAAGCTGCACCATAATGAAGTGAAAGGTCAACTAATAGAGCGATGAAAAGCCCTGTCAATCAGCGTTGCATCTTGATGCCACCGCTTGATGGCTCCACTAAACAGTAAAACCCGTACCGCGGTGCACTTGAAGACATCGTCCAGCGGCTCCATAGCGACCGGTTCGGGTCCGTGAAGTGCTCTAGAGACGTCGTGCTCGAGCCACTGTTGCTGTAACTGCTCGGTTTTGTTGACCTTATAGGCTAACATTTCGCAAAGCGTTGCCTCACTGGCTAACGATGGTGCCGTTCCATCGGTGGGTAGCAGTTCGTGCTCATACTCCTCAATGATGGTGAAAAGCTGTGGTACCCAGAGCCGGAATGTGTTTAACCTAGAAATAGGGAGATATGGAGGGAAAGTGTAGGCAAAAAGGTAATAGGGGCTAGTACAACACAACCGAGTCATCCGACCTACCCGAGCAGTATACCGAACTGGATACCGTACACCAGGCAGGCATTCTTCAGATGTGGCTTCCGGAACATAATCCCTAGCTGGCGGAATCCTTCACCTACACCACCATTGCCGGACGCGGGTGTGGCTTTGGCGGATGATGGTTGTTGTTTACCGGACGTCGGTTCGATGCTTGATCCTACCAGCCGTACCTCATCCACCAGCTCGTTGATCTGAATCGCATTCACGAAAGGAAGTAAGCAAACGGAAACCGTCCATATCGCTCAATGCAATTGGGGGTGAGGGTTGAAGCCCTCACCTTTGTGCTACTTACCGGAAAGTCTTGCCGGCCCCCGGTGTTGATGGTGTACAAGCGCCGGAAAATGGCCATCGCTCGTTCGTTCTGCCCCTTGGACATGAGAAACTTGGGACTCTCGGGTAGAAACATCACGCTGATACCGCTCAGCACACCCGGCAGGCAACTGACGGCTATGAAAATCTGCCACGAATGTAGTTCTGCAGATGTAAGGGAAAAGGGCATTACAACGGTGTGATCTTCGCTCGTATGTGTTCTAGTGAGACTGAGCAATAAATGCCATTTGTCAACCCGGTGCCTGCAACTACGGCTAATGCCCCTTTTGATTAGCCTAAATCGGTATGTCGAGGTGAAAACATCAGCTGCCGGTTGGTGACGACGTAATGCGACACAAATATGGGCTCGGGTTGCCATGCCCTGGGTATAACGGCGACCATTGTACCAACGTAACAGCTAAGCGTTTAGCATACGCCCTACCCATAACTCAATAGGCTCATCCCTGGCAAAAGGGAAATTCAATTGCGCCATCACACCACGGTGGCGCACAGGTAAATTAAATATTCCACACGCGGTTCCGGGGATTTGGCAAGTGCACCCAAAGTGCTAAGTGTGTCACTGTTGATTAGAATTCAATTTACATCCTAATACACTCGTACGAGTCGGAGACTTCGTTCCGACAAAACCGGTGTTTGCCCTAGTTTGGTGCTCAAGCACCACGGTACGGTTGAAAAGTGTTTCGAGTCTCCTCAAAAACCTTCGGATAAAACTCTTCATCATGATTGTGGGATAAGCGGAACATACGGTACTTGTGTTGTGTTGGGTTACTTTTAATTTCAAGTGAAAGTGAAAGTGAAAGTGGAAGGCATAATCAGCACTAATTAGACTACAAAGATTCGCTTAGCCGTAGGTCCGTCAGATTGACACTTCCGGGAAGCTGACAAGACACGAGCACCAGAACGAACAAGGTAAAGTGTCTACAATCGTAGCAATGGAAATGAAGTGTTGATTCCGGGACTAATGATTGCTTCCTTACACGTTTGGGTTAAGCTTTACGCGTGAAAGCTTTTTGACAGATTTTAATGGAAATGCTATATTTAGACACAAGAAAATTGAGACAAGTAGTTTAGGAATTTTGAAGTGATTTCTTCTGTTTTTTTGTAGCAGCTTCATATTACTTTCATTATTTTTTGCACTCTTGCTCATTGATTGTATTAAACTTTTGAGTTTTTTTTCTCTTCCTCGAACAAACGAGCTCCAATAAGCGGAACAGCTCACCGTGCACAAAGTGTTTTCTGCTATCGCGTTCTTCGAGCAAAAAGTAGCGATTACACAACGATCGGTTCCGAGTGATCATTTCCGCCAAACGGTAGCAAAATCGATTTATAAGTAGCTCACTCAAAGCGGAAAAACGGGAACACCGGAAACTGCCGAATATGGACTGTGCACGAAATCAATTTCTTCACCTGGCGCTTACACCATCGTCGAACCCATCGAACCCAAGCCGATCGGAGTCGTATTCCACGAATCACTTGATTGGATATTTAGCTCGTTTCATTAGCAGCAGCAGCAGCAGCAGCCGTGGAAACGGTAGCACCCGGGCACAGTCTGATAAACGGCAACGGCCGTTTTATCTTTATTTCGTTATTGGGTTCGTCCGTCTGCTTGTTGTCTGTTTTTGTTGTTGTTTTGTATTTTATTTGCTATATTCACCCGGTAATTCAATTCGTCCTGCGAGTTAGGACGCAACGCTCAGGTGACTGTGGTTCTCCCCTGGTGGGTGGTTGCCAGTAGCTTGTCGGAAATTGAGCCAAAAAAAACTCCCTCACCCACCCCGGTTTGGCGCGGAGCTAGGCAATAAAGCTTCGTTGCCTTGGGTCTCGTTCGGTACATCATTGAGCAAATGGTGCTATATCTAGGAAAGTGTTTGATACGTGCCCGTTTTGAGTTGTGAAACTCCCCGCGCTTAATGGCCTCGAGCGAACGATAATGTGTAAGAGGATTCTTTAAAGTGCCAACAATAATTGTGGAAGGGTTTTGGGGAAGAAATTAATATTGCCATAAATTGTTACGGCACTGTGTGAGGTGATGGTTTGAGATAAAAAAAAATGTTTGCAAACATGACACATCTTTTAATCATGATGGAAAACTTGAATATCGCAGCAAGTGGTTGGAAATGTAAAGCTTTACATAGACAAAAGCTCAATATTTACATCGTGTAACAATTTCCATACTACAGCCTTTACTAACCATTACCATTAATGGTTAGTAAAAAAAAGAAGCTTTTGGACAAACATCGTGTCCATTTTGGGTAGCTTTTCCATCTTGCTTTCTACCCCTTTGAAGGGAGAGGAGGAGGTCACTTAGCAAAATTTTCAATCCTCCGAAATGTTTGGCTGTGATTCGGCAAAAGTCACTACGATAATCCAAATGGAAGCAGACTGTGGGCAATCACTTCCTTCAAACACACAGAACACTTTAGAACGGGGGTTTTTCCCCCATCAGCTTTAAACTAATCCTTCTCTACCCCCTCACCCATTCTTAGTCTCACCCTCCAGCCCCACAGAAGGTCTTGGCTCGGTCAAACAGCGTTAGCAAACACGGCCAGCGATGCATGGATGGTAATGATGGTCAAATGTCGGTACGGAAGCTACTTACCGAGTATACCGTCACCGAGCACCAGATTCCACGGCTGTGGTATGATCAGCCAGGCCAGGGCGGGCAGCAGCATGTTCGCAGCACTGTAAAACACTCCCAGCACTATCATCACGCGGGATCGATGCTGCAAGCTGTGAAACTCGGACAGATACGCCATCAGTACGGCAAACGGTCCACAGATGCTGGAGAAAAACACACACGCACACGAGGAAAAAGTGAGCTTTCGTTAGATGGAAATGCAAACGGCCACACACATTAGCGCTTGATGATTTCGTCCTACTGACAAAACGGGTCATATCTACTTCCGCATCTGAAGCACGCTTACGTACACGGAAGTACTCATGGCCTTTTATAGCATTTTGCTATAAATTACGTTTACTTTTGCCACCATTATTCTTACACTCGCCACAAAATCCACGCCATGGTGAATTTACTCGTGGGGAACGATTGAATCTCGTGGCCGAGTTTTTTGTCTGGTTACCTTGTGCCGATCCGATGACATTTAATCACGGTTGGATTGTCGTGAAAAACTTTTGCTTCCATCCCATACACAATAGAAGCAATAAAATGAAGGCGTTTGTGGGGAAAAGGAGGGAAAAGTAGGGGAGAGAAGGAGGAGGAGTAGGAGGCACTCATCAAACGTCGAAATCGATTGACTTTCTTCGGGATTATTTTTTTTATTGAAAGCGAAGCGAATTTAATACGTTTTCATCTTGCAAGAATAAAATCCTCGGGTTCATGGTGTGTTAGTCTCATTTTTTTTCTTTTTGGTTGTTGTCACTTCCTGTCAACAACCGACAACCGAGAGTTTTAAGATAAGATTTTTCGCTTTTTTCGTTGTTTTGTTTTGATTCCATCCGTTGCCACTGTTGTTCTTGAGTATGATCGAGGAAATGGTTTTCAGTGTATTCCGTTTCATGACTTCCGTTAAGCTGTACGTGTTAGTAGCGTTTCCTCTTATTTACTGCTTTTCACGTTTCACACAGTTTAATGGCTCCATCACTCTCTTTCCTGACACTTGCTTAAGGTACACAAATAGCAAAAAACCTTGCTATCGGGTGTTCGCTTTACCAGTGTAACGGTGTTTGGTACCACAACCTCCTTGGCAGCAATTTAATTGCGTCACGAATCGTTCGTTAAAAGCACCTTTACCATAAGCATTAACAGATGATTGTGAAATTGGTTTAAATGCCCCCCGTCAGTCGATGAAAGAGGATGAGAGGGAGGTGAGAGGAGTTAGGAAGGAAAGAGGTGGTGACATTACATTCGCCACGACAGTGCCACGACATTAGCACACTAGCATGCATGCGGTTAATTTCCATATCACACAGATTATCTGCTAACTCTACTATAATATGAACACACTCACCGTTTTTCTCGCATTCGCGCCAAAAGAAAATCCCTAACCCCGTGTGAGAAGGAGCGAGCTACTTACACAAAGCCACCCATAAATTTGAAAACCATTATGGCCACCATGTTCTGGCTGAGGGCGCACAGCACGTTAAAGGTGCTGTCCAGCAGGAAGCCCACGACGAGCAACCGTTTCCGGCCGTACGTATCGGACAGGAAGCCCCAAAGGAAGGCGGATGTTATCATTCCTGCAAATGCAAGCACAAAATGGTCAACCTCGTACACGGAAGGAAAAGAAAGTGAAACAATCAAGCCCGTTGCAAGTCGGCTTTAGTCAGCACTAGCAAATTGGTTGCTGCTTGTTAGTCAACCCGCCGTTGCTTACCAGTGTAGGTGATGGCATTCAGCATGCCCTTGTCCGCTAGCGAAAGGTTCAGGTCACATTCGGCGCTCGGCAACACGTAAGACATGGTGGTCGTCTCGAACACGGTCGTCATGCAGCAGGGCATCGCTACCAGCAGCAGAAGGTAGTTAAAGCGACCATACCCAGTCGCGGCAATGGCCGTCTCGAAATCGGCCGGTGCATTCACTGTTGCACCCCAAACAGGGGGGGAAGAGAACGATGAAGTGAAGCTTTTAATAATAAACTGTTTATTAACCCTGGCACGCCGGGTAACAGTGTACTCTCGTACATGGGCGTGGTGTGCCGCCACACTAGATGAGAATTAATTTTTGCAAACTCTCATCTGGTCGAAAGGTCGGGTTTCCCTACCGCTCGGTTCCTAGCCACAGATGCACTACGAGCGAGTGTGCTGCAAAACCAACTTTTACAATATTGGCTAACTGGTTAGGTTACCGACGTTAAAACTTATGGCACAATTTGTTACCCTTATGCTACATCATAACAGTGAAACGGTATGAAATATTAATCATTGTTGTATTTAATGTCTACACAAAACATCCGGAAGGATACAATTATTGTTAAATATAACGATTAAAAATGGTTCTCATCCGGAGGTCTTTTGAAACTAATATGCGGGTCTAGTTATTCACAATTAATTGTTTGAAACAAGAACAAAATTACTAAAATTAAGTACAGCTTAATCAATTCTTCTACGAGGTGGCAAAATTTGATCTAGGAAAAGGTTGCGAACCGTACGCAAACGGGTACTTCAATGCAATCCAGCCGATTGTCTATCGCAACGAAAGTGCCTAAAGCTCTCAAGCTGGGCGTAGCTAATTAGAATTAGGCAAGGGTCGTTGAACGCGAATATGGCACAATCTAAAATGGCAGCATTAATGTCGCCACCACCACCAGCATAAGGCTACAGACTTTAATGTTACGATTACGTTCATCAGCTGTCGGCACCAGTGGCTTTAAACTCTTCTCACAACGTGATCGGCAACATGAAGCCTCAACACCGTACACTTACTTCCTTCCCGTACAGTGACATCCGTCGGGACATTGATTTCTATCACTTTAGAGTGTTTCTCCTTTGACGGTTCCATGACGTCGGGATGCGTTTGATGTTGCTCGTTCCGTTTCGATTAACACTGGCGCTATGTTTCGGAGCAATACGATGCGTAATTTTCAAATTGTTTCTCAAACGCCACCGTCGTCCTACAACGATCGGGTGGATTGTTCACTATCCACGGCACACCGGTAAGGGAAATTTTAAGTTCGCCTTATTTAGGCGGGAGGCGATATCGCCGACACCAACGAATCGTTCATCGTTCACGGCCTGGTGGACCGTACGCGTGCAACACTTGCTCGATTACTGGAAGCAGAAGATGCTGCGCCAATTGTGGCACACTTCGCACTAACGAAGCATACCCTGTTATCTAGCTAATCCCCACGGTCACGGTGCAACCGTTTTGCGAACTGGTGATGATATTTTTATCCCACAACACGCTTAGTCGTCGTCGTCGTCCTCGGCTTGGTGATAACGATTTGGTCGGACGAGATTTGTCCGATGTGGCGACCCCGACCATGTGCCAGACGGGTGGGTCGCGATCAAAACAAACCGAGCTTCGCGTGCCCCGATGGCGCGTGTCGAGGCGATAAACGAGGCCAAGATTTTCGTGCCACCGTGCCACAACATACACACACGCGGTAGCATTCTGGTGGACCGATGCGTGACGGAAAAGTACTGATGATGAGGTGAGATTTCACCGTCGCAGACAGGTGTTTATGATATTCGTCACCGTCAACATGCTTTCGTCATTTTGCGTTTTTTGCGAAAAGTGCGAACGGTTAACGTCCTTAAGGATCAAGCGGTCGTACAATGGATCTGGTTTCCTAGTACAATGAGAAGACTGGCAAAAGTACATTCCTTTTGAGAAATTTCATTCACCTGCTTGATCAGAAAAATGTGTATGGTAAAAAGTGGGAACGCGTTTCTTAATTATTGTTTTAGCGTAAAGAAACGCTTTCCTTGAATAATCGATTTGTTAATGCACGATTGAACTAATAGTGACCATAAAAAAGCGACTGCAATTTATAACTCTCAAAGGCGAATAAATGCTTATAAATAGAATTTAAAATAGTTTGTAGATAAAATTTCTTGTAACTTAAAAGAATGAATTTACAAAATAAAAATATTCTGATAATTGTTGCGTATGATTTCTTAATAGTCAAGATCATGGAAAAGAGCTCAATTATGGATATAATCGTTAATTATTTGCTTGTGCCAGAGGTGTATTTATCCATTGCATGACTTCGCTATTTCTAAAAAATAAATTGGACCTGAAATAAGCCCTTCAAAATGAATTTTCGTTCACTTTTTTTTGGTATTTTTTGATAAGTTTAAAAAAAACAAAAAAGCACTTGTTGCAAAGAAGAAATTGTTAAAATATTTCTAAAAGCCTAACATACAAAAATGTCCCTTACCATTTGTACCATGCAGAATAAATCGCTGAAGCTCACATACTCGCAGACGAATTGAAGTTAACGTCGCAGAACCGCATGCTTTTGGCGTAAGCTGTTTAAAGGATTCGCAACCCATTTCCATTGGTTTGTGCGCATTCTCTAAAGTTCCCCCGTGAGGGCACAAAAACCACGCTACAACTTCATTGCATTATTCATCCCTCAACCAACCGGACGCATTCGATGAAAGACACTGGATTTGCGCTCAGTTAGGAAAACTTTTCATAATTCCGCCCTACGAGGACCACTTTGCTGTCGTCTTTGCTTTATTCACCAAACTTGGCCGTGCATGATTGACCTTTTCTTTTCTTGCTGCATCTTCTTTCATTTTGTTCCACATTTGTTTAGCCATATTGGGTAATGTGTGTGTATGTGTTGTGACGGTGAAATTGTTGCATTGGATTTCTTCCCCATCTTCGCTTGTCTTCCATGTTTGTGGATAGGGCCAGGTGGTCCGTCAAGTGGTTCACTTCGCAAGCAGGGAATATGCAACGACATTCCTGGTGGGTTTTTTGGCAGTGAGCCAAGAAAGCCAAGTGTACAGCCGTGCCTGGTGCATCATCCAATCTCGAAATAAAGCACTCCAATTTGTGATTGTATCTGTCAGCACGTATCTGCATACTGGTCTGCTGCTCGCTGTGACATGTTGTTGTTATGCAGAACCGAGAGCTAGAAAAACATTGGCTAAGTGCAGATATGATAAAACCTTGAAGTGGACTGGGAAGTTTCTTTCGCTTCCAGCAAAACGGGGAATGTTTACTATTGCCGGTCGGGTTCTAAGTCGAGCTTATTGTGAAGCGGACGGAAAGCATCGTTGCACTCTGATGAGATGCAACAACTGGGAAATTATAGTGCCGTCCCAGTGACGGTGCACATCAGGCTATTGGGAAGCGATTTCTTCAAAGATCAAATTGTGTATCAGCTGAAGCGGATGATTAATCGTGTTTTATCGTTGCGCCCGGTAAATCGATAGCGTTATGCATATGTTAGCTGTAGGTAGACGAAAACTCCGGCGCTCGGTTCCGGAGTACTAACATTTGCGTAACGCAGCATTATAAGTTATAATAAAGAAGGTTAGATAATTACATGAATATTCCGCAAATTACACACACACAGGCATACGGACATTAGCATGACGTAACTTTTGGGATGAGTTCAGAAAAAAGGCCCCTCATAAAACCGAATCATGGTTGGTTGAATCATCGTACGTCTGCCAGCATCTTTTGCAGAGTACCGAACTCCAACATAGCAGAATAAGCTGAGCACGTCTGAATTAATAGGGCAGAACCTACTTTATGCTGATGCCGGAAAGTTTCTCTCCTAATCAGCACAATATGATTTACTAGCTAAACGAAGAGCGTCCCAGACACGATTGATAAGAATTTTAATTCACAACCAAACGATACTTTCTAATAATTGTGGGACACCTTGTTGAAGGGATGGGGTAAGGGGTTGCTTTTTTTTCTTTTGTTCTGCTCTGGTATAATAATATTGCATACATACATGTCGAGCGTACCGAGAGTCATTGTGATGCGTTCTTTTGTGTCGCTGTGCACACTGTACACATCATGAGGTAGTAATGTGTTTGCTTGCCAACCGTCCACGAACCGAAACCCCCGACGGCTGAACGGTCAGGTTCTTGATGGGTTGGGTTCTCTGTTGCTAACCGGTAGTGAAATGATGTCTTTTCGATTATCACTAACCAAACAACGCTGGTCCGTCCCGGGGTTTGATGGGACACGGTGATGATAGCCGTACCGAAACAGTACAGGGCCTGCCGGTGCCGGCGTTGAATGAAACCTTACCAACCATAGCCATTGCGAACACAACAACCACACCATCCAGCCGGCAGGTAGAACTTACCGAACGTTAGGCCAGTAGCACATGCAGAGCTCTAAACTGCGATGGCACCGTCCCGGTTCCGGTATCGGACGGATAACGTTATGTTGATTGTTATCTGAAACTAGCCCACTTGCCACACTCTGGCACTTTACCGATCGCCGGGTTTCGGCACACTTCGAGTTTCGGGCGACTTTATCTGTGGCGCGTGTGACGATATAATATGATTTGCATATTCTATCTTGGAGAGCGAACAAAAAAAAAAGAAACACCCCAAAAAACCGTACGCTAGCGGCCAGTGTGCGGGTGAACCATATCTCGTTGACTTTCACTGACTAAAGGTTCGCTTTTGGGAAGTCCCACAACGGCCGAAATCCCACGCGTGACGAACGAGATGAGGTTTTTGCATTCGCTCGAATAGAGAAGACACCCTTTTTTTTTTCTTTGGTTGTTGCGGACTACATTGCGGTTTACCGACCTGGACGAAAACCGGTTCAGTTCCCGGGTGTTTTTTTTTGTTTGTTTCTTACTTTTGTTATTTGCTCGTCCCTGTCCGAAAGGAGCAGAGTTCAATAGTAGGGTTTCGATATTGAATTTTGTTGCGGTTAGCATTTTCGTATGAATTGGTTGCGCTACATGGCTATTAGGTTTTTTTTCTACATGCGTGTGTGTGTGTTATGGAAGATGATGTAAACAAATTCACGGAAGGTGTGGTACCATGAGCGAGAGCTTTTAATGGAGTTGATTGTGATGAGCAAAATTTGCGATAATCCACTCTGCTGACGCAAGGGACATCGTTCCGAGCTTCGATTAGTGAGGTGTAGAACCGTACCGGTCTGTTTTGTGTGACCGTTTTGGGGTGCGTTATCGGACGGTATCATAAAAATCGGTACGAGATCTTACCTGCACAACTGGATGGTACTGTCCACGAGACCTTTATCGGGTATGGCCGAATGGTAAATTCTATCAAAAAACAGTTCAGATCGAGCAGCTCATCATACGATAAAACTACGGACGGTGTTAGGATCAATCAGGGTACATGAAAAACCATTTTAATGAAAGCGTATTCAATGGTGTAATAAGCTATCGAGCAGTAATGAGAAAATCAAGTATTATAAACTTTCATAACCGTAAAACCGGTTATATCGAAGGAAAATATTTTCAATGGACATTTGTAAATGAAACGTGGTGTTTTTTTATACCCACTTTTCAAGATACTTCCCACGCCGGTAAACTTCAAATAAAAATCGTATAAAATCAATTCATGAACCACGCACCCACTATTGGCCAACATCAGCGCAGAGAAGTACCGATGGAGACGCCCAGTGGTTTTTACGTTTCCGAACGTAGGAACAAACTGGGATGTAAATAATGAATGAATCGTATGGGTGTTTATGGTATTTGATTGAACGTTTTTTTCTGGAAAATATCCGTTTTCACCGTATATCAATCTATTTATATAAGGTGTTCGTTCCATCCATGAATATTTTCAAATTAACGAAGATTTCAGTATTAAAAGTGTTTATTTAGTTAACGCTTTTGAAGTTTGTACGAGACCATATGTGTGGATCGGCATCTTCCAAGAAGCTGTTAAAATAATTTTAGAAATTGCCATATAATGAATCGGTATTTGGTATTGGGTGTGCAAATGAATTTATAATGAGTTTTTCTAGAGATTGTTACCTATATTGCATTTAGTTGAATCGTGACGGGTACATAATAACTGATATTAATAAGTTTCTTGCTTCGCGATCATTAAATTGCAAAACATTTTTTCACAACAAACAAAAACATTCTCAAAGTCCTTTTACCATAGCTACGAAACGGAAAAATATATTTTTTGTCGTATTCTCAAAAAAAAATTGTTCCTTCAAATGAACGAACTTTTCCATCGATTGGAAACGATTGCTCTAGCGTTTCAATTCATATGTGGAAACCAATAGTTTGATTGATTACTGCGGAATGCTGATACAGACTAGGAATATTTATTTCGGTACTGACCCCCATATATGTATTAAAAACGATTAAAGTACATCTACAGCGTTTACCGTTTTCTCTATTGATTTGACATTCATTCATATATCTGAAACATGATAAACGAGCAAGGACAACTGTGTTTGAACAGTCCCCGCAGCAAGGACTGAACTGTTTAGTAAGCCAGAAATAGCCAGCATGACCTTAACTGTCGTTGAGCCAACAAAAAAAGAGAGAGAGAGAGAGAGAGAGAGAGAGAGAGAGAGAGAGAGCTATGGTTGGTTATCAATTAAAAGATCGGCGGACTGGTTAGGTTATTGGTAAATCAATAAGTAACAATTCAACAACAGAGGAAAGCGAATCAATCAAAGATAGTCCATAAGTTTAACCCAACACCGACAACGGTGGAGGTTGTCGTGAAAGCTAGCAGACAAATAATACGAGCTCCATTCACTTGACACAGGTTTCCCGAACGTTTTCCATCCATAAATCATGCGGAGGTTTATATTTGATGGCCCACTTTCTGGGAATTGCAGGGGTTGTTCTGTTTCAATTTTTATGCAAATCACTTCTTAAAAAATACTGAACTTATCGAATGTATTCAAAGAGATTAAGGGCATGCTCTAGAGAAATTGAATTGAACAGTGCAAATATTGTTGATTTTCGGAATAATTTAAAGATGAAATATTTACAGCATTTTGATATTTTCAACAAAACCTAAAAAGTGATATTTTCAACATAAACCTGTAAAAAGTCCTGTTTTATTTGTTTGTTAATAGTTGAATCATATCTTACCAGAATTTCCATGTAACATTTCGGATGTGATATGAATGGGCTAGAAGACACACAACAAATAGACACACATCGATCGATTTTTGAAATCACTATGTTTTGCTGTATTTTTTTTGTTTGTTTTACTGACATCTATGTGAGCTTTAAACCATTATTACCCTAACATTTGTTAAAAATTCTTTTAATTCGTGTTCGTTTCCTTTCTTTGTACCGTTCCCTCACTCGTCTTTCCCTTACTGGCTTAACACGTGACGTCCATCTTTCGGCTTACTGTACACCTTTTGTCTTTCTTTAACATCTTAGTTGCTTGGAACTACAACCTCAACATACAAGTCGAGCCTGGTCCTGCTCTATGGGCCCAGCTCAAGAGAATCGTTCCCCTCTGTTTTGTACCATCACTAGTAGCCTTACCCTCCCCATTGGTTTACCCTTTGCCAACCCATCTACTTGGTACAATATGGATATCTCTCTAGTTAGTACAGCTCTTAAACAACTACGCCATCGTTCCTACGTCGAAACTAAGGGTAAAGAAGGTCCTGGGGTTTAGTCAACATCCTTCGATAAATTCTCAAGAACACGAGCGATCAACATGATCTAGGCTATAAATAAACTTTGTTCAATATTCCTCTCACTTGCTAGGTTTTTACTTTGTTCTGTCTTGTGTATGTTTTTCCCCCTTCTCCTACTGTCGTTTACTAGCTGCAGGGGGTAGTATTAACAATATGTGACTTACTACGAACGCTTGTTCGCACGATGCACCAGCTACCAACTGCTATCAAACTCGTTTTGTAACTAATTTCAAAATCCTGCTTTTGAAATACTTGTTCACCCCCTGCATACAACCTTTACAAGTGCTGCAAACACGAATAATCGCTCATCATCGAACGTTCATTGACTGTTGTTTCACCGAAACAAGCAAAAGCAATTGAATTTGCTTCTGTTCCATCGTGCTTTATTTGCCTGCGTATCTCGGTAGCCCCTGGGGAAGGAAAAATATAAGAATAAACAGAATGGTGCAGGTGATTATAGGTACATCATTGCAAACACGTCTGGGATTAAGGGTTTTTTGTTGGTTTTTGTAGAGAAATGTTCACTTTCTTCTTGAGTGTAATGACGAGAGAAAAGCTCTTTGAGGTGTTTGTTTTGCTTGAACTTTTTGAAGTAGTAATTGCATTCGGAACAAAAGCGAATAGCTTTTGCCAAGATTTATCCTTTTTGTATGACGATGTGTATGAAAGGATTCTTTCTTGCTTTCTTAGCTGAAACGTAACGAAAAGAACAGGCAGTGGATGAGTGGATGGTTGGATTAACATAAATTGGTTGACGAATTGCTTAAACTGACCTCAAACTGTCATATTCATGTTCTTCAAGAAGGAGTATATTTCGTTTAAGTCGAATGTTGTATGTTATGCAATTTGTTGTATTGCTATAGATATAGCATTAAAAATAAACCCGGATTTGAACCCGGTCCGGCCGTGTGGACGGGCGCCGTTTTTCACAAGCACCACCGGGCCGCCCCACGAGAGAAGAATTAAAGTACCACAAAAAAGTACGATATTCACATATATGTATGTAGTACCTTCTAAATGATGCATGATGCTGATGCACGATGCTACCAAAGGGTTTAATGTTTTGATAATTTTTTACAAAAGAATAATGGTTATAAGCTAACCACTAAACCATATAACGGGAGCACCGTGCCTTTTCCGAATAAGGAGCAGCGAAGCAAGGATATGAGTTATATTAGTTCATTTAGAAACAGATCAACATCCAACGGACAAGCAATTTCCATTTGCCCATCATTCATCAGAGTGGTCAGCCACTGATCACTTCTCGAGCAAAACACTGACCATCGCAAACCAATAAAGGACGTATCGAGCTTTGTGAAATGTGAATGTGTGAAGTGCGTGAGTGTGTGTGCAAAAGCCATATGGACATTGATTCGGGCGGAAGATTGTAATCGGATCGAAAAGCCATCGCTTTTTCTGGTCGCTTTTTAAGCTTGTGTGGTGTGTTGCGGTAGACCGTATATCGTTTTTCGTTCCTCCTTCACGCCGTTGTTGTAATGAAAATCGGTCATAAAGAATAAAAGCGAAACAAAGCAAGGAAGAAAAAAGAAAATTCCTGGAAAAAAACACACACGCACATACGAACGGCTATATATTGGATCAATCAAAACGGTCACGACGGATGGTCAGAGGTTTGAGAATTGAGAAATCATTCACCGTGAACACCTGCTCGAAATAGGGTATTGGACGCGCGTATCAGTGCGTTACGAATGTCGACTTACACGTAGCACCTGGCAGGAATGGGAGTTCGGTTCGGGTGGCGGGGGGGCAACAACCACACGAACCGGCCATTCGTCATCATCTTCACTGGCAAAATCTCGTCTCCCGGATCGTTTGGTGCGCCGGAATCGGAATCATTTGCCGGTGAACGTGGGTGGTGGTGTAATAGAATGTCCGAAGCAGGGAACACTGTGATCTACAGGAACTCACCAGAACTCATACTCATTACACGAACTTATACGTTAGTCTCATTACACGAACTTACATTAGTTGCTCTTAAGATACCTCCGCGCAAACACCACGTAACTGTAACCCACGTAAACGTTAAAATAAATTGTGAACTAAATACGAATTACAACATTTTTTGGTGACCCCGACGTGATCGTTAAAAAAGTGTTAAAACTGTAGTGTGAACACTATTAAGTGCGAATAAATCAGCGATGAAGAAAGCAACTAAAACGGACAGCGCTCCCGTAGAAGAGGATCATGCGGCCTCATGGGGACGTCAGCTGCAAGCCATTGAAAGGTCGATGGCGTACATCGTAAAGTATGCAAATGGTGTCCAGGAAGACGCGTTACCATCCATTGCAGAATTAGAGGCAAGACATGAGGCCTTAGAAATATTTTACAAGCAAGCAAATGACATATTGCTTCTAATCGAAGGAGCGTCGACCGGAGAAAGTCGACGCATGATCATCGTGGACAGCTACGTTGTAACGAAAGGCCGGTTGAAACATCTAATCCAGGTTGGAATGGAACGACAGCAAGCGCAGCGGCAGCGAGAACGAGAGCAAGATAAAGGGTCATCGGCCAACAGCACATTACACACGAGTAACGGTAGTGCCGATATACTGCCCAAGCTTGAACTGCCTAAATTCAACGGCGCACCAACACAGTGGATTGCGTTTAAAACCCGGTTCGAGAAGCGGATCGGGCACTTGTTCGAGGATGCAGATAAGTATGCGTACCTTTCGAATGCAATGGGAGCGTTCGAACCCGGGAAAAATGCTTGCGAAGCCTTTGAAAATGCTGGCATGTCCTTTGAAGCAGCGTGGGTTAAATTAGAAGAGCGGTTCTACAAAAAGCGAACGGCGTTCGAAGGACATTTTGACAATCTGCTTAGAATTAAACGCATCAAGACACCTAGCACCAAGTCCATAATGGCGCTAATCGATGCGGTTGATACAACGATTGCTGCAGCTAAGCAAATTGTGGATGATTCCAGCGAAAAGATCGACTGGATAGCTAACGGTTTGATAGTGTCCATTGTAAAGGATCGCCTAGATGAGAAAACGCTTGAAGAGATAGAAACGGACATGAGTTGCAAAAAAGTATACACCTGGAGTGAACTGAAGGAAATGCTAGAGAACATTAGTCAGCAACGTGTGATGGTGAACACATTCGAATCTAGCAAACCATCTACCTCTTCAAAATCGTCTATGAGCGTAACGACGAAGCATACGGCCCAAGAACTCCCTAGATGTATCAAATGCAAACGGGGTGATCATCGACTATGGGGCTGTTCGGAATTCATCGCGATGGACGTTAAGGAGCGACGCGAATTTACCCGTAACAATGAGAGGTGCTTCAACTGCCTGGGAGGAAGACATTTGGCGACGAAGTGTAAATCAATGCATCGGTGCAGTTCGTGCAATGGTGCACATCACTCTCTACTACACATGGCACACTGGGAATCAACAGGAGCAACGAAACCGTATGAACAGGTCCGACCCGATGGACCGACTCGACCATCATCATGACTAGCAGAACAGGAGGACTACGTGTTACTAGCAACAGCGATCGTCAAGGTACAAGGAGCATCGACCTGGCATGAATTAAGATGCCTTCTTGATTCAGGAAGCCAGGTGGAAGCAATCACTGCGGAAGCTGCAGACGTCTTGGGCATCGAGCCACGTACAATCGATGCAAAACTACATGGAATAGGGGGAGCCACGATGGTAAGCTCGATACTATCTACAACCATTTGCTCATGCGTATCAAATTTTAGATTGGATGTCGATCTGATGGTAGTCCCTCACATATTAAACGACCAGCCGTACTTGAACTTCGAAAAAGATGACATCGGAGTACCTCAAAATCTAAAACTAGCAGATCCTCACTTTTACAAGAAGGGTCGCATTGAGGTCCTGCTTGGAGCAAGAATCATGGCGCAAATCATTGGACCGCGAATCGTAAGTCTAAAACCACAACTATGTTTACAAGAATCCAAAATGGGTTGGATTATGCACGGAGCGTTTAAGATTCGTAAGGTTATGGGTATTCTAAGTACGGCATCAAATGAACACCATGAACTGGCAAACTGTGAATTGTCAAAACTAATAGAGAGGTTCTGGGTAGTTGAGGAAGTTACACTAGATTCGAGAGATACATGCACAAGCGATGAGATGGAATACCATTTTCATAAAACCACTCATTTAACGCAGGGTGGTAGATTTATAGTACGCATCCCCTTAGTAAAAGATCCAAATACGTTAGGAGAATCCTATCAGCGGGCAGTGAAACGGTTCCATACTCTAGAGGGTCGGCTAGCATATTCACCAGATACTTACATGGAGTACAAAAGATTCATGGAAGAGTACCTGAGTCTAGGCCATATGGTTTTGATTGAGCCAAGGGAGATGTACAAGGTAAAATATTTCATCCCACATTCGTATGTCACAAAACTTTCGTCCTCTTCTACAAAACTGAGGGTGGTTTTCGATGCTAGCGCAAAAACCACAAACAACACATCACTGAATGACATACAAAAAACTGGTCCCAACGTTCAACGAGAGCTGTTCGACCTTCTAATCGATTTCCGTATGCACACCAAGGTGCTTACCGCAGACATTGTCAAGATGTACAGACAAGTCCTAGTGGCTGAAGAAGATAGTTGGTTGCAATGCATTCTCTGGAGGGCCAACCCAAAAGAACCTTTAAGAGCATACAGATTATTAACTGTAACCTATGGAGAAGCTGCATCATCGTACTTGGCATGTAGGTCTCTCAATGAAGTAGGTGAACGACTGAAATCCACCAACCCGAAGATTGCTAACGCTATAACGCATAACTTCTACGTCGATAACCTAATGATTGGGGCGGCCGATAGTGAAGAACTTTCTCTATTGAAGGAGGGAATTGAATTGGCACTAGTATCCCATGGATTTCCGTTAAAAAAATGGGCAACAAACGACATCGAATTATTGCAAACCATACCACAACAAGATCGCGAAAGCACCACTCGAATAGGTGATTTTGACACTATACAAACTTTAGGAGTTATCTGGTCACCTTTAGAAGACATTTTCAAACTCAAGGTATATGAAGTCAAACAAAAAGATAAGGGAAGTCTTACAAAAAGACAACTATTCGCTGAGGTCTTACAGATGTATGACCCAATCGGCTTAATGCAGCCTATCATCGTTATGGGAAAGATTATTATGCAGGATCTATGGCGAGAAAAAATTGGCTGGGATGATAAGGTTTCTAATGATGCATATCAAAAATGGAAAACACTCAAAGAGCAGTTATCAATATTACAAGATGTTAGTATCCCACGAATGGCCGTGCAAAGCAATCCAAAAAAACTAACAGTTTATGGATTCTCTGATGCGTCAAAGAAAGCATATGGATGCGCAATCTACTTGCAGTATGAAGAGAATCAAGTGAAAAGAACCACACTGTTATGCTCGAAATCCAGAGTGGCACCAGTAAAAGAAATCACTTTACCAAGATTAGAATTGCTGGCAGCTGTGCTTTTGGCGGAATTGATCGCAAGAATAAGGAACCAGTTATGCCACGTTACAAAAGAACAATATTACAGTGACTCACAAATTGTACTATCGTGGATTAAAAGTAGCGATAATAGATGGCAGGAATTCGTAGCGAGACGAGTAGATCGCATTCAAAAAGCCACCAATAAGGACGATTGGGAATATGTTTCAACCAGGGAAAATCCCGCAGATTTGGTTTCCCGAGGAATTGTTCCTAGCAAACTAATCGGAAACATGTTGAAGTTTTGGCTATCTGGTCCAGAATTCCTGCAAAACAATCAAGGAACTGTAAACACATCAAGATACCAATACGATTTTGCCGCGGAACTTGAACAAAAAAAGTCGTCATCATCTCTACTAGTAGCCACCCTCGGGCCCACGTGCGACGACTTGATCAGTAACTATCCACACCATTTCTCTTACAACAAGACCGTCAAACATTTTGCTATCCACACCATTTCTCTTACAACAAGACCGTCAAACATTTTGCATTAGTATATCGCGCGATTCAAAATATGAAAGCAAGCTGCAAGACGAAGAAAAACAAAAGCCCTGAACTTTCAAGAACCACAGGGCCTATTACAGTAGCTGAACGTCAAAAGGGTTTAATGTTAATCATTAAGATCATGCAATCAAGCGTATACCCGAACGAAACGAAGGAGTTTAAAGAAAATGGCTGCATAAATCCCAAGGGGGAGTTTCAACACCTAAATGCAACAATCGTAGATGAAGTGATACATATTACAGGAAGACTTGAAAACGCAAGAGATCCCGCACTCAAAAGCCCAATTCTGGTTCCGAAGGCGCATCCATTTGCGAGAGTGATCATTCAACATTTGCACGAACACCATTATCATGCAGGTCTTAGCATAGTTATGAACGCATTTCGGGAAATGTATTGGATGAGAGATCTGAGAAGGACCGTTCAGGGAGTGTTACGGAAATGCGTTATATGCGCCAGAGCCAGACCATGCTTATTATCTCAAAAGATGGGACAACTTCCGGCAGAGAGAGTCACCGAATCCTACACGTTTTACAACACTGGCATAGACTTATGTGGCCCATTCGACGTACAACCCAGTATAAGATCAAGAGCAAAGTTGTCAGTCTACGCATGCATATTCGTTTGCATGGCTACAAAAGCAATCCACATAGAGGTCGTCGAGAACCAATCGACAGATGCATTCATAGCAGCACTACTGAGATTCGTGTCGTTACGCGGTAAACCAAACACAATACATTCAGATAACGGAAGAAATTTTGTCGGTGCCAATGCCGAACTGAAAAGGTTATTACAAGTCTATAAAAATGAGAATTTTCGAAATACGATGGTAGACAAGATGGCTGAATACGGAATAGCTTTCAAGTTCATTCCACCAAGAAGTCCCAACTTCGGGGGATTATGGGAATCAAATATAAAGGTGGCCAAGCGACTTTTTACTGCAGCTGCGAGAGGAGCTCAGTTTAAGATACTCGAGCTGCAAACAGTATTTTATCAAGTAGCAGCAATAATGAATTCTCGGCCACTTACCACCATACATGCCGATCCAGACACCCCAGAAGCCCTAACTCCAGCCCATTTCTTAATTGGGAGATCCTTTTCTGTTATCCCAATGGATAACAATGATATGACGGCGACAGCTCAAGTACGATGGAAGCGAGTGCAATCCCAAACTGAACAGTTCTGGAGAAGGTGGCGTAACGAATATCTCCACCTACTAAGAAGAATGGCTAAATGGACGAAAGTTCATAACAACCTACAACCTGGCCAAATTGTACTAATCGGTGATGACAACATGCCTGCTGCTAAATGGCCCATGGGAGTTGTGAAACAAACCTTTCCAAGCGCTGATGGATTAGTTAGAGTAGCATTGGTAAAGGTGAACAACAATTATTACAAGCGAAATGTTAGATTACTAGCACCCTTACCCATCGAAGTCTAACGCAACATCTATATTTGGAACTTAGTTCCAAAGGGGGAGAAAATGGTGGTGTAATAGAATGTCCGAAGCAGGGAACACTGTGATCTACAGGAACTCACCAGAACTCATACTCATTACACGAACTTATACGTTAGTCTCATTACACGAACTTACATTAGTTGCTCTTAAGATACCTCCGCGCAAACACCACGTAACTGTAACCCACGTAAACGTTAAAATAAATTGTGAACTAAATACGAATTACAACAGTGGGCTTAATCGTACTGCGGATGTCAAGAGAATTCGTGGCTGTTGGAGGAACTGTGCTGTAGCTCGTTCGAGTTGTGGTTTAGATGCAGGAAGTTGATGGTCTGCAGTTCGGCAATGTCGGCAACCGGCTGCTTGTCACCGCCCCCGTTTGCCGCACTTTCTAGCACGTTCACGCTCAGATGAGCCGGACGCGGTAGGCCAGTTCGCATCCGGTACTCTTCCGTGCTCGGTGGTCGCCATCGTACCGAAACGGACCGTTGTCGATCTGGAGATTGAAAAATGGAACCAAAAATAAATTGATATATTTTGTGTATATGAAATATTTAATATAAGTATATCTTAAATTGAATTGTTAAACCATTAAAAAAATCCTTCCCAATATTAAATCTTCAACAAATCGATACGGTGTAAGGATAAAAAGGAAAAAAAAGAATCCCCTTTTTTCAAAGGTCAATCAACTGAGGCCTTTAAAGGGCCTTTCTCATCATTCAATCATTGCGAACAAAATTGTATCCCATTCAAGGGAGACCGTTTTGTTGGTTTATATACCTTTTTATTCAGTATTTCGTACCCGCTAGGACTTCATTCGCAGTCATGAATGAATGTCTTGCTTCACCACGGTGCTTTGAAAATGTATCCAGCACGGGCTTTAAGAAACTTTTTCTAACCGACAGCAGTTGATTAATGATGGAAAGTTGAAAGCCCAATTTTTTTCTAACATCGATTAGCGATTATGTCGCGTTAACGGACAACGCTTGTGAAGAAGAAAATCGAACATAACCACACACAAAAAAAAGATTTCAATGGTGAAAGATTTTTTCCCCCATTTTGTTGCGACGAATTTACTGTCCAATAGAAACTTTAATGATTTATGTAAGTAAACGTTTACTCGTTCAATACTCAATAAGCAAGATGTTATCAAAAATGATTAACTTCTTTCGCTGTCTTTTTTATGTGTAGCTAAATAGTTTTTTTCTTTCTTTTTTTGAGATGTTTTATCATTCTCGTCATCGCTGCCATCGCTTGAAAGTACGCTTGTAAGGATCAACAGAAGCAAGGCCAATAACACCACAACCGTTGGCTATTTGTATCGTTTCAATGTGTTTTGAGATTAAATATTTATCAATACTTCAGCACCTTCATAAATAATCGTCCAGAAAAAAGCGTTTGTAGCCAATAAAGCGACAGTTTGGTGTATACTTCAGTTGATTCCTGCAACTTGTTTACTCAATCGTTTTTCACCATTTACTCCCACCGGTGGTTCGAAATATCGAAATGGAAAAGCTTGCAACAAAACTCTGCCAACACATGGGTGCATTTCCCGGGTAATGTTGTGTAACGTTCATTCTTGGAAGGTTTGATTCTATTTCCACTGAAGAGCGAATGCGAAAAAGATGGGAGAGTGTGGGTGAATAACGAAGGTGGATATAAAAACCCAATTATTTCATCGTTTTCGCAGGAAAAGTGGACTTATCGACACCGAAGTTAACGTGAAGGAAGGTATTCCTATTCGTATTTGATTGAGGAACGGTGTGTCATGAGTATCCTTAGGTTAAACGTACCATTCAGATTGATTTTATCGTTGCGAACGTTGCTGACCGAAAAAAAACACACACGTTCGTAGTTCGGAGAAGCAAATAAATAAAGACATACAGGGTTAAATGGTTGGGTCGTGCTATTCCGTACAACAACACTTTGACCCGGGGAGTCAGAAAACCTTGCGAAGGTGAGCTATTGGAAGTATGAGATCTAGGAGTGATACACGCCACCTGGGGGAAAAAGGGAAGTTTATGTATCGTTCGTTTGAGAAATGTCTTGAGCGACCGAACATGTAAAATTCATCAGTTAACCAAACATACGGCCGATCTTGTCACACACGCTCTCGTGCATCGTGAATTCCTACGATAACACAGAGGAACGGAGGAAAAAAATATAACATGGCTCAGTTTGTACTGTCCTTTCATAAATTTTCCCCTCGAACAAGTCGTCCGGTCGAAAGTTTCTCGCCCTGTCGTTGGCTTGGCGTCCATATTTTACCGCTTGTGGAATACGGTGTAAGGGGCCTACCGTAATAACTATCATTTTTGTACTAAAAAGACAACCCTTGACTGTACGGTATTTTACACAAAAAACGTGATGCTTTCGGCGCTATGGCGTACCCTTTTTCCCAGAGTTCCCAGAAAAACCCCCTTTATTCAATATTCCAACCAGCTCCAAGTGGACGCATCGACAGATCCGTGCATGTAGGGTGGGATGTTATTTTGGCCTCTTGATTCAACGAATCCGAGCAATTTGTGAGATTTACAGTGGACGAAAACTTAATTGAATCGATCCGTTGCGCTATTCTATCCCAGCAAAAACAGACGCCCTTCAGGGCGCTTAACTAAACCGGTGGGCTTAGCCGACATTACTTACACGACCGATACCGTCCCAGCTCGGAGTTGGAATTCTTGTTTAGCAGCACACCCTGGGGCACACCATCGCGCATACGCGAGTTGATGAACTGTAGGCAGCAGAAGCAGATGATTTCCTGGAAATAAACCCGGAAGCTGGCACAAGCGATGGGAAAAGGGGGAAAAATGGTATAAGAGATGATGAGATATTTAAAGGATGGGTTTAGAATCGACTATCTGCACCCTCGACACGTGTAACAACAGGTGGTGTACGTACCGGCCATTCATCCAGTAGTAGATGATAGGGTTAACCATTGCGTTTGACATGGCAAGCCAGTAGAACCCAAGATAAAGCTGCTGCACGTAGCTCGAAGACGTCATCTGGTTGTTGTGATACGCGTAGACGAAGAACAGATGATATGGTAACCAGCAGATGGCAAATATCGTTACCACAATTATAAACATACGCACAACCTGCGGAAATCAGAAAACAATGTACACAATCCATGGTTAGACGATGGCGGATGAAAGTATGTACAATAATGCAAATGGAATGTATTGTGGGTGTGGTAAAATTCAGAGCTGAATGAAGCAAATGTTGGCCTCCATGATCTTACTGATTTAAATTTACACACATTAATCATATTTGACGTTTGGATGAATTGCTATGAATTATTGCTCGTAAATTAAATTGAGAAAAATTCCCCACGTTAGAGTACAATGTTTTGCCTATTGTTTACTCTGTATATAATCGTATTTTTTCGACCTTTTTACAGTTTTTCCCCTGTGGGGAATTTTGTGGAATTTAAAAAGACACTCGGGTGAACAAATAAATTTCTAACCTTTAAAAGCGTTATTGCTCCAGCAGCCGTTGTTTGCATACTAAGCAATTCACGACGAATTCTGGATTAACCATCGCTATGGCACAAGTTCACAAGAAAATGTTATCTCTTCCCGCTTTCTTAGAGACCAAACTAAGGGCAGCGACTGTCATGGCTAGCAACGAACCACACCATTTCTCCCACAGCACGTCCCTATTTGCTTAGCTTTTAATACAAGTTCCATGATACACATAAAAAAACGTGAAAGAATGCAAATTTCGCAGCTTCTAACATTAGTGGACAGATAGATAGCTGGAAAAGTGGAACCATTTGTACGCGTTATGCCGGTAAGAGGATGTCTCTGTCGCTGTGTCTATCGCCAGTTGTATGTTGCGGATGCGAAATGGCTCGCAACACACCAAGGCCAACCATGTAATAAGGACCATGCATAAACATTTTGTTCTATTTTTGGCGAACAGGAAAGCGAATGGATTAAGCTTTCGTGGTAGCTGCTAATGGAGAATATGAAAATGTGGAAAAACTGTGTCACATTTTGTGTGTGTGTTGCTGATGGTTGCATTTTTGGGTTGAAGTGGGTGGAGAGTTTAATGGACGCGCGAGTCGCGCGTTACGATTAGTGAGACGCAACCGTGACAGCACGGTACACGTCAAACACACGTGGCGTGCCGTGGCAAAGGTTATGTCGGAAGGCAATTTTCATACGAAACCCATTAGCATGAATCTGTTTGTGATTGTGAGTTGGAGATATAGAGACAAAAGCGGGGTACCGTGATGTTTTGACCTGTATTTTGAAAAGAAGAATTAGCAAAGTGGAATGATTTTGCTGTTCTTAAAAAAGATTTTCATTTTAAATTCTCCAAAAGATGTATGTCATAGCGTTTTGTCAAACAAACAAATGCAAATTTGACTATTTCAACTCTTTCTTTTCGTTTACTTTTGAAGAGGCAAAACATTTACACAACAACTGATTTTATCATGCGCCTCGCACCGTAACATAGTGATTTGCACTTTTTCTCGCTTTTATCGCTTCGTTCCGATGAGAGTATCATGATTCGTACCAGTTTATGGTTTTCGGGTGCTAAACAAATTGCTGCATCGCTCCCGACAACGTACGCACCCGGAGCGTCTAATTTTAGTACGTGTCTTTTGCAAATGTACACATACACCGAACGAACAAAAGTTTATCCCAAACAAATGTCACTGTGAAGATCATATGATATGATTATCTTACTGGACAAAGAGCATAACAAAGCGTCATAAGTGAGCTACTCGAAATTATTACTGCCTGTGAGTGAGTGGGGAACAAACTGTGATGGTTGTAACTTTTTTCCCAGAGAAATGCTTACGGTGTAACGTAATGGGAAAGGGAGAACACAGGGAAGACACAGCGAAACAATAAGCCATCGTAGGGAAACCATCGTACCTGTCGCTGGTACGACCGTGAGATGTTTCCGAAAACTGTAGTCATAAACTTCGAAATTAACTTCACTCCCGACACAACAAAACAGCCGGAAGTAAACATCATGATAGAGTTGTAACGAAGAGGTTTTTTGCCAAACAAAATGTCACACCGTGTAGCATTTCTGCTTTCAGTCGGTTGTAGCCCAGATGGGACAAGGATGTAATATTTATTGCAAGAAGGGAATTTTCTCATCGTTTGCGAGTGATGGAGCATTGTGCATGGTCTTGAATCGCACCTACAGAAGAATGGCAGTGAAATAAAGTTTTGGGTTATGTTATATTGACTGTTTTATTTCATAAAGTATGTACGAACTTGCTTCAAGATGCGATATAAAATAAATAACTGAAGGTGTTTCCATTTTGTGACGTATGAAATTGATATGAATACAATATGATATAACCTTATAATTATAAAACAATATTTGGTTTATTTGGGGCTTGTATTTTAGGGCCGACCCAGTGGTGTATGTTGTAATGATGCAGGTCTTTACACGGAAGGAACGGGGATCAAAATCCATCTGAACCGCATCTATGACTTAAGCAGGACTGCTACATGTATATAAAATCAAAATGGTCCAAAATGGTAGGCCAAAAGGCAACTGTTTAGTGGTCTGCTTAGTGCCCCACATAAGAGGAAGAATTATTATAATTTTCTATATGTTTTATATGTTTATATGTAAGTGTTTATTAAAAAAAGTAGTTAAAATAACATTGATGAGAAACATGACGGGATGATGTTCAAGGTTTACAAAGACTATATAAGAATCGTTACAATCACAGCATCGCAAACATAGAATCAGAATTCTCTTACTTGAACTAATATTAACAAGTAAGTGGAGAGAAAGGTAGTTTAAGGAATTGTTCGGAATTATGTATTTCCTGCAGCAATATGCTTAAAGAAAACTACCCTAGGACACTTTTCAAACTTGTGCTTCAGGATCTCTGCCTGGTAGCGTACTGAGCAGGCCTAAGACGGCCGATCCAGTCGGTACAGTAAATTCTCTTCAGGATCCCTGAACCGATGACGTTGGTGGTGGTTGCTGATGTTCTTCCATACCCATTGCCAGTTTACGAACGGTGACTCCACGGCTACATCCGGCTGCATCCGGTTGCACCCGGAAGTCTTTCAATCATAACCCAACGAAATGTTTTAGTACAGATGCCGGCTTGGGAAAGACATCAAGTACTGGATCTCCGTTGTCAAACAAGGATAGGTTTTCAAAATGGAACCTATGTTCGGAGGATTACCATCAAACACAAATAGATAAATAAATAAATAATTTAGCTAAAAGAGAGCATGCGAATGAGCAAATATATTCTTCAGCGCTTCAGAAATATTTATAATAAAAGTTTGCAATTATCATAGTGTATTATCATAAGGATGTTAAGAGCGTATTGGCTACGCAATGGTTTGCTCGAAAATTACGCAAATTTAAAATACGATCATTAATTGTATCCTTCATGAATTTTGAATCTCTTGCTTTCATTCGTGGAAAAAGCTATCAAATTGTTACGGGCAATTAAATTACAGCTTAAAGTACATTTCAGCTTCAAATGGTGCATTTATTAGAAGTCATTTGATTAAAATTTTCCTCCAAACGAATGGTGTTGGAACGTCAGAACGGATAAGCACCTTAATGCGACTTTCATGGAAGTCAAATGCAGGCGAAAAATTTTACACTCCCCAAAATAGGATCATTTTCTAAACCATTTCAAATCCAATAGCCATTCATTAGAAACGTGTTGTCACGATGTCTAGATTGAGATTTTTAAGAAGTCATGCTTGATTTGGTTGTATCTGTGAATCGATATTATCATTACATTTTGTTCGCTAAATAAATTCACTGAAATGGAAAAAAGTTCAATATTTCAAAGAGCTCAATGCGGATAAACAATGAATACAGCTTGTCGAGCTTGTTGTTTGCAAAGTTAGTGTATTGACTCGTTTCCAAGACTTATGTTTTGTTGCAACAATGACATTTTCTTTTAAGGGACCAACCCGTGGCTTATAATTAGTTCATATAATATGCAGTAGACATATTAATTACCTACCCCGTTTTTCAGTTATTTAAAAAAAACCTTCGCTCGGAAAAAACATCTTTGACAAACAAAGCAAAAAACAACCTTATACACGGAAGCTTTTGAAAATGAAAAGGCTAACGCACCCGGAGCAATATAGTAAATGATTAAAAAAGTTTTATAACAGACACCATTTTATTTTTCTGCAGCAACGTACCGTGCTTGTCCTTTTTGCCCGAAGGGCCAAAATCTCTTTAAATACGAATAGGGAGCTGTTTGTAAGACGAGCCTTATGTCTTTACACCTCATGACCGGCGGGCAAATAATGAGTGCGCTGCACACAATTTTGAAGGACACGTTAGAAGGGAACGCAAAAAAAAGAAAATTAATTTAAAAAGATTGTTTCGTTTGTTTTTATTTTCTATTCGGTTGTACCATTGTTTTTCAAGACAATTTCCGGTCAGCTTTTGCTAATCAGCTTTACGGTTTAAGGTTCTTACAAAACGGTCTAGGCGCGTAAGAAGCTGGATAAGACCGGGCAAGGATATAATTGTTAATTTTTTGTTTTTGCTTTTTAATGTGGACAATTGTTTAGTGTTGAAAAACATGTTGTTCATCAGCTTATAATTTTGATTTTTAAAAGTCTGCTCATAAATTATGGTGATTTTCTGTACCCGGATTTTTTAGTTGTAAATAAAATTCATCTACAGTGTAAAAGAAACACTTTTACTTTTGAAGAAATAACTTTAATATTACATTTAACAACAGACAGTGCTCATTTTAAAATTATATTTAACCCATTTATCATAACTCCTTCTTTTTTCAACATCATATCTGTTTCTGAATGCGTTCCCAAAGGTCTTAAAGACATGAACCAATATTTTGAAATTTTTGTAGCATTTTCATCTTCAACAATCCAATCTCTTTAATGTTCAGAGCATAAACTTCCAATCATTTCATTTTCATTTTCATCATTTTCCGGAAGGTTTCGTGTGGCTAGTTTTGTGGTGTCTCAAACATTTCGATCCTATTTAGATACAATGAAAGTCATCTGTTAACAAGCTTATTCATAACGCTACAAACATAGAAAGCGTCTTCCTCGTTCACCTTCACTCAATCGAACATCGTTGTGCAAAAGCGCATTCTAGCATCCCTTGCTTCAGCAGCACATTTTCACTCACTCGCTTCCATCTTTTAACAAGAAAAGCCACTTCAGAGAAAGTTGATATCAACCTCAGCACAATTCAACATAAAAAATGGTACACAGCCACCTGACAAGCTTTGTTATTTGGAACGACAGGCCAGGACATGGCATTGTTTCGTTGCTAATAAAGCTGATCCGGACGACGATGGAGCTTTTATGCATGAAACAGAACGACTTATTGAAAATAATTTGCAAATAAATAACTATTGCTTGGAAATGAACGAGTCTAATGATTGCTCGAGCTTCAAACTGGAACTGATCATTAGTTTCTCCAGGAATATTAGATTCATTCAATCTAACGAAAGGATGCAGAGGTCTAGCTGAGTTTTAGGGAATCTTTAACTTTTAATTACTCATAGCTGGATGATCAGTTTTTGTTGCGAGGGAACGATGTGGATAGGAATATTCAAAAGAACTCAAACGTTTATTGAATTTTAGGTTTTTGGGGACTTTGAGTTATCGATAAAAACACGAGAAGATGTGTCTTATCCCAGATAGGCTCTAGAAATATTATCGTTCTTAGTCTGTCGTGATCAATGCCTTGTAGATTTTTGTTTTCCAATAGCTGGACTTCATGTGGTTTCGTTTTTCCATACTAGCACAAGTAGTTCTTTTAGCTGTATGAAGCTTTTCCCTACGGCAAGGAATCTTTTCAGGAATGGAACACATTGCTTTTGCTCTTCTGGTTTCAAACAAAGACATTCTTTTATCTCCATTGACCTCATCGTCTGCTCAAGAATGTTCGTCCAATAAGAGTGCTCTTGTGTACATATGTACGATAAAAGATGTTGATATTATTCCAATCCATCCAAATAATCTTCAGACATCTCTTCAGACTACACAATCAGTGCGATCAATGTTGATTCACTTCAAAACTACTACCGATACCGTTTAATGACACCTCCAGCTTCACAAAAGCGTCATTTCCTTAGTAAAAGATTTTCACACCGAAACAATCTCACCCCCCGAGGGGATTCGATTGCCACGCACAAGCACACTTTGTGCTCGTATCTCTCCTACCTTTTTTGCACCAAACCCGGGACAGGTCTGAGTCGAATATGATTGAAACAGATAGAGTGTCAATTTGTTGGAAGGTTTCATGCTAAACCGGCTTGATTCAACGATAATTTATTTATCAAATACAAGCGTACCGACCGAAACGACGTAACCTAAATCCTGGTGACAATCGGATTGGTTCCAGCGTACCAATCTGCCCATCGTTGACCGATAACCGTCAGTCATTTAATTTATCTGCCCAAAACTCTCCACTTGCTGTTCTCCGCCGGTCCGGAAGCATTGGTGCCAGATTTAGGGGAGGATTTCGCTTTCACTGATGAAGATTGTCACGTGCCGAAGGATTCACGGTGCCAAAAGCAACCGGGACGGTGGCCGACAGGTGAAGTGGCCACTCTTTTGCATTTGCGATTGACCGTCGGGAAGCGGTAATTGATTAGTTCGCGGCCAACCACAGGGTGTCACAGTCTCTTCAGAAGGATCAGGAAGGTTTAGTGTAATTTGATTTCGGAAATGAATCACTCTCCAAGCGAACGGAACGGACGCCACTGGACGTCTGGTGACGGGAGATTGATCCCGTACCGTAAGCGTTGTTGGTACCGGTACCGTTTACCCACTGCAGGGAACCAGGGTTTTTGGTTCGTAGAAATCGGATCTTACCATAGATTTTGTACGATGTGAAAAATCGATTTGCTTTTGACTTTTCGCACACAGGAAGCGACGATGACGCACGATACACCGGTACCGGTAAACTTTGTTCCGCCGTTCCATGGCTTTACCGTTCATTTTTCATGGCGTCATTGGGAATATCATGTGCACTTTCCCGGTCGTAGCGAATAAATGTTATCAAAAACTAACCCGACGTAAATGGTTACGGGCATAGCTTTAAACTCTCCTTTCTCTTAAAGCATTGTAGATGGAGACGGACTTTTAATTCTATTACGGCAACATAATTTTATTTAATAATGGTTGAAACTTTGACTCAAAAGTAGTATTCACCATTAATGGAACGATGTCTAAAATACAATATAAAACTGTATACATAACAAATGTATAGTCAATTTACTATACTGTCGTCCACCCTCGATTATCGTACTTCTTCAGTGTTGTGCCCTTGTTCAATATTGTATATCCATGTCCGATTGGGTACGGTTTAATGTAGCCTTGAATGGTACACCATGTTCATTTCCCTATCAACTGAAAATTGAAGTACGAAAAAAACCTAAGCAACGTAAAATTTAATTTTCATTCAAAGCATACGGACAGGAACATCCAGAAAGGAAGAATATGAAGTTCTAAATTCTAATCATTCGAAGCCGGCAGGAGGGATACAACCAAAAAAAAAGCAACCAAAAGGTGAGCACCCAAGCAAGCACTCACACACACGATAAATGTGAAGAAAATTAGAAAAAAGGTAGGAAAAGCAGGAAAAAAGTAAAAAAAATGGTACAAAATTAAGAATTAAGATTCGTTTCGCAAATAATTTGTATTACGGTGTGCCTGCCTGCCCGTCCAAAAGGACCACAATTTAAACAGATGAGGAGGGTCGAACATAAGGTAACTTTATCCAAGTACTTTCTGGCACGGCTTTGTGCACGTATAATGCGCCATAGAAATGGATGTCGTTTATTTAAACATTTTATCTTACCCCGTATATTATACCTTTAAGTTATCGTTTCGATATTGGTACATTTAACACTATAAAATTATAATTTTAATGTTCCTCTAAATTAAAACTGCTATTAAGACAAAAACGGTCTACGTTCGTTTTTATAAACGTTCCGTTTAAATATCAATGAAAGGTCAGCTAACGAGCGTGTTTAAAGTTGTCATTTTTTAGGTTTCCTTTCCGGGTTTTTTTTGTGAAAGTATATTCATTTTTGCTGTTGCTTCTCGTGAACCAATTTCCTTTTCACAGTTTTCATATTCTTCCTTCATGCTCGACTGCTTGTGCTGATTGCCATTCCATCGATTCCATCGTCCAATGTTTGCTCGGGAAGTTTTTTTTCATTGTCATTGTCCACTAATGGTGCACTCTGGCCAGCATAGTGGTACGGTTCGTTTTGGAATACATTTTTAATGCTTTTCCCCAGACCAGAAGAATACGGACGAGAAAGTGTCACACAGAAAAGGGGCAATCATCGGGAAAAATAATATCGAAATGGGTTAAGTAAAAACGGACGAATGAATAAAAACAAATAGCTCTGGACTCGGTTGGACACGGTAAGTTAAAACAGAACCGTGCAAATAAGACAAAAAAGATCGTCGTAAACTTGTAGCTGAATGGTAGTTGCTTGGGAGAAGGAAAAAAATCAACCCCCCTATCATCTAGCTGCACACGTATCTTAACTTCGTCAGCACACTTACCTTTTTTTTCGATTTCATCGACTCAAGCTGCCGTTCGGTGTGTTCGCCAATCGACCGGCTGCCCCAAAGCTCGCGACCCATCAGCGAGTAGCAGACGATCATGATCAACATCGGTATACCGTAGGTGAGTATCAGGAACACCAGGTTGTAGCTGCCGCGTGGAAAGTAGAAGAAAGGCAAAGGAAGAAAAAAAAACAACAAGCGTGAGCAAAACGAGAATGAAATGCCGTTGGACTAGCTAATTGAGTTATTGTGCAGAAGCACCGGCTTAATTGAAAACCATCGCTATCGGGAACGCAAGGTACCATCGGACACGGCATATGGGTAAACTCAGCATGAAATGGTGAATTGACCAAGGAAGGAGCGAAAAAAAAGGTAAATGAACATGTCGTATGAGAATGTGCTTACGGGTGAGAAAAAAAAACACACACACACATCATACTAACTCCTTCCGGCAACATGGCTGACCAACATCGACAAGGGACTCTTCTTAGAAGGGGGCGATTATTGTGTTAGCGAAGGATGGACGATGGAGACAGCGAGAGAGAGAGAGATGGATCTTGTAATGAACGCTATCACTGGTCCATCGTCCAAGCGTGTTATGGTTAAGAAAACGAGTGATTCTGCGAAAAGTAAATTATTGTCCTGCAATACTCCGTAACAACATGTGATAATCTCATCGAAATGGATGATATTTTAACAGTGAAACAGAAACATATTTTTCGTGTAGTGTTGTCTCCCAACACCTAGTCAGATCAAATCATTATCTAATCGTTTTGTCGAACTCCACTCATCACAGTTTGTGATATCTCAGTGGATTTAATGAGGCACTGAACATCTAATTACGCACAAGAACTATTTTATTTTCGCTTCTTGCGACTTAACTCCACCGCTATCGATCACGTACTGGTTTGCCCCCGTGTGCAAACCCCAAAATTGTAGTCCCTCCGCTGTGGCGTGCATTTCGCGGAACCGTCCGTTATACCGCTTACCGCCTTGTACAAAAAGGACCCTTTTTTTGTTCCTGTTTATCCGCAGGTACCGAACGACACACCACAACAGAGAGAAAAAACAAAAAAAACAAAAACAAAACTTCCGATGAAACGGAACATCCTCCCCGCCCGAATAATATTAGGGATCCTGCATGGGAAGAGGCGCTAACTTGTGTATCGGACGTTTAAATAAACCGTACTTCGTCTTCACATCTACCACTCGTATCAACCCGTCATCGCCTGGATACACTTTAGAAATTCGACCTAATTTCCAAAACTGCGGGGGCATGTTGTCTTCCTTCATTAATACCAATGCTCCTTCTTTGATATTATCCTTCACTTTGGTCCACTTATGCCTTGTCTGCAACTCACTCAGATACTCCTGCTGCCATCGTCTCCAAAAATGTTGCCGAAGTTGCTGAAGCCTCTGCCACTTGTCTAAACGGTTCTCTGGCAGGTCCAAAAATGACGGTTCCGCAACTCCAATCAATGGACGATCGATCGTAAAATGTGCAGGTGTAAGGCAGTCCAGATCATGTGGATCGTTTGAAAGGGCGTATAATGGTCGCGAGTTTAACATAGCTTCAATTTGACACAGAAGCGTGTAGAAGTCGGTTATAGTTGACGAAGCAGACTTATAAACTCTTTTCAATACGCTTTTGACACTTTTTACGCCAGCTTCCCAAATCCCTCCAAAATGAGGAGCATTAGGTGGGATCATTTTCCACGTAACTTCTTTCTCTTGGCAGAACTGGAAAATGCCTTGTTTCGATGTTTCATCCTTGAACATTTCATATAACTCACGAAGCTCATGTTTTGCTCCAACAAAATTAGTAGCATTATCACTGTAGATTTCTTCAGGTATTCCTCGTCTGGATACAAATCGTCTCAAGGCAGCAAGAAAAGCGCCAGTTGAAAGATTCTCTACAGCCTCCAAATGAATCGCCTTTGTGACCATACACACAAATAAACATACGTATCCTTTCGTAGCAGTAACACGACGGATACCTGATTTTAACATAATTGGACCAGCGAAATCCAAACCTACACGTTGAAAGGTAGGAGCAGCTGTTACTCGACAGGTAGGTAGATTACCCATTTGTTGATCCATAGTACTTGGACTACTTCTGAAGCAAACAATGCAGTCGTGCAGCACCTTTCGAACCGTTGATCTAGCATTCACAATCCAGAATTGCTGACGCAAAATAGAAATCACTCCAGACGGGCCGATGTGTAGATTTTCACGGTGAATTGCTGCAATCAAACGCTTAGTTATGATGCTACGATGTGGCAGTAACAGCTGATGTTTATTGTCATACGACAGATCTGACTTGCGTATACGACCTCCAACTCTCAGCAGCTCACCATCCAAGAAGAGATTCAGATTCTGGTATCGTTGCACAGGTTTACCTTGCTTTACTGCCGACACTACATCCGACAACTCATGATGCTGAATAGCTCTTACAATCCAACGCGTTGATTCTCGCAACTCAGCAATTGTAGGCTTTGGGTCATTAATGCGTTCACCCTTACGTCGTTTAGCATTTTGTTTGAATCGTACAACATATGCTACTATTCTTTGTGTCTTTCGAAAAGATTCAAATTTTACCAGGATCGGAAGAATATCAAGCGGTACTGTAACACTGCTGGTAACCACCTTGCGTAGATCAGGAATCTCTTCATCGCGTAGATCCTCCATGGGTTCTGATGGCAAAAAATTACTTCGAACATCATTTAATGACCTTCCGTTGACCTTCGCTGAAGCATCAAAAACGACACGGCATTTTGTGGTGCTTTTTGTCGGGTTGAGGACAGCATGATGTGGGAGATACCACTTCCTTAGTGATGGATCATCCTTACTTTCCTCTACCACTCTGCAGTGACCAACATACCTGCCTGTTGATTCGCGATAGTGTGTTTCGAGAAAATGGGTTTCGCACATTTTGTCCTCAGATTTCACAGAACGCTCACTTGTAAAGTCTTCTATTTCCCAAAACCTTTGCATTATTGATCCTAAACGATCATTTGTCGATACGTTGGTAAACATTTCACTTTCCTTGTATAAATCTGCAACACGCCCTCCTATTACCCATCCAAGACGGGTTTCGGTGATCATCGGTAGTGTGTTCGCTCTTTTCACGGACCCTGATATTGTTAATTCCGAGAGACAATCCATTCCCAGCAAAATGTCCACACTGCCTGGATCGTTAAAGGTTGGATCGGCCAACAACGCACTATCAGGCAAGTTCCACGAACTAATATCGAATTTAACAGATGGCATTTTACCAGTAATTTCGCGATACACAAAACACGTGATACCCATAGAAAAATCGGTGCATCGGGATTTCACAGTAAAGGAACACTTTTGCCTTACAGGCGAATCAATGTTTCCAATTCCTTTTATTGGCACGTTCACATTCACCAAATTTACGCCTAATTTCACCGCAAGCGCTTCCGTAACACAACTGATCTGCGATCCACTGTCCAACAGCGCACGACACAACAACAACTCCTTGTTCGCTGATTCCGCGTAAAGCAGAACAGTTTGCAATAGAACAATACTCCCCGAGTTAGCCGCATTATCAGCATGCTGGCTTGCGCTCACTCTTTCGGGTTCACTTGAAACTTGTTCTGACTTCACCGAGTTATTGTCATAATGTAAAATTGTGTTGTGTGCTCCTTCGCACTTACTACACTTCACACGCGATTTGCAACGGTTTCGCCAATGTCCTGGTTTCAAGCAAATCAAACAAAGCCGTTTTGATTTTACGTATTGCGCACGTTGTTTTCCGTCTAACAAAACGATTTCCGGACATTTGTTCGTTCCATGTAGTCCCTTGCACAAATCACAAACCTTTTCACTAGGCACATTTTCAACGAAGCCGCATTTCGTTTCATGGGTGAATTTTCGTTGTAATTTGGCCTTTTTTCAACGAAACGACCCTTTTGTCCAACTGCAACATTTGCTTGGCACCTTTCTAACACCGACACTCTTTCTTTTAGGAAGCACAAGGTTTTTTCGTAATTCGGGAGTTCATTTTTAGGGATGCTAGCTTCCCATAACTTCTTGGTCTCGATATCCAACGAATTAGATATTAGATATATCACCAACGTACAAGAAAGCCCGGCAAAATCTTCACCTAAATACTTCAGGTTTTCCACGTGGCTCTCCACTGATTCCACTAAATTACGCAGACCGACATAGTTCTCTTCGGTTAATTTCTTTAAACTAAACAGTCCACTAATATGTAGGTCCACCATACGACGCTTATTCTCATAGCGCTCGGATAAGAGTTGCCACGCGCGTTCGTAGTTACCGTCATTTATTGTCTTTTGATCAATTACCTTGGCCGCATCACCGCTCAAGGCCTTTTCAAGGTGATAAAGTTTTATACGCGGATTGTCACCACTTTTGTCCACAATGTCTCTAAAAATTGTCTTGAATCGCTCCCATTCCTCATACTTGCCACTAAACGTAGGTATGGGGCGAGGCAATGGGGCATGCACAATCACTGGTGGGACACTGGGACCTGGAACCATTGCTTGAGATGATGTTGACTTTGCCACAAAGGCTTCAGATGCACTCTCTAACTCCAACATCACCTCCTCATGCAATTTAATAGTTTCCTTATACTTGGCATCATGCACTGCACTATCACCAACAACAAGCTTAATAATTTCAGCATAATGCTTGTTATGCTCTTCCAATGCACTGTCTGCCTTTTTCCCGTACACTTTGCACTGTACCGCGGTCAGCGCCTTTCCCTCATTCTTCGCCTGCAAAATATTGTCCATTATACGACCTAACTCCTCACATGCAAGATCACGCATGTGAATGTTTGGCTTCGCTGCAATAATTGCATCCACCCAGCCCGGTTCTCCGACCGATTTCACGGCTGGTGTGCGTGGCGTTCGAGGTGTGCGAGTCATGATGAAGCGATCTCTATTGATATTCAGCTACCTAATATCCGGTTCGAAGGACCATGTGATATCTCAGTGGATTTAATGAGGCACTGAACATCTAATTACGCACAAGAACTATTTTATTTTCGCTTCTTGCGACTTAACTCCACCGCTATCGATCACGTACTGGTTTGCCCCCGTGTGCAAACCCCAAAATTGTAGTCCCTCCGCTGTGGCGTGCATTTCGCGGAACCGTCCGTTATACCGCTTACCGCCTTGTATAAAAAGGACCCTTTTTTTGTTCCTGTTTATCCGCAGGTACCGAACGACACACCACAACAGAGAGAAAAAACAAAAAAAACAAAAACAAAACTTCCGATGAAACGGAACACAGTTAAAATTTTCTTCATTCGAAAAGTGAAAAAAAACCCAACCTCGTTCGGCATAATTAAAATCGTCACCAGTCGTAGTCGTTTGGAAAAATGACACTTAATAATCTGACCGCTTAAACACACCGTGCACAACCTGGCCATTAATTTCCATGCTAAGAACGCTCCCCACACCCTTTTGTTCGTTCGCGCGATTTTCAATTAGTGCACTTTACCGAGACGTTGATGCAGCGACACCGAGTTTCCGGTACCGGCAGCTGCTGCTGCTGTGTCGTCGTGTTGGTTTTGCAATTAGTGTTGCAGCTTCTTATTAGGACATTATTCCATTCCTCCACTCCAGGTGGCTGAAGGTGGTAAGCCCGGAAGTGAGTCAAAAGTTACCAAGTAGCTATTAATTTGCATGGTACCAGCAGTTTGTGTGCCCGGGATTTTGTAAGTTGAGACTAGTGAGCGTACGAACGATGCAATCAACTCGTTTCCGTGCTACTGTTTAACGGTGGTTTTTGGTTGGAATTTCGTTAGCTCCTCCTCTCAAGAAAGATTGATTTCGTCTCGGGCGCGTTACCAGTTGCTGGGAAGTTGCTGTTATGCAACGACGAAATTGATCACTTTTACGCAATGTGCAGCACCTTCCTTTTGCTGGGTTAGAAAAAAGAGCATAAAAAAACACTGCCTTTGCAACATTCTCGAACGTTTTTCGATAGCCTAAAGATGTTGTTGAAAATTGGCCTTTAGTTCATTACAAAGTATGCCGCCCACTTTTACCGGTTACATGGCCGTAACAGTACAGAATTGCAACAGGCGTGTAAAAAAATTGGGAAAACATAATGGAAACACTCAATCGACCGATATCAACAAAAAAAAAACCTTCGTAGAACAAAGACCTTGTTTGATGTTTCCCCTGTCCCAATCAAAGACAATATCCTCCGGAAATTTGTACCGAACGTTGATGAGAGGAAAAGTTGTGTTTGGTTTAGCGAGAAAGAAAAAGACCGGTCGACCGGATGATAAACGTTCATTATGGTGCTGCCAAAGCTGTGATGTAAATCGTGCTGTTTGACATTCGATGGGATTGGACAGAACAGTAAACAGTTGTTATCTAATGTTTGGTTTCATATTTTTCAAGTTTTGCAATTCCGGCAGCAGCTGTAACGTATTTCCTTGTCGCCAGATAGAAACGAGCAAAAAAAAACCCAGGGCTCCAAGTGCCATTCAAACGCTGTGACAAATATTGTCCCCCAAGAAGGTGTCTTCCAGCTTTTTTAAATACTTCTGCTTTAACGAATGCTCTAATTTGAACAAATCTTAATTAAGGCCTCCGTCAACAACGCGAACTCGGCGCGTTTCGTCAAGTTAAGTAAGCTATTTAAGTGGACTGAAATCCTTCCACGCTACCAATAGCAACAGATCCTGTTTTTGGCAGTGAAGTTTGTTCAAACAGAAGCTTAACCTCAAAAGTTTTACGGTGAACACAAAACCGCTTCAGCGTCAAGTGTTTCTTCCCAGCATTCCCAAGAATTCGTTTCTATTTTCTGCCGACAGAATAGTCCTTCAAATTCAAATTTTTGTTCAGTTGCACAGTGAAACTTCTGTTTTGAAATAAAAACATCGGCTTCATTGATAAATGAACAGACGATGAAGTTGCGATGCCGCTTTGCCCAACGTTTAGTAGTGATTTCATGTACTTCATTACGTTGAGTTGCTAATCCGCTTTCGGTGAATGGTTTGCTAATGAATTATTGTTGCTTTACTGTTCATATTTCACTACTATAAAAATAAAGGGGCAATCGAAGATGAGAGAATCAAATCAAGGGGGAGGAATCAGAAATGTATTTTTTAAAGTGTAATCGATGAAACGTAGCTTTACAAACACCCTCGATTCAGTAAAATTCTCATCTAGACGGAATCTTCATACGATGAACTGACCTAGGAACTGTGGGTAAAACTTATACAGATTTTAGGATGAAGTGATAACATTAGAACCTGGTTTCTGCATTATTTTCAAGTTCATGTGGAACTTTCGCACTTTTGAAAGATGAATTCTGTGTCAAGATTCTTTAATTCACGTATTTGCATTATAGCTTTTTCTGGAAGCGTCTTCACATTTTCCAATATATCTAAATCTTCAACAAGAAAATTATCCAGACATGGTTACAACTTTCTCAATCAAAGTGTTCTGCCATTCGGCATCTTACCAGCCCAGCTCATAAGTAGCTTTAAACAGCTTATCTTCATTTGTGGCACTACAACCATTAAGAGGTCTGGGTCTGTCGTCTAGGACTTTCCTTGAGTTAAACCCCAGCGAGATAGTCAGTCTCGCGTATGGAGGTATGGTCTGGATGGGTCTGGATTTGATGTCAGGTTCTGATATTTAAAGACTAGCGCCATTCCCACATATAACCCCCGACCATCACTTGTGGAATAGCAAACAGCTTAGTTTTGCAATAGATCATTAAAGTTTAAGAGTATTCATAAATATCGAGAATATGTCCTACATTGTTGTTGTGCTCAATATGCCACTAAACGAATAGTGTCCAACATATTTCCGTTGTTAACTTTCTCCGTTGCAACTAGAGATGAGAATAACAACTCTTGGAGCCCCAATTACCATTCCGCTTAGGGCCTCCGAGAAGCTTGATCCGCCACTGCTCCTAAGGCTATAGCTTTTTTTTGGGAAATTTAGCTAAATTTTATAAATTGATTTATTTTAATGCAAATTGGTTGAAATAAGTTTCTTTTCACTCAACTAATGCTTTAAATAAAAAAAAAAATAAAAAATGATAAAAAATCGCACATTTTCGTTCAACTCACTCGCAAATATTCGTTTCAACTCACGTCGCTCATTTACTCTTTTTGCAACTCGACTTACCACAGCTACATTATTACACTCATGAGTGAGTAAGTGAAAAAAGAGTCGCTAAAACTCCTCGTGGTGAGTGAAAGAAAATCGTTTAATACAACGTTTCAACTCGCTATCACACGCTTACTCACTTTTCACATCTCTAGATTCATCTTACTAAATTGAAACGCTCACCATCGTGTGACATTTCGGCCATTCTGTTATAGCAGGCCGGAAGAATAATTGGTCGCTCGATGATGCAATCCCACAACTTTACTCCGGGCGTACAATGCGCTCGGCAAAACTTTGAAGCCGGTATAAAACTTCGCCTAACTCACAGCCAAATCTCCCGCCCCAAATGTTAAGAACTTTTGCGGCCAGTGGTTTCCTTACGAGGCAGAGCAAATTGTGCTGGTTAACCGCATGCTTTGCCACGTAGCCGTTGCCTACTTCCGACCCGTAGATCATTTTTTGGTGATACCAGGGGCTTCGTGGGTATGCTTTGTTTTGGTTAGTGATAGAACCTGTTTCCAGCGCAAAAAACGAAGCCTTGCGAATGAGTAACGAAATTTGAAATTTCGTTGATTGCATTGCACAGTCCGGTACCAGTGTTACTATAGGCAGTTGGACGTTGGAGTTGTTTCGTTTTTCTTTCGCCTGGCAAATACACGTTTTCGGCAAAAGGCAAACAAAAAACTACCACCTAACCGGGCGTAATGTCAGTTCGACTTTGTTGGATGATCAACTCGAAAATAGATTATCTGTCATAATATATCCACCACACAATGTCGTAGTCCACGCGCGCGCCTCCTACAAGATTTGTAAAGAATCCATTTTGACGAACCATGTTCTATAACGGGCACACGGAATGGATCTGTCACGGGGTCGAGCGTGTGATCGATCCTGACGATTTCGCGTGAGGTTTTTCAGGTGGGAATTTATTTTCCCGTTCTCCCATCTCTTTAGCTACAGTCGAACGGGAACGTGAAGCGAAGCGTTTGTATAATTAATACACGTTTCGTATTTTACCCGTATTATTTCATCCGTACACATCGGATGTAGGTGAAAGAATACATTATCCAATGTGCCGGACATATTGTTGGCCATTGCTTGTCGATTTCCTACCGATCGATCGATGCGTCGATTGAGAATTTTCATCGCACACGAACAATGTACGAATCAATACGATAAGAAGCGTGAAATGAAAAGCAAACTCAAAACGGTCTTTAAACATGGTCTTTAAACAAACGAACATCGCTTTTTCTCCGAATGTAATTGGCCATCACAAGCAAACGCTTTAAGCTTGCGATTTTTATGATGTATCATGTTCCTACGCCCCAAAAAAAAACCAGGGTCACGTTACATTTTGGGAGGTTACAATTTGACACAATTTTACTCCGGTTGTATCTTATACTGTTGATAAAGTTGTTCATATTGTGTAGTTTCCTTTTCTTTGTTGGTGATCCCTTATTCAACATTCGAACTATGTATTCATTTCATGCTGCTATCAGATATTTATTTGTCCCCTTTCTCCACAACATCCCGAGGCTTAGAATTGGGAGAAAAACCGAAGGAAAAGTATAACTTTTTATGAAAAAACGGACTATGGACGCAAGGGTCATAGTTATGTGTTCCACGGGTAACCTAAAACGGTTTATCCCCAAAAACTAGGTTCGATACCGGGGTAGCGCACCCATGCGAATGATACCGATGTCTGCATATACGCATAAAAATTTATCAAGATGATTTTTAATAGGGCACAAAATTGCGAACTTTTTCCATTGTGTCTTCATCGGTTCAGCTGCGACCGACCAGCTGTCGTTAATTTTCATGAAAGCTTTTGCCATCGGCACAACACAGCACGGCCGCTGTTTGTTTTCTATTCTTTCTTCTTTTTTTTGTTTCTACGCTGGGCTTGATGCCACTTTCTTTGCCATCAACCAAAACCAACCCAATGATCCACAGTTGGAGTGGCTTCAAATCTCAGCCCGAGTTCAATAGCAAATTCGTACGAAATTGAGTTTCGTGACGGTATTAACGGAACACAAATAACATTACAACACGCAGCAAATAATGCGTCTGTGGTGGCGATGGAACGTTTGCCCGGTATGCTGTATAGGTTCCTGTGTGATGACGAACACGGTCTGCCTTATTCAATTATCCAACCGGATCATGTGCACTGATGTTGCGCGAAATGTTTCAACCACCGGCTGATACTGACATGCGGTCAAAGAGTTACTATAGTGAAGTTGGCCCCAAAAACCGAACCAACTGTACTTGGTTGAATATTTTTGTTCGCTTGGTGTATTTTTGCACCACAGCTTCACATTAAATGTAAGAACAAAACCAACTCCATTTCGGTACACGCACACGTCAGACGGCCTGAGAAGAAATGCTTCTCGTTCGTTTGACGCACTTACACATTATGTTTACCTTAACAATATGACGCTTTGCCGTAGCCTGATGATCCACTGGGAATGGTAGCACATTTTCCAAACCATCTCTGAAGCTCCCCAAATACTAGTGAGTCTGGGATGGAGTCTCGCTTTCGGTGCTCATATTTATGGAGCGGGGCGCAATGTTATGAGCATAATTGAATTATGCCAAGAGTTTCTGGCTGTGTTCTGGAAGGATTATGACGTAATTGTGAATTCATTAGCTCAGCTGAGATACCACGTGTCGAAGGTGTTGGAGACCCAGCATCCCCCTCGTCGGGGGAGCATTTATGTGCATGTGCTTTGTCATTCGCATAAAAGATTCCACCAAACTTTGGTTGCTTTGAGTTCATGATCCAGTTGAACGGGCAGAGCAGGGCATGGTTCACAATGAATGGGAAGGTTTTATTCAGGCTTATAAAGCTTACTGCAAGTATAAGCATACGAACGGCTCCGTTTATAGCACATTGTAGTGGTGGGCGTATATTTTATTGTGCACAAGTTTTGAAGTTGCTCATTTACAACGACCATAATAAGTGTGATGTAGTTGTTTGTAATCACATCTAGCAACTCTAAGGAATTTACTGCGTCCTTGAATTGATTTTACTTCTTATGCAATGAAAATCAGAATAGAATCTGTAAAAATAAATTCATTACGAAGTAATTAAAGCTAAAATAGGTGTTAAAATGTTAAATTTTAACACTTAAGAAAAAGCATTCATCGCCTGATGAAATTCAGTATCTTTGAATTCCTTGAAACATATTAAACTTGCATCAAACAAAGCATTTAGTTCTGGGTGAGAATTTAACTTATCCCCAGAGGCAGGTAGCTAGAAGTCGAAAAATAAAACACACACAAAACTTTCCATCCAAACCCAATACACACGGATGTTCGGAAGAAATCCCTTCAGGGAAATGTATTTTCCTTTTCAACACACCTCTTTTTATCATTCACGTGCAAACATCTGTCCCGAATACGGACGGTGCGGTACGTCAACATTCTGGGCGTTAAAACTGTTTCTTCCATTCCATCAACCACTGCGGTGGCAGTGGATCAACTTTACTTGTACGGGCGTGTTGTGAAAGGTTTTTTGTGCGGACATTCTTTTTGACCATTTTTAAAGCATTTAACAACTTTTACCTACCACCTTCTGACAGTCGGTAATTTATTTAACAAACTCACCGTCTTGAGGGACCGCATAGTTTGGTTCGTATATTTACCACCGGCACTGATTGAGACGAACGCAAGGTATCGCACCGCCATCATCCGGATGTACATTCTCGGGAAGGAAAACTTTCCGCCATCCTGTATGCGGCATTACCACGAAACCGAATGGTTCGTGTTTCAAATGCAGGATTTCCGTCAACTTATTTTTTGTTGTTTGTCCTTTACAACTCAGCGCTTCGCTGCATTGGAAGGAGGAGGAAAATTCAATTATTAACATTCGAAGGATTTACGCTGGCAAACCATCCGAACCTGGCATCCAACAATGGCATTCGGAGAGCGTCCAAATCACGATGTATTCATTTCTTTTCTAAATTTTCCAACAATGCGATGCCCAACTGCGTGCCATAATTTTCATGTCGCCCTAGCATGGGACGAGAGTGGGCAGAATGAGTGTTCGAAGTGGTCAGTGTTGGCACTGTCATGCCTTGGTAGCGCATCGTTTCGTTTAGTGATATATTCCGTTTCGCTTTGCTTCTTTTCTTCTCGCTGTATCGATGCGACCCCATGCACGGCACGGCGCGGACGTTTTGTTATTCGAGTGGAAAAAAATATATATATTTCGGGGATCATATTTTGAAACCAACGGTTGACCTGCTGCACTATCCAGGCTGACATGTGCGTTAGGGCTTCGGGTTTGGCGACATTTTTGACATGCCTTTTCAGTGAATAAATTTGTTTATCATTTATTTCACGTGTTCAGCGAACGATGAAGCAACGAGGTTAAAGTTTACGGCAAGAAGACATTAGAAACTACAATACGTGCCACTTGTTTTGAGTGAGGTTTTTAGGTGAGGTTTGGTTGTACAAAGAATGGTATATTTTTAGAGAGTTTTTTTTTGTACCCAAAACAGATTTTTGAGGCAAAGTTAAGAAATGGGAAAAAAACACCAACATTTAACATTCTACAATACGGCTGTTCTTTACGAACAAAAAAAAATTGTGTTAAAAAAAAAGTTCACAAGCAAAACTAAATAAAAAATTAGAAGAAAAATGCAGAAACTGGTTAATGATAACCCAGTAAAAATTGTATGAAAAAAAAACATGACACATGACCTAAAAACTATCCTTTTCATTATGAGTGTGCAAGGAATCGGAGATAAGCAACAAACATAGCTGGTTCGTAATCTAAAACGTTGGTAAAGACACATGAGTGATAAGCACTGTACAGGGGTCCAGCAAAACGAACAAAAACACGCGTTAACGAAACTGTATATTTTCTTATTTTT
This sequence comes from Anopheles funestus, assembly GCF_943734845.2. Lineage (NCBI taxonomy): Eukaryota > Metazoa > Arthropoda > Insecta > Diptera > Culicidae > Anopheles > Anopheles funestus. Next base: position 21,107,643 of record NC_064598.1, read on the forward strand.
CCAGCCCAAATACACTGCGTTTGTGTTCGGCCCACGATATGTGTCCCGATATGCAGATTTGCTGTCAAACTGTGTTATTCGCAGAAACAAAAACAGAAAAAAACCGAACCGAAAGTTTCCGGTCACCAAACGTGTTTAGTAAAAGTTCGGTTGCTTAAAACATGTCAACGGAAAATCGGAGAAACAAAGTGATAGTAAATGTTGTTGACGTAAATCACAAACTGTTATACATCCGTTTATCGGTAGTGACGCAACATGTACGGAATTTTAGGGTATGAAAATAAACGCTCGAATCACATGTCAGCGTTGGTTGATGGTGTAATGCAATCGTACACTATGGCGGACTATAGAATGGTCGACATACCGGAATACTTACATGTAATCTGCCATGGATGTTGGGTATCGTCCATCCGGCCAAAGCATGTAACACACTGTTCGTGTTTTGCCATTATTATATCTTTGGAAGAAAATGTTGAGGATAAGGAAAAGTATTACTGTGTATTATGTATTTCTAACAAAAAATTGATTACATATTTGTGAGTTGATTGTTTAAAGAAAAGAAGACATTTATTTTAGTATTGCAATGATAAAATTAAGGTCACAATGTGAATTTGCTAATGAAATTTATTTATGTTTTTTTTAATTTACAAATTAAATATACAAACTTAAATATTGAAGTTATCAAACGATAAGCAATCCACACTTCAAAAAATGTGAAATGACTACAAAAAAAATCACGATCAAACTAAAATTAAATTGCACAATCCTATTTGCACTAATTCACTGGGATGAACACTTCCGTTACGCTGCACACTGTGTAATTTAATTCAACTTCTATATAGCAAAACTATCGAATTTTATCCGCCTCTAGCATCGAAAAGTGTCCATTTCAATTTGATTTGATCCCTTGCCGTTACTCAGCACACAGCTCCTGCCCGTGCCGGGATTGTCTTTCGCTCGCTTCCCCTAGGCATGCCTTTGCTCGTTAAAACTTACCGCTTCGTCATCACAGTAGAGTACATCAGGCACGGTGCCGCCAGGACACAGCTTAACGCCCAGATGATTAAAAGAAAGATCCGGGCCTTCTTCCTTGACGTCCGGTGGCGCAACGGATGCACTATCGCAATGTATCTACGGTTGGGGAGGGAGCAAAAGCAGGACGCAGAAAAATGAGTGAGGGTAAAGTTTTGCGTGGGTGAAAGAGATAAAACGAGAAGGGGACGCACGAGATGGGATAACATTTGTGCCAAACTGGAATGCGATCCTTTGAAGACAGCTGCCAACCTTCGTCCCACGGCACATGGTTTAGCATTACGCAACGCTTGGTAAAAGGCGTTGACGCTGGTGATCCCGTTTCCGGCAGTTCTCTTTTATAATCGAAAACATGGTTTTGAGATATAGGAAGCATTCCGGTGAGAAAATTGTTTGTTTCTGTGTGAGGGCCAGGAGACGCCAAATCGCCGCTTGTTGAAATGTACAGGCTCATTTTACACGTTTGTGATGCTATTTTTAATGTTTTTGCTTTCGATGCGCTATCCGAGTAATTGTGTAAGAAGAAATGTATCAAATTTCGTTTGCTTTGGTAGATGCAATTGTGGATGAGATTTGGTACGATCAGAATATGTCCATGCGCATAAAGTTAAGAGAGTAAAGAGTTAAATTCTTTATCCGTTTGAAGTGATTAGTTGTATCCCGCTAGTAGTCCTTTGCATAAATATAAGCTTATTCGAATTTTAAACATTGTTTTGAATAAAAGTTTTTGCATTGAAGACTTGAAAAGTCTACAGCTTAGAAAAGTTCTCCAAGTAACACGCGGCTATAACGATTTTTTATACAGAAATTATAAAAAGAAATTTAACCAAATAAAAAGCTTTCCATTTGTGACTAAAAAGTATGATTTTTTGCATTTCGTATAAGTCAATTTGCAAAAGTTTAATGTAATTTTTCAATTTGTGTACTTCGTATGATATTATTGTTTTTCGTACCAATTTTCCTTATTCACAGAATTGATTTCAATTGATCTTTTTGCCATATTGCGGTGTGAAGATCATACTGAAAATAGATTGTGATTTTACCAAAAATTTAATAAACCAATTTGCGAGAATTGGAAATAATGAGTTAATCAACAGATTTCTCACGACAGCAGTAACGCACAGTTAATATCGTGCGACACTTTATACCCACTCGTATCGTATCGTATCGGCACGTGTTCGTGAGATAGATCGCGTGAAAACCCATTTTCATTCCCTTATGAAATTAGACTCGCTTTTAAACCACTGAAGACATTTTGAAGCAACCCCCTCGATGCTGTACCCTGCGATACGGGTGCTTTAAGAGAGTAATTCTCACAACAAAACCCACGCTAATGAAATTCGATTATAGCAGCGCATGTAAGCGTTACGCTAGACAGTTATGTTTAATGTTGTTGTTCACCGATTCGTTCATGGGTTCCAGGTAAGGTGAAAATTGAAAACTTCAACCATCGTTATCGATAAAAGAGCAACACCACAATGCACACATTTTGCGCAAATATATTTGTACACACGCACCCATTACGCGTATGCGTCACGTTTTGTCGGTGCTGTAGGGATACATAAATTTTACGGCCGGTGGAATTGTGCGAAATTCGTTTTCTTGGCTTTTCTTTTTGGTTGCTGTGAATTTATTGATGTGGAGGTACACACTTTAGACGAAGTTGCACGAAAAGACTCTTTTCAAATATTGTTATTGTTGTCGGAACAGACGCGATTAAAGCATGATAAAATCGGTCTCTCTGCTCCGGGGCTGATAAAAAAGGCATATAAATACCTACATTCGATGCCATTTGTGCTTCTGTTTCTCAGCTTTATGGGGCTAACCGCACACAGCGCGATAGTGTCGCGTCGGAGGGTGGCTGTCCAGCTATATTTGGACAGCATGTTGCACGATACGCCCGTGAATAGACACGGAAACACTCCAGTCCCCTTTAATGTTTTGCGTTTGTTTACATCGATCCCGTCGTCATGCTTACCATGACCTATGCAGTACGCATGGATAAAATTCACACAAGTCTGTTTTGCGGTCGTCAGCATAACCGCAAAAGAGTGCCCAATGTTAATGAACTCGTACCGTGCTGGGCGCGTTGAACCGAACGTGCATGGATGTGTCCACGCTGTCGATAAGACGACTCGACGCAATTGTCGACGAAAATTATCACAGATTTTTTTGAGGTTCTTCCTATCACGCATTCGTGCGTACCATTGACCTTTCGTGCGTAGGGCCTTAAGGGACTGCTATAAAAGAATCTGCCCGCGTTGCTGCAGTTGGCATATTGTGCAATAAGTTGAACGCGTTTCGGTTGGACGTAAAGCTGCCGCCTTCGAGTGTTTTTTGAGTAATAGGAGCATCCCATCACGGGAGAATAGTGAGCCAAACCGTGCAAAACGAGTGTAAACTGTAGTCGAAAAGGTGAACGTTAGCAACGGAAGGAATACTCCGACAGGATGGTGTTTGATAAGAAGCATTTGCTGCTGCTGCTGGACCGCCCCCGGGAACCAGTGTTTATGGGCAAGGGTCGTGTAGTGTTCGATGTACCGGACAACTATCTTACCGATCGGTATCGACCGATCGGGCCCGAAATTCAAAATCGATTCGGCGAGAATGCGGAAGAACGGATAACGGTTCGCAGTATTGCTTTGCCCGATCTGCGCATACCTATGTCGCTTGGGCGGCAGGAACAGTTTTCGCTATTTATTCCACGCCATCGAAAAATAGCCGCACGCTTGATTGACATCTTCATGGGTAAGCGCATAATAGCGGGAGCAAGGTCACTGTACAGCGTATTACTAGCATCAATGTCATACACACATCTATCCTTTTGTGTTGTCCTTGTCCATCATTCATCCCACCGACCGAAATATCGAGACCTTGAAGCGAAAAGCACCCATCACCAGGGTATCAAGGGTAGGGATAAAAAATTAAGATAAATTGCCTATGCCTACCCAAAACTAGCGCATTGTGCATGGACCATACAGGACACACACGCCTATTTCGCTGTCAACCATGTCATGCTGCTTTCAAGAGCACGTTAAATTGCTTCCTACGGCCACGTGTTTCCGTTTCGGGATCACTATTATTGTTACGAAATCGGAACTGGACGCCTAGAATGTGATTAGTTATGGTGAGCAGTTTTTGGCCAAAAATTGAAACTACTGCGCGTATGATTGGATGAGTTCAGGAAAACATGGCAATAGAGCTAATTTACAAATTAGTATGAAAGAATGATTACGATCGTTGGTTCACAACGCACCACATGTGCGTGTGTGTGCGAGGTATTTCAATAAAACTCACCAATAAATTACTGCTACATTTGTAACATAACATCATGGTTTCCCTTCCAAGAACGAAGCAGTGTTCACAATCACGGTTTAATAAGCAAAAATAGCGACCTTAACATTGGTTGTTACAAATTCTAGGTAAACGCCTTAACGTTCCCACTAGAGATGTGCAAAGTGAGTAAGAATGAGATAGTGAGCTGAAACGTTGTATTGAACGAGTTTCGTTCGCTCACCACGAGGAGTTTTAGCGACTCTTTTTCACTTCCTCACTCATGAGTGTAATAATGTAGCTGTGGTGAGTCTGATTTTTCTGATTTTTTACTGTTTTTTTTTATTTAAAGCATTATTTGAATGAAAAGAAACCTATTTCAACCAATTGGTATTAAAATATATCAAATTTATAAATTTTGCTAAATTGCTCAAAAATGAGGAAAATTTTACATTTTATCAAACAGGGTAAGGAACTTGGTTTCTCGAATAACTTCTGGCACAGACATCTGAGGGCAAGGCCGTCCAAGAAGAAAATGTAGCCATTGGTGTCATCTATCGACCACAGGTTAAAGATTGGCGATCCGTTGGATACCGACCGAGTTATAGCCAAAACTTGGTGCAAAAATGAGGAAAATTTTACATTTTATCAAACAGGGTAAGGAACTTGGTTAGTCGCATAATTTCTGGCACAGACATCTGAGGGCATGGCCGTCCAAGAAGAAAATGTAGCCATTGGTGCCATCTATCGACCACAGGTTAAAGATTGGCGATCCGTTGGATACCGACCGACTTATAGGCAAAACTTGGTGCAAAAATGAGGAAAATTTTACATTTTCTCAAACAGGGTAAGGAACTTGGTTTCTCGAATAACTTCTGGCACAGACATCTGAGGGCATGGTCGTCCAAGAAGAAAATGTAGCCATTGGTGCCATCTATCGACCACAGGTTATAGATTGGCGATCCGTTGGATACCGACCGAGTTATAGTCAAAATTTGGTGCAAAAATGAGCCTTATGAAATTTTCAAATTTTTATATTTTTTCAATTTTTTTTAAAAGTTTTTATTCTTTTTTTGTTTAAAACATTATTTGAGTGAAAAGAAACTTATTGCAACCAATTGGCATTAAAATAAATCAATTTTATTTTTTTGCAAAATTTCTCAAAAAAAACGTAAGGGGTAAGCCTTATGAAATTTTCGATTCGAAATTTTTTTGAAATTTTTTTCTGATTTTTTATTCTTTTTTTAGTTTAAAGCATTATTTGAGTGAAAAGATACTTATTGCAACAAATTCGCAATAAAATATATCACATTTAAAAATTTTGCTGAATTGCAGAAAAATGAGGAAAATTTTACATTTTCTCAAACAGGGTAAGGAACTTGGTTCCTCGCATAACTTCTGGCACAGACATCTGAGGGCATGGCCGTCCACGAAGAAAATGTAGCCATTGGTGCCATCTATCGACCACAGGTTAAAGATTGGCGATCCGTTGGATACCGACCGATTTATAGGCAAAACTTGGTGCAAAATTGAGGAAAATTTTAGATTTTCTCAAACAGGGTAAGGAACTTGGTTTCTCGAATAACTTCTGGCACATACATCTGAGGGCATGGTCGTCCAAGAAGAAAATGTAGCCATTGGTGCCATCTATCGACCACAGGTTAAAGATTGGCGATCCGTTGGATACCGACCGACTTATAGGCAAAACTTGGTGCAAAATTGAGGAAAATTTTACATTTTCTCAAACAGGGTAAGTAACTTGGTTTCTCGAATAACTTCTGGCACATACATCTGAGGGCATGGTCGTCCAAGAAGAAAATGTAGCCATTGGTGCCATCTATCGACCACAGGTTAAAGATTGGCGATCCGTTGGATACCGACCGACTTATAGGCAAAATTTGGTGCAAAAATGAGCCTTATGAAATTTTCAAATTTTAATATTTTTTCAATTTTTTTTAAATTTTTTATTCTTTTTTTGTTTAAAACATTATTTGAGTGAAAAGAAACTTATTGCAACCAATTGGCATTAAAATAAATCAACTTTATTTTTTTTGCAAAATTTCTCAAAAAAAACGTAAGGGGTAAGCCTTATGAAATTTTCGATTCGAAATTTTTTTGAAATTTTTTTCTGATTTTTTATTCTTTTTTTAGTTTAAAGGATTATTTGAGTGAAAAGATACTTATTGCAACAAATTCGCAATTAAAATATATCACATTTAAAAATTTTGCTGAATTGCAGAAAAATGAGGAAAATTTTACATTTTCTCAAACAGGGTAAGGAACTTGGTTTCTCGAATAACTTCTGGCACAGACATCTGAGGGCATGGTCGTCCAAGAAGAAAATGTAGCCATTGGTGCCATCTATCGACCACAGGTTAAAGATTGGCGATCCGTTGGATACCGACCGACTTATAGGCAAAATTTGGTGCAAAAATGAGCCTTATGAAATTTTCAAATTTTTATATATTTCAATTTTTTTTAAATTTTTTATTCTTTTCTTGTTTAAAACATTATTTGAGTGAAAAGAAACTTATTGCAACCAATTGGCATTTAAATAAATCAACTTTATTTTTTTTTGAAAATTTCTCAAAAAAACGTAAGGGGTAAGCCTTATGAAATTTTCGATTCGAAATTTTTTTGAAATTTTTTTCTGATTTTTTATTTTTTTTTTAGTTTAAAGCATTATTTGAGTGAAAAGATACTTGTTGCAACAAATTCGCAATAAAATATATCACATTTAAAAATTTTGCTGAATTGCAGAAAAATGAGGAAAATTTTACATTTTCTCAAACAGGGTAAGGAACTTGGTTCCTCGCATAACTTCTGGCACAGACATCTGAGGGCATGGCCGTCCACGAAGAAAATGTAGCCATTGGTGCCATCTATCGACCACAGGTTAAAGATTGGCGATCCGTTGGATACCGACCGACTTATAGTCAAAACTTGCCGCAAAAATGAGTCTTATGAAATTTTCAAATTTTAATATTTTTTAATTTTTTTATAATTTTTTTTCTGTTTTTTATTTAAGACAGTATTTGAGTGAAAAGAAACTTATTGCAACCAATTGGCATTAAAAAAAATGAATTTAAATTTTTTTGCAAAATTTCTCAAAAAAAACGTAAGGGGTAAGCCTTATGAAATTTTCGATTCGAAATTTTTTTGAAATTTTTTTCTGATTTTTTATTCTTTTTTTAGTTTAAAGCATTATTTGAGTGAAAAGATACTTATTGCAACAAATTCGCAATTAAAATAAATCACATTTAAAAATTTTGCTGAATTGCAGAAAAATGAGGAAAATTTTACATTTTCTCAAACAGGGTAAGGAACTTGGTTCCTCGCATAACTTCTGGCACAGACATCTGAGGGCATGGCCGTCCAAGAAGAAAATGTAGCCATTGGTGCCATCTATCGACCACAGGTTAAAGATTGGCGATCCGTTGGATACCGACCGACTTATAGGCAAAACTTGGTGCAAAAATGAGGAAAATTTTACATTTTCTCAAACAGTGTAAGGAACTTGGTTCCTCGCATAACTTCTGGCACAGATATCTGAGGGCATGGCCGTCCACGAAGAAAATGTAGCCATTGGTGCCATCTATCGACCACAGGTTAAAGATTGGCGATCCGTTGGATACCGACCGAGTTATAGGCAAAATTTGGTGCAAAAATGAGCCTTGTGAAATTTTCAAATTTTTATATTTTTTCAATTTTTTTTAAATTTTTTATTCTTTTTTTGTTTAAAACATTATTTGAGTGAAAAGAAACTTATTGCAACCAATTGGCATTAAAATAAATCAACTTTATTTTTTTTGCAAAATTTCTCAAAAAAAACGTAAGGGGTAAGCCTTATGAAATTTTCGATTCGAAATTTTTTTGAAATTTTTTTCTGATTTTTTATCCTTTTTTTAGTTTAAAGCATTATTTGAGTGAAAAGATACTTATTGCAACAAATTCGCAATAAAATATATCACATTTAAAAATTTTGCTGAATTGCAGAAAAATGAGGAAAATTTTACATTTTCTCAAACAGGGTAAGGAACTTGGTTCCTCGCATAACTTCTGGCACAGACATCTGAGGGCATGGCCGTCCACGAAGAAAATGTAGCCATTGGTGCCATCTATCGACCACAGGTTAAAGATTGGCGATCCGTTGGATACCGACCGACTTATAGGCAAAATTTGATGCAAAAATGAGCCTTATGAAATTTTCAAATTTTTATCTATTTCAATTTTTTTTAAATTTTTTATTCTTTTCTTGTTTAAAACATTATTTGAGTGAAAAGAAACTTATTGCAACCAATTGGCATTTAAATAAATCAACTTTATTTTTTTTGAAAATTTCTCAAAAAAAACGTAAGGGGTAAGCCTTATGAAATTTTCGATTCGAAATTTTTTTGTAATTTTTTTCTGATTTTTTATTCTTTTTTTAGTTTAAAGCATTATTTGAGTGAAAAGATACTTATTGCAACAAATTCGCAATAAAATATATCACATTTAAAATTGTTTCTGAATTGCAGAAAAATGAGGAAAATTTTACATTTTCTCAAACAGGGTAAGGAACTTGGTTCCTCGCATAACTTCTGGCACAGACATCTGAGGGCATGGCCGTCCAAGAACAAAATGTAGCCATTGGTACCATCTATCGACCACGGGTTAAAGATTGGCGATCCGTTGGATACCGACCGAGTTATAGACAAAATTTGTTGCAAAAATGAGGAAAATTTTACATTTTCTCAAACAGGGTAAGGAACTTGGTTTCTCGAATAACTTCTTGCACAGACATCTGAGGGCATGGTCGTCCAAGAACAAAATGTAGCCATTGGTGTCATCTATCGACCACAGGTTAAAGATTGGCGATCCGTTGGATACCGACCGAGTTATAGGCAAAATTTGGTGCAAAAATGAGCCTTAGGAATCTTCAACAAATTTAGTTTAGTTTAAATTTAGTTTTTAAATTTCCCGAAAAAAAGCTAAGGCCTTAGGAGATTTATGCCGAGGTTTTTTATGACTCTGAAATGAGTCGTTAAGCGAGCTGACTCCTAATAAGGACTCATTAATTCTGAGTTGACTCACTAAAAAGAGTTGTTATTCTCATCTCTAGTTTCCACACAACGCGTTTTGCATGCGCAATAATGTTTAATTTTAATGTCTCCATCGAGTGGACATTCATCGTTCGGTTCGGCACTCCAAGCTCTCGTTTGATGTGCTTACACAGTAACCGCCTAAAAGTATGCAGAGGTGTAATTTTACGGCTTTAATGAAGGGCGTATAACCAGCATGTGGTTCATGTTTGTATCTTGTTCACGCTACGACGCCCGGAAAGTTCGACCATAAACGAACTAATATCAATACAGACAAATTATGCAGATATGGTACCCTTACCCCATCCATTGCAAACTCCAGCAACAAGCAATTGATTTTCTTTGCCGATGGTTTCGATCGATTTGCTTTCCTTACCACCTTACGCCGGCTTTTCATTTGACTACGATTATTTCCACCCTTCGGGGCACATTGATTGATATCGACTGTTTCCCTTCCTGATTCGAACGATTTCGACCTAGCCGACCAAGGCTAGGTACAGAAGCTGCCAGTCTCATGTTGCTTTCGGTGACAGAACCTCATTGAATGGTGCCGGAACGAAGCGATAATGTATGCAAAGCGGTGCTATAGTTCCTAGTTCCGTTTCAAACCCTGCGTGGTCAAAAACCACAATCAGTTGTTGGTTTTCCTCTCTGCTCGGTTTCATTATTCACAGCATGTCGTCGTGGGTTGCTCACATCGCCCTACCTTCCCCGGGAACGCTCTGGAACATTAGCGTAAAGCGTAAACTAAGCTGCACCTACGACAATAAATAGCAATCGGACTAATCAAACGTACCAGTTCCGGTGGAATGAAACTCGGTTCCCCAGCAAAGATTGCTATCGACTTTTTGCAACTATAAAGCCACGTCACTTGCCCTCACCGGTTTTTTTTTCTTCCTTTTTTAAACTTCTTAAGGAGTTTGGCTTTGCTTTTGCGCTCCTGTGCTGGACGGGTCTCCATACTATCTCGCGCCCTTCCCAGAAGGCAAAATGAAACTGTCAGTCAAATCGGTTGAAAAGTGTTTAACATCCGGCACACATGAACCTACACTTAGCTCGTTGGAAGGTTTCAACATCAAAGCACACTGCATAAGAAGCTTTTTCACGCGCACACATTTGCGCTGTATGGTATGGAACACTTTGCACTCCTTAGTTCACGTTGTTCATCGGGACCGGGTATGCAAGAATGTGATAAACCCGAGCGCTTGCGAGCTTTAGCGATAAGAGGCTCTTCGGTAAAGAAGGATGATTATTTAATGCCCTCACAAGGTGCGATGCTACTAGCAGCTCCGAGCGCTTGTTGGTGTGGAAAAGTTAAACTGATTTATTTGAAGCGAAATATGAATGGAATGTTTAATTACGCGTTTAGCTTTTTGCCTGGAACGTAATGTTTGATGAAACATTAAAGATTACCTTTGCAGAAGAGATTCCAAAAAGGTATGAAACGCTGTATACCAGCAGAGGTATCGCTTCCATCGGTAGTAAAAATGGTAAAAATGTTTGCGTCTCTAAAGGAGACAAAAAAGAATTATTCCAACCGTGCGTTATGCACACAAGCATTTTGCTACGATTCCAGCACCCTGCTGAGTGATAAATGTATGGGCCCAATCTACCGAATGTATGTATACTGCTAGACGGGGTTTTTGCCATCATATCCCTTGGCACGATCTGTTTTAATCCTACGCAACGATTTGCTATGCTATGACGAAAAATCAATTACCATAAAAGCTTCTTCGTGACAAAATTTGTTGATATTAATATTGCTGGAAAAACACACCAACCTTTCATCTGTACACACGCACACGAAAGGAAAAGAGAGAAAGATGTAGCTTCCTGCAAAGCACTTTGAAAGGCCACACATACACCATTGCTTTCCCTGCCAAAAAAAACACTAACGCAACAAGCGGAATAAGAAAGGTTGACGCTAAATAAAGATAGCCTAGCATTTCCTCCCCGCCCCTTCTCTGTGTACCTTTCGAAGGTCCAAAATCAAATCTATCCTTCCTGGGAATAAGCATCCACAGCGAGTGTGAGATATTGTTCAATTTTTGCACCTTCCGCGGGCATCCTTCTTCGGACTAAATCTAGTTAAAAGTTAACAAACTCAGCAAGACATCCTTGGTAAAGATATCAGCAAAGCGATAGGGTTCCGCCATACTCCGCCAATGAAGTCCTGTGCCTGTCTTGTCGTACAAGGACGTAGAAAATTTATTTTTGACAATTTTTGTTTTTTCTTTTGCTCCGAATTTTACACGAGAAACATTTGTCTTTCGTGGACAAATTGAGCTGCGGTGGAGATTTATTTCCATTAGCTGTACGTTCACAGTTGGCCAACAAGGAGGCCACAGGAGTTTGCTCAGACGGGGTTAAAAATACCGACAGCTGTTTGCCTTGCAATTTAACCAATTATTTTTTTTTACAGAACGAACGTTAAAACCGGGCTTCCCCCAAAAAGGATGGGAAGTTAGTTCGGAACAATTTGCCATGAATTTACTCAAGAATTAAGGAAAGAAGTTTGGCGAATACGTTTTACGATGGTGTGACGTCTATATGGTTGTTTGTTTTTCAAAGTAAACCAAAGTACAGCTCAATTTCGTCTACCAAATTTTCATTAGCACTTCATCAAAAATATTGTAATATCAGTCTTCTAATCTAGCGCTCTTGTGCTCCATTACGATCAGGTATGCGAAACGTGGAAGATCTGCAGAGCTGTGCTGTATTCGCGCGCGATCGTATCAATCCGTATCTGTTCAACTATGCGCTTTCGGTAGCGTTGCTACATCGCAAGGACACTCACGATCTCGACTTGCCCACCATCATCGAGGTGTTCCCGGACAAGTATGTCGATTCGAAGGTGTTTTCACAGATCCGCGAGGAGGCTACGGTCGTACCGGAGGGTATGCGGATGCCGATCGTTATCCCGAAGGACTACACGGCATCCGATCTGGACGAGGAACATCGACTGTGGTACTTCCGTGAGGATATTGGCGTTAATCTGCACCACTGGCACTGGCATCTGGTTTACCCGTTCGATGCTTCGAACCGTGCGATCGTCGATAAGGATCGTCGGGGTGAACTGTTTTACTACATGCATCAGCAGCTGGTAGCTCGGTATAACTTTGAGCGTTTCAGTAATCGATTGCAGCGTGTTAAGCGACTCAACAATCTGCGTGAACCGATCAGTGAAGGTTATTATCCGAAGTTGGACTCGCTGGTTGCTAGCAGGGCATGGCCGGGACGTGTGGATTCGAGTGTGCTGAAGGATTTGAACCGTGAAGCTGATCAGATTAAGCAGGATGTGGCTGATCTTGAGCGCTGGATTGATCGTATCTACGAAGCGATTCATCAAGGATTTGTGGTGGATGTAAGTGTACACTATGTGTGCTTTCTTGTAGAATTAATGTCTCGAATAGTGCTAAAAGAATCTGATTTGGATTCATAAAAGTGAGTGAATCTTTAAGTCGATCAAATATTTAAATCTTGAAGAGCTGAAGATTCATTTAACTCTAAACATTCGTAGAGTTCTAAAGATTTTTGTTATGTTTTAGCTCCTGTAATAACAATTACATAGACAGTCAATCCCCTTATAACAAGTGATTATTTCTAATCAATTCCTGATGCTTCTAACGAGTTTTTTGCCTAAGAGTACTCATCGACACAATTAATTCAATCTCCCATAATGAGCACTTTGGCTCTTAGAATTTCTTTATATTTGCTATGTGGTGCCAAAACCAACACATTCCAGAATTTTTCTCAGAGTTAGAATGTTTAGAAGCTGCTCAGGACAATCACACTAGAGATCTAGCCGTTTATTAACTTGTGAAGATGTCGAATATAGAATATTGTCACAACATTTTTATTTTACAGGATTAGATGCGTATTATCATTCAAATGACGAACGAGGAAAGTAACGAGTTTTGTTTTAATTGTTTAGTTTGCTCAATTTCTTAAACTTTAAAATAAAAAAAAATGGATAAAATTGCTGAAAACTTTCCTTCATTAGTGAAATGTAATCATTAGACCATATTAATACGTTCAAGCATTCCAAAGTCAACTCAGGATTCGAATAACGTTTCTCGAAAGAATAATTAAACACAATTCTAGTCTCGATAAGTAACGTTTTTGTCCGAATGATTGGCTTTGCTAGGAATCCGGAAACCGTATCCCGCTCGACGAGCAAAAAGGTATCGACCATCTCGGTAACATCATCGAGTCATCCACTCTGTCACCGAACAGACAGCTGTACGGCGATATGCACAACATGGGGCACGTCTTCATCTCGTACGCTCACGACCCAGATCATCGGCATCTCGAGTCGTTTGGTGTGATGGGCGATGTTGCAACGGCGATGCGTGATCCAGTGTTTTACCGCTGGCACTCGTACATCGACGACATCTTCCAGGAGCATAAGAACAAACTGTCACCATACACCCGCACGCAGCTCACGTTCGACGGAATTTCCATTACCGGCATTACGGTACAGCCGGAGGACGGTCAACCGAACACGTTCCAAACGTTCTGGCAGCAGTCCGATGTGGATCTGTCGCGCGGTATGGACTTTGTGCCGAGAGGCAATGTCTTCGCTAGGTAAGTGTTTTAAGCGTGGGTAATTTAAATGCACATCATGCGTGAGGGAAGACGCAGCAGCTTCACTACCGTGTTCACAATTTGCCAACAAACTTGACTAATTAACGTCTAACGTGAGTTGTAAAATTCCCGTAAATTTACACTCGTAATGTGTGTTCCCTTTCGCTTGTTTGTCCCACGAATCACATAATTGATTTCATGCAATTTGATTACGATGCTAACGAGTTTCTAAGTGGATAAATGCTTACAACAACCGGTGTGAGAGATCAGTTCCAGTGAAAAAAAAACACATGCACAGTTGACGTACATGCAAAAACATTTACAAATGAACATGACAAAAACACAAATATTCACATCAAACCATTTCACACTAATCCTGAACCATCCCGTTTTTACCATCGCAACGTCGTAATGTGCTGTTCGTCAACACATGGTGCCTCTTTTGCATTCTCGACCTTCCCGCACACCCGGTACCAGTTTCGATGTCATCAAATAGGTTTCATTCTTTCCCCACCAATATGGTTAGGTTGGATCATGGTCCCAAGCACACATGACTGCTACACGCTTGTTCGATTGAAATTTAATTGAATTAACACGACTTCCTCCGATATATTCCGCACCGTACATGGAGACGGATGAAAGTGTTTCCGGCACTGCTGCCAATGAATGCAACAGTGCTGGTGCTTGGTGCAAGTTGGGGAGAGGAAAAAAAGTGCAACACGATGAGAATGTAAAACGAAAATTTCGTTACCACTCGGACACCACTACGAAATGATGGATGTGCAATGAAGCGTTGCTGTCAGGTTCAGTAATTTTCCACGCGAACATAACGTTCCATACGCTGGGGAGCATTGCGAGATTCGCATGTTAAACGATCCTTTAGCAAAAGCTGATCTCTGTGTGCAGCAACGTTTATGCGCTGCATAACATGCTGTCCAGTCGGTGCATAAGTTGTGTTTCGTGTTTTGTATGCAGGGGCAAAACAAGGACGAAAATGGTTATGTTTTTGTAATTTTTTCATCACACTTAGATTAATAGTGATGCACGATGTTATGATGAATATTGTGTTCAGAAAATCGATACGCAATAGAGTTGCAATTTCATAATTACACATCTTTGGATTGAAGCTTTTTGTAGCTTTTTTGATAGAATGAATTACTTTTTTTAAATTCAAATACAATAGACTCTACGGAAAGGTTTTAATCAATGTATCTAATTAAAAATCAAACAAGCTTTTTATGCTGGAAAATTACAATATTTTATCGTCCTACCTTATTTATCCCTCACCCACCAACTAACACTCATTACGTAAAATAAATAAACGGATGTTTATCGTTGCGTTGTTCGTGCGTGTTATGACGTACTACGTATTGCATGATTACACTCAATTTTGCACAAACCATTTGTGCTAAAAACTTCACCCCTAGATCCATTACACCAGCGAACGATGGATAGTGTTTTTTTCTGCCTTCTCCACGAACAGAAAGCACTTTTTCGCACACCAAACTATTCACCAAATGGATGTTACGGCCACACGATACGCTTCTTTGGTGCGTATATTAGATACGTCTAAGTAAAACTTGTATACGCTTTCAAGCTTCCCTGAATAGAGCGTTGCTACTCCTGTGATTGGGAAGCAATGCAAAAAGCACCAACCAACGACGCAAGAAAAAAAAACTCCCGCAAACGCAACTCCTGCGTAAGCACGTGAATGAAAATTAAGTTGGCGAAAGTAATTTAGCCCGAAAGGCGCATCGTCTTGCAGAGGGGCTGAGAAAAAGTTTCTTCATTTTAATTACCGTTTTTTTTCGAGCACACGTACGAATAGCGATGCGAATGTAGCCCAGCAACAGTACCGAACAAGAACCATTCATCTTCAAACCATGGCACGAGCCGCGTGTGTGAGTGTGCGACATGATCTTAGAGCACAAACTAACGACGGGGGATTTTCCTCTGCCATTTGTGAATTTTTGTTCAACATTCACTGAAAAGACTGAAACTATTTTGCGACACATTAGTGTGCTTAAGACACTTTCATTTGAAACGTTTAATTGAGAAATGGCCTCTGTTTTTTTTTCTCGCGCGAGTTCACTGTTATATGAGTAACGGTGACATTTTGGCTACAGTTACTTATTCACTTTTGAAACTTTCTTGCACTTCCACCAAAGGTTCACCCATCTGCAACACTCCCCGTTCGTGACGACCATCATGATCGAGAACGATTCGGACGCTCAGCGCATGGCATTTGTGCGCGTTTTCTTGGCACCGAAAAACGACGAACGCGGCACACCGATGGTTTTTCGCGACCAGCGTTTGTTCATGGTAGAGCTGGACAAGTTCCTAGTTGCTCGTAAGTATGTTTTTAATGGATAATGACCCTTTTTCGCGCTATACTTTTCCACTTCACATTCAATGTCTTTTATATGTTTTTTGCAGTGCGACCCGGTTCGAATCGTATTCGTCGACGGTCGAAGGAATCCACCGTTACCATTCCGTTCGAGCGGACGTTCCGCAACTTGGACCAAAACCGCCCCGAACCCGATACGCCCCAAGAGGCTGAGTTTAACTTTTGTGGCTGTGGATGGCCCTCGCACATGCTCATCCCGAAGGGACTGCCCGAAGGTTTGCCGGCGGATCTGTTCATAATGGTGTCGAACTACGAGGAGGATCGTGTTGTACAGGATCTGGTCGGGACGTGCAATGATGCGGCATCGTACTGTGGCGTCCGGGATCGGCTTTATCCGGATCGGAAGGCAATGGGCTACCCGTTCGATCGGGCTGCCCGTAGCGGGGTGGACAGTTTGGCTAACTTTTTGACACCCAACATGGCCGTACAGTCGGTCACGGTTGTGCATAACGATCGCACCGTAAATAGAACCACTTAAAGCTGCAGTCATATATTCTGCAGGGAAGCCATTATATGTTAGGCTCAACAGAAAATATTTTCAATAAATGTATAATCTTCTTCTCGTACACTCATATTAAAATGTCAACTTCAAAACACTTCAAGAGAAATCAATAACTTTCAAATATTCTATAATCATAGTTCCAAATGAAAAATCGTGAAAAGTTCATAAAACTTCACAAACACCTATGTACGTGATAATGTGGAACTCGGATAAGATGAGGAAAGTTTAACTTATCTCCTCATGTTTTCTCCAAGCCTCAGTTCTCGTGTATATCTGGAAATCGATCAAAATGATTTCTACATTAAGGTCTAATCATTTCGTTTGCGAAGCACATCTTCAGCCTATGGTCGACTCCACAATTTACAAAACTTAAATGGATTTGTGTGTGAAATATGTGGTATTGGCAACCTTACTTATTGAGGAAGGGATCATTCACTTCCAGGGCAGGGCATTCAGATGTAGCCTGCCAAAGGATGCTAATGTGAGTGATAAGTGTGGAACAGAGGAAGAACAAATAAATCTTTCTTTAAAGCTGATATTATTGGGATGTATCGGACCTAACCATAGATATCTACCACCACTCCTTTGGTTGACAAATTGCTAATGTTTTATCTTCCCACTCAAAATTATCTTCTGTCACATGTTTTGACTTAAATGATATGGCAAATTAGCTTCTATAACACATGATTTCATGACAATAAAAATTTAAGCGTAAGCTAGGGAGGAGAAATGATCACCACACAGAATAATATCACGTAAGAAATGTAATATGTTGATTGTTAATTTGGAACGCAAGATCAATCTA
This sequence comes from Anopheles funestus, assembly GCF_943734845.2. NCBI lineage: Eukaryota > Metazoa > Arthropoda > Insecta > Diptera > Culicidae > Anopheles > Anopheles funestus. Next base: position 21,125,330 of record NC_064598.1, read on the forward strand.
CTCCTCAACACACCGTACGTTCCACTTCGTTCCGCATCCGGGGGCTGTATTGTTAATAACGATTGAATTGAGTAACTTGTTTCGTTTTGGAATATATTTGAACAGGAAGGACATCAATATTCATGATAGCCACGTATTTGTGGCTGGGTTACACTTAACGAACAAAACCATCTATTGAGCTATTGAGCAAAATCTGTATGGAAATGGGATATCCAAACATTTCATCCCGTTCCCCTCCACACAGGTACAGAATCATGCACGCTTCAGAAGTGTCGCATAATCGTTGAGCGCACAAATAGCAAACCATCGTGCATGGTGGATGGTAATGCTACCGAAGACAGCTGTCACACCGTGCGAAAGCAATTCACCAAACACCAGCTAGGTACTGTGATTCGTTATTTACCGACAGGCGATCGATTGCATTATCCGCATATCGCAATCGAGCCTCGTACGTGAATGTGAGCTCCGCATCGGTTGTGCCGGTATGTGAAAGTTTTCGTTCCATGCTCCAACGAAGGAAATCTTTAACTTGGCAAATGGCATTTCTTATGGCAACGCGGTGGCATTTCATTCGATCAAATTCGTCTGTCGTCGACTGCCGTCACATCACTATACACAGTCAGTGGATGGGTTTGAAGTTTGAGCTCGATCCGTGTGGATGCTTTTCAAACTTAATTTTCAACCCAGATGAATCGCTTGATAAAAAACTTTTTTTATTATATTACGAACATTCAATCATCATTGGAGCGTACCAATCAGCATGAGTTTTGAAATTCAATCCCTTCGAAAAACTTACGGCAAACATTTAACAGCGTGCGGCATTTTTGGTACGGACAGATGGTAGTGGATATCTGATTTTGTCATGTTGTGCAACACTCACAACGGATTCGTTTGACTTCAAAAGATTAGGACTTAGAAACAGGCTTCCGAACCAACAAAACCGTTTTTATTGCATCCAATTCAGAAACTCAGGTTAAATTTTAACGACGATGTTTGCCATTGTCAAAGCAAGTGTAAATATACCCTCTACAACAGAGAAGCGAAAATGGAGAAAAAAAAATGCAACAAAACATATTCCACCAAAAAGCAACTTACCGATCGAAAGATATCGCCACGAGCGTAAACACGGACGATGCGACGGACATGTTGGCCATGAAGTTGTTTATCGTACAGTACACCGACCCGAACGGCCAGTCCGAGTTGAGCATGAAGATAAAGTTAAACGAACAGTTCAGCGACGACATCAGCAGGTCGGCCACACTCAGGTTCAGCAGGAAGTAGTTCGTTACGGTGCGCATCCGACGATGGGCTGTGAAGAGGGAAAAGTAACAAAACATAGCAGTGCAATTAAATTTTCTGCGACCATTCGACGGCTGCGAAACATTTCTGTTGGGCCATTCTGTAGCTTCAATAAACCGAAACGTAGATTATTTCGATTTTCATTGTTACCAGCATAACAGTGATTAATTAGCTTCAGGTTCCTACCCGACACCCGACAGCCGTTACGGTGTGTGCGACGACTTTGTATATGATAAATAATTTCCGAAATCCATTAAACCGTAAAAGAATGCATGTATTTAAAGGGCGAAGCTTTTAGGCAACAGATGAGTGTAGATGAGAGCTGTTTTTTTGGGTTTTCCTTCCCCGTTCATATCTTTCTTTTTTCTTTTTTTCTTTTTTTCCTGTTTGTTCAAACTGTTCTCACTGTACTCAAAAGACCCTTTTACCCACTTGGCTGAGCTTTTTTTTATGAGGAATTTGCTTTTTGTCTGCTGCTACGTTACTCGATACTGCAAAATTCAGCGTTTATCAAAAAACATTTTTTCGTTTTTAAACGTGCATTATAGTAGTACTGGAATGCTTCGCTAGAATGGCTTCGCATGGAAAGTGTTCATTTTAGTTGGTAAAAAATCTGTTTGCAATTCTAAAGCAAAGAATACGCACAGGGTAATCTGAAGTGCACGGTACGTGCTACATGTGAACGATAATAAATTTAACAAAAACATACACCATACCTACGGATATGATGCTGCGCTGTTATGGTTGGGTTATGCAAACTGAAAGCAACGCAATGCAGCAGTTGAAAACTCGGGTCGTTTTATTCTCCTCTCTTTTTTTTATTTTGTTTCTTTTTGGAATGTAATATAAAATGTTTAATATAGTTTATATGTTTCTGACCAGCTGGATGAACTATGGAATACAATCAGACAAACTCTTAATATGTTGCCTGATGAAATATATCAACCATATTCAAATTCAACAACTCGCAATACACGTAGGAAGATTCGCCCAGAAACTTTACTAAAGGAAGTTCATCAGAAAAGTAGATAAAATTGTAATCCTGCTTAATAAAAGTTTTTCAACCAACCACGAATCAACACATTAATGGATATACTTATTTCGTTTAGCTTACAGTGCATCGTTTGATATTGATGGAGGCGCTTGGTACTTATCCAATAGGAGAAGGCATTATCACATTGGATAAGTACCAGGCGCCTCCATCAATATTTAAAAAAATAGCAATAACTTTCGTATTTTGAGGGTATAGAATGCGAATTATTATTGTAATGTGAATGTAAACTAGACATAAAGTAAGTTTTTTTTACTGTAATAAGCAAAAATTCTTCACACATCTTAACATTTTTTGCTCAACATTCAATCACTGTGGACCGCTTGAAGGGGAAAACCAGAAAACTTTAAAATTTCCAACAACCAGATTTAGTTGATTTTTCCCAGTCACAATGGCCCCTCCATCAAAGTGTTATACGCACAAAAACCGAAAAAAAAAGCTTGATCATCAAATCAAATTTGTAAACCAACAACTTTTAGCGCCGTCATCATCTGCATACTAACGCATGAGGCGGCCTGAGTTGTAAAGTGTAAAAGACAAAAAAAGAATACGAGTCTATCCTAACGAGGTGAAAGCTTCTTGCTTGCTCTCTACTAGACGCACCTTTAGTTTAGGCTACGAGTGTTTCCGAAAAAGTTCGACATCGTTAGCGTCCATGCTTGTCAATCAAATTTACAATCCGTCGCAACCATCTTTTTTTTTATTATTTCTGTTTTGTAATTTTCTTTGACGGGTTTTGTTAGCTTTCATCACAGTATCGGTGCTTTATGACCCATTGAGTTTATTTACCATTTTACTGCTTTTTCAAATAAAATTATCTTCCAGTAGTTGCATATGGCACGTGCAACTAATTGTTTTAACGATGATGCGAAGCAATCGTTAAATTTCAATTAAGTCAATCTTGCGTTTCACTCCTACACGTCGTAAATTTTAGGAATTTGAGATTTTTTTTCTTCGATTTTTGTTGTATGTTCATTTCGATTTGCTCAGTGTCCTGTAGGGCAAAGAAATGAAAACGATAGCTTTAAAGAAATCCTGTTTAATAGCCAAGATCGACGAACCCTTGCATAGTGTAAAAATTAAGATTGATGATTTGCGCTTAACCTTCGTCAACATTGACCAATGCTACCGTTCCCGCCGGCCCTTGTTTAAGGATCATGGTTCCTTCGGGATAAATTAATCCAATTAATTTGCTTAAGAATGTTTCTAAACAAACACCAACAAATTGAAACACGAATACACCAACAAACCTAGATAAATTGATTGAATTAAGCTCTATTTAAAGTCTTTTTTTGAATGATTGATTTTTAACTGACTATTGTTTTGTTGCCCAATGAGGTGTTTTGAAATTAATTTTTAAGATACTGGGAAGCCTCATTACACATTAATTCAAACTTTGTTGACCTTCTGCCATTTTGATCATTATATTATTTAACACACGTAGCACAAAATTTAGCTTCCTAAACAAACCTAACTAAGGGTAGATGTCTAAGAAAATTGTTGTTCTCTTAGCATTTTCTTGTTGGTCTCCATGAAAAGTTTTATCCACACTTCATCTTCAACTTCAAGTTGACAAACGTCCGGAAACTATGCTTCATGATCGGTTATCTCACACTCGGTCTTGGTCCCGGTGTGCGAACCCTTTTGAAAACTTTGACGGACATCCTATCCATGCACAAAGTCAAGATAAATACAAGCCGCACGAACCTTTGATGTCTAGGCAGCGCTTCTTCTGGTTAACAACCGACGTATCAACCGATGATTATGTGTGGCAAAGTCTTGGGTTTCACTGTGACAAATTTAATGCTAACGATAAGCTTTATGTGTGATAAAACATAGTTCTTCTTGGAATGTTTTGCCTCATGCAAAGCAGGACAAGTTAAAGCAATTTCCAGTCGTGATTGAAAATACATATTTGCATTCAACAAAAGCTTTCCGTTTTGTACGGTGCTACTGCAGACGTCGTATTTAATTTAAAGCCAAACATGAGCAATTACATGGCGCGCTGCATTTGAAGATAATGCACACAACACAAATGTCATGTAGCGTTACCAATTTGGCATTACGCAACGCTTCACAACGTCAACGATATGAGGCAAATATTTTCCTACGGTAAGATAACATTTTGTTACGCATTTTGGCCAAATCCTCACCTCGCTTCCGGCACGTTAGCATCATCCCATCCACGCGTGTTTTGCACGTTCGCCATTTGATAAGGGCATTAACAATACATTTACAAATGCCACCGAGCAATTATGTATCGATTATATTCAATTTAGCAAATTATCATCGATCTCGTGTTGACATTGCCACTCGCGCCTCCCAAAACCAATTACCACCAACCATCCTTACCCTCGCGTGGCGTTGGCAAACGGAAGATCTCGGATTCTGATAAAACAAATGATGACAATTTCACTACCCTTTACTACTCCAAGCCTTCTTCCATACTCCTTCCCAATTTTCCAGCCTGATTTAACTGACCTTAATTAGTGTACTATCCAGTAGAACGCGGGCCATAGTTGTTCGTGCCACTAGTGATTGCATTTTGCAGTCGGCGCAAAAGGAGTCGAACAATGGCGAACTTCGCGCCACTTGCAAAATTACATTTGTGAGGAAGTTGAGGTGGTTATCGATCGATTGATAAGAGTTGGAGTATCGTCTAAATAGAAAATGTTTGATGTTGGGTTTTTGGGAAGATGTTTTCGAAATGAAGAAACGAATCAAATTTAACACAAATTGTTACAACAAGCAGACAATTAATCAGCAAGTAATGATTATTAATTAAGTTCGATTGAATACTGTTCTCAACTGTTTTAACAATCCTTAAGCAAAGAAACATAATTTATACTGTTTGTTGATGTATTTGTATAATACAATTCAACTGTGATCTAATCTCAAAGCAAAGCAAAACATGTCTCCACAAAATGACAACGATGAGCAACTTTAATTATGCTAATCTTCTTGTTTGCCATGAAAACTGTACCTTTTTTTATCGCCCAGCGAAATCAATGCATTATGCCGACCGAGATTGACGGAAGTGCGTGAACGGCCCAAGCACGGGCACGAGCGAACGCCCAACAGCCCAGCTAGACAACCTTGAAGGGCTCTGTTTCGCTAGATTGATGCTTTCTAATTACTTGCTCCATCCAGAAAAGCGCAAAACCAAATTAATAGATCGGCTAAATACTGACGGGCCGTCGCGTCGTGCCGACGAATCCACTTACCGAGTACGATCCACAGTACGATACAGTTGCCGGTGATGGCTACGAGCAGCATCGCGCCAAACACGACGCCCCAGGCGGTCTTCAGCTGCCACGGCAGCTCGTACGGGCTTTTGGTGGTCGGGAACAGGCATTCCGTGATGAACTCCCTGCGAATGAAAGAAAACAGACGCGTGAGCGTGAGCATCTTGTCGCGTAGTACACGTCCGTGTGTATATACATGTGCGTTTATTTGGGGAGAAAAGTTTCCGATTACCCAAATAGATATCCGTGTGGTGAAATTAATCATCACTAGCTGTATGTTATGGACAAAGGATCGTTGACAGACGTTAGGTTATGGGGTCGGTATTGCCTATTTCAACCACAACTAACAAACCGCTTACATCGGGGGCAAAAGGTGTGAGCAAGCAAGCCGTTCTTCGTCGTACAAAACTCACACGAAACACATTCCCATTTGATTTGATGGTTTTCGTTATATTCTTCCGCTCGAAATGTGCTGGCGAAACCCATTCACATCACGTCGGGATTTAACCGCAACGATGACGATATTTCTGTCGCTCAATTAATTTCCGTTTAGTGCGATGGACGTGGAAAAAGGAAAAGGAAAAGGTATTGTGCCACGTGTCACTACAAAAGTTGCCGTACGATATTGGAGGAATACATACAATAAGAACGATCGGCAGTTGAAGGGAACTTCCGGCACCATTCTTTTGCATCACATGTAAGTGTGTGTGTGTTACTTGTCCTTGCTCATGGTTCTTCAAATGAATGTCGGGATCGGGTGAAACTACTACATAAAACAAGAGCCAGAAACCCATTCAGCGATGAAAACATGATAAAGCTATTTCTGTAGGAATGTATCGTCACTTCCTTTATACGCGCCCGGAGTGTCTTCTGTATGGGAAAAAATGGTCAACCAATTTAAATAAATTCCAACCATCTGTCGTTACTAACGAACAATAACAAAAATTTTAATTTAAAGCTCTTACATTATGTAGAAATATTTTCAATTACTACAATTTAACATATGAATAAGCAAATATGTTCATGGAAACAAGAATGGCATTTCTGCAGCATCATCAACTCCAATTATACTTATTAGTATAAGCAAATTGCTCCCTTTTGTTATAAGTCTTAAGCTTTGCTTTGTATTCCTGGTATGAAATTAACTTTTCTCATTCATCGTTTACTACATGAGAGTTTCTGGGTTCATCGACTGACCATAGAAAAAAACATTTTCTACTAACATCCAACAGAGAACTTAACAAGTGTTCCTGAAAATCGTTATTACATAGTCGCAAAACTGAACACGCAATATGACCGAAATATTTCAAAGTCAAAGTTTAACACTAGAACGGTCAGTATTGGAAAAATGCCACTTCGACCGGATCACTCAAAATAGCTGGTCATGGTGTTGACGGTGAATATTTCGAATTTTACGCCAACGACTTTTTTCCTTCTCTACCATATCTGACCATTCTCCACAAAAAAAAGAAAACTTTATTGTTCGCCAATCGGTAGCAAACAGTGCCCTGGTCAAGCAATATCTTTCAAGTGATGATAATTCTTGGTACTGACAACAAAATTCGTGTAATCGAATATTCTTCATGTTATTCCCAGAAAATGTATTTAACAACGTTCGCTTTGTTACGTTTGTCGATTTACCCTGTAAACGATGTACCAATCAAAATGACTAGTACATGGCTTCTGTACGTAAATGTTAAGAACTTTTCCAAAAATTGTGTTTGATTTTGCTGAATTTTGATACAAAAATGTGTGAATAGTTTATAGAAATTTCTTCAAACATGATCTGTTCTTTTTACTAGATCGATTGTAGTGGCAAATCCTTAAATTACAAGGAGTACTCAAAAGCTGCTGGCGTTTTTAACTGTCCTTTGTTTTTCACTTTTTTTATCTTTCAAGTAATTTATGGATTCCATCACGAAAAAAAAGGATGCGACTCTTTAGTCGCTATCGAATGGTTTTTGACTTCATCGTAATTGGAGACGTGCTAGTTTGGCCAAATCATGCTCCATCGATCAGACCATATATGTAGTAGTCCAAAAGAGTAATTTCCGGGCCGAACGGCGGATGGGATAGGACTTCCAATTTCTGCCCATCACGGTGGTGAAATGATGCATAACTAATACTCAAGAACCTATTAATATTTTAATTCATATAAACAAACAATTTGAAAGACCTATTTGTATTCCGCTTCCAAGAACTGTAAGAGTTATTCGATTTTATTTCATTCAATTTCTTGGCCTCCTCAGGGTCGTGCACGTCGCGATGACATGGCCAGATCTCCAATTAGTTTCCAGGAAACTTGGTCTACAGCTGCATTCGATCTCCGATAGGTACAACTCCAGCTGATCCAGCCAACGAGCTCGATGTACTCCTCTACGTTTCTACGTCTTGCGTTGGGGCATAAGTCCGGCATCCCCAGCCACCGTATCCTTCTGGCTTTGACAACCGTCAGGATATCTGCACCGCTAAACAGCTCAGCTTGCTCGTGGTTCGTGATTTATTATTTATTTCAGTTTTATTTCAGTTTTAAAATACTGAATCAGTTAACTTGAGTAGTTGGTTGTTGTAGTTTTAAAAAGGGGAAAATAAACAAAAATAGTTAGTTATTTATAAAAAATATATTTTGATATTGGAGTAGTTAGAATAATAACAATGGTTTGATTTTAACCAACCCTAACAACACACCTAAATATTTCGATTCGAGATTTCGAACGGATGTTCATAAGTGCCTATGATGGAGATGTAATAATTCCCCTGAAACGCATAATTGTTCCATCTGAGTACATGTCTATCATCTATCGTAAGCATTGCAAAGCACCTCGTTAAATAAACTTTACAAATTATGTACACACAAATGTGTCGAACCTATCAAACTATTTTCACCGTATCGCACGAGAACATCCCACACTGCGACACGACCTGCCCGAATAGCGGTTGAACGTTAGATTTCCGTACGGAACTATAGTAGCTTATAGCCATCATCAGTAAGGGCTCGGTGATCTCGCATACATTCCGTGTTGTAAACGGGAAGGTTTCCTGGAGCGTTGATCTGCATATTGCATACATTTCTCAATCGGACCCGGTTTTGCTGCAAAGACATGGGCTGACGATGGCAGCGCCTAGGGAGTGCTGTCAGTGCGAACATGCAGCATATGTACAGTGTCGCACATTCGTACACCCTCGTTCGGACATGGCTTGACAATTTTTGGCTTACTGGTTTGCATCCAGCAGCATCCTCGACCGACTAGGAGATACATGCTGCCCAATGCAAGCAACTTCGTTTGCTGAAAGAGAAAATTGACAATAGGTCACATTGAAATATCGCTTCAGGGACGACGCTGCCGGTGCTTTGTAACGTTCACCAAACCCGTATAACACAACCAACAATTGTAATATTGTTCGGTTGTGGTGTTAATGTACTTATGAACTAAACTGTCACACACTGTCGAATGTGCACGGGAGGGTGAATAGCATTTTACCGTTGGTACCATCATCAATTATTCGGTCGATGCCGAACCGTACGGGATGCTGCTTTGGTGCACGACAGCTTTCTAACACATTTTAATTTAAGCGATTCTTATTTCGAATTGGGAAATTCCCAGCAGTGAAACGAATTGACGATACGTGTAGCTATGGTACAGCAGTGTGGAATCTTTCCCCAGTGTGTGTGTGTGTGATTTGAAGTAAATGCCGTCGAGCTTTACCCTCTTACCCTCTTTTGCACATTGTGATGGTGTTTTTGGAGGAATGAAAAGGTGTGATCTTCAAGGGACTTTTTACTTCTACTTACGACAATATATTTCGCAGTTAGGCAACATCTTTGGAAAAAAATCATTTAAAAAGAACAACTGTTATAAATGAGTTTACTTCACGCTTGTTAGCAGCTATTTGAGTAAAAAGTGCAATAACAAGTCTAAATTTTGAAAGTAGTACTGAAAACGTGTTACACTTCGCTTTAATTTCGAACAATAGTAATACGTTGGCCTAATATTTTTACGATCCTGATCCTACTTCGAACTTGCTGCTTACGGAAATAATAATTCCCCAATCAGCATACGATCGCAATGCAGGAATATTTGTCCCAAAACACCACTTCATGAGGCGGTTGCAAAACATTTCGTCAGCTTTCTTCAGCACAATGCACAACGTAACGAACGGAAAATGAAGTTGAACACATACATAATCAACAAACAAAGTTTATTTTCTTCAAAGAAAAAAAAATACCCATACCACAACAGAGCTTGAAAGATCCTGCTGTAATCGTCAAGTGTTTCAAACAACAGTCAGTTGTGTTTATCCGAAAAGTTGACAGCCGTACTCAATCCTCTTCACAGTGTTTTATTGTGTGTATGTGTAAATGTTTTTTTTTATTATTATTTCTCACTCGAAATGTGAAAGGGACCGAATGCATAATGTATCGGTTCGGGGACAGTTGACTTTTCTTTGGCATTTTGTGTCGTTGCATTTTTTATCCCATACGCCCAACTTGATCTCACTGCTCGGCGAGGGTATGCGCCGTCAGTGGAGTTTTTTTTTGTTGCCGCTGACAACTTTCCTTCACAAACAATACATCGTTGTGGACAAATGTGTGGGAAGGACAATATATTTCTTTTTTAGTTTCGAACAAAACGTGAGCTGTAAACAAGTACCATATGATAACCAATATAGTAAGCCTCGTTAGAGAGGAAGAAATTGCTTAACTAAAAGTAAATTTTATTATTGTTTAAATTATCTCTAATTTTAGAAAGCTTGCTTGCTACATAAGTTGTGTAAAACACGCACACAAACACACCTTGCACCGTTGAGAGCTTTTTGAATTTTCACCTTTCCTTTATCTTTTACCATCGGAGCGCTCGTCATGCAAATACTTTGTGGTTTATGCTGCGCAACACCACGCCGTTTAGACAATTTCCATCTTGGAAAAAATCAATTTTTGTGCTTCTTCACGTTCATAACGTCTCCCTATTATAAATAAACTTTACGTGCACGGATTCCTAGGTGGCATGATGAACACATTACCATTACCGGAAAATAAAACCCGCATGAACCGTACGATATCACGTCTTTACCGTTGAGCTACAGCCGCAGGGTTGGCATAATTTTTGTCTTGCAACGCAACAGAACTCGACACAGGTATTTTCGCTTTTCCATTGTTTAGCGCATTTCCGATAAATTATTCAACAATTTTACCTCCTTCGACGTTTTCTTTTCCTCTTTTCCAATCTTCCCTCTTACCGCTCAGGCCCTTTAGCAAACAAAAAAAAAACGAATGTAGAAGAAATGTTGACTTACCTTAGCGTTAGCAGGTCGGCTGACTTTGGCACGTACCCACGGCTTCTGGTAATCATTTCGCCCAACACATCGAGCACTTCCGTTCGATTCAGTTCGCCGATCACGGTTGTGTTGAAGTCCGTCGACCAGGGAAACCGCAGAATGGTCGCCTGGGTACAATTTATCAACAGCTCCAGCTCGACCGATTCGCTCATTTTCGGGACGTTCTGCAAACGGTGACGATGGACGAAGGTTTAAGGGTGCTTAGCTTTCACACCTTCGCAAAAGCTTCCCCGGGTTGGGGAGGAAAACATTCACTTGCTTATCACACACACACACACACACACCTGCCACACGCTTCAGCAGCATCCGTTCTGCTCGTCCGGTACGGGTTGTTGTAGCACCGAGCGCAACATCTGTCCGGCTGCGGTTTTACACTGTGTGCACAGCACCAAACATGGTACAAATCAGTTCTAGCAACACGTACCACAAAACCCGATTGTATCGTAATTTTTCCCCCTAATTTACCGACGACACAAACCTCCTCGATAAGGTGACCGGGGGCACTTTTTTCTTCTTTCACTGACTTGAATACTGCTGACCAGATAAAAATGAAGCGGGATTTCAACTTTTCAACATTCCGGTCACTGTTACACATGCACTGAAAACTGGGTCACAGAGGTGCTGTAATTGGAAGCTACCACGGCACTCAGGGAAACTTTTACTCCTGTTTTGCACTGCGTCGCCTTCTACATTTCGTTTCATTCACTGCTTGTAACACGGATTAACAAAAAAAAAGACGATGATTACTTTAAATGTGCTGGATGTAGTTTAGAATTCATATAAGATTTATTTAAACATTTCACGTTTCCGGTGCTTCTGGTCACTAACTATATGAGAGTTTTTTTTTTAAGTCTCTTTTCATTGTCTGATAAATCGGAGTTTTAAAGTGAAATTTTAATAGATCCAAGTACTTATCGGAATTTTTCTAACCAAATGTTTAACCAACCGCGAAAAAAAGTACACTTTTACTAAACGCGCTGTTGATATCAATTTTTCAATCTTATGAAACGTTGTACAGAGGGCTCCATGATTTCGTGCCGTGACGTTCGGTCTAGTACACTCGAAAAACACATTTTACTAGATGATGATGATGATGATAAGTCCTATCTCGTACCCTAAACACAGGTTTGAGGACGGATTTCTCGTTACGATATTTTTTTCTTATGATAATGCAAGCACAACTACGAGTAACTGGTGGAATTGACATTGAGTCCACTGTGCCATCACTCTTCTAAGTCGTGTTTTGTAGTAGTTCCTTCGAGGAAAATTGAGCCTCATCTTACCCCAATAGTATTAAATAATATCCTTTATCTAGTGCTTTATGACCCAATGAATGGAACAGTTTTACCACACTTGAAGAACATTGCTGCGATATGCATATGGTCAGTTCCGATACTACGAAACAGGTGGTTATAGGAAAACCAAGGAAATATAGATATCTACAAACATCCCCGAATATTCATCGATATATGAGTGTTGCTCTGCCCTCTCAGGTTCACAACAAGATCATCTTATCATATAGCTCATTTTTGTTTTGATAATACATTATATCTTTCAATTACACAATTAGTTTAACAAAAAAACTTACATTTAATGAACAATCTTTTAATTAATTTTTTTTTTTTTTTAAATCTTTATTCTTAGAAAAAGTTAAAAGTATCACATCACATCTGAATGCCACATCAATTAATATAAAAACTCTTAGGCCGACCCTAAGGAGACAAGAAGAAGAAAAATCCAATTGAAACAATCTTTCCTGGTAACGCAACTCATCGAACATATTGCCATGAGATACATTGAATCAATTAGAATCATTCGATGCGCAATATTTACGAAGCCATTTCGATCGAGAGTACAGCTTGGGTCGCTACGAATCCCTGCCATGCCTGATTGACATTGAGCAGTGATCGGTGGAAGGTTTTTTTTCTTCTTATTTTTGCTTCTTTCCAATACCATTTCAATCTATCCTTTTTCCAGTCACTGACGATGGGGTAGATGGTAAAATAAATAAGAATCCGTTTAGAATACTGCCGCCAGTAGAATATGGTTTGTCTGCTAGCTATTTGCTTAATGTCTCGGTAGTACCGTTTGTGATGGACGTCTAAGTGGGTGATGGGACTTTTACCGGAACTTTACAAAAAAAAATATATATATGTATAAAACAAACATCCTACCGAAGGTAGTAACTCACTCATCTACAATACCATTATTCGTTCCATTCCACCAAACCGATGTAACGTTTCATTATCGTTCAACCAGCGCATTTCGAACGCTAATTAAGAACGTAGCGCAAAAGTGGCAAAATAAATTCATGTCAAAATAAATTTCCGTCGCACCTACATTGCACCTCGGCGGAATCAATGCTTTAATTGGCCATTAACAAGGAACCGCCATGATGAGTAGCTGGTGCTTTATGTGCGCATCCTAAAACATGTTTCCTCATGCAGCACACGGACTAAATGAAGAACAAAAAAAAAACAGGCGGAAACACTAAAGCACAAACCAGCAACTCAGCATCGCAGCTCATTCTGTTTCCGCCTGTGGAAAGTGTCTTGCTGAAGAATTCATTGCATACCATTTCCGTCAAGCAGCTGGTAGAGCTTCCAAGAAGTAATCCAATTAGGCAAGAATCATGGTAAATTACATGTAGTATGTGAAATGACTTTTTTCTATTTGTGTGGCAAAAAACCCCGTTCAGGGTGAATACTAGGCAAGCGACCCTGGTACGGGTATGTTACAAATTTAGTTACGAAATTATTTTTTAAACCACAACCAAATAGCAAACCTGAAAGGCTTACCTTCCGTAAATTGATGTAAAATTTTTAAATGAAAATAAATAAATGCGGTTGTGCCAAAATTGTTTTATCCTCACTTTTGCTAATAGTTTCGTTTTGTGATTTCAGCAAAAAAGAGAAAAAAACAACACCAAACAAAACATTGCAAACCACAGGAAAACAGAAAAGGATTACATGCTCTCCGCTCGTTACGCATAGAAAAAAGCTCCCCAAAAAAGGTTCACCTAAACACGCTCGTTTTCACAGCCACGTAAATCTCACCTCCCAGTACGGAACCATTATTATTTCCCGTTAAACGCTGCATTAACGTTTGCCAAACAAACAAATTAAGTGATGCTTAACTTGCTGTTTACTAGCTCAATGGATAGCCTTTTCCGTTTTTTTAGGGGGATGTGAATTCGTTGAAGCGGAACAGCATGACAGCACATACTGTTACACATAGGTTTTTGGGGGGAAGTTGTATCAACCCTACCCCTCTACGCCCCTTGTTTCATGTGCGTAATTGCTTTGCGTGATTCGTTGGGCAGCCATAATACGCGCTTGGCACCCTAAGGAACCACAAAACGGGGCCGATCGTTCACTCGTATCGGGCACCCAGTTTATAGGTCGCCATTTGTTGAATAGATAACAAAAAAAAAAGTACACAACACCGTTTAACCATCATCGGTACTGTTTGTTTACGAGGCCACGAATCAACCAACCGATTTATTGCCTATTCGCACCAGCAGCGAGCGGGTGCCATGTGCAAAAGGGACACCAAAACCAAAACGGTGAAATGCCTTCGTTACATCAATCGATGCAGTATGCTAATGGTGTGCGGAACACCAGAAGGATGTCCCCCACAGAAGCACACACACACGCCTATTGGGGGTGAGGATTTATTTGATGAATAAGCCCCGAATCTGTGCTACTCGTAAAATAAACCAATCGATGATAGTACACATAAAACCTTCGAGTATGATTTAGTTTGTTGATAAGGTTTTTACTCTCCCAGTAAGGAGCCTACATGCCATGAGGCGTTTGATTTTGAGTTATTGGGTTAAACATTGATTGAAGAGGCTTTGGGAACGGGTCGGGATAATTCATAGGATGAAAAGCCCACTTACGTAAAAGGTATTAAAACGATACAGTTAAATGGTATTGATTTATATAACCGACGATATTTTTGTTATCTGTATCGATACACCGGATTTACGTAAAGTTCTGCCAATGCAGGGATAATTCTGTATCTTTGAAGTACTATTTCATTAGTAATCTAGTGTTTTAGTTAGTTAATCATTAAATTTAATTATCTTTTTTGGTTGGCTGTTCCGAAAGTGGTATTTGTAAGCTTTTCCGTAAATTGTTTTAAAAAGTTTTTTTTTTCTGATTGCATATGAAATCGGTTTCATTCTGCCACAAAATTATCGGGAACTGATTAAAAAAAATTCAAGCAGTTGTTTAATTAGCGATAGTTGTCTTTTATCACATTCAAAGTACTCATCTAAGCATTGTTTGTAAGCGTTTGAAGTCATCGTTTTCTGTTCCTTCAGCGAATTCTTCTGGATCACCTTAATTGACTCAAAGCAACGTCCGCGGAGTGATGATTACATTCTTGGTAACAGAAAGATGTCACCGGGATCTAAGTTCGGTGAATAGGATGATTTCTTGATGACTTTTGTGCAATGTACGGTCAAACAAGCTTTCACAGTATAGGGGAGAGAGGGTGTGTTGTCAACATACAAAATCCTTGAGTTGTCCTACCTCAAATCAGGCCGTTTCTTACACATTTTCTCTCTCTGTCAAACATTGCTTAACTTGCAAATAAAACTCCTTATTTAATTTAGAACCATTACAAACATACCATCTTCTTGATTTTCGGGACGATTTCTTCCGTTGAAGACGTTGATGGATGGCCAGAGTGGGACAAATCTTTGACGGCATCTCGACGCTCTGCGGATGCTTCACGCCACTCGAGTAGGCTCGAGTTTTTGTCAATACATTCTCGCCATAAGCATTTTTGTAGCATTTTCTATTATTCCGTAATTCACGAAATTCCGTACAAAATTAATAATTTCCGACAAATTCTTTCTTTGATATTTTTGTCTACATCCTAAAAAATCGCCAAGGACAACAGATAATAGCAGATACATTTGCATGTCAAAGTCTTACTAATTGTGAGATAACGTCAAAAACTTGTATTACAATAGATGACAGCTGCGTCAACATAACGACGAAAACAATAAAATATATGTGAGATTCGTTTTTCTCGTTCGTCTCTTTGCATACTTCAAACATTCAAAGCTATTATAATGTTTGTATAATTAAAAAAAACCTAATAAAGTTATATTTATTTAAACGTTAAATGCAACGTTTTTCTTCTCGCCCAATTATCACACTAAAATCACAATTACATCACAAATATTAAACCATTTTGTTCATGTTTCTATTTCTTGTCTGCGGTTTAAGAAGGTCGCAAAGGAAAACAAATAAAAAGGGCTTTAATCAGGGAAAGCTATTTACATTTCTTTTTTTCTCTCTCTCGCCTACATTAGTAACTTTTAAAAATAAGTTAGAAAACGGCAGCAAACAAAAAAAAATTAATGAACCGTCCTCTCACTTTCACAACAGTCTCACTAAGTGCGGCTTATATTTGCTAAAACAAACGACGAAACAAACAAATGATAAAAAAAAAAAAACGTATAAACAGCATTTAAACAACCTTTTAACGAAACTTACATTTTCCCTCTTTCTCACTCACTCTTCGTAAAATGTATTCCCATCGTTTCATCGTCCCATTTTTATCACTTTCGACGGGCACAGTTGGGTTCTGACGGGCGTTCTGTCGGTATACGATAAGCGAACCAGTTAAAGAAACTTCATTTCGAGTAAAAGGGCGTATTTGCACAATTTTATCATCTTTGCCTTGATTTTCCACACCATCATCGTGGGGGTAGGGGTGCCAATGCGTGTGACAGAATACTTAATACACTCATCAAGCTGTGGTTAACGGCATCACCAGCAGCGAACTTTCCACATCCGATGCACTCGCTGGATAATGGAATGGAAGATGGAAATGGTCGTGCCAGTGATATACCATCGGTACGATTTAGTTTGTTTGGATTTTTCAAACCATCGTAAAGCAAATCGTTGCAACCGTTGGTGTGTTTATTTTCCGAGAATACATTTACACTACCTTGCTTTACCCCTTTTTTGTGACCGGTGAAACGGTTTTGCTCTGCACAAGCTGAGCTTTCAATAAGGGTGGAAGGTGGAGTTTTTTTCACTTTTAACAATTTTAACTTCTATTCACAATCTGGATTCGAGCACGGAGTATTAAACGAAGACTGTTCTTAACAGTTTTGAAATACACCGACAGCCGACATAACCGAAGTTAAATTAATTTATTGAACCGAGAGCTTCTGTATTAAGACATATTGTGCAACTACTTTTCATAAGATAAGGAACGGCATTATGATCGTCGTTCTTGTATCATGTGCAAGAATTAAAAAAACTCCAAGTATTTTAGAAAAAAAAAAACTTCAACTTCTTTGTTCCCCGTCAGACTTTTCGGTTATTCTTGGAAGATCGTCAGAATACTTGTCATGGCAGCAACAATTGAACAACAAGCAACAAGCCTCCTAGACAGCTTAGTATTTGGAAGTTTGATGTTTCTTGTTGTAATTATTTTAATTATTATTTTTTAAAGTACGTACATGTTAAATACAATTATTGTAAATGTAAATACTATTTTTAAAACAGAAGAAAAGCTGTTGAAATAAGTTTTTTTTCACTTAAACAACGCTTTAAACAAAAAATGAATAATTAATAATAGAAAAATAAAAAGGAATCTATGAATTGGAAAGTTTCCTAAGGCTATATATAGCCTTAGCTTTTTTTGGGGAAAATTAGCCAAATTTATAAATTGATGTATTTTCATGCGAATCTGTTAAAATATGTTTCTTTCACTCAAATAATGCTTTAAATAACAAAAGAACAAAAAAAATTAAAAAATCTATAAATTTGCCACTTTCCTAACGCTATATGCGCCAGAATCGCAAAATTATGTTGGAAAATTGAGCTACTTTTGTCGCGTTCGCACACGCCACAATGGCTAAGCATGTAGTGACGGGGTAATTGCCAACATTATTACATGAATGCAAGATTACCATGAGTAAAAAAAATTAAATGAAAACTCCATGGAAAGAAGTCCTTACAGCTTGGATTACAAGTACTTGGACGATTTACAAAATTGTAGGAATAAAGTTAATAGGTTGAATACGTTTTTAAATAAATTACGTTCAACATTAATTAATTGATTGGTTTTGAAAATCATATTGAAAATAAAAGATTCTCTGCAGGCTCTCCTCAAATGCTCTACCTGAGCCATCGTCGTAGTTTACTCACGTTAGTTAGATTGTAACTGACCAGTTCGGCCCAATAAATAGTAGTCATTCCATTGATTAAAAATCTTCTCCCAAATACCTTCTTCATTTAAAAAATTCAAAAAAAATCATAAAACCAACCACCACATGTGGCGCAATTTCAAACACTGCACTGCATTTCAATCGCCGCACAACATAACTCTCTGTTCCTGTTTGTTCCTCTGTTTTGCTTTTCATAAATTTGATAAAGCATCAACAAAAAAACGGCAAATGTCCAAACCACAGTTTTCGCCCTTAGTACTGCTGCTTTCCATTTCGCTTCGATACACGGCTTTTTTTGGAGGTTTTGCACTCTCTTTGTTAAGCTCATGCTCACGTCTCAGGGCACGGATGCGAACGCTATCATAAATTCACCATCGAAAAAGCTATCATAAAATCAACCGAATGGTGATCAAATCACCGAAGCCGAACCTCAAACATCAATCAGTTACACTGGTCTGTTTTCCACCTACCCCGGAAAACCAACGACAAGAGCCAGCGAAGGCAAGGAGATATAATTCCTTCTCTGTGTGTGTGTGTTTTTTTTTTGGGGGTGTATCCTTCTCTGCCTATCAGTTAGTCCCGGTGATTGGTGATGGCTTTCGCCCGTTTACGTTACAGACAGATAGCGCAGTGTTTGGGGAGGGCAAAATAATGTAACTCCGATTTTCCCTTCATAAAGCAAGCCTCAAAGCCTTTGGACGTGGTGTTCGGTGAGGCGTACCATTATAGACATCCCGGAACGGGGTTTGCATCTGCCTTTATCGAAATGTTGTAGTCCGGTGAGCCATAATCGATCGACACCGGCACAAGCAAAGATGCTGCAAATAATCATACCAATTTTATCTCGTTTTTTTTTTGGCGTGGTTCTTTGCTATATATTTGATGGCTTATTTCTTCGATGGCATGTTGACGTATAAATAGCGGAACGGTCATCGTAAAAGAAACCATCGCCTTGACGTATCATAAAAGCGAGAAAATTGGAATTCCTTCTATATAGCGTATGATTCTCTGCACATATAATGCGGGTGGATTTGGTGGTGGGTATGCATCCGTGGGTGGTTCATAACGCAATGAGAAAATGCAAAAACGATGTAATGCGGAACTTCTCAAATACATACAAAAAAAACCGCCCCACAATCGGCATTACAGCGTAACGGTTGGGGCCCCATTTTGCCTTAGGTTTGCATTTTTATTTCACTTCCATTCCATGTCCATTTCGTGTGTATGCGAGCTTTAATGCGGTAGTGTGTAAGGAATATGCATACCACAGAGATAAACTTCAGCTTCGACACACACAAAAAAAAGATAAATTCTACCATCCTTCTAGAAATACACACATGGATAGCGATTTTGAATGATCAGAATGTTCCACCATTCCACCGGGAGTGGGTACTAATCCGATGAGAATTTCCTATGTCTTTGGCTGTGGTGGGAGAAACTTCACCTGTAAATTCCATACCGTAAAACCGTCGTCACACCGGAAGCTGTGACCAGCTGTGGTCTGCACACAAACACACAATCCCCATAACCCAATGTGCAATTTCGTTTCAAAAACCCCAACCATACCATACTAACAAACGACCATAACCCACCCCAAAAAAACCGGCACAGTTAAATCTCATCCGAAACGCTCCATTGCCGGGTGTATCATATTTCATTGCTGAAGCCATTTCCTCCTACCTATGTCTGTGTGGGTGTGTTGACCCTTGGGACAGGCGATGTAAATTATAATGAATGGGCGAACGGGACATGGTTTGAAAAGAAATCTGTCCATTTTCTAGATCCCGCTTTCATATTCATAGGTTAGCACGCATTCTATCACCGGTCGTATTATTAATTATCAAAAAAAAAGAAGCGGAACGAAAACAAAACCATATGCATGTGTTAATGGTATCTGTCTAGCGTGTGAGAAAGGTAAACCAGCCACAACAAAAAAGCATTGAATAAGCGATTGTAATGTAAATCACCTGGCCTGGCTATCGTATGAAATTTAACCAAATTTATTCATAGTTTCATAAAGTACTGGGCGCCTCCATCAACGTGACATTTTCTTCTCCTGTTTTCGTGTGAGTTTTTCTCTCTCTTTCTTTCTTTTATCCGTTTGTTTGCCTATTCCCTGTTTGTACGGCAAACTTTCATACGGTACGCTCGCTTGATAAAAAAGTTCACCTTTTTCGTGATAATGTTCACCTCTCCTTCCATTTGTTCTTCCGCTTTCATACCGGGTTTCCGGTACACACGTTCAATCAAATGTTGATTGAACGTGGTGCGAAGGCTAAACTTCTTGCCCACTCACGTGGATGGTGTTTGCATTTTCAAACAAGGTATCCACAACTGTCCGCAGCTCACCTTTTCGTCTGTGGTGCTAATTTTTGACAGTAAGAAAATTAAAACTGAACTTTCGCTGGTTCGAAAGTAAGCAAAGTACCAGCTTTGCTGGATGAGTACGCTTAATGGGTTCCCTTACGATGTGCTCATTAAAATTTAATTTATACATCATTCTGCAAATGGGCAGCGCGGGTCGTAAAGCGAGCTGTTTGTATGTGTTTTTTTTTCTTCTTACGGACAATTTCCCCTACGTGAATGTTTTCTTCGCAATCGTGGGATTGGTGGGTAACGGGCGATGCAAAATACTACCGAGAAGGAGATTTAAATAACTCATTTTACCAAGCTCGATTTGACCACAGCCGCAAACACTTTACAGCAGCGGCAGCCCGGTGATACTTGGGATGAATATTTTGCCTTCGTCTACATGCATTATAATAAGCACTTTGTGAAGTTTTCCTACCTTCTTCGAAAAGCAAAATATTATGCTTTGCAACCAAACTTACTGCACACTGATGAGATTGCGAAGGGTTTTTTTGTTTAAAGAAAATTTACTCAATTAGAAAAAAAAACACATTACCTATCCAAAGTTAAGTTCTCCTTTTCATGGTTCATTTTCATTCTTTTGTTTTAATGCTTTAGTTGAAGTGTTGTAGGTATGAGTTTAATGCCCTTTTTTATTCACCTCACCTATATGCCAATATTCATCTGTGTAGCAAAGCATCGCATGAATAATGCATACTTATTACAGGTGGTAGTTCCAACTGCTTTGGTTAAGTTGAGCAAGAAATTAGTCTGGCCAATGCACAAAATTGCAGACTTGAAGATTTTGTTATCTTTTACCACAATAGGGAACGTGGGAGCAAAGTTTAAACCGAGGCTAAACTAAACCAAGCAAAATATTTGCTTCAATCCTTAAGAGGCAATGGAAATGATTTTAATATATTCGTTCTCAACGGAGTTTGAAAAATGCGATCGACTGAATTATACTATGAAAATGTAGGCTATCCTTAAAAAGAGATAAGTTTTTTTGCGAAATATTTGCATTCTTATTGTCTATCTGCAGAATAGTTTTTAACAACCAGGACAATGTAAAATAATGAATAATATACTTAACAGGTGTTTGGGAAATACCTTTGCCCTGCTAAGTTTTCCATACAAAGAATAAATTTACAAACAAATATTTGACGAAATATTTAGCAAAAAATTAATCCATCTGTCCATTAAACAAGAATAGAATGACGTGTGAAAAGTTCTTTCCTAATCACTGTATATTTAACTCTATTTTGAATATGTTTCAAAATACTGTACAAGTGGCCAATTACTATACTTTTCATTGTATGATTTTATTCATAGTTTTGAAGCCAAGGTTTCACCCAAGTTAAGGTAAACGATAAAATGCAGCTTTTGGCAAGCTTAACTGTATCAAACGCCGGTTTGCTCTTATTCACCTGTAGCTTCAACGTGACTGAAATATACTTGAGCATAGGTAACATTGAGCGCAGGTGCATAGTATGTGCATTATTTCTCAAAACATATCGCATCAACAAAGTCCTTTGTCGTGTTACGTGTGATGAATGTTAACCATTTGCTTCGTTATCGAACGCATTAGATTTATATTCATGAAAGCATACCTTTGTGTTCAACACTCTCATTCTTCTGGCGCATCGATTCACAAACGTCTATTGGCTTGGAATTATTTCAGTAATTAATGTTATCATGAGACGAGGCAATGAGTTCGATTGAACTTCCAGTCATAACAGTTGCATAAGAATAACAATGATTATCTTTCAATGCCGGGTGAAGATGGATGGAAAACACTCAAGGCCCTTTGCTACTAATAACAGTCTGATGGATCACCTTTTGAAGGTTCCCTCCCTGTAAACAAAAAAAAACAGTCTGATGGATAAACTTATCCCTTCTTCAACTTAGCGGTAGAGACGAAAAGATTTTCATAACTCGGGGTGAGAGGCAGAAGGCAGAATATCTCGATTGATGCATCGCATCAAAAAACAGTGGCTCTGTTTTCTTTTCTTGACCTATCTTTTCATAAAATCAAAATCATCGTTATCAAAATTAAATTTATAGCATATCAGTCTTCTGATACAGCTCTTGCTATTCGATCAATTCTTATAAAAACTTTTTAATCACGTTCGAGATGGAAATACTCCGAAGGTTATTTGGCTCTGTATGAGTGGATGAACGTTCTAGGACTCCACGTAATGACGAACTCCACGAATTGAAGCACGATTTTACTATCTTTCAACGAATTGAACTCCCCAGACTCCAGTCCACGTCATTAAAATGACACCAAACAATCCTTCTTGGCCATCCACATGAAAGAGGAGGCTTGGTAAGCCCCAAGTGAGACGAAGCGGTAGCGTCTATCGAGAGAGCATGGAATGTGAATGATTTTGAGAATTCTTGGAGAGGTAGTTCCAGATAAGTCGGTATGTAAGTTAATTTGTAACTGATGTAAGATGACTGTTTGCTATTACATGTGTTGGAACCATATAAAGGTTGACTAGGCCTCAAGGGAGGGTCCAGTTTATGGGAGAAAAACATAAAAAAGACAGAAAAAGATTAAGAAAAAAGAACATAAAAAACTGCAGCTTGCACTTTTCGGTTGCATTTGAATAATGGGAAATAATTCTCAAAGTGTATGGACAAAATTAGTTTTTAAATATTATGTTCTAATTTAAAGTGATACAATTTTCAACGATTATTATCATCTACTTTACTAACATTTTGATTTTTGAAGATCGATATGAATTATGAATCTTCTTTAAAATGAAATATACCTCAAAGCCTATCATGTAAATACACCTTTGAAGTATGAGTGCCTTATGGAAGGCAAGACATGACCACATGTTAGTATTTCCACCTCTTGCGTCATGAATTATTTAACACCATTAAACACATTTAAAATCTAAGTTTCGATCATTAAAACAGTTCCACAGTTCCAGTATATTCGTAATAGAAATCAACAAAACACCCCGAACTTCAAACAAAGTTCGAAATGCTTTTCGAAAGCTTTACTATACTTCATTCCGTTTTTCGTTTTGCACCAACAGATGAACCATCAACTTGTGCGACTAAATGCGGAAAGCCAACCCGATGTTGACACCGAAGTTAATTGAATTCATTGCAGCGCTTCATCTTCTTTCCGTACAAATAAAACTCGAAATATGGGGGAAAATTAATTAAACTTTTACGAACAGATCCACGAAGTAGCACCGGGTGCAAGAACACATGCTTCAAAGCGCACAATAGACATGACGATACACAACGGGAGTTGCACACGGGTGCCGTCCAGTATGGCGTCCCCCCCTTTTGTGCATGTGTAGGCCAATCTTGACTCATATGGTTGTGTTGTTTTTTTTATGTATACGTTGGCAACATACGGGCAAACATTCCATCAGTTTGGAAATGGTTTAAGTCGGCCTCAAACTTTAACTTTCGTTTTATGTCCTTTTTTTTGCTTCTCTCCTCACACACTCTATCAGCCGTATCGCCCTGTAGAGAGGTTTATGGGTAAAATTGTGTGTGTGTATGTAAAACTTTTTTCCTACCATTCGCTTACGCTGGAGGGAAGTAGCCACGTGCCTTATGGTTGTGGCTTGCGGATCGTGCACTTGAGCAGGGCGATTATTATCGAGTGGTCGTTGGAGAAGATCTTTGAAGCTTTGGCTTTCAGTTTTTTCTTTCCTTTCTTCTCGGAATATTGCGCCATTCTGCAACAAAAAGGAAATGTGACATCAATCAGAAAGCTTCCCGTTTTGCTGGCAAATCAGTTGGAAACTTGATTTTCTTTATCGGTTCTTCTTTTAATCGTGCGTTCGACGAAAGGTAGCGAATTGTTTGAGTACAAAAAGCGTTTCGTTTGCTATTTCTAGCAAATTTTTAAAACCGCTTTGCGCTTAAAGAAAAGCTAAATGTATAAATGTGTTTGAGTGTGATAAAAAGTGATGCTAATGTAACACCGTTTATCACATTTTATACTCATCATCAGCGTTTTACGATTATCCCTTTCTTTTCATTTCATTTGTTTGTCTTTTTAACCATCTCATCATATTCTTCACCATTTATTTTCCCTCTTTTCCCGTACTGATCTACTTGTCGCCGGAGTTTGATGACAAATATTGAACAATAAATTAAGTAAGATCGTTAATGCACAACAACTGTACAAACACTGGCACCTTGGCACACATACACTGACACACACACACAGTACAGGAAGGAAACCATTAGCAGAGTACACAGATGTGGGAAAATTTTTCCACAATTTTCTACATTATCCTGATTTCAATTAATCTTTTCTCACACGTTGGCCTTTTTTGCGTTGAACCATGATCACGGGGCTTCCTGTATGTTAACATGATTTTGCTGGTGGTGCTGTTTCCTGCCGCCATTCCTGCCACCGCTGACATTGATGATTTACCTTCAGTGCGGGTCCCCCATACCAAATACCACATGCGGGACAGTTCCGAAACAAAAAGAGAAAAAAAAACGTCATCATCAAAAGGAACCGCCCACTCTGGTTTTGGGTGGTAAGGGTTGCACAACGGTACCACAACAATAAAACCAAAACCATCGGTTGTGGATAAAAGAATTGATCGAGATTTATTCCTTGCTGTTACGCTACATATACGTATATGCATGTTCGCACCACGGGTACGATGGAGGCGCCTGGTGGGACTAATATTTGGATTCTAAATCACACACTTTAACACACACACATATATATATGAACAAACCTACACGTGGACACATTTACAGTATCTCTTCCTTGCCCCTTTTCTCTTTCTCTCTTCCACACTTCTTTTCACAATCACCTCACTTTCCATTGTGCTTCTCTTTTATACTTTTTTCTCCTTATTTTCATTTCCGTTTCACCACTTGCAAGAGTTGAGCACACTTTTCCATTCCCAACATATTGGCATTTCAAATTGATTAATGAATTCCTTGTGGCTTTGCGGTTGCACAATCTAACGGCATTCGGTAGGCCGTAACCAAAACTTTCGATGGAGGGTAACAACAACACACACACACAAAAAATCAGCATCCTCCCCAAAAATACCAAAAACATTAAATTACTCTCTAAACACACACACACACACATACACACATACACATGTACACACCTTCCTCACGGCTAACATTTACTGAACATTTCATCCGAAGTACTACTTTAATCGGATTCAATCGTTTCACTTTACTTTTCAAAAGCGTGTTAGACGAGATAAAAAGATTGATGGCCAACGAATTTGATGCACACACACGTTGGTATCCGGTTCTCCATTGGAAAGGTTCAGCCACCATCGACGAAAGCTAGCGTCAAACTGAAACGCTTCAATCGCTTTAGCTTGCTTGATCCCGTCACCAACCATATAGCTTTGCAGAACGACCTGTTGTCTTGTTGTACGCCACGTGCTCACTCGTACCATGTTCGGTCCCGTACCCCGACACTTGCTGTGACCAGCCCATGCGCAATGCGTTGTACTGTGAATGAAATCATTTCACCGTTTGTCTTATGAATGGGACTTGAAGGTTGACTCCTTCAGGGTGTGAATATTGTGGCGCAATAAAGAACCGTGGAAAGTTATGCTAAGGCGAACCCTGCTTCAACAGCTTGTACAGGTGTTTGTTGCGGAAAGTCATAACATTCTTAGCTTGTACCTCTTGATGGATCGGCAAATCCATTACGGGGTTGATTTTTGCTACCAACCTTTCACCACTAGCGGAAAGTGAAAGTTCGCATGAAGAATAAAAACATGTTTTTCTTACTTGATTCTGATAGATACACGGTTTTTTGTACTAACAAGTGCATAACATGGAATGTAGATTGAATGATGGAGCGTAATGTTTGCAAGTAGTGAAGAGGGTTTGATGAGCGATGAGTGGGAACTCTTTGATGTTTTGTTTTGAATAAAAACAACAAATAAAAAAAAAACAAATGTTAATGCATATTATTCGTAGGATGTTTTTTCATTTTCCTTTTCAAGTTTTTGTATGAATTTAGAAATAAACCAGATGTTCGAATAGTTATGTTATGCTCTACATACATATTCTATATTACCTTGTTCACTGTTAATGATGAATAAACGTTTATTGAAACTGAAAAATATGCTTTCTTTTTGTTAACAGAAAATGTTTATAATACTGAAACGTTTGACACTATTTTTCGATTAAAATCTCTTTAACAAAATCGTTACCGCTTCATTGAACACAAAATGAAACTGAAGAAAGATTTGTAATGCTTCCAATGATTGTTAGTGCTTTTCTGCTTTCTGACCTCAACCTTTTCTGAACTTGAAAGCAATGAAAGGATCGTGCAACGGAAAAAGAATCCTTTCAGATTTTAGATTTCAAACATGGACTACAGACGTTACTTTGGCAAACGTGTGAAGGTTTGTGTCTTGGGATGGCTAATAGATGGCGCTAGTAAAAAAAAGGATTCGCAATGTTTGCTATCGCAGATGGAGTTGATAAATTGGAAGCATAATTATACGTTAAAAACAAAGCTTTTTTCCCCAAACAAGCTCTCAGTAGCGACTCATTTAAATATTTGTTTAGTACAATTATCGGGTTTTAAGAAAACGAAACGACATCAAAGTCAATTTTATGTTCTACAGTTCTTAACGTAAGCGAATAATTAATACAGTTTGACGATCCGTGGTAACTGATCGCGATCAACAAAACAAGATCAAAGACATCATTGTGCAACAGTAGAAATATCCTTTCGCTTTATTAAATATCCAAAATATCATCCAACCACTGTTGTATTTCTTCCTTCGTATCTTTCGATGTACTGGCAGGTTGTTTCGTTGTTGTAACTGTTTGTACAGCCGGCACAGTAGGTGCTACAACGTTGGTGACAATTTTACTCGGTTCTGGATCAACTGCAAGCTTCCTCATTTTTGTTTCCATTGCGTTAGTCGAATCTTTTTCCGGCACATACTTCGTTTGCGGACTCTTTGCAGATGAATCGTCCACCGGTTTTGCAAATGCACCAACGAAACATGGTGGCGGTTGAGGTTTCTTTGGTGGAGGCATGTTTTCCTTCTTGCGTGAAATCGGTCCAGACGGTGTTTGTGAAGGGAGTTGATCCGCGTACGTTTGTTGGAATTTGTTCGTATGACTATCTGCCTTCTGTCGCATCAAGTTTAGCTCCAGTGTGCTAAACAGTCCTTGATCATAGCCGTGGCGTTCGTAAAACGGGATACACCCAAGGCTAGCGTTCAACAGTTTGGTATCGATTCGAAAGTACTCACTGTAGCGATTCTGTTCATCCTCTCCCGGTAGATCCGTATCCGGGTGAAGCCAACGTTTTTCCGAGCTTAGAAGAAAATGATTCGCACTTGATGGTGGAAGTTCGAGCAGCTTTTCAAAATCTGGTGCGTGCAGCTGTCCGTCGTCTGAATCACTGTCGCTAGGCGATAGACCCTGATCTACATTTCTGTTTTGTTGAAGCTGCCGCTTACCATACCGATCATCACAAACGACGAGTGGTGCCGTATGTTGTACTTCAGGCGCCTTTTGACTGCTCTTTTGCTTTGCCGGTTTCGGCGGAGGAGGCTTCTTGTGAACCTTATCTTGCCGACGTTTCGCCTGAAAAATGAATAGGTCTGAAATTATTCGTCTGAGTTTGGGCGTTTAGTTGCGTATTACTCACCGCATAGGATGATTTATCCATTGTATTTCAATAGCATTTGGCAATGGCAATGGTCGGTTAAAAACAAATAGGACGGAATAGATGTGTAACTGGAGAAGAATCGTTTCTATTCATGCGCAACACAATAACAAATTGTTTCCAAAAGTAAACAAACGCACCTACTGTTGACATGTCAGGGGTCGCGCAACAGACAAGCAGAAAACTGTTTTGTTATTGTGCTTCAATTAAATATATGCTAACTTTAGATGTTTTATCACATCGCTGTAATTTGTTTATCATAACTAAACATATGCAAACTTAAGAAAACATTAACGATGTCTTTATTGATTTGTTAAATTATCATTTTCTGAAATTTTACTTTTAAGCATTATGTAAGTACCTTGGTTGTGCACAGTGGTTACAACTGCGGACATCGCGGTTACAATGGGTTCGAAATTTTAAATATTTCCAATGGGAGATTTAAATGCTGTTAGTTTGTATCCTTGCATAATATGAATCGTTTTTATAAAGCATCATTTTATTAAGTCAATAATTTTATAAATAATAACAACTAGTACTGGGTCATTCATTTATTCTTATTTACCATTGCGTTTATTATTGCAAAATAAATCTGTAACGTTTGGTCCATCTAGGTCGAATCGTATCATGTGCAATTGAAGCCTTTATCACGCGAAGCTAAACTATTTTAAATGATATGCCTCCGTATCAGTTAAATTAGATCCGGGTTGAGCTTTGAGGCTCAATTTGTCTTTGAAATAACACAATACTATATTTAAATGTAAATTGTTAATTGGAATTTATTCCAATAATACCATATTAATAAGTGTTCATAATTTTTTTACCCCATTGGTAAAGTGGATGTTATTTTTATCCCTTGCAGAAAAGCTTCTGCTACATTTTGTGAAGCTGGGCTGCTAATGATGTGAACTAATAGATCCTTAAAGGATTAACAAAGGATTATTGTTGGTACCTTGTTTATCTTTAGCGGGTGAAAAAGGACATGCTGTTGTGCTATCCATCGTTTCAACAGGCGCTCACCTTACGCTCTAATCCTTTAACAGCTTTAAGTTTTTTGAAACACTTTTTTAAATTATGCAAACAGACTAACACAACTGTTTTGCTCTCCATTATTTGTCTTATGCTTTGTTAGATGAACTTTAATGTTAACTAATCAAAATTGAGAAATTGTGTAATTAAAAAATAAGTTTGATAGTACAATGGTTAGTTTAAGCATTAAAAGAAAATGTTTTTTTTAATTTCAATTTAGGTTTTTTCATAACAGCTTTGATAACTTCAAGTTATATCGCTATGTTTCAAATTCACTTCAGACTGCTTCGTGGGAGATAAATGGCAATCTCCCCTAACGGCTATGGTTTTGTCTTCAGTAAGTATTTACATTTAATCGGCGATGGAAGTGTGCGTAGCATGAGGCAATTAATAAAACACAGCCATGATTACGATGCACGAGCGCAAAATGAATTCTCGGGACAACAGACAATGCCCATGGGAGTGGATGAAATCTCAAACATCCCCAAAGGTCTCTAGCGCCACAGAATGAGCATTTTGTGTGTACAAGAGACATCGTGTGATACGATGAAATTTGTTTAGTTATTGATTTGTGTTCCATTGATTATAATTTATTAAGGACATAGCATTATTGTGCTACGGATGGAATAAGGTATTGATATTGAAGTATACTTCTGTGATAGTACATTAGTCCAACGTTTATATAATTTTATCTCGTTTGATGATAACACTTCTGCCATTTTCTATAATAAATGGTGTATTAAAATGTTTCCTTTTTGATTCTATTTCAAACAATTATTGTGCGGCATTGTTGTTTTCTACAAATTTTATTCATAAACTCTTGTTTGACTTCCTTTGGTTTGATTATTTCAACCACTCACATGTTAATACCCGGTCTAATATGAAAAAGGCATCCAAACAGCACTGAACGGACGGTTCAAAATAAAAAAAGCAATATTTGTTTTTCCTTTTATTTTCATCACATTTTCCCATGCCAAGCTTTACTTTCCACAGAGCTTTATTTTCATTTTTTACATACACTCGATCAATGGGTACAGTTGCATCCTGATGGGTGGCAAACCGGGTATTTGGCGCGTGGCCAGCGTTGGGCTTCCTGTGTGTAGCTTTAATTGGCAGCTAGCGATGGCGCTACCGTAATAGGATCAAGAGATTTACGGTAAAGTAGATTATTGATTGAAATTAGACGCCATTGCCCAAGCTCATGCTGGACTTGTCAGCCTTCGAAGGATGGATGGTAATAAAGATATAAAAAAACACTCATTCACTCACACACACATACACACTTCAATTCCGGGAGAATCTCAGCAAAGCCTCACAATCAAACTGTTCGCAGATGAAAAGGCAAAGGGAATGGACATGGGACAAGCAGTAATAGAAGATAAAGTACTACCGGATGAGATGCACGTTTTAATAGGATTCTGGTTCTTGGCTAGATGATGGTCGACCAGCGATTATTCTGCCGTGCCTTTCCGTCCCTTATTCAGGGAATACTTTGCCAATTGGTATCAAGGCAAGTTAGTTAGTGTTCTAAACAGTTGCTTTTTAATGACGCTAATGAACTCACTTAGAAAATGTGATGAATTCTGCTGAGTAGAAGTTACTTACAAAAAAAAAACATTATCATAGTTATTTTAATTTTGTTATGCCGCCCAGGTATGTCTTGTCCCACTTGTCAAACCAATAATATTCAGTTTTTGCGTGATAAGTCTTTGTACGAAACAACGAACCTCGCGTATTTTGAATGTTCTACAATCTGTTGTTTATGATTTGTTATAGAATTACTAAACAAATTGTTATAGGATACAAAAGAAAACTAACTAAACTGGGTAGAATTGCGTCCTATTCATAAGTGAATTCATAAAATTAAGGAAACAATGAAGGATATAATCAAAAGCCGAATATTTTCGTATATTAAACTACAATTAAGAATATACAAAAAGAAAACATAAAAGTAGAACAAAACATGAAAAAATAGCTGAAAACAAATGAAAAAAGTAAAATATAAAAATTTAAGTAAAAAAAAAACATTAAAGGTGTTATAACAGCAAAACAAAAACAGTTATACATCGATCTATAATCGAAGGAAAGAAAAGGAAGGTTTACTGGAAGGAAGGAATTTTTGAATGGCGCAACATTTAAGAAACCAATTTCATTCGCATTAGGAATACGATAATTTTTTTTATTACAACTGTGATTGTTTCTATTTGTTTTGTTCTCTGTAGTTGCCATTCTTATTAGATGAAATTATACCTAAGAAGGATGAGAAGGCTTTTTAAGCAATTAGCTTAGTATCTGTTGGAACAAGAAGTTCACTAAAAGCAACGATACGAGCGTGGCATAGTATTTGTAACCCTTATACTAGCCCCACCGTTCTGATATGATTAACACTTGTAGCGCGTCTAATTGTATCACATTTTGCACCTTTCTTTGCCGCTCCCAAAAGACACCCCAAAATGATAGATGG
This sequence comes from Anopheles funestus, assembly GCF_943734845.2. Lineage (NCBI taxonomy): Eukaryota > Metazoa > Arthropoda > Insecta > Diptera > Culicidae > Anopheles > Anopheles funestus. The sequence goes on from NC_064598.1 coordinate 21,156,974, forward strand.
TGTGTACTGCTTTAGCTTAGGACTTCTTCACAGCCTGTAAACACCCATTCTTGACCAGGATGGAGTTGTTTTTCAGTGCATTGCCGTACAGTCTGTCTCCCTGGCTGTCTCCCCTCACGGCATCATTATTGTTTCGGTCACCAGCTAAGGCACTCGTTCTTGCTGAGCCGCCGCTTCACGTAGGAAGCTTTATCCGAAACGGAAGCTTTTCTGCTATCGCTGCACACCGTTGTTACTTGTTGAAATGGTAAGGTTATCATGGATGGCCAGTGGCAAAAGTAACAAAAAAAAAGAAACAACAACAAGCCTATAATAAAACAAAACTTTATGAAAAGAAGTTCACTACGGACAACGGCGACGCGTAGCTGCAAGTGACGTCTGTCTGTTGGGAAGAGTGGTAAATAGAAAATAGAAAAGCAGCAAAACTTCAAACCGTGGACAGCGCTGGGACGGGGAATGTTTCCACCCGTGCAGACCCTGAGGTACAAAAAACAAACAGCTACACTCGGACGGTAACGGTTGGAAAATTATTTCCCATGGCTGGAGGAAGCCTCTGGTTTGATGTGAAGGACAGGCAGGCAGGCAGGCAGACAGGTAGCATCTTGGCTGCTCAGCCACGCGGGACGCACCGTACACAAGGTGAGATGGTATTGTGTCGTTACGCCAGGACGAGATATACCCCCGTGAGCGTGTCTGTTGAAGGCTAACGCAGTAGGTCGTTTGTTTAAATGAACAAACAGCGACCGTATCAAAAGTGAGAGCCTCCCGAGAAAACACACCGGTGTTGCTAGTGATGATGATGGGGACGGTTGCTAGGGATAGTTTTCTGTCTCTGCCAGGGATTAAAATAGTGAAAAACAAACGGCAAGTTATGTTAATTTTGGATAAGTTTGCCATGATAATTTCATAGTCCAATCAATGACGTTTGCTAGCTTAATAAATGAATGAATAAATAAAAAAAAAAAATAAATGAGTGAGTGAAGTTATCAAGAAACTATTTTTAAGTTAAAATTAAACAAAACAAAAACGTTTTGAAATAAATTAAATATATTCTTAAGTTGGAAATAAAAACCTTTTGGAAAAAGGAAAGGATCAGGCAGTTATGAAGATCACCTCCAAGGGCGAACTTAATCATCATCCAGAGGGGGGGGGGGGGGGGGGGGGGAAATGTTGACTAAAACTGAATAACAACGCTTCGAGTACTTTGCACGCATTCCACGAAGCACACAGGCGTTCCCGTAAGCATCATAGATCAGCAAAGGCGCTACGGAAGAACACTTTCGTGGAATTTGAAACAAATAACTCCGGTCCGGCATCACCATCCGGTCAGCTTTCTATTTGCTAGCGAATCTAAGTAGCAAGGATCGATTTTCTACCTCCAATCGAAAGGAGTGTTAATGTGGCAATCAGTAAGAAGATGGTACAAAAATGTGCAGAACACATCCAATGTGCCCTGGAATGTGCTGCCGGTTTTTGTTTGTTTCCATTTTCCGTTTTTGTTTTTCTCCATTTTGTTTGGTACGTGTGCGCTATACCTTTTTGCCGGATATTGATGTTTTCCTGTGGTCGCCGCTTTTCGCGTATGTTTGAGGGGGGGTTTTGCGTCTGATAAAACTTCACCGCGCGTTACCGTGACACCCTTTTCCGGCACAGCTGCCCCGTGGCTGACACCTCGACAGTAGCATCCGCTTTTGGGGGCTGCTGTCCGATCTATTTGAACAAATTTCTCCCCCGAGGGAGGTTCCAGAACAAGCAAATAGTACCTGTCGCCCGGATGTGCGGGTTTTTACTGTTGGTCGAGATGTGGCTGCCACGATGGATATTGTACTACCACCTCCTAGCAGCTACCTGTTGCTTGGTCCTGTTTCTCTTACCACCGCGATTGTCCCTGTTTCTTGGTTGGAGATCATACTCCGCTGGTCCGGTCGTGATGGAACGGTTTTAGTTTACCTTATTTTTTCCCGGACTCTACTGGTGGACTCGTGGTGTTGGGTGTTTATCTTCGGGAGTTCCGTGCTGTGCGGTTCGAATGGCGATTGAAGAGAGCGAACACTTTGCGCAAGTGTTTTTCTACCCACTTTGGCGACCGTTTGCTCAGAAAAAGGCCTACTTGGACGGGTACGAAGGATGTTGCTGTTTGTACATTTTGTGAGAAGCAATTTTTAATGTAAGCAAACCATGATTTCGAAACCCTGCCCTTTGTTGACGTGCTTCAAAAGTACGTTGATTGTAGTAAAGTACGCGAGGGGGCGATGTTTATATCAGAGTGGGTCGCATGGATCCATACCGGTGACCGTGGAATGTTCTTTTCTTTAGGATAATTTTTGTCTTGCGTGAAATTCTTACGATTGTGTAAATAAAATAACCTATTTTAAGTCATTTGAAGTTTAAGTTTAGTGCAAAATGAGTATTCACAGCAGCGTATCTATTATAACTTTGAGTTTGCCCTCGATATTTGGGTTGTTTATGAGTTAATGCATTGAAAATTAGGATAACAACCGATGGAAAAAATCGTAAGGCCTTATTTTAATACGTATTTGTTAAAGTAAGTTTCTTTCCACTCAAATAATGCTTTAAAAAAAAAGAATAAAAAATTAATAAAAAAACATAAAAAACTAAAAAAATTGAAAATTTCTTAAGGCTATTAAGGCTTAAGGCTATTTTATAGAGGGCCTTAGCATTTTTTGGGAAATTTAGCAAAATTTATAAATTGTTGTATTTGTAAGGGGAATTTGTTGACATAAGTTTCTTTTCACTTAAATATAATAATAATGCTTTACATAAAAAAAATTATAACAAAATTCTATAAATTTTAAAATCTCCTAAGGCTATAGCCTTAGCTTTGGTTTTCTTTTGAGATTAAAAAAAAACTTATTAATTGATGTATTTTAATGCGAATTTGTTGAAGTTCGTTTCTTTTCACTCAAATAATTGTCGCATTGTTAATGAATTTATTACTGGTATGTTGATTTTGCTTCAACAATGTTGGTATAAATAAAGGGAAAAGTTTGCACGACAAAAGTTAAACAACCTTGAAGTCGCGCCAGAATCGCAAAATTATTTTGGAAAATTGAGCTATTTTTGTCGCGTTCACAAATGCGAAAATTGCTAAGCATGTAGTGACGGGGTGGCCCGGTGAAGCATGTGATAAACGACGTCGGTCCACACGGCCCCCGGGTTCAAATCCCATCCGGACTGTCCCCCCGTAGCAAGGACTGACTATCCGGCTACGTGGTAAAAATAAGTCTAGTAAGCCAGAAATGGCCGGCGTGACCTGTAAGGTTGATAATGCCAAGAAGAGAGTAATGACGGGGTAAGAAATGATTGCTCGATAATGATTTAATAAAGGCTTAATTTCGATTTGTCATTAGTAAGAGCTGCATAGGGCAAAAGCTTTCAGTAATATACCATCGTTGGTAGGATCAATGTGGATTATTACGCGTTGTACTCACTGTTGTTTCTGAACACACGCACAAATGGTGCCTAATGAGGTGTGGGCATAATGGGAAATTTTGGATAATGGTCATGGTTATTGAAAAGCTCTGTACTGGCATGTTTGTGTTGCATTCGGTGTACCGAATAAATTAAAACGTCAAAATTGCGCACGGACTGAGTTTATTCTGTTCAAAATGCCATTGGGTTATTTTCTATTCCAATGTGTTATGTTCGTACACTTTATTGTATTGTGTTGCGCCGGTAACGGACCCGACGTGGCCAGACCCTGGTGGTGAGCTAAGAGAGCTTGATGTGCGTTCGTACGTACTTATATATACTAACTTAGTTCTAAAATCTTATACTAATACATGTATACCTTAATTACGCTATAAATTACAGGGTGGCTCGCACCACACGCCTAATCCTTTTTTTTTTTTTTTGTTTGCTTTTCGTATCGTTTTATCCTATTTTGGTGTATTATCTCATTTTTGTTATTAATCCTGACTATTACATTTTCATCTTCGCATTTTACTATTTCGTATGGACCTGTGTATTGCATATCTAATTTGCTTGCGGTTTCGTTGCGAATCAAAACTTGATCTCCTCGTTTTATGTCTTTAGATTTACATTTTTTATCATACAACGTTTTACTGTTCGTTTTACATTTCATTATTCTCTGTCTAACGTCATTATGTACAATGCAAAGTTTCGCTTTTAAAAGTGTTACATAATTGTCTAAATCATATTGGATTCTAGACTGTTCTGAATCGTTTGTTATATGTGACGGAACATTTGCTTGTCTACCATAGACGAGATAGAATGGTGTATAATTAGTTGAAGTATGAACTGTGTTGTTATACGCAAACTCGTAGAATTTGACCCATTGATTCCAGTCTAAAGAATTATTGTTGCTAAATATTCGCAAGTAGTTTCCTAACATTTTGTGAGAATTTTCTAGTGCTCCTATAGTTTCGTGATGATAAGCAGTTGAGCTGAGTTTTTCTATTCGTAGTAATTTACAGACTTCTGTGAATAAAGCTGACATAAATTCAGTTCCTCGGTCGGTACAAATCTTTTCTGGCACTCCATATTTGAGTATTACATTTTCTACAAACGCTTTGGCTACCGTTTCGGTTCGCTTATTTTTAATTGGAGTTGCTGTGACAAATTTAGTTAGGTCGCATTGCGTAGTAAGTATATATTCAAATCCTTCAGAATTCACAAATGGCCCTACTAGGTCTAAGAATATCTTCTCCATTGCTTTGGTGGAAGTTGAAGTAATTTTCAATGGTATTTTTGGATTGTTCACTTTTTTATATTTTTGACATTCTGCGCAATTTTTGATCATCTTTCTAACGTCTTCATCGATTCCTTTCCATGTATAACGCTGTTTTATTGTTTTTAATGTCCGTTGAATACCTGCGTGACCAGCAGTTGGCAAAATGTGAAAATCGTTTATAATTAGAAGTTTCTTTGCTGAATCATTCTCTGAAATAACCTTTATGTCTTCATTCAATATTAGTATTTTCGGTAATCCCTTCACATTTAGTGTTTGCAATTGTTGCATAAATTCTTTTATATTTTGATCATTTTTCCTCACAATTAAATAAATTTTCTTTTTTAACGTTTTGCAATAACCTTTTATCTCTGTCAAGATTCCTCGTAAGTGAATCATGCTCTTGATTTGAGGTATTACTACTTTATCATCTTCTATTTTCAAATTTTGTGTATTAGGACAAATTTTCAATTCGATATACTTGACTTTACTGACTTCCGATTGGTCGTGGGTAGAAATTGTTTTAACTTTGTGTGAACTTGTTCGGATTGTTATTAATGCATCTGCGCTCATTTGTTTTAATTCTGATACGGTTAATCGTGACAAGGCGTCAGCTACCACATTCTCCTTCCCTTTTTTGTAGTATATGGCAAAATTATATTCTTCTAAAGCAAGACGGAATTTTGTTAGTCTGCTCGATGGATTTTTCATTGAGAATAAGTATACAAGAGGTCTGTGATCAGTAAACAACTCAAACTCTCTCCCATAGAGGTAGGGACGATAATGCCTAATAGCCCAAACGATTGCTAATAGCTCTTTCTCTATAGTTCCATAATTTAATTCAGCTTTGTTTAACGCTCGGCTGGCAAAAGAAATAGGTTTGCCATTTTTGTTGCTAAGAACAGCGCCGATCGCTGATCCTGATGCATCTGTATGCAACGTAAAAATGTTATGATCACCAAAATCCGGAAAATCTAGGATCGGTGGGTTAATAAACAAATGTTTTAAAATATCGAACGATTTCTGACATGTTGCAGTCCATTTAAAAGGAATGTTTTTCCTTGTTAGGTAATTCAAAGGCATACAAATCTCTGCAAAATACTTAATGTGTTTACGATAGTAATTTGCAAAAGCAACGAATCGTTTGACCTCTTCTACAGTTGTAGGTATCGGCCAATTTTGAATACATTGTACCTTCTGAGGATCGGGCTTAACTCCTTCGGCTGAGATGTAATGTCCTAGATATATCAAATCTTGTTTCAAAAAATGACACTTGGTGGGATTGAGTTTTAAGTTCACGTTTCTTAGTCTCTCAAAAACACTGATTAAATTTTTATGGTGTTCTTCCATTGTTTTGCCAAAGACGATAATATCATCGAGATACACTAAGCACTTTTCAAGGTTTAGACCTGATAACGCAACAGTCATCATGCGCGAAAATATAGATGGACTTGTTTTAAGACCCATAGGTAATTTAGTCATTTGGTATTGGCCGGTAGGCGTAGTGAAAGCAGTAATTGGTCTATCTTCCTTTTTTAGTTGACACTGATAATATCCTTGAGAAAGGTCTAAATGAGAAAAATATTTGGAACCTGATAAGGAATCAATTACTTCATCTATGTTGGGGAGTGGAAATTTATCATCTTTCAAAACTGTATTTACTTTCCTGTAATCTATCACGAGTCTCCATTTCTTTTGATCAGTTGAAGATTTCTTGGGTACTAATAAGACTGGACTGTTCCATTCGGAACTAGCTTCCTCGATTATATTACTTTCCAACATTTTTGAAATTTCATTATCCAATTGAGCTCTTTGCGCATAAGGTAGTTTATATTGTTTTGAATAAATAGGAAAAGTGTTGTCGCGAACTTTTAAAGTTGCTTCATAGATATGAGTTGTACTTAGTTTATCGTTTTTAAGACAAAAAATATCATTATATTTTACACATATTTTTGAAATAGCAATTTTATCACTTTCTGAGAGATGGGATAAATCTAATTCGGTTAGTAACTGATTAGCATGAGCGCAATTACGTTTAGCTGTACTTATTGTAATAATAGAATAATTACTGGCTGGTGCAATAGTAGGTTTTAAGGTTTTTAAATTGATTGGACGGTTTTGAAAGTTTACGATGCGAACAGGTATTGTACCGTTATAAGGATTTGCTATCGTATTAGCTATAAATACATTTGGTTCTATTGCTTCGTTTAGTACTACACAAGTATCGGTAAAGCTTGTAGCAACATATACTATAGTTTCTGTTCTTGGTGGTATAATATATGAATTATGATTATTCAATGAAATGAAATTTAATTTTCCTTCTTTAAAATTTATAATTGCTCCATGATCTTGTAAAAAATTTGATCCTATTAATCCTACAACATGTGATGGAAGAGTATTTACAATGTGAAATATAATGGGAAAATCTAGTGATGAAAAAGAAATATTTGTTTCAACGAATCCTAACGTATGAGTGTTTCCACTAAGACCATTGATTTTAAGAATTTTTGATTCATTTATATGTATATTTTTTGGTAGGTACTCTTTGTTGAAGATACAACATGTTGCTCCTGTATCGATAATCAGATCGAAAGTTTTATCAAAAATAGTAAAAGGGGCTTTAACGCTGTTATTTGTTGTTAAATCAGCGAAATAAATTTTGGATATCCACAGAATCAATTGAGTTATCTGGTGTTGGATTATTTTCTGAGTTGTTAGTATCAGCCAAATTTATATTATGGTTGGTGTTATTTGCAGATTGGGGTCCATATTGGTATCCTGATCGAGAATTGTATGAGTTGTGATACGGCCTGGATCTGAATGGTCGACGTCCTCCTCTGTTTGTAAATGATCTAGTTGGACGTGATTGATAAAAATTCCTATCGGAATTATTTGCACTTCTGTTTTGTGGACGATTCCAAGGGCGGTTTCCAAAGTATCCACGATTCTGTCTATTGTAGCATATATTATTATTTGTACCACGGTTGAAACTTTGGCACCAAAAAGTTGCATCATCGTTTGTTTCAGGTTTTACAAGTTTCAAAGCAATATTGATATCTAATTTTGGAGCCATTGTAAATTCTTCTTCAATTATGACTTCGGGTATGTCTAGTGGTTTAGCAATTTTCACACCAGCGATTCTAGATGATCTACGCATGTATTAACCGATAAATTATGAGGTATCAACACTAATAACACTTGTTTTCAGCACACACGACGCACTTTAGCACATAATAGTTATTATGCATATGTAGTATCAATTAATAGTGTTAATTAAAAAGTATATAGCAAAAATGATCAAATAAATAAATAAATATTATACAATAAGCAATAAATAAATTCATGGAATGAATCGTAAAAGCTATTAGGAGAATGAAACTTGACGCGATTAAAAAGTATGAAAGGATTTTTTTTTTTTTTTTTTTTTTTAGGCGAGATTATCTTGATTTTTCATTTTTCGGTTATAACGCTTACTATTTTTTACCGCACTGTCACTCACGCACACATAGTATTCAACGCACACGGATAATTACCTAATATTTAATATCGCACATTGAATTAACATTTTTTTTTTATATTTTATACGCATACACATGCTCACTCACCTTAAATCTTTGGGTCATACCTTTTTTTTTTTCTTTTGGTGCTATCGCGCTGGTTCTGCCGTTGATGTCGCCGTTTCTGCCGCTGCTGCTTGTGTTGTAACTGTCTTCGCTGCTATTGTTGTAGATGCTTCGGTGCTGCTGGTATTACAGATGCTATCGGTTCGTTTGCTGCTGACGCTAAATATTTGCAGCTTCTCCACGTGGTGTTGCCGCTGTTAGTATTGCTGATGCTGACCGTATTGGTGTCTCTGTTTCGCTGCCGCTGGTATTACTGCTGTATCTGCATGTATCATTCTCGGTTGGGGATTTCTCGCGATAATATTGTCGTCGCTGCTAGCCGATCGCCGATGATGATTTTTTTTTCTGCCACATGACTTAGTTGGTGGCGTCGAGTTGGCTTAAACGCAATGGCGGACACGATTTTCATCTGGCGTCTTCGTAATGGCGTATGTGATTCCTCGTGGTGGCGTCTACGATGGCGGATTCACTCTTTAGCGATGGTGGAGTCACGGTGATCGCTTTGCTTCCGGTGAAAAAAAAAACGAATTTCACCACGGTGTAATATCACAGCACATCGGAGCGTTGTCCTTGCAGAGGTGATCTCGATCCACTCACACACTTGCACACTTCACTGCGGGCTTCTCACGGACGTTTGATACTTTTTGGGTACGCTCACGGTTCGGGTACGCTCACACGTTTACTTACGGAGCTTTACTTATGGAGCGTTTACTTATAGCTCTGTAGCTTGCTAGGAGGGCACGTTCGCACACTTAATTACAATCTCCTTTATTTGTCGGGTTCCTGGCAAAAGGGGCTCCTGGCAGGATCGCCATGTTATGTTCGTACACTTTATTGTATTGTGTTGCGCCGGTAACGGACCCGACGTGGCCAGACCCTGGTGGTGAGCTAAGAGAGCTTGATGTGCGTTCGTACGTACTTATATATACTAACTTAGTTCTAAAATCTTATACTAATACATGTATACCTTAATTACGCTATAAATTACAGGGTGGCTCGCACCACAAATGACTTTATACTGTGTTAATTAGTTTTGAAGATTTGTTGTATGAAAAGTTTCGAGGTCCGATATTTTTTTTCAACTGATAAGTTTAATAATATTTGTGCAACGATTGGCTTCGCATTTTCGTTAACTTTTTAGCTCGTTTTTATTTGAAATGAATGCATGTTTCGATTTCTATTATGTTTTCAACAATTTAAGGAGTTCTTTCTCATGTTAATAAAACTTTTGTATTAAAAAAAGGAATCACTTTAACTTAAATGATATATTTCATCAATGCTGACAAGAGATTCATTTTCAAAGATACTAATTGTAGAGTTTAACCGAGTATGCCCGGAATAAGGCAAAGTACAAGGAGGAAATGCCTTGTGAAAATTGTAATTACTTCAGTCCTCTGTGAATGACAATACGGCAAAGGCCGTAATCATGAATTATAAATAAATAAAAAATAAATAAATTGTAGAGTTTCATCTACTTTTTCTAAAGCACATCGAGAATTGCTAATCAGCAATTTAGTAGTGTAAATTTGAAATTTTCCCATTAAATCACTTTACCTTGCCCATAGAACGATCACAACACGGTAAATAATGGAAAGCTCAAATATTTGGCAATACTACAGAAGAATGCACCCTAAACGTGTTCTGTCACGTCGTCTGTAACGCCGATTGGCCTTACTTGTCGTGTCACACTTGAGTTGGTTAGCTCAACAAATTGACAGAAGAGCTAATATACTCACCCTCTGCAGACATTACCTTCGAGGAAACGGAAATAGCAAAAAAAAAAAGAAAGCGTTCCGTGTTTGGTTCGGTGGGCTTTTGTGAGTTGTGTTTTTTGTTTTGTTGTCTAGAATAGACGAAAATACCAAGGACAAGAAAGCTTTATTTATAAACAATTGCCTATTGGCTAAGGGCTGCTCATCTCGCCGTCGTTGTCATTGTAGTCACTGCAAAAGTGTATTAAGTCGTGCGAGCGGTGTGACCGACCGATCGTGATGCAACGGAAAAGAGCTCCGGTGAGGTTCGGTGAAGAGAAAAGTGTTGGCAAAATCTATCTAAAGCTACATTTTTCTTTCATGCCAGTGAACATTTTGCGCTAGCTAGTTTATCGGTGAATAATCTCTGGAAGTTTTGGTTTCATCTTAAATGGGAAATCATTCAACCTGTCAACTTTACCGAGTATGATCGATGAAAAATCGTTTATCCAATCGATTGGTTGGTGTATAAATTCCTCCAAGAATAAGGAAGATAAGCAAGCGAATGATAAAAATAAAGTTTATAGCTATGCTGTTGTATACCCTGTGATTCTTAGGAAATAATAATCCATATGAAACATTCGAGAAATGCCGAAAGATTGCAGATACTCTACAGTAATAAAAAATCAAGCCTTTTGGAAATACCAATAAATGTTCCAGGAAACAGCAATATCGTGCAGGAATGTTTCGTAGGGCAGTACCGATGCTAATTGCATCCAAAGATGAATCGTTCGAAATTGAATGCTGCAGTTTTGATGGAGTCTATCTGGTATGGGAACATTTTTGTGTATGTTTATTAGCTTGTAGTTTTATGAAAAGTTAACATCCAGTTTAACTTTGTTTATTGCAACTTCGTCGGAAAATCTGGCTAGCTTCTATGAAAAGTATATTCTGCTAAAATGCCTTCAATGTAAGAAAATATAATACACTGAAATTTAAGTATCTGAAATATTGAGAATAAATGAATGTTGTGAAATGTAAACTTTATGCATTAAATCTTTACACGTATTTATTCACATTTTTCTGTTTTAACTTAAAAAAATAAGTCCATTGATGGGTGTGTACGATTCAATAATGAATGCAATCAGCACTTAACATTTCAAGCGCATTGATAAACGAAAATGGGACAACCATTGCGACCATGAGTTATCAATAGCTTTGTACAAATCGGAATTCGAGACCTGATAGATACTGAATGCTAGGTACAGAGAGAACAGAGCCAGAACCACATCACGCATGACCACATCGGAGACACATTTATCGTAAGTAAAGCACAAAGCATACAAGCGTGTTTCAATGCAATCGGATAGGTTTGATCATGCTGTACGGTGATATTATCTCAATGTGTTTTCGCGGTAAAGTACATCAAACAGTGGCCCGTTCTGGATTGGGAAACCTGTGTACTACAAAGTACATGTGACTAACGTATGATAACTAACTAACTAAGATTATTAAGCTTTATATTATATCAATGCATTACTATTTAATAAAAAAAAGTTATTCGAGGAGATGAAACCACAACAGAAAAGAAGAGTATAACGGATAGAAAAACACATGTAAGGTCATCACAATGAATGAGGAAGATTTATACATTATTTTTATTTACTTATTTATTTTCAATTCGCCGTAGAACAACCATTCCGTATTTCCATTTGTTGGGTATTTACAGTTTCATAAATTATTCATTGGAATTGAACAATCCGATTTAACTTGTTTTTTAGTTATTCATGGTCTATACACGCAAAAATGTTCAAGAGATTATAAAACATATTTTAAATATATGTTTATTTAGTGTTTCATCAAAATGGAACGATGAATTAAATAACTATGCTCACAGCAGGGCAGCAAGGGAAGGATGTTGTCCGTATAATTACCATTAATCGGAACATAAATTCCACCAGTTTTATAATTGCTATTCAATTTGCAGCAGTAACAATGCGGAAAATGTGTTGGTGATTGGATTATAGGATGAACTAATCATATTAGAGAGTGATTTTCAGTTTATTAATGGTACTTAAATTGCATTCGTTTATATCTGCTCGCTCCCTTTATGCATTTGAGAGGCACTGCATGGATTAAGAGCGAAAATGATGATTAAAATAACTAAAAATATTAAGTGAATATTTGTTTACTTTGGTTATAAAATGGAGGATATTTAAATTGCTTTAAGCAGTTGCTTTATTTAACATTTATTGCATTATGCACTAAACCCATCCACTTAAATTTTGCTTATAAAGTCTCGATTGAAAAATAAAATGTGTTTTAAAAGTATGAGTTTTTCTTTCATGTTGATAAAATTGTTTTATAAATTTAAAAAAAACACGTGTAATCTATGATGAAAACGTGCATGTATAGAGTAACGTACAATTACATATTACCATTCAGCGCAATTACGGAACACTTGTCTTTCATTCAGCAGTTCAGTTGTAGAATTTCAGTAACAAAACACTTTGACGAGGAAACCATTGAAATACAATTAATGAAACATACCTACCGGCAAAAACAGTACAAGTTTTGCATGTATGAGCGTAACCAGCTCTGGATAGCTTTTTTTCCTTCTTTTGCATTAATATTAGTACAAAGGTAAAAAAAAAACAGATAACATACAGTAAGTTATAGATTCACCTGTAATTAACAAACCAGTTCAGGGAGCTGAAACGAACTATCATGTATAAATACGGAACAAATTTACCTCAATTGATGTTAGCGTTTAAATGTAGACAGTTTACAAAGTTTCACGCAGTTTACTAGTGGAATCATAGTATTACAGGGAAATATCGTGTTTATTACTTATAAATTATGAAGGAAACATGGGTTAAGTATTAAAAGTTTAAATCATAAATATATCAAAAACTTCCGCTTCAAAGAAACGTTCATTTGTTAAATTAATTTCATCATCCCCATTAGCTAACGTTATGCGGTTGTTATAAAAAGCACTTTCATAGCAACAAGATATTAATGCAACACAATAGGGAGATCGGTGTACAAATGCCTGACAATGCAATGAAAAATTAAACAATTTAATCTACCACCTGCGCGGAAGAAGCGGAATTTTCTATTGTTAACTAGTAGCTGTATTTTTTAACAGAATTCGTTAGCTTTACTTTAATTTCAATTTTAAACAAAGTACGCTACGCTAACGTAATATATTAATGAAGTATTCAAATCAAATCTATTAAAAAAAATACATCATAAATACCCCAGCGAATAGATTTTTACCTTTAGTATTAATTTGGTAACGAGCTCAAATCAGTTTTACTAAAAGAATATGGTTTAATTGACACGAATAAAGGGAGCGATCTCGTACACAAAATAAAATTGTTTTCTTTTTCATCCAATACCCAAACAGCGCCTGGTGTTTCACGTTTCTAATGGAGACGCCCGGTGTTTCACGTTTCAAATGGAGACGCCCAGTGTTTTACGTTGGTTGGATTAAATGTTTTGTCGATGGTAAGTGTTTTCAGTGCAATAAAATTTACGTTCGCCAGTACTACACAGCTTCAGGGTATCAATCCGAAGTTGAAGAAACTTGTAAAACATTCTCTGTATAGTATTTGTGCTATGCCGGCAAGGAAGGAAGCTTCCACTGCTAGCAGCCCTTCCGGCGGTACGTGCGTGAGTAAGCGTATTGGGCTATGAAATTAATTATGTTGTCATCTTTGATTGACACACCCGGGAGGCTAGATAGTCAAATGCTGGACAATGTCTTTTTGTTTGTTTTTTTTTTGTCATAGTATGCTAGTCCAGAGTACCTCTCCTTACGCATGAACAGTACGGTAGGCAGGTACGGTAGTAGGTTTAATGTTTCGTTTTAATTTTCAGAGAGAAATAATTGTTATTTCTGTAACAATATCTCTTACTATGCTTCAATTAACTATATTAAATTGATTGAAATATGACTACTTTTCACCTTTTTGTTGCTGTCTTTATTATACTTATTAGACTGGCCTTTAATGTAAATCGATTATGCGATAAAAGTTTTAAGTTATTTTATTTTATAGTTTATATTTTGGTCTAGACTGTATGCTTTAATGCACAAAATGAAACACGTCTGTAAACTTTACTAGTTTAACTTATCTGTGCCGTGTTTTGTGGGAGGAAAGGATACCTCTGTTACGGTTGCAAACATGATTGATTTGCTGGCCATTGCTAATTGGCCGCAGGATGTTTGCAAAAGGATATCTATCCGCCCATCAGTCAAACTCTACGTGGGATGTAAGGTTTAGATGCCGGTATGGTTATATTCGAATGATAGCAGACCGTTATATGGCCAGGTGTTTGTATCTTTCAGCTTAGGTTAGGTTAAGTTAAATTATCTCCTAATAACACACCGACATGAAAATGTTGCTAGGTGGTTCAAAATATAAAATGTTTATAGGTGATGCAGAACTTTATGAATAAGGGTATTATTAAAAGAATAATATTAAATATTATGCTTACAAGTAAATATTGTTGATTCATTAGGATTCATCTAGCGAATAATTAGGATTAGGTAATTTAAAAAGGAATTGATCTTTTTTTAAACAATTCTAAAAACACATCTATTGTTTTATAATGCTTCCAAAATTATTTTCTATTACAAATTCAAATGCTGCTATACATTCCAGCGAATAAAACAGTATTCTTTACTCACTACCCCCAAAAAGCTCGCCAATAAAGTACAAAAACTGGACACACAAACCAATCACGGTTACATTTCATGTTAGGCCAATATTCTGCTGGCGCCCAAGCACCACATGTTACCGATTTACCTCCACATTCGATTTGAGTGCCAGGCTCATACCGTAGTCCCCTCCATTCTCCTTTCCCCCACAGTACCCACAGTGAAGATCCACAATTCTTCAGGGAGACAGGTCAGTCAGGTATGTTGGCCTGCAAAAACCGAATCCAAAATTCATTCACATTCGTAAAGGTCAGAACACTGCACCCTCCGGGCAGTTCTATCTATGGTCCCGCAGGGGCATATTGCAATGTTGCGCTGGTCTCGTTCGGTGGCCCGGAAAAACGTTGGGCAGGGTCATTTCCGTTACTCGAGCCGGGTCGGGTAAGGCTTGCTGGAAGCATTTTGATTTAATTAAATTCTCTCCCTGTTGCGCTTCGGTGCGTTGGTCAGCAACAGGAATTTAATTTCACAAAATGCCGTCGAAAACGGTAGGGTGAGGGGAATGCCGGGAGTACAGTACAGTCAACTTTCCGATGTACGGTTGATTTCCTGTACATGATGTCCTGTGCAGGTGAATCAGTACTTTCTCACTGTTTGCCATGCTGCAGCCCGGGGGTTTATATATTTTTTTATTTTTGTAGTTGTAGTTAAATGATGAAATTATTTCCACCACTAAGCTGGTGGAACACGACGATACGAAAGACACCGGGCGTCTCCATTAGCTCTGAAGAAGTGCAAAGATGGATTGTGATTTCTGAATTTGATTCCATTGCACCAACAAGTTCACTACCTACTGGCTGTTGTCATTTTCTTGAAACATTCACACAGACAATCAAGTTGGTCAGCTGCAGGTTGGCTCGGTGCTCTATACTATCCACCAGTGCTTCCTACCGAAGTGTCGGTTTGCTGGCAACCTACTAGTATTTCTATGTTTTTAATTGGCTATCTTAATTAAGGTAAATAGATAGCTTTCTCGCACCTTCACCATCACCATCGGTGCAAGGGGATGCATTCTGAAAACCCATCGTCCAGCTTAACCTAGTCGGATGTTGCATGCAGACGGAAATCGAAAAAAAGGAAGCATTGCAATCGCTATCTAGCGAGCGCGACTTGCTTCCGTACCGGCGTCAACATCCTGCGCTGTGAAGTAATTCCCCAGTTTTCTCTTTGATCTGCACCGCATTGCATCCGGAATTTGGTTTGTAAGCGAAGCGAAACAATCTGCGTGGTTTAAGATCCAAGCAAGATGTTTCACCCTACCATCAGCGGCGGAACAACCGATGACTAACGCGATTGTGTAGACCATGATACTAACGCTAAACGAGTCGTTTGGTAGAAATTCGATAAGGAAATGGAAAATGTAAATGTATTAGGGAGAAGAAAAAAACGGAATTCTCAACCCGCTTCGTTATTACGGACGAATGATGAAAACTCATTAGTTTATTATGATAGTTTGTACTGGTGAAGTTGCAAATGAGGAATTGTCAGTAAAAGTAAAATGAAAATATGCTATGATTACTGTTGGTTGACCGTACTATACGGTCACCGTCGGAGGAGATTGTAATTGATGCGAACCTGCAGCAGCGATCTGCGATGTGGTCCAAGAAAAAGAGTTTTACTTTGTACCAGTAGCAAACAATACTGATACGATGAGATCCTTAAGGCATTGGTATTAGGAACAGTGATAAGGTGCATACAACGTGTTTTGTGTTGTTTTTTCTTAAGGCCTATGAGAAAAAATCGAAAAGAGATTTGTGTGTGAGGTCAACAAGAAGTCTGTTTATTCACATTTCCTTACGAAATTTTCATTTATTTCGAAATCCTTCTTCAAGGAACTTTTAAGGGCAACATTGTAATCAACATTAGACTCTACATTTCATTCCTAAGGATAATGATGATTACATGGAAAAAGATTATGAAATGTTATCTATGTAAATGGCTGTTCCTAGATAAATAGCAAACATCACTGTAATTTACTGGATTCTTACTAAATAAATTACATTTTAAAGTATCGTTACAGCACTAGACCTCACAGTAAGTGAATGAGTTATAAGAGAAGCCACAATCAAGTTACAGATCGAGGATCTTTCTCTGTTGTTGTTTCTCTATTATGTTGTTACTTTACATGCTGTAGTGTAAAATAATACTTCATTAAAATGGTTGTGAAATTAACAATCCTTCTCTTTCCAGTTGCAATGTCATAAAAAACATTGCAACAAATGAAACAATTTCAACCGAGTATGCCCGGGATAAGGCAAAGGACAAGGAGGAAATGCCTTGTGATACTTGTACTGCTTCAGCTCCAGAGGCTGACAATATGGCCGAAGCCGTAATCATGATAAATAAATAAATAAATAAATGAAACAATTTAAATAAATTATGCAAACGAACTCACCAGGTTTTGTTATATGCTTTCCGATGTTTTAGAGAATTATTTGTTAATTAAAAAACAATCCAGTAAATAATGGCAATGTTTGTAACAGATGTTAATGTAAGATTGATCGTAAAATACTCATTTATCCTTCCTGGTTGCCTTGAATGTACTAAAACTCATCTTTTTTGTATCTGCTTTTAAATTGTTTTCGATTTTACTTGTCCTACCTCTCCTGCTCCTAGCCATGAAAGCTTTCGAAACAAAAATAAAAAAAAGCTACTCAGTTGATAAATGTTGTCAATGTATGAAAAAAGAGCATAAATACAAACAATATGCTGCAGATTACTCAGCAGTGCAGCAGTGAACGTGTATGATGATGAAAATGTAACTGAACATTTTGGGGTTTTTTTTAGCAAGTACAAACAAATTCTAGAGTGTTTTTTTTTATTAAACATTGCCTGTGCACATGTACATGGTGCGCTTTGATGATATGGAACGTTACAAAAACAAGATTGTTTGATTATGACGTTCGGATGGGAACTTTATTGAATTTACATCCATAATCGGCCCATGGTCTTAACCTCCCATTCATTTACTGTAAAATTGCGGTTGTACGATATGATAGTAGAATTAAACAAAAAAACGCACGCACACACACGCACACGAGTGTGGTGGATTAATTTACAAGCGAGGCAATATCGATGAGTGTATCCGCTTTTGTGTGCGGATCTTCGAATATTGAGCTGCAGGTGATAATCAGATAATGGAACAACCCGGCTGCAACAGAGCTAGTGATAACGGGAATGGGTATTGTCGGTAACGGAGAGATGCATCGTCATGATGCACCGGAAGCATTGCAGTGCAGTGTGCTTAGTGGAAACGATGGTTGATGTAATTGGAAGCACACTAACATACGATGGGGGTTGTGAGTTGATCCAGTTGCTGATGGGATGTGATGACGACAGGTTGGATGAATTACTTGCATCAAAAGCGAACGAGCTGTAGCGTTAGCCGAACGTGTGGTTTATTTTTGCTAGCCTGTTTCCTATGGGTTTTCCTATGCGTCACTGTTGGCTCACAGTTTTAGTACCACTTTGTTCAAATGAATTGAAAGTGCAGTGCGCGCGGGATTTGTATTAAAACAAGACCACATATGTGATATGTTTAAAGATGTCTGAGGCTGAGTTGATGCATTTATTTTAAATAAAAAACGGTTGCAAAATGGCGTGACATCAAAAAACATTTCTTATCAACATAAATTTGAATCTTTTGCTTTCGTCAAAAGGAAAAATATAACAATTCAGTATTCATTTAGAAAACAGAGGAATAAAACATTTAAATATTGTTTAATCAATTCTGTATACAATTCGATACAAACGAAACCTAGTGGCTGATATTTATGCTAATTTGAGCTTTTTTATCTTAGAATCGATTTCATTTGTGAAGCCGAGAAATTGAATAAACAGAGAAAGAGAGAGAAAAAAAAGAGAGAGAGAGATGTAGGTGAAAATGTTGCCCCGGATGTTGAATACTGCGCTTCACATGATAGTCCTTAGTGGTCCTCAACAAGCGTTCTAGCTTTCTGGAAATCCGTATTGCTGCATGGTGTTCCATAGTTCGACAAAACTGGACGTGAATTATTCAAAGTATTTTTAAATTGTTTCAAAAACACTCTGTATAATTTGCCTTGATAACATTCATCGACAAGTTAATAAAATAATTACTAGAGCATAGCGTATAGGCTTTCGACAATTCGAAGGTAATGAACTGTAATCAATTCTCAACATTGTAAGAGCATCAGTAGACAACAGCGAGGATAAAGTTTGTTTGCATTTGTTAGTATATTTTTTCCTTTCCAATTTTCCTAGTAGTACAACGAAAAAGGAGTGCAACAAATCAAGCTGGATGATTTGATACTAGATTGGAAGATTCTAGTAGCGCTACAAACATCAAGAGGTCTCTGTCTGCCATTTAAGGTTTTTATAATATTTATAATATTTGCTGATTATTGATTGTGCTCAACGAATATAAATGCATTGGTTGAAGCAACTTTGTTGCATATTGATTCACTGGTAACCAAAGCAAACTGTACGCAACGAAGCGTAAGCATTGCAATCGCAAAATAGTTTATTCCAGCATGATGCAGGCAACGATCGAACGGGAGAAAATGAAAAAAAAAACCACCAAAAACTGCTAAATACTATCGGTCCATTGTTCCGGAAGTTGTAATGCAAGCCAAAAACATAATAAGCCATCTGCTAGTGTATAAAACGTTCAGTACACACTGTCTATGTTGTTTTGTTTTCAAGCCACAAGAAAGTAAAAATTCAACGAATCCTTTAAAGCAATTTCGCTTGTTTTGGTTATTTTCATGCTCTTTTAACCATTTTAATATTCAACATAGTCGCTTCGAAGCGGGATAAAAAATATGTACGATGCTTTCGCTGGAAACTCTTTGAGCTTTCAAAATGGGGTAAACGGGTTTTGAGTCAGAAGGGCACTAATAAAAAGCCGAAAACAACACATCAAAACCAATATCAGCAAAACGCTGTAACATCTAATCAAAGTCCCCTTCGAGTCACCCGAGACGGTATCCGAAAAATGAGAAACAAATTAAAAAGTCGGTTTCGATGGATCGTTTTAAAATGGAGCTCCACCCTTGTTGCGTTTCGGAAGGAGGGAACGTTTTCTCAGCTTCAAACCGCTTGGTTTGATACTTTTGCCCATGCCAATGCTCGCGAAGAGCACAAACCAAGCGTACGAGGGGGAAGCTCATTCTCTTCTTGATTCGGTTTTGTTGTTCTTTGCTGCTCAGCATAATCAGCAAATGATTATGATTACTAGGTTCATTTTATGGTAGCAGATTTGGTTGGCAGTTTTTGCGACACCGCACAAAACCGGTTCATTTTACTTCGATTTACCTTGAACGTTTTTCTTTGGGAGTGGCCGGTATATTAGCTGGGTATATTTTTTGCGTCCATGCCGATCGAAGAGTAGTGTGTAGTGTGTAGATGTATGTGTTAGAAATTTTAAAAAGGATTTCAATAGCCTTTCTTTGAAGATGAAGCGACAAGCGACTGATTGTGTAAGTATTTTAAGTTTTTACAGATACAAGCAATAACCGTCAGTAGGTTATTAGTACACCGATAGCATAGCCTGACTTTCCTTGTACCATATTTTCCTTCGAGGTTAAGATCAAAGGGGAATATTTTGATGGATGACTTAGAATGACGAGAGCGGAAGGAGAGAATTACGCTTCAAATCTGTCACACAGACACACACACACACACGCAAGAAAAGATACTGATGGTGAGGTAGGATAAGGTAGACTTCGGTAAGCCATCTTCCAGTGCGACATCGAAGATTGATGGGCTGAAGGTGGATAAGGCCTGCAGCTGAATTAAGGATACTGATAGGTCGAAGCTGGGACATACAACAGGCATGTAGCAAGGGCAACAAGTAACCAAGTGTAATACCAGCACCGAATACCCAAACAACAACAATACAAAAATGATTAGGAAAAACGCGTTTATAATTCAATTTCGATCGGTAATTGTTATCAAATTATGTCGCCCAAAATCTGCCCCCACCCGAATACTCTCCAACGGTTGCCAGCTTTCCGTGCTTTCAGGATAGTAAAGCGCTACGCATAGATTATTAAACTGATGGGCTTATTTTTTTACGGGGAGCCTTTGGTACAAAATTTGTGTAAGCAAACAGGCACACGGTATAACGATTTTAAGACACCCTCAGTAAGCACCTGTGGTACATTTCCCGTGCAATCGAATTAATGTGAAATATTTCCCTAAAAAGGGAAAAGAAAAGCCGGTCGAATGAAAACGCAAACTTTTATTACGTTTATTCTGTACGGAGTGAGAGGGGAGGTGGATTTTTGTGACAATAACTGTGTGTTAAAATCGTTTTGCATTGAGAAAATCCAGCCAGCCAACTTTCAGAACCGGTCAGCGTTAGGGATTGCGAAGGACACCGGAAAGCAGACGTGAAGAATGTTATCCGTAACATTTCAACACCTAAGCCTGTAAAGCGTAAAAGTTCATGCCCGAATAATGATGATTTAGAATGTGTCATTCTATGCTTGGGGTTTCTTCCTGCTTCCCACTTACACCCCGTTCGACTCCCATCTGGTACGGGAACGGGTGGTGAGAATTAACTCACCGCATCCTTTTTTGGCGACAGCTGCGTCATCGGGATCGAACGCACGGGATACACCGAAATCGAAAGTTTTAGTACCGACGGCGATGAATTTTGGACCAAATTTAGTGATTGTTTGCTTGGTAGGTCGAGTTGGGACATCCTTTTTTTCCGAGGGGCCGCTTTTGTTGCTTAGAACAGCTAAAGCTGGACCATTCCAGTGGATTTATCGATTATGGTAGAAAAGCGATTGAAGATTTAATAATGGTGATGTTTTATAGTGCGTAAAGCATTTCGAGGAGATGATGGTTATATTACGCTCTACAAATTTTAAAACATCAGTTGCATTTTTGACTCAAAAACATCTTTAGAGTAATTTCTTTTCCAAAAGGTTGATTGTTTACTTCATCCTTAACAAAACTACAGGCTGGCTTTCAAACTGGATGTATTCGCGATTCTAATTTTGAACGATTTTATCTCAAAAGTATGTCATTATTACTTAAATAAATTGAAAAAATATTTCATAAATGGTTATTTCGATAGAACGCAATATAAATGATTAAGCTTAAAGGACATACAGTTAGCAAAAGATCTAGTACAAAATCCCATTCAATTTAAAGGTATTGGTACATGGCCCGCAAACTTCATACGCAAACTTAAATTACTGAAAAGTTTACGTCAAAAAGATTTCGGTTCGTTTAGCCGCGTGAATTTCACATAAACGTCCGAAATGTTATGTTGGCGCAAACTTACTGTCATTTCTTTGCATAAACATTTTGCCGAACATATTAAAGGCAGTTTAGGTAATTTTTTGAGTTTTTCGATTGAATAAAACTACAATGAAGAATATATGGTAGTTTTCCTTAAAAATATGAACATTATTGATCACAAATGTAATGTCGTGTTTTCCGGGAGTTTTCAACCCAATGTCAAAATGTTTGCGGTTGACGAATTCAGCTCGACGAGCTAAAATTCTTTTTGACGTAAAGTTTGCAGCTTTCTCTGTTTTCATCCGCAAACTTTTTGACTTCACGGACCGTGTACCAACGCCTTAAGGATTATAAATAGATTTGTATTTTGCATTTTTTTTTTTACTTCTTAAGAACGGTCTGGCCATACCAAGATATTTCGCATTTTATATCTCAATACAAAATAAAAACAAAACAAAAGATCTTAAAATAAAACCATTTACATTAAAGAAAACAGAAAAGCAAAGCAAAGTTTCCTCCACATTCAAAAAGTTTATCTCATGCAGCGCTTCACTAGAGCTACACCGGAGAGACAAGACGCAAATTCAAAACGGGAAGCGAACACAATGCCATACCTAATGAGTATCGAGCACGGTAGACAGGTATAAATTAACCGTACCGTCCGCGCCCGCAAGCAGGATGTGACCTGGAAAAGCTGATAACCATAGACAAACACACACGGCATACACGGGACGCATCTGGGACGCACAGCTCGCGGTGGTCCAGTTTCCAGCGCCAAAGTCGCAACATACCGAGGCCCTGGCGGGATATTCGTTGCCTTGTTGCTGCAACCGAAGGTCATACAAAGACCAGCTTCCCTTTCCTACCACTCGGCAAACATTCTCACCGTTCCTTCCTCTTACGGGTGTGTTGCATTTCGCGCATTGGTCACTATTCATGAGCATACGCTGTCCAATTCACGTGACGTAGCAACCTGCCACGGCTGGATCCATTTCCCTACCCCTCGTATAAGCTTTCGGTCGGTACACGCTTATGCAAGCTGACGTGTGCATGAGTATCTCGTTATTGGTTCATGGTCGTTGGCCTCGTCCCGAGCGGCATCATGTTCGGGTCGGTACCAGCCAGACGAGCCAGAAAATCCGAACGCAACGCGACCACACTGTTCAACAGGCGAAATGGCGCGAACGTGGGTTCGTTTTTTGGGAAATGGATTGAGGTGATTTGATGGACCATACCAAGGGGAGAGGGGCCATGTGCAAAAAGGTGCCACCGTCCTCCATTCGCATGCCTGTCTGAATGAACCGAAACCAACTATCCGAAGAACACGTGTGCATGGAAACCTCTTCAGATGATAACCGAAGTGTCCGAAACGCTCTCACTCTCACTCTCTTGGAATGAGAAAATGTTTCACAGTTTATTGAAGGAAAAATTCGGAGAGAGCCATTTTCTCAATTGGTGCTGAAAATGGGTTCACAATTTTCCCGGGAGACTTGTATCTGTCAGCGAACCGAACAAAACCCGACGATGTCTGCCAGGGGCGAAGGACGATACACTCCGACGCTCGAAGCTCGCGAGCCTTGTCGTTCCCTTTCGCTCAGTAGCAACCAGTTGCGTCCGTGTTCATTTCCATATCGTCTACTAAGGGCGAGTTAGGTTTGTGTGTGTGTGCGTGTTGATTCCAAGCGTGCCGTGTTCATCCGATGTGCAACACGTGAGCACCTGTAGCGGAAATGAGCGTGCTGTGTGTACCCATTGTGACAACAGGTGCTCTCCGGTTTTTTGGACGAATGACACGAATAACACGAATCCATCATCTCCCTCTTCTCTTTAACACCCTGTTGCGCACCGGGGCTACAGAGTACGTACGGTGTGTGCCCGTGCGTGCGTGCCTTGCTGCGCGTGTATTTGTGCAGCCATTGCGCAATGCGTGCGTTCCCGGGCAGACCATTCCGAGGTCTCCTGTTGCGCTTCGGATGAGAGCCTAAGGGGTGAACTGCCCAAAACTTCGGTTATATACCTTGTTGCGAATTTCCATCCACATCCAGGGCCCCCCGAAGGGGGGAGGGAGGAGGAAAGGGGAGATTTTCCCTCACAAGTCACAAGAAGTATGGGGCAGTGTAACAGAGGGACATGGTTGGAATGGTGGGACGTAGGATATAAAAGTGAAATATGAGGCGCGCTCGAGCTCAGTCGCGCACGAAGGACTGCCCACGGTGGATCGGCCACGGACGGAGCAAGAAAAACTCCACCAAAAAAAAACCCCACGCCTTGTCACCCTACGGTTTGACGGGCGTTGTGAAGCACGAAAGCATTCCTTCGGCTAGTGTAAGCTGTTCGAGACCTTAGAGTACGTTACGCAGCATCCATCCGAATGAGTGTAAAGTTTGAATTTTGCCATTATTACGCCAATCTCTGCTCCATTAAACGTGTTGTGCCGTGTATGGATAAGCGTGTTTAGTGTTAATAACACACTATAACAGAACTAGAAGATAGCTACATGTCGGTGCTCTAACTTGCAAAAAAAACGGTGTACAGTGGCATTCGTTGCATTCGTGACTGCAGTTGAATGAGTGACGCGAGCAACAAAAAGAAGCTCCTCCAACTGCCGATTGGGAAAGGAAAGGTGGAAACTATAATTGATTATCCTTATCAGGTCGCTTCTTTATGGCTACGATAACAGTAAAACAATCATTAAAGGTCTGAAACGTATGACCATCTCTTTTGCAAGTGCGTGTTTGTGCGTGTGTCTGCGAGTGTGTACATTAGTAGATAAATGTGTGTCAGGGCTTACTGAAGAATGCGTAATGTTCCTCACTGGTGTGGCGCGTGTGTGTGTGTTTGTGTGTGCGCGCGAGTGACTCCCGAGCGCAACTAGTGGTCAATCGTCTATTAAACACTTAATTTTAGTGTTGCTGTTTCATTGGGCTAATATGTCTAATCTACGCCATTAAGCTATAAGAAGGCAAAAGCACACAATTAGCACTAGTGGTTAGGAACAAAGTTGACAAGCGATAGCAGTGCCAGCAGTGCTAAAGATCGCCAAACTAAAGCACCCAACAACAAACTGGATGTATCGTGCGAAGGTAGCTGAAGCGATAGTTTAAGATAGTAGTTAGTAAGAGGTGTCGGAGGGTGCAGTTGACAATCTACGTGCCGACGGTGCAACCGACATTCGTCATTACGGACAAGGAGCTCACATCTCACCATCATGTATGTAACCAGTCCCGAATGCAATTCTTTTTGTTGTTACACGTGTATCATCTACCCTGGGCATTGATTTACGTTAAATAAAAAATCTCATAAAAATTATTTTCCCTTTAAATCATTATTTCATTCCATTTGGAAACTAATAAGTATATCATTCTTCTTAAGAATCATTGGCTCTTCATATGACTTCTATTTTCCACACACACTCGATTAATGAGTTCAGAATATTTCTTTCTAAATTATAAAACTGATTGACGTGCTTTTTTTGGTTGTTGTTGCAAAACAGATGAAAAATAAATGAGAAAAGGATTTGCCATAAACCGTCCGGTTTTGGGCTGGTTCATTCACATGTCATCTGCTGGTGACAGCTGCTCAACGATACGATTAAAATAAAGGCCCGGGAAAATGACTCATTCGGTAACCACAGTCGTTACCCATTTCACTGTAGCCATGGGTTGTGCCGAAAAGCATTTGGTGCAACCTTCACGAATGTGATTGTGCGTACCGAGAGTTAGACCACACAACATCAAAGTATTCGGTGGTCACGGAACGAACGGTACACACAGCCTGGGATGACGGGTTCGATTACTAACCGTGGGTAATTGTGGTTAGCAAACGATACCGTCTATCGTTTTTTTTTTCATCCTTCCAGTCTAATGAGTTCGACTGACGGTGACTGACAAGGACTTGTCCGTTCGAAACCGATGGCCTTGAAGTGCAGTTGGTAAGCTTACCGGCCTGGGACATTACGGCCTGGGAAGAGTCAAGGTTGCTATCGAGCGTGACGATCACATGTGAATCTTGCTGTGGGAAATCATAATTAGCTGAAAATGTTTAACTAAACTTTTAATTGGAATGCAAAAAGAAATAAAACACTTTTTAAATCGAATTTATCAATAATAAGGAATAATAAAGTTGCATGCTAATTGGGGGCTGCCATTCAAATTAAAATTACTTCACGGAAAACGATCAGATTATTTCATTTCCCAGCATTATAAAGTTCTGTTTCAAAAATTAGAACACAGTTCAACTGTTTTCCATTTGAATCAGGCAAACAGAGCTGATTACAAGAGTTCGTAGAATCCGTTTTGTGACTGAATACAATGTCTTTGATGTTTGAAATGGAATCCCTTTCAGTTTAGTGGAAAGTTCAAACAATTTTCCCCCGTTCAATATACCTTTGCAATGTTAGCGATGTGGGAGCATCGAATAGTACGTTACAATTATATCCTCTAGTGGCTATTTTCCTGCCAAATGGACAATGGTCAAACCGTCCACGGTACCCTTGTTGCCTATTGGCTATTGGGTGAACTATGTGCGTGAAAAACACCCAAAACCCAACAACACCCCGTACCACTTTATTGTCATTTTAGCGTCATTATTCAAGGTGTCCCCGTGCAAAAAGGTAACGCTACCAACCGAACCGAATGAACCGAGTACAGAATGTCGTAAAGTTTTGGTACCGTCGGTCATCGCTCTGTTACAAAGCCAAAACACAGAAACACGCAGCACACCTAGCCAATGACCTAATTAAGACTGACTGTCCCGATGGTCGGGTGTGTTCAGGTGTTTTTGCATTGTACGCTGTTTGTGAACCCGGTGTGAACTATTACGACAAATAGCAAAAGTACCTCGCTCGTGCCTGCAGGCACCTTAAATCTTTTATGCATTTTTACCACCCTTTTAAAAAGCTACTGGAAATAGGATTTTTCTTTCTTTTTTCTTCTCTCGAAGTTGTAAAAAGGGGTTTTAAAGCGCACAACTTTATGCTCCCTCCCCTGGAACAAAGTCGAGAAATTACACCATAAAACATTGAGTCAATGTTCATGGTTGCGCACGTCCTCGAAGCGCCATTTTCCACGCCTTATACTATCCATTTTGCGTACCATTTTCGTACTGTTTTTTTTTCCTTAATCCAACACTTCATAAGAACTTGAAGAAAGTTGAAAAAGCAAGCGCGTACGCGTCGCATGACGAAGAAGACGAAAAGGTAGAAAGTATCTGCCAAAGCCAATGCTAAAGCTAGGCAGTATTCAAGGCCTGCAACAACACCAAAAAAAGTTCCACTCGTAATCCGGTAATCTCGGAAATCGCACAAACGATACTGAAGAAAGGACCAAAAAAAAGGTTGTTTGCCGGATTTGAACGAAGCAATGGTTTTGGTCGCGATTTCCAAGCACAAAACAACGCGCCATTTGTGTGTGTGTGTGTACGTGCGTTGTTTGACCCTAGCTTTTTAGCTGGTTTCGATGAAACATGCTCCTTCCCCGGGTCAAAGTCAAAAACGAAGAGCACATTCAGTGGCAAACGAGCGTGTCGAAGTCTGGCAAGGATAAGATTAGGCCGAATAAATCCAACGCGGAAAACGGAGAACCAATCGAAATGGTTTTAAAAAAAAGTTATGGGATGGTCAGATGGTTTTGGAGCCAAATGAGCTCGGTGCCTTTGATTAGTATGAAGGATGGGTAGAAGAAAACAGTGAGACGAATAGAGGAGTTATACCGATGGAAAATGATAACGCAAATCAGATAGAGATGGCAAAATGGAAAACCCGAGCAGCAGTAGCACCTTCACAAGCGTAAAGCTCAAAAGACAAACTTTCTCTTCCTTTCGTACTGAATGGTTTTTTTTGTTGAAAAGACGCGTAGAAATAAGCTGTAACGTTTTCTTTTCCCATTTTTTTTTGGTCCATTAACGAACCATATCTCTTTATACGCCATCGAGATGGTCGAGATTGGAAGGAAATGGATGCTGCAGAGGGGGTGTGGTGTCCTACGGTTTCCCATTTCCATTGCTGATGATTAATGTTAATTGTGAAAAGTGCTTTGATAGCGAGGCTTTCGGATATTTCAAGCACACGTTGGTCGAACCGGCCACGTGTTTAAGGATGAAGGCGTCTTAATCCCATTCTTCCCTGTGCCGTTTAATCCCTAATGAATTCGCGTCAGCTTTTACGTGGCCTGCCACGCCTGTCAAGGTGTACCAGCGCAGCTACGAATGCTAAAACCCCCGGCTGATCTTCTATAAAAGTGAGAGAGAAATAGAGAGAGAGAGAGAAAGAGAGAGAGAGAGAGAGAAGAAGAAATTAAGTATAGGTTTATGGTACGGTTCTCGGCACAACCATTGGAACCTCCAGCTACAAGGGTTATTGGAGATGAAGATAATAATTCACTGTTTAGGCGTACCATGCAGTAACCAGATTATTATAAGCTTGTGAAATTTACATTACGGGCGAGTGAGAAAGCACAAACGATGTGATCAGAATAAATGGACGGAGTTTAATTTGCGTTTCATCGCGAATGTAAAGCGATATTGTGCTGCGATTGAAATGCTCCGATTCTGGCACAACTATTTAACATCATTTTTCAAAGGCTAACGTTTCAATACAGAGATATTATTTTTCAATAAACTAATGCATGTTTTATGGGTAATTCTTTCTGCTCTTTTTCTTTTCAAATGTGTGGTTAAATTAAAAAAAAAAAAACATTATAAAATAACTTCTCTGACGCTACCCATAATTCCATACCTTTCCTGAATAATGTTGTCTATTTTAACGTCTATTTTTTAACTAATTACAAATGACACTTAGTATACTGGCGAAAAAAATTAACGCAAAAGTACAACTAAGAAAGAATTAGTTTGAATTATTTCATACAAAATTAATGTAAAAAAATGGAGGTTAAGCTTCCGGAATAGATAACATTCTTCTCACTGCTATTTCCTGTACTGTTAGCTAAACAAAACAGCGCTCCATCCAACTTCTCAATGAAAACAAAACTTTCTATAGCAAAACTTTGCTTATAAAGCGAATGAACTCTGTTTAAGTTGGAAGCAACAGATTGCTTTTGCTGATGGCAGGCAAATGGCCGAAACGTGCTAGAAAAATAAGCCATTTTGGCAACGAATCGCTCTAGAAGCCGAATATACCGTTCCCATTCTCAAACTGGCAAAAGCTTCCGTATCGTTATTTCGCTTAAAATAAGCTTTCCGTTTTCAACGTACCGGTTTTTGCACGAAACTAGGATGAATAAATTTCGAATGCTACAAATTCAATCACTATCATCGAATCGATGCAAACGGCGGAAGCAGCGACGGTACGTTTTCCACCGGAAAGACTTCATTCGCTTGCACGCCCTTACCGTACCGCCCGGTGCGCCTTGGACAGGAAACTTGAATTCATCCACTTTCCGTGACAAGACGAAAAACCGGGGTGGGAGGCATCTCTTACCTTCCTAGTGCCGCTCGTGCCTGGAAAGAATTATTTGACACAAATTTTGGTTCGCTTGCGTCCGTGAAGCTTGACGGCAAACTGTAGATTGTGGCAGGCGGAGTGGTAAAATCTGGTCGGATGTGACGACCGGTGGTAGAAAAAATTGCGGGAGGGAAAACCCGGGAGGTGGCCATAAAATATGCAAATTGAATTAATATGTTTTATGAATGCTGTTTTGATTTAGCTGACGATGGCTGGGTTGATACGTGCTTGGTGATAGAGGTGAGGGTGTGTGTGAAACGACGTTTTTTGGATTCTATTGCCGATGGGTAAAGACACTTTTCATGGGCACACGCCCCAATACACACGCACACATTTGCTAGGTAGCAGTCTAGCTTTTATGGCCGTTCCGGATGTGTTTACTCGCCGAACTGCTCGCTGGAAGTGAAGTCTGTTACGAGTGTGAGAAACCGAACAGGTTTTGCAACAAAAGTCGTGAACATAGCCACTGTTTTGCCTTTTATGGTTCATTACCGTACGAGGAAGGTGATTGGAGATGCAGGCTTTAAAAAGGATTTTTTATGGGGAAACAATGTTCTGAAAAATGGCTGACATTGGCAAGTTGCAATGGTGGACAGGCGGAGGTAGACAGTGCAATGATAATGTTTTCGTGCATTAATTTAAGCTTTGTGACACTTGTACCGATGACTTTCCATCGACGAAATGAACGGAAAATATTGTTGTGTTTTTCCACCCAGTTATTGTTGTATTTGGTTTAGAACATTAAAACAGAAAAATTGTGGCCTGTATTTTAAGCTGCTTTTTCACTTCAGTTTAACTTTCGAATGACAGCGAAAGTGGATTAGACTTTTGCTGGAAGATGAGCTATACTGTGAATATCAATTTCTGTAGAGAACAACGTATATCTGCTATTGGTACGACAAAACGCTTCCCAAGGTTGCCGCATCGGTAAATTATGAGCCTCGCTTATGCTTCGAGCAGTCTTCGCACACAACGGGAAGTTAAATCCCGTTGACGCCACGATGTGTGTCAAAAGCTCACTTTCTTGATTATGCAAAGTAAAGTCATTGCCCGTGGCTGCGATCGTGGATCATGCATTTATTTGCGATATGCAAACGAATTGCTTGCAGATAGATTATGGAAATATGACAAACCATAATTCGGGCAGCTTCGTGCTCCATTTTAAGCTAGCAGCAGGAGCAAGACTTTGGTGAAACAATGGGATATGGTAGGCTTATGATCAAATTTGTTGACAATTGGAAAAATTTTAATACTTAAAAAATTATCTTTTTTTTTTTTATTTTCAACTTATACTTAACCTGTGTGCAGCAGTTGCGTAGTTTTATAACCTTTTTTCAATAGAATCTAATTCGTTACAAAATAGCTCATTTGATATTTATTCATCAAAACTGTAAAATATTTGCTCAAAACTTCCCCAATATCACTTCAACAATGAATAGCGCTACTGACAAAAAGTGATATAAAATAAAAAATTAATTAACTTTTTAAAGTCTATTTATGTATCTCAATTATATAAACATTTTTCTTAATATTCTGGAATCATACTGGAAAATAAAACATTTGATCCCATTTTGTAGTCTAGTTTATATATGTGTTGATGTATTATTAATAAGGACATATTTTTATCCTCGTACATACATACTCTCATGTAAGACACTTAGATTCTGAGACAATTCTTGAGGGCAAGCAAGCAGATAATTGTATGGTACAAAAAATATAACAAGAAAAGGTAACATCCATTCTTCCCATCCCGTTTTGGCTAGCAGCAGCACCATTCACACCTCAATCCATTTGCCATTTAGGGGCCAAATTCGTATACCATAGCATGAAAACGAATGGAAGATCATTCGTTTGATGTACCAAAATCAGATTGCCATTCACGACAAATGTATGACATCTAACACAAAAACACACGACGCGATGAGAACGTTGAGTCGTGCCTTGTGCTTTGTGCGTATAACAAGCTAACTCCAGGCTTTGGTCTTTCCTTTACACCAAAGTCTCAAAGTCAAAGAAGGCGAAAAAAGAAGCACGATTAGAAGGAATTCCTGCTAGCATTTTGAAAGGAATTTTGTTTCCTTACTTTTTCGTTACTTGCACCGCTAGAGATGGTAAAGATAAAACAAAAATCCGTAAGTGAATGCCAACTCGTTGGGAGAAACATTGAAGTGCGTGGGGTTTCGCTTAAGAGCTAGTTCTATTTTTTACATAATGCCAAGAAGAATGGAAATGTCTTTAATGCAAAACAATTTACCCCGTTTCGGTTTCTCGCACCATCTCGTGGAAAGAGCATATTTTTCTGCTATTTGACCAGACCAAAAAAAAAGGTCTTTATTGAGCATTTAAAAGCAGAGAAAGTAGCTTGCAAAAAAGTTGCTAATTTCAAGAATGAATGATGTCCAACCCTTTAAATGGAATGATATGCTTGAAAACAGGGACAGTACCGTGTTTCGAATTTTGAGTCACCTGAGTTTGGGAGAGTTTGTTTTTGTTCAATTTTTTCCTATTCTGTTTACAAGAAGAGATACCGCGCATACTGGGCCGGATGCAAAATGGAGACAGAACCCAGCCGTCTACCTACTCAACGGATGGTGCGAAATCGAACTGGTTTCTGTCTTTGCGAAGTGCGCTACACAAGCGAGCTAAAAATAAATCAAAGCATCGTTTTGCTCTGCTTTCATCGTGCTTCCATTCCGTAGTTTGGGGAGGCATACGGGTGGCTTCGGGTAGTCCTATTCAGGACAAACTCGGCGCCCATACTCCGTTTGGTGCAGTGGTTGGAATGTACACGGGAAAAGCGTGAAGCAAGAGGAGAAACTTTTCCTTCGATGTCCTTCGCAAAACCTCCACCGGACCGAAGGATATGGCGTGACGGGTTTTTTTTTTCGTCTTCCCTCTAGTCCTCTCCTTTTCTGCCCCTGTGCTCCTATCTTCCATGTTGCTATGTATCGCTATTGCTCTTCTTTTGTGAAACATTCCTCGGGGTTCGGATTTTTGTGTGTGCTGTGGCTCACTGTTTGTGCTGTTGGCTGTCATCGATGTTGCTAAAATTAGCTACATAAATCATCATCCCACTGGAGCGGCACCAAGCGTGAGTGTGTGCGAGAGTGGCCAAAGAGATCGGTTAGAATGGAGCGAAACCAAGCGCGATAGGTATTAGAAGCATTAGGAATGTGGTTGTAGTTGAAATAAGGAAAATCCGCCCATAAGTCATATAGACCTGTATGGGTTACATGGGTAAAGGGTGCATGCGGGTGGTACAAACACCACATAAGCGAGGCATGAAATCGATCGCTTTTTCATACAAAATGGTGACAAAAAAATGGCTAAATATGCTTTGCTTTTACGACCCTGTTTTCAGCATGTTTTATTGCTTTTTTCCGCTACTGGATGGGTTATGTTTAAAATAATGGTGTTAAGCTGTGCAGGAAGAGTGGGCAACTGAATGGTTCGAGAAACAAAACGAGCTATCGTGAGAAGTTCGTTTTTAATTACACGTAGATAAAACAATCATTTGTGGGATGGCTCTGAGAACAAAACTTTGAAAAAGGACTTGCAGATAACTTTACAATAAACTTTAGATTTTTTAGAAAAAGATGTATAAAAGAACCTAATTCGTTTATTTCGCCAAACTGTGGTGCGTTGAACACGTTATGAGTATGACACCGGACGATTTAAAACTCAGAAACTGAAAAAAGGGATAATTATATAACGTTATTTTAAAGGACAACTATTTCCATTTCTGGATAGCAAGTGTTTCAATTACAAAAAATGTCATTAAAAACATAACAATGAAATTTTTTATTTTACTTTCTTTTGAGCGTTTTTGTCAAAAACAGCCGTGATTGCAAAATTCTTTGGCGTTTCCTGAAAAGTCGTTGATAGGTTTGAAAATTGAAAATTATGATGCGATTTATGTCCACACTACAGCATGGTCGGGATAATTTTAATAAAAACGCGAAATAAAATACTTTCAAAAAGTACTTAATGAACTTGTTATTGAAAACATTCAAAATATTATACTTCATGACAAAATGGGGAATATTTAATAGTTATATAAACAATTTTTGAATCAAATTTTATTTCAAAAATTACTATACACCTCCATAACAACTGAAGTGTTCCGAATATAGTGCAGTCCATTTAGCAATATACCCATCTTAGAAGCACTGAAATACCGATCTCCTGCCAAACTTTTCACCGTCAATCAACCATTAACAAAGTTTCCGCGAAACGTATCATGCAAACTATGCCGGCCCAAAAACAAACCGGAAACGTACGCTTTTGCATGGTCTATTGAAGCGTGAAAAATAGTGCACAAGCTGTAACGGGGAAAACTCATAATTGCCAGCACGGCCAACCACCGCCATCATTACCAACCTTATGTTCACCGTCAGCTTCATTATGCATCTTCTCGTAAACACAACTCTAATGTAGGCAACAGGTCCGTAACAAGGCTCGAGCCTTGTAGTAGTGGAAGCATTGAAGGACGAATGGCGCGGAGGAAAAACTTCTTACACGGTACACACGATGTTTAAAGTGCCTGCTCGAAGTGCCTGGCCATGCGTAAATGCAGTGCAGTGTATAGAGCGTGCAGGAACGCTTTACGCTATTCACGAAGGCACGGTTGATTGTGGATTACAAACTGAGGCTATTTGTGTTTCGTCTGGGCGGATGAAGCGTCATGCAACTTACCGTGCATCGCAGTGTTACAGAAGTTTTGTATGTTGTGGCGTTGCGTTACATCACGAGTCAGACGATACTTTTAACAGCACGCAAGATTGTGCCTTGTATTTAAATCTATTTAAAGAAAAGGGTCGTTCAGGTCTGTTTAAAATTTACCCGCTTTAGTAGGTAACAGATAATTATAGCAGTTTTTTCATACATTTAAAGCTTCATAGATTTTCATCGAATCTTGTTGATGATTAATGAAAGATATATCCATAAAAAATAATAATATAACTCTAATGAAATGCTAGATGCTTGTTCTAACTCTCTTTCCAGTTTTATCCAGAGTAAGTAATTGAAAAGGTTTATCATTTATTTTTGAGAGTTGTTTTCAATTTATTAGAACATTTACCAATCACCAAATGGGACACAAAGAAGTCCGAGGTGTGCCAAAGGTATGGTAGCCCATTGGAAAAAAAAACAAAAAATCGAAAGGGATCCAAAAACGTGGTCAACCCACCAAGCTCATAAATCGCTTTCGTTCACTAATGGGGAAGAGATTTAATTTCTTTCCAACCACCCAGCACAACCAATCCATTCCCAATTCTCTGTCCCTATACCCTATTAGACACAGCAAAAAAGGTACCCCAAATTGATGAGGGATTTTCGCAGGCACTTCACCCGTTGCGTTTCTGGGTGGCGAACGCCAAATATAAGCGAAACGTTTGTGGTACTACATTCTAGTGGTTGGCTGCTACCGGGGCAATCCGGGCTTGCCAATCTTCCAAGATGGCACTGATGAAGGTCGAGAAATTTGATATTTACTCCGTGGATACCTTTTACCGTTTATTGGGCAAGTTCGGGTTACCTATTTACTAGTGGCTGGGGATGGTACGGTTAGTCGGTAGAAGAAAAAAAAAACCGATGCTCAATATTTCGTCTAGGATTGATGTACAGGTTTCACGATTTCAAAAACTCGAAAGCTTTTGTAGGAAATTTTTTTTTGGAAACTGGTAAACAGGCCACACAAAACACAAATCATAGACGATGATTTTTGTAAAGGTTGTTTTCATTCGGCCTAAGGGAAGGAAAGCATGAATTCAGTAAAGATTCTACAGAGAACGGAAATAACGAGTTTCAATAAATTAGCAAAACTCTTTGGCTGAAAGCTGATATTTTTTAGCATATTGAAATATAATAAATAATGATATTTTACTATTTTATAAATATTAATATAACAAAATATTTTCCTTTTGGTTCAGGCATATAAACTGAAGTAAGTAATTTGTTAGAATAAAATCATATGGAAGTAAATAATGGGAGTAAATAAAAATATATACAAATAAAATTAGAAAGGAAATAATTTCGCAAAACATTAAAAATGAGCTTTGAAACTCAATTTCTTTTTTCCAAAAATATTTCTGATTATGAAACAACATTTTCCTCATTCCTACGTATATGCAAAACATACCAACGCAATACATTTGCGGCCCTTTTTTCATCTTTCGCACCGTAAAAGTGTTTCGTGTGATTGCTAAAAATTCTCAAGTGAAGGGATATACATATCCATCGGAAATAATTTTACCGCGTGCCTGACGCAATTGGTGCAAACGTTATACAATTTTAGATATGGTTGTTGTTGGTTCTTCGTTTCGGCACAACCA
This sequence comes from Anopheles funestus, assembly GCF_943734845.2. Classification (NCBI taxonomy): domain Eukaryota; kingdom Metazoa; phylum Arthropoda; class Insecta; order Diptera; family Culicidae; genus Anopheles; species Anopheles funestus. The sequence goes on from NC_064598.1 coordinate 21,192,749, forward strand.
AGAACGCAAGCATGCTAATGATAAACTCCGAAAAATGGAAAATGATCATCATCATGATGACAACAGTGCCCGTTACTGAGGACTGTGTTTTTTTTTTTTGCTTGCTGCTACAAAGTTATGGTTGTTGTGCCACATAAATCCGTGCCACTTCCATAATCGAGCGCGTTGGATTAATTGGAAAAGTTTTTAAATTCATTCGTCTACGCCTGTACGCCAAGATTGCCCATTTTTTGATGTAATTTTAAATATTCCATTATGCTGGCAGAAGATGCTTGCAACAAGTTAACAAATCCTCAATTAGGCTGTAGCGAAAATATTGCAATAATAACACACGCGTACATAAACGCACACGCCGATAGAAGCAACGCGACATGGCTGCGAAACGTACAGCGAGTGTGTACTGTTTATTTTGTCCCCTTTTCTGCTTGTTGCATGCACACGTGTTCCAGGTCCGTGGCACATTCTAAGCATACCGTGAGCAACAAAGTTTTCCCTCACCTTGCCAGCTACGGGAGGGTGACCGGAAGGGCCGCTGCAAACACGGTAAAAGAATGTAAAATCCTCAACAAAAAGGCGACATTTTTCTTGGCCACGTTTTGCTCTGCGTTCCCTGTGTACCCTTTTTTGTTGTTGTCTTCTCTCCAAAAGGCGTACCAGGCGGTTTTTGAACTTTTGTGTCTTTTGTGTCCCCTCACCAACTTTCATCCCCTTTCCCCGTGACGCACACCTTACCCGTAGCATCTTGTGAGTGAGTTTTCGTTTCAGATGAGGGATGGATGTAAAAATAAGATATTTTGCTACGAATTCGAAGAACTTGTGTTTCCAAATTAAATTCCTTGCGCCGGAAAAATGCGCCACCCTGCTGTGAACCATCACCATCCACAAACCCTTGGTACTACAGATGACCGGTGTCGGTAATGGTAGAAAATGCGTCCCATTTTCGTAAGATGAGCCCCAACGAATTTAACTAGCAAAACCGTTCCCACTTTTCCTCCTTTTCCCACCCTGTGTCCCTGTGTCCTGTTGTTTTTGTTCGCTGGAAAGAAGATGTTGGAAAACTGTTGTTTCCATCCTTACCTTTAAAAAATGGTGTCGAAGCGCAAAGCTGACCCGAAATGGAGAGATCAAAACGTAAAATAAAATTTCCAAACTGAAGTCCATCCACCGTGTCAAATATTCGAAACTGAGCGTACTTTCACCCTCCAGTGGAGGGGGGGTTGTTGGTAGGTTCGGTTGTAGTTGCCTCGGTTACCTTCGATTATCTTTTTGTTGTTGTTATTGTTTGGCGACTTGAAAGAAATATCTTTCACCATCCCTTCCTTCATTCTGCGGGGGGACTTTATTTATTGTCTTTTTGTTTTGTATGAAGAGGCTCTTTGTTTTTTTTTTGTTTTTTGCAAAAGGACAGCAATATAAAACCGTTAGCATTAAAATGCGTTTTTCTGGCCACGCAAATTTTATCTTTTTGTTGTTTGTTTGTGAAAGCAAATAATAAAAAAAGCTGCTTTGATAGTGGTGCCTGTTTTGTTATTGGTGTAGTATTTTGTGCGCTGTGTACTAAAAAGAAAGCAATACAAAAACACGAACCACACGAAGGAAAGGTTCAACTTTGCTTATAAAAAAAACTTCAAAAAAAAAGGTTGTTCGTAGTAAAATGTTTTGTCATCATGAAGATCATGCTGTTACGAGCACAGTTGGATGACATCGAATGTTTTTTTTTATTTCTCCGAACAGCAACAAGGTTATGCTATTCTCCCGGTGCAAACCACATACCGCAAATAGGGGAAGGAGAAAAAAAAGTCATCCAAAAACTCCTCCACCGCATACGGCACAAACGTTGTCGAGCAGCACAGGGTAGGAACAAAACCCGCCCGCTGGGTTTTGGATAAGTAATAAAATAAATTTAATAACACCAACACGGTCCATTGCAAACCTTGTCACCGTGTCGAAGCTAATATTGATTAACTTTACCCACTAAATTCTCGTCTCGTTTTTGGTGGGTCGTAGAAACCGCACCACAGCCACTGCCCGTAAGCGTTCACATTGTGCTGCAGCGAATATTCAATTATAATTAATAAAGCCAACCCGGGCGGGATATGGACCCGGGACGGACCCGGACCGTATCGCCGAATGGACCTACATTTCTGACGGTCCTTTTTCTTTTGTTTACTGTTGGTGGTGGTGGAAAGAGTGTTTTTTTTGTTTTCCTCTTCTAAATCTATCCTGTCTCCGTTTTGGGTTGTTCAGGAGAATAATGTTATATTTCGGAAATTTTGTTTTCTTCAAATGGTTTTGTTTGAGCAAGTTAGGTTAAAAATGTGTGAAGCCACATTATACCCAAGGATGTGAAAATTTTATCCAAACGTCCGAATGTTTTTAGAATTTATATAATCTAAATGTGCCTTTTTGTTTACGGGCATGAAGTTTCCACCATGCAGAACCATACATAATTCATCTGGAATTGATTAACGACTCTCATCTCATGCAGCAATGAAAGACCTTGGAAAACGCATAACATTAAGCTTATTTTGTTGGGAGGATTTTTTGTTTTGCCAAAACCAGAAAACTCTTCACCATCTTGAAATCAGTTTAACTGGAAACATCCATTTTTCAGCACCAGTTAAGTTGTGGAAATGGAAACGAGATGCCAGATTTGTGACGAACACAAAAAAACGGTTTCTTCTGTTTGATTAGGTTCCAATACACGAGACAGCACATTCAGGGGACAGCTTTTCATTGCAAGTTTTGCTCCATTGTTCCCGAAACGGAGAAAGTGTAGCTGGTGTAGGAGGATCGTGGCTGAAGTGGGGAGACGTGAATGTACATCCGTTTGAATCGAAAAATGGGAAGCATTTCCCTGTTGCTTGGGTTCACCATTGTTTAAAGTTTACCACTGTACCCGGGGAAGCCTGACAGTAACAGAATCACAAACTCCTTTTCGGAAGGAGGTGGATTTTATGCGACAAAGCTCGCGAACTAAAGGCAAGAAAATGTGGCACAGATCTGCAGGAGAGAAGTGAGAAGAGGATCAGAAAGGAAGAATGGATCAGCACAAATGGCGCGCGCGTGTGTGTGTGTATACGTTACACCTCCTCTGGGAAACAAGGCACTAGCCCGGGGCCTACACGGCAGAATGGTTTCAATCAAGCCTCAAACAAATGACGTTTGCCTTTTTGCCATTCACGAATTTCGCCCCCACCGTATGAGGATGGTGCCGTTGAACCGAGCAAAATAAAGAGCAAAGCCAAAACCATTTCCCTTTCGCTGTAAGCTGCAGTACCGACATTTGGGAACGTGTTAACATATACGAGGTAGTGTTGGAATTGCAGACACACACACACACACACATTAAACACAGCAACAGCTATACCGGTTCATACAGACAATGAATGGATCGCTTACAGCTTCGTAGCATGGGATGTACGAATCAACCGAGCTTGTTAAGTGACCGGGGAAATTGGAAATTGAATTTCCCCGGGTAAAGTTTCGCGAGATCTGACATTTTCATTGTTCGAATGATGACATTTGAGGGATGATGGTTGATGTTTCTAATGCTGTGCGTGTGTGTGTCTGTGTGGGTGCTAGTGAGTAAGTGTTGGTGGCACTCACGCTGATGTGCGTCCCACGTCCCACTAGCCAACCGGAACGCAAAGCGGAAAACCTTCATTTAGACTTGTCCTGCCACTACTGCCCAATACGAAACTTCGAGATCTTTGGTGATGGATTTAATTTGGTGTTCTTCAGATAAGTTGTTACAACAGCAAGCAAATAAAAACACACAAAAAAACACAATTCCAATAGCAGGAAATCTTCTCGTCACTCTTCAATTTTATCACATCCGGGAGGGACGATCTTTGTTTTCTTCTAATCTCATTCCTTTTGACACACTTGTTGCTGATGAAGTTGATTGGGCATGGAATCTTTATAATCGAAAATAAAGGTACAGAAAAAAACATGTCACCCGAAGAAAAAAAATAAAAGGTAGCTACAATAAAAAAGCAGACCATTGTTTAAAACCACCATACGAAGACATTTATCAATGGATTATTATTGCGAAAACCTTCAATCATCATCAATTGTTGGTAGAAATTGTGTCTGGCTGACGCATTACATCATTACTTTACCTCACATTCTAATCTCGTGGGACTGTCTAAAGTGTCTAGGTCGGCCGAAACAGCAACTTTGCGCCACGCGCAACCATAATGCGTAAAACATCACACCCACCACTCAAATTGCTGGTTTAAACAAGGACCGTGGAGAGAGAGAGAGAGAGAGGAGGGTGAGAAGGAGACTGTAAAAACATCAACATTTTCCCTGGGACCATCTGCGTTCATCTAACTTTGCTAAGTGATTGCTGTCGTATCAACGCAAAGTCCGGATCGTACATCATCATTATTACAATCGGTGGGTGTTTGCAGAATAAAAAAAGAACCACAAAAAAACAAAACAAAAAAATTGCAAACTGTTAAACATTGTTAGCAACAATAGCAAAGGTAAATAAGTAGCAAAAGTATATTTAAAAAAACACTCAACGGTCAGATAGAATCGTATGAAATGGAACGCCAAACACTTGATGCTTGTCGAACGGCACCATTCGTTGATCGTTTTGGCAGTTTTGGGTTTAAACAATAAAGAGAAGAAAAAAATAACAAACAAACAATAAATGGCAACATCAGCTGGGTAAAATGTAATGGAAAAGTAAACACGGTGTACTCTCATTTTCGTTTAGTAAAATGTACGCAACAGCAGAGAGAAGAAAAAAAACAAATCACCAATCTCAGCGTTGAAGAACAGTTTGACAGCTTTCATATATTTTTACAATCGTTCACCTGAAATTGTAAAGCAACTTTTTGTTTGTTTGCTGTATGTTTATACATCAGACGCTGGGTGCGCTTTTCCGCTTTCCCATTGTTTGTTCGTAATAAATTGAAAATCTTCTCCAAGCTGCTGACACGACCAGAACGTACCACAATCCGCTTTTCCAAGGCGCCATGGTGGCGCATTCAATCTTTCTCATTCGACGAAAGCATACTGGTGTCGACCGTTTGCCAATGGTTGGAGCCATTTTTCACGTCTCTAACCGTATTGTGTGCGTGTGTGTGTTCGATAGCTTGTATGGTGAGCAAGTAAGAAAATCGAACATCTCACTACCCATTCCTCGATCAAAGTTTCTATTTCCCATGTTTTTTTTTTCTTGTTTGGCGAAATATGTGCAAACGATTTGATTCGATTCGAAGGCAAAAAGCGGTAACCCGACTGAAAGCTGCCTCCAAGGACGCAGCGCAAAGCACAAACGGTCTCCTTGGAATCAAAAACAACGCCGTATCGATTGTTTGCCGATGGCAACAGGTGGGAAATCACGAGCAAATAGCAAGCTTTTTGGTTGCCTTCCATTTTTGCGAAAGTGATAAACGGAAAGGGAAAGGATTTGGTAAGCGCGGGGCACGCTTGGGGTGGGAGTATTTATTGTACTGGTGTGAGGGTTTTGAAGTGCTCGATACGTGTAGGTGATTATATTTCTTCAATTTTCAATCCTCACACACATTCGTGAGGCGCCCGAACGAAAAGGATTGATCGAATGCCGATGGTAGCGATGATTTTTATTTATATTGTTTACCATGGTAACACAATACTGGGCCGGGTAAACAATATATGCAGTTTTTCCCCCCGAGAACAAGTTCTTCGAGAGCTTATACCTTGGTTCTTGGAATGGTGAGTTCAACGAGGCAACTATGGCTCAAAGGGATTTGAACCGAACCGTACATGAACCTGACACCCTACTCAATGGAGATCATAACAACTTAATAAAATCTTTAAAAACTGAATACCCATTTCGGTATTCGAACAAAAGAAAGGGAAGGAAGAATCTCGTTTGCAGGAAAAACCCCACCTTTCAAATGTTGGGTTCAGTTTTGTATTTAACCACGCGCCACCAGGCGCCTCCATCGGCTTTTTTCTATTGCTCTTGATTACCTGCTTACGATTGCGATACGAACCTATCTGCCTCTATCTATAAGTTGCCATGACAAAAGGGATAATAGCTTCAGCTGTGTAGCTGCGAAAAGAAGCGGGAAACTGACAGGAAAAAATTGAAAGCTCATCCGACAGCTGGCGTCTCGATCAGGGACTGCCAGGTGCCATTAGCATAAAATTAATCAGCACAAGTGAAATGAAAGTGTGGCGACCAAAAGTAACTTCTGCAAGGACAGTAAAAACATAGGGGCGAAAAAATGTAAAACCAGGTTGGGAATAAGGAGAGATAAACATTTTCCAAACTACACCTAACATTCGCTTCGCTTGGTTCTTTTTAAGTTATTGTTTCAAATTTACTAGAAACATTTGCGCTTGGTTTTTTTGTTGCAAATTTTTAGTCACTAAATGCAGGGATTGTATAATAATCTTTACAGCCTTATAGCGCAGAAGGGAATTAACGTTTATGCTCTATGTTTATGAGTTTTTTCATTTGTATTAATAATCTTGTCCATCGTTCACGGCTTTACATGACAAAAAACACACCATACAACTTAATTCTTATAAGTGATAAGATACACGAAAAATTCAACCGAGTATGCCCGGGATAAGGCAAACTACAAGGAGGAAATGCCTTGCGAAAATTGTAATTACTTCAGCCCTCTGTGGCTGACAATACGGCAAAAGCCGTAATCATGTAATAAAATAAAAAAAATACACGAAAATTTTTACTAAAATTGTTTAAAACTGCTTGTCACAATGCTCAAACACGTTGAACGATATCTAAAAAAATGTAAATAATATCTAGAAAAAAGAAAACAAAGTCAAACAAGAAGTGTTCTGAAACGTTTAAGAGAAAAAACCATGAAAAACGAATTGAATCAGTAAAAGAAATAAATCAAACAAATTAATACTGTACATATTGGTTGACAATTGTTTTCACTGTACTGTACAAATGTTATTTCTTTCCATTATGGTTCTGTATATAATGGATTTATTGGTTTACAGGTATGCTGTACTCTCTGTGAAAAATTTTCATTGCTAATGTCCATGAAAAAGATCCAATGCCGTTACGAAAATTGGATTGATTTGCCGCCATGATAGCAAAAGGTCAGTTTAGATACTGTCACACAAACACACCATCGGGCAATGGAAAGTTTTACAATAAACTTTATGCTCAGACGGATCACCAAAGGTGGCTTAACTTTACTGCCGGTTGTTGATTGAGTTGGGAGTTTTGAAGCATTTGAGTGTGAAGCGTTTTCGGTGAATGCGAACGACGAATCGATTGACAGGTTCAATGCACTGCAACTGCTTACGGAAACTCTGACAGGCAAACGACAGTTTGGTTCATGCGAAAACCGGCAAAGGGACAAAATATATGTTTTTTTTCTTTTCGGCTAAAAGCACTAATGTCATGGTCGTTATCCAATACTATTAATGTTTTTCAACAAGATTCCAAGAATCGAAATAACAACTTAACAAATCAACCCTTAAACATCGCTCGCAAGAAGCGAATCTACAAAGTTTCCTAATTTGCAATCAGCAAAAAAAAAGATTTAACCGAAAGTTAACGGGACACTTTTCCGGTCCGATTTGCAAAACATAACCTCATCTGTACATTCCAAGCGCGAAACGCACGGGTTTTTGCAAATCTCACCCTCCGATTCCGATTTGCGGACAAAAGCTAAATTGTGGTACTTACAGGGAGACCGCTTACGATGCTGCTCGTTTCGGAAGAGCATCCACTACCGATTCCTAGCTTTGCAGCTCGTTACGTTTCCGGCTGCACGAAGAATGAACTGGAGTTGTACCAACCCTCCAACAACAGCTCAAAAAAAAACGAAGAAGAAAAGTTTCCGGAAATGGGTTAAGTTTGCACGGACGTTGATCGGAAATTTTCAATCGACCGATTTGGTTTTTCTTACCCATTTTCCCTTTTTCATTTTGCGAACTTCTCTTCCTTGATTGATTTCGGGTTTTCGTCGATTCTCCATCGGCAGGACCACGGATGAATTTGACTTCGGTTACCATTGGATATGAATCGATCGGAAGATGGTGCTGAAAGCGGTCATAACTAACTTTTGAAACTTTTCCTCCTCACCCACACCACCCCAACCCATTTGTCCATTATTCCCATCGCATCCGTTATCTTGTCGTGGCCATTCGTGATTGCAGGTTTGTCGTTCCGGCACGTTTGCATTGGAATTTATAGCGGAATGGGTGGTAATCTAGAAAAACAACTCTTCTAACGATGCGCACACTATCCTGTGACGGTTATGGAACGTTCCCATTCCCGAAGGATTATTCCATAGCAAATGGTTGAGTGCAATGTCCTGGTGTGGTACAGGTGAAAAAAGTGGGGATTAGTGAATGAATTGAGCACTATTTATCTTCCCGCGAATGGTGACCACTGTAAGCCATCGTGACGAATCAATCGCGTATGTACGGAACGTAAACCGTACAAACCATTGGGCATTGAGACATCGGTTGGACGAAAATTACCTTTCCCACATATCCTTCCTCTCTTCGCCATCCTTCCTCTCCTTCCTTTTCATGGTGCACATCAGCTGCTGAACGTTTGTTACGAAGTGTTGTATTGAAAATGGTACCACGAGGCCATTTATCACCCCTTGGGCCACTTTCGGTAGGAGATGGGTTTTGGGTAGGTTTCATAAATTTCCCTCCCGAACCTTGCTCAATAGTATTACGGTTGTTTTTTTTTGTTTTGGACGTCGTAGCCACGATGACGCCCTGAACGTTCCGAAACAGTTACACCCCGCCGTACATTAGACTTCTATAATTGTTTGGTGGAGTGTTGGGTTTCGGTCGACGTGCGCTGCGGGATGTGCGGCTAAGACAAATGACTTTGTCGGTGAAAAATAATGGCCACCGAGGGTCTCCTTTTCTCACCCAATAACAATAAACATTGTAGTGGAACCGTGCTCGTACTCCTGGTTGGAGTTTGTGTGTGTGTACGTATTTTTGTTACTCATGTCCACGTTTTCTCACTTCCATGTCCTACCTTGAAATGTAAGCGCCTTTTACGTTAGGTAAGGTTCATGTAAAATTCATACCATTTCGAGAACAAAGTTTACCCACGCAGAACCTTTACCTGGACCGATAGGGACTGTGAGGGAAATGGGATGAAATAATGGGGAAGAGGAGCGATCCAAATGGGGAAAAAAAACTTTTGTCTGTCAAGACGGATGAGCACGAGTGTGTGGCTGTTACTATATCGTTTGCTAGTGTCAGTGTTTGTTTCGTCTTAAAAGCTATACACACTGCGGGTTGGAAAAGTCAAACTGGCCAAAGTTTGTCCAGGTGGTTTTGCTACGGAGGGACAGACGATGGCATCATCTACCAACAAACCGAAAAAGGTCTTATTCGATCGGTTAGCGTGTCATTCGGCTATAAATGTTTTCTTTCTCCATCTGTTGTGTACGCGTGTGTGTGTGTGTCTTTGCACGCGCAGAAAGTTTTTACACGCGTGCTTACGTTCTCCCATCGGTGGCCCGTTGAAGGGCAAGGCGAATCGAACACTTCGCGAAGAAGTTTTAACCGTAACAAAACCAAAACATCCCAAAAGTGTCTCTTCACTGACACCCCCGTTGGAATCGATGGTGGAAAGGACAAGGACAAACAGGGTTAAGATGGTCGGTTCTTCCTTAGCTTTGCGATCCTTGCGACTTCACGAATGTGATGCTGGAACAGTTCAATTGTTTCATCATTTTGCTTGGTTTGGGCAGCTTTATCGCTGGTGGATTGTCTGGGCGTAACATTTTCTATAGAATCAAGCCTGAAAATCTGTTTTTTTTGCTTCGTTTGGAAAAGTTTTTGCGTGTGTCAGGGTAAATGTTTTGTAAACGAACATTGGAAAACACCCTTGTAAGACTATAGTGCTTGTTGGCTTTGCGGTAAGTTGTGTTGTGAAAGAAGTAGAAGCAACAGATGGATTGTTGTTCTTTTATTTTAATCTGCCGAAAAAATTGATTTATATTTCGCGCTCACGAGTCCTTGAATTACAATATCGGCTATAAGATTTGTCTCATTATTGTTAGGAGAACTTAAACTTCTCATTAATAAATGAGGATATCCATTATTCAAGCTGGTGTAAAACAATTAAGCACAGCTGCTATCAACAATTAGTCTTATACCGGAATCACATTACAGAGCATATGTCCCAAAACATCCATTTGGCTATTGGGCTTCATCTAAACACGCTCTTGTTGCTGTACTTTTGGCTGGTTCACAACAAAAAATGCCATCGGTCAAAACAAACAATTATTCGATGGTCATCAAAAATGCTCAATTGTTTACGACATTCATCGAAACCACGACTGGACGACTGGAAACCGTGTCACCGAGCATGGTACTCGCGACCAGTATGGACATCAATTTGTTCAAATCCATTTGGCTTGATCACACCACTTACGACGGGATCAGAATTGATGGTAAGTGTGATGAACCAGAGACCAAATGGTAGTGATGGTTGACGGTGTGCGACATGGCCGTGTTGCGTGTCCAGCGTGTTGGTACGCACAAGCTGCACGTCCATCACATTTTAGTCTTCACCATCCATCGCGTTCCGCACTCGTCCAGGGCAACATTGTCATTAACGAAACGGCCAATGGTGTTCGCCATCGTGGCGCGCGCATAAAGCAATCCCTGCGCTAATGAAGCATTTAATTTCCTTCCATTCATGATTAATTACAGTAATGCCTGGTGCCGGAAAAAGTATATCCTTCAGCTTAGGCAAAAGCTCCATCTTACTGGTATATACAGTAGAGGGAGCGGCTCAGGGGAACACTGCAATCCGGATTCGAATGGGACAAATCTGAACGACACATGATTATATTGCTTCCCTGGTTATGGCACGGTGTGTATTTCCATTTGGCATCAATTAGGTATCGTGTGAAGTTACGTATCGGACCAGAACAACGTGTTAAGGCTCATTAGGTGTGTGCTTTTTCCGGGGAAAAGTATATCCAAATGCAACAGATTAAGGCTATGAATATGCTCTCTTCATCCATTCACTGGCGGTAGTGGTCGGATGGTGTAGGTTTTGTTCCTTAAGAAGAAATTCACAAAACACAACACCACTCAGCAAAGACTACAGTTCTGGGCAGATTTTTTGGTATGGTCCAATTCTTAATTTCCTTCAATCGATTTAACTTCCCGCCAGGCAGCAGCAGGAAAATACAAGTTAAAAAATAAACAAGTAACAAGCCATTGTGAGATAATTGAAGTGGCCCACGAACCGATTGGCTGGAGTCGTAAAAAATCCAATTTTCTTTTCGATCGTTTAATTTTCCTGTCAGAAAAGCAAGATAAAAGTATACTTGAACGAAACAAACCGGTTTCCCGTTTGTTTCCTTTAAGTATGCTTTCAGTTTCTAGTTTTTAAGGACATTAAATAAGGACTCAAGAATGTTTGTCGAAACTTCGGAAATTAACTTTAATTGTGAGTTTAGCATGCTGTTAGCATACCTACGCTGGTGTATTATCATTTGTTTAAAATTTTAAAATTAGTTTATTTAAATCAATCTTTTCTTCTTGTTGATGTTAGAAATGGCAACAAAAATAGATTGTAATAAAATTTTGTATCATCTGACCCCGTCACCACATGCTTAGCTTTTGTCGCGTTTGCAAACGCGACAAAAGTAGCTCAACTTTCCAACATAGTTTTGCGATTCTGGCGCGACTTCAAGGTTGTTTAACTTTTCTCGTGCAAGGTTTGTTAACGTTTTTAATCGAGCCGGGAGCGAGAAAATAATTTTGACTTAAATTTTAATTTAAATTAATTAAATTTAAACAAAGAAAATTATAATAAGTAATAAATTTATTGTTTACATGAAGTCGATGATAGCTATAGCCTTAAGAGATTTTTAAATTTAAAGATTTTTTTTAAATTTTGATATTTTTTTTGTCTTTTTTTATTTAAAGCATTATTTGAGTGAAAAGAAACTCATCTCAACAAATTCGACAAATCTCAACAAATTAAAATACATCAAATTATAAATTTTGCTAAATTACTCAAAAAAACTAAGGCTATAGCCTTAGGAGATTTGCAAATTTATGGATTTTTTTTTGGGAAATGTGCACGAGATGAGTTTTTTTTTTCGAATTAACTGCCATTATTCTTTTTTAAAAACAGTATTTACATTCATAATATGTTATTTTTATAATAAATAATATTTATACAGAGTCTTGTAAAACTTTTCTAAAGCGCGTTCCCAAACGCCCCAAAGCATCGTGTTCCCAAAGCATTTAGTGACGGGGTGATATTTATTTCAAAATTATGCACATTTAACATTCATGCAGTTTTTATGTGTTTTCAGCCTTTTTCTCAAAACTTGTGTTTTTTTTATTTAAATTTAAAAGGATTAATGTACTTTTCTTTATACTGTAGGTATACATTAAATTTTTATGTTTTAAATTTTTAAATTTCGAGGTATTATGTTTGGTAGCTTTGTTATTATTTGATCGTATCTCAATTACATAATCAAAACCCATCCCTAACAATATACTTTTATAGTAAACAAAACAACACAGAGTACAGTAACTAGTAGCACGTGATATTCAATATTTCAAACAAGGCTTTCGTACGTAAACTTACTCGAATTACTTGACGCTAGCGTTATCCAACATGAAGTGCTGGAGAAAAGCTGCCTAGAGGGAGTTATTTTTATGCTCCGGAACAAGTATTATAAAGAATAAACCGAGCAAAAGTGGTTGTAGAAAAGATCATCAGTAATTTTGATTTCTTTTTATCAAAACAAGATGCTGATCAGAACAAGACAAGAAGGTTTTCTTTTCCCATCTATGATACATTAAGAGGAAAATGTTAAATGAAATTTTTTGTATAAGTTTCTACAAATTTTGTGCAACAAACCTTTTACAAGAAAACACACCACACTCCTAGTGGTGAAACCACAGACACTAGTAACAATCGATTATCGCCAAGCAAATCGTTGATAAGTGAAATCAGTTTCACTAACCAAACCAAACAAAATGCCCAAAACGTACGATGAAACTGTGGACAGCGGGCCACGATTGTGTTTCATGTCGTGCCTCATCGTACGGTTGTGTAATTTGTCCCAGCTGTGTATCAGTGAACGATGGTCGCTACGAGTGTATCGGTTCCATTCGTACGATACGGATTTTTGTTTTAATGATTACGCTTTTCCTATCATACGCTACGCAGCGTTGGGCATTGGATACCATGGGGAAACCATGTGCTCATCCGATAAGATAAGGCTGAGCACATTCGGGTAGTATGGAATGTGCAAAAGGGAAAAGAAAAACAAAAACTGGCTACACAAATTAGACCTGAGCCGGGGAAGCTTTCTTTTTTGCTCGTGTGCTAAATTCTTCCATTCGTTCCACAAGACGAAAGTAAAGCCCTGCTCAATGGCCACTGTTGCCGAACCGTTTTAAATGTACAAGGACACACTTTCGTACAGGCAAAAGAAGAATGTTTCGTAAGCATAAGTACACCGACCGACTGACGGTGTGGTTCTTACTTTTTCGCTAGATAACTTCGACCATCGGAAAAGGTCAAATATATTCCGGCTTATCCGAAAACACACATACACACCGTTTCACCGCATTTCGTTGGGAGCGTTGATTTCCTTTTTTTCTTCCCTTTTCTTATCCTGCTATGTGGCTCATCTCAAACCCAGCTGTTGAAATTCTCACCGTAACCAGCAGGAGCTGCAGCAGTACCAATGAATGGTTTGCCGCTTAAAGCGGCTAACCCACAGGGCGATGGATGGATTGAGTCGTGTTTGTGCACGGAACCGAAACTAGAAAGTTATGTAACGCACGGGGCGACATAAACAGTAACCGGGGAAAGGATCTGAAGCAGTTTCAGATAAATCGCCCTCCGAGGTTACACTGATGCGTTTATTTTAGGGTTAAGGGCTTTTCGGTACGGTCATGTCACATTCATAGCAGTTGTTGTGGATTTTCATCAAGTGATGTTACGGCACATAAAAATAGAGAGAGAGAAAAAGAGAGAAGGAAAAAACCCTCAATCGTCATGGTGTTGGGATGCGCATGTGTGTCTGGCGTGAATGTATGCCGGATGGGTGCTAATGTTTATTCATCGATGTGTCCAGCCAAAGTGACCCGAACATGACACTAATAATGATGGCTCTGTCCGTTTTAGGCTGAAATGTTGCTTCGCCGCCCCCGAGGGGCGAAACACATTTCGGTGGGGTCAAATGTCTTTCTTGACCGACGGAATGTGAAAGCGGGCGATTTGTTGGGTGTAATGTAGACGACACAAAAAAAAGGTACAACTTCCACTCAATGTTGGTTTTGGTTCATCGCTTCCAGGGCGTCTGAAACGGATTCCCACAATTTGATAGCATTTTTTGGTTTGGTTTATATTTTATAGGTAATACTTTTATGCTGAACCATATGAATTTTATCATCTGTTTTGTTTTAAAGATTTATATAAATAGATTTGACTATTCGATAGAAATTTTTTTCAGCAAATTCAGCAAAAATGTTTCAGCAAAGTTATTTTCAGGAAATAAGGTTAAACAAATATTTTCTTTTATCCGATTTATCATACAATTTTACAATCGATCTTTAAATAGAGAAAAAATAGAATAAAAATTTATCGAAAAATCTTTTAGAAATGACTATACATTAACATTTACAACTTCTGTTCGTACACAAACCATGTCATCCAGTGTCTAGTGCTATAATAATCAATCAGTGCATCATGTTCACATCCCAACAAATCCCATCAATCGATCCCTGTATGTTAAGAATGATAAAGCACCAACACGTACAAGTGATACCGTTAAGAAAATTCAGCCAATTCCATGAAATGTTGAAAACCTTTTCGCCCTAACCCACACCATTACCATTACATCTGCAATACGTGCTAATGTGACAATACTGACCAAATCCATAAATTTTGTCCAAGATAAGCAACAATTCCCTTCTCCAGCGAATGAACTCTTCAAAACGAAGCAGCAAAACGAGATCACTTTTGTAGTGATAAAAATAATAGTAAAACAACACAGTTCCAAAATGACAGATATTCTCCTTACTCAAGCCACACGTCACACAGCAGAGGATCACAGCCGAAGCAATTGGACAACTGGTTTCGGTTTGATAAACTTTCATACGGACGTGGTACAGAGCTAACCGGCAGCTTCTCACACTTTCTTGATGGTCATCAATTTTCCTGCAAGTATATATGCCCCTATCGAGCCAACTGTGGCGCTAGGTTATTTGTAGGGGGAAAACGGGATGTGATAGGTCAAACGTGGCTACCAGTGAAGATGATAGTCGTTACAAAAAGGAAAAATGTTCCACCCTTACCTACCCACAGGTCTTATTGTTGAACGGAAGATAAGAAGGAAAAACCACGTTCGAACTTTGGAACGATTCAATGTTTTTTTTATTTTTTTTTTTGACTAAGGTGCTTAAAGAACCCATAAGAAAGCAGTACGCAAGCGGAGAGAAAATGTTTCACAATATAGTGAGCAAAATTGTAGATATTTCCGTAGCAAATTCCTCTGGAGACTTGAATCGTTTTCTGTGCCGTCATTCGACTACTGGCTGGTGGACGTGGATATACCACAAGCAAGCAATGTTGCATTCTCATGGTGGATTTTCATACTGTTGCCATATTGAAATACCGAACCTTCGAAATGGTTTTGTGGGGGTTTTTGCTTGTTATGGTCGTGTAGTTATGATCGTTACACTTCATTCAATGGGGAAAACTATATTCGGGTATTGCTTTTTCCCTTATCCGGGTTCCGTTTTGGTATGCTTGGTTAGAGTTCGTTAAGCCAGATGTAGATGGCAGCTGAAGAGTCAGAAGCTTGTAATGTTGAGGAGCATCTCATTGTTGTGTTAGGAAAAATATGCAGCTAATGAAATAAGAATTTGAACGTACACGAAACGTGCAGACCATTGCTACTGGTCATTGTGTTATATGCTTGACCATACGGTAGGGGTTGAACGCACCAAGGTGGCATATGGTAGCATTACACTGTTTCTCTTCGTAGCTTCCCCAAACAGCACAATGTGATTTTAGTTGCTTAAAATATTTACCCCATAGCATGCGTGCGCTATTTCCGTGTACTATTTTCCTGCCTTGCGTACGTACGTGAGGTGCATGTTGGATGCTTTCTGCCCACACTAATTGTTCGGATCCTTGCTGATCTAGTCAGGCCATCTCGTACAGATGAAGCAGTTATACCGTCACCCTTTCATCTTCATAATAATCCCCACACACGTACGCACTCAAACACACGCACTGGTATTTGTACCTGCGCGTCATCCGCAGCGTTCGTCAAAAATGGCGAGAAAGAAGCTTATTCTGATGCGTGCGTGCTGGGCTACATTCGAAGGATTAGGACTTTTGCTTTGTTGCCTACTTCTGTTGTGGGCAGAGATGGAGCCTGGAAAGCTTCATTGCTTCACCGTCGATCCATGAGGTGGAAACATTTCAACAAGAAGGACTTGATCTTACGTTGCAAAGCTTTCGTACTGCCGTGCCGAGCTTATGCTTATGGTTTGACTATGCTCTATGTTGTATGACGTCAAGTTGGTAGGTAGACATGGATGAGAAATGTTAATGCTAGGTTTATGAGGAAAAAAGCACATCAAAATACCACACACGCACACACACACGCGTATGTAGTTGGTGCTGTGCATATCATCACTCATACAAATATAGCAACACTCATCACAATCATCGTCGTGGCATGGTGCGAATGGTTTGCCACCATTGTTGGCTGCTGGTGCTTCCAAACCGGAGTAAAGTCATCAATATTTATTGCCTCGTAAAACTTGGTGTGATCAGAGTGGAGAGAGAGAAAAAAAACGCTAATAAAACGAACTCCCCCCCAGCCCGTTAGATGGGGAGCTTGGAGATGTGAAGGTAACCGACAGCAGAGTGATGTTCGTATCCAGTGTTGGGAGAGAGATTAATTCCGAAGATGAAGCCTGTTGCTTCTTCTTTACCACAGATTTAGTTATTATTTTTCGAATAGTTTGATGTGTGATTTTAATGATAATGATGAGGATGCCTTGCGGTATTTCAGAAATATTTTCCATTTTCAACCAGCCCACTGATTATATTAAGTAAAATTTTAAATGCTTTATTACTAACAAAAATTATCTTAAATTTACTTGGCAATGGAAATAAAATAATTTCATACGACTGCCATACCATGCTTTTTATTATAAATCCTTATCAAACTAATAAAAAAAGTTTTTAAGACAATTGTTAATATAACATAGAGTTAGCTTATATACAGAATAACATACATTTCTACCCACCGTCAAACAACAGAAAATAGGCAAAAAAATACCAACATCAACAAAATCCACCCATATTCTCCTAAGGCAAACATCTACCTACTAGCACGCAGCACAGCAAAGCCTCTTATGTTGTACGTGATACAGAAGCTTACATCGTACCGTCGTACGGATTCACGCGGCTTAAGTGACCAGTAGTTGTTAAGAAACAACCAATCCTTCTCGTTGTTTTTGTCAGACGAAACATTCACTGCTAAGTAGCCCTCTTTCACCGACGGCCGGTTTGACGTTTCCATGACGAATCATGACGCCATGAGGGACTTCCTTTTGTTACCCGACTACCCGGCACAAATGTTTGCTTTCAAAGACAAACCGGCTACAGCGGGCTGTGTTGGTGCTGTGGGAAAATGCTTTTAAAAATCCACACGCAACGGTTGTGGAATTTTACGTCCTTGCTGGATTGGTGCTATTAAGTAATGAAGCATTTACAACTGTCGCACGCTTGCTGTGGGCCGTGGGCGTTAAGTGAGCGGGTTCGTTCAATTACGATTTTACGATCAAGCTGTAAAGAGGGTAAGATTTTATGCAATTCCTTTAGCGCCCTGGTGGGAAGCAGGGAAATGGTAAACGTAAAACCAGTGGGTGGTGAAAGTAGCCTGCGTAAATGATGTGTTTTTTTGGGAGAGTGTGCAACAGGAGGGAACGAAATGGAAGCGATCTAATCCGGCGATGGGAAAACTGGAATGGATTCAGCTTTATCGATGATTATCGCTTAAGCCTGAAGGCAGGGCTGGTGAAACTTTTGGTACAGGTTCTACTTAGTTCTTACAATTTTTACAGATAAAAAGTGAAAAGAAAATCGTTTCAAATAGCGGGAAATGTAAGCAAAAGAAGCTAGATTCAGCTTCATGAACTAAGAGCGTTCACGTACATTTTTTTAGTCTGGGCTGGTTTTAGTTTAAAAATGTAGTTTGCTGTAGCTTTAAGGTACTTATTGAAGTTAAATTAATAAGTTGAATAGCCTGATCTTAAGCCCTAGCTACGGGAGATCAATCCATGGGACTCTTTAGCATATCTATTTTAATATTTAATATTAAACTCATTTTGTTGTTTGTATAATTTCTGGTTTAGGTTTCCGCTACAGTTTTTGGTTCCTCAGTTCTTTACTCTTATTAAACTTGTAGCCAATTAGATTTTATTGGCTTCTGTTTTCGTACAAAATTTAATCATTTGTTTTGTAGGTTCATATCAAATAAATAAAATGTTTAATAATTGAATAATCATTATGATACTCCATAAGACATTTTAATATTTGTATCAACTGATAACAAATATTTCTCATATAAATAATGTACCTCCCGGAACAGAGTAGACACTGGTATGCGGTCATGCTGACAAATTATTCTAAATGAATGAAAATGGATCCTTTATGCGCAAATTCTCCTTCTTCTTTGAAACTCTACACTCGTATGTACGGATACACAAAATGATAAAGTTCCTCGTGTACTTACATTATTAAATTTCCTCTAAATCTCCCTTCAAAAACACTGCATGTAGCACGGATTGAAATCCATTGTGTTTCTGCGTAACATAATACGAAAAGAAGGAATCAAATCATAAAAAAATGTATTTCTCACAATTTGAATTTGCCTTGTAGCAATCACCCATATGAACGTTTGTTAAACTGGATTCGTTTTATTCCATTTTTTCCTTCTTTTTTGTGGCTACATTGAGCTCACATGTTTGTTCTTGGTAAAGTTGTAATTCGTAACAGGGAAATGAAACGTCCGAGACATACAACTGTAATCGTGAAAAAGTAGAGAATAATTTCAAAAAAGAAAATATCACCAACAACGATAACGGGAGCTTTCATTATTTTCACTAGAATAATCATGTCCGCGTGGTTTTCAATTTCAACGGCGTTTTTTTTTTGCTTTTCAAAAATGTTCCACTTGTCATGAAAATGAATGGTGAATTTTTTGTTTTACTTTTAGCTTCGTATTAAAGTAATGAGCATGTGTTGAAAATTAAAACCGTGCACTCGAGGTTGTGCGGTAGAATATAATTTTTACACATCTATCCATTTCATTTACGAGGAATATAGGTGAAATGACAGTTCCATTCTGTTCTGTGAGGATTTCTATTTTTTTGCTCATGTAGAAATCGTTACAATAAGCTAAACAGAACATGTCATAAACAACGCTCGTAAAAACCTTTTAATTTTCAAACAAAAATTTCTCGGAGCAAAAGTTACATTTACCTTTATGCTGCTATTTTTCCTCTTCCACACCTTATTTGCTATCAACAAGTTCTACTTCCATTGCTGGTGGTGCAGGTTTATTTGCTTTACTTGTGTTAATGTCCGACACTTTTTCACCCGTCGCTTGTTTCGCCATTTAACCAATTAGCAGCGACACTTGTTGAACGGCTGCTACTGTCGGCTGCAGACATTTGTTCGGTAGGAGGTCATAATTCTTCCACTGGTTGGCCGTTGCTCGATAGCTCAACACCACCGGAAAATGGACCGGCCACTACCACACACCGTGGGATTGTGAATTATTTAGCAAAGTCCCGGGCTAGCTGCAGCTATGCCACTCGTTTGCTGGAAAATCGCGTACGGGAAAACATACGTAACACCGGGAGGGGGGAGCGAGTTCTAACACCCGGGGACGGAGGACGATCCGGGCGAAAACTGGTAAATGACCTGCCAAACAACCATAAATCATTCCATTAGTGGCCGTACAACAGCAGTGGGCCGAAATGGAAGCAGAGACGGTACGGTGAACCGTAGTTTCGAAAGTTGTACTTATCATGTTTTATGGAGCTCATTCGCTTCGGTGGTGCTTTTAAGCGTTGGCGTTGATGATACGCGTGATAGCGAACAACACGAACAGAGGCGTACGAAAAAAAAGTACGACAAGCTCACTCAAATCACCACCTACTACTCTGGGTTGGGAAATAGGACCATCTTTAAACATGGGGACGAACTTTCACTGACCAACAGTACCGACTAAGGTAACCTTTGACAAACACTCGTCAAAAGTGGTCTGTTCGTACGGCCATTATTTTAATTAAACATTCTCATTTTAATCGTTTTGATCAACCACCAGTGGAACGATGTAAAGCAAATGCTTTGCAAATGTGAACGCTTAAGTAGAAAATTAAAATAAGAAAGCTACCCCAAAAGCACTCATTCCACATAAGCCGTAGGCAAAAATAGAACCTGGGAAAACATTCAACATACCTTATTGTTGGGGAAATACAAGCACCAAAAGACAGTACAATCATCTGGCCGGTGTCGTACGTTCTCTCTTAAAGCTCCTGCGTCAGACCCCGGACATTTGTGTGAAGGACGCCCGCGAGCACAGGCGCAACCAGCCATGAAGTAACGTAAGGAAAATATTTTTCCAACTGTTGCACCATTCACACACACACACACCAGGGACCAGGGACCACGTTAAGGGATTTCATTCAACTGGGCCCGGGATGAAAGCTCTCGTGAGATTGCTTTTCTATGGCCCCGAGCACCCACGTGATCCTTGCGGTTTTTCTTACATCGAGCAAAAGTGTCTTTCCTGTTCCTTTTTTTTCGTTTTCCATGTTGCGATCGATTTTTGTGCCAAATTTTTGTCCCGCTTTTGCTATCTTCACTCGCTTCGGGTTGATGTTTTCCAGTTTAATAATTTTTGCTACAGCTCTGTGCGACCTTTACCTTTCCCGTGTCAAGGTTTAATTTCCTTCACGGAAACGGTTTGCGACGTTTTCGAATGGGTAGGCGCGAGTGGCAAAAGACTTCCAACCCTGCCACTAGTTATGATGCACCGCCATAACAAGTGCTTTGTGAAGGAAGTTTTGTAGCAAACTAGTCTCCACCACGGGCGGGGGGGCTTAGTTTTGTGTGGAGTATCGTGAATTGCATCATTTTCCACCCTCTTTTCTTCTATCTTTTCCCAGCTCTATCTCTACTTTGTTCGAATTCCATCCATAGCAAAACGGGAGGATTATCTCAAGCAGAAAGCTCTATAGAACTCGACATGAAGCAAGAAGAAGAAAAAACTGGAGCAAACAATCTCAACAGAATGAACTAGCCAAAGTGTGCAGTCGTTCGTTAAGTACATCTTTTGAGTGAAGCAAAACTAAAAAAAAAACACACAGCGAAAGTACGGAAAGGAATCTCCGGTAAAGGTTCGCTTATGGGTAGCTGGCAACCATGCGGTTAGTGTTTTTGTTTGCAGTTGCAGAACCGAGTTATGCTTTTCATTCTTGCTGTCCCATTCCGCAAAACGTAACCTTTTTTGGGGGGGGCTTTAGCTAAGGTTGATGGATTAGCAGCACCAGGCGGCTTGCTGCGGTTGCTACTGGTTTACTACCACTGCCAGAATGCAGACTTTGTCGCGCACATTTTTATGGTTAACAATGGCTTTCCACGGAAGGTACACACAGTTTTTTTGGTAGAAAAATTGTTTGCAAATTTCGAAGTATTGTTGTGCGATCACTTATTCATCGCTTGTGTTTATACTGTTGACAATATGAATTTTTCATTACCTGTTGCTTATTCGGTAACTTTCCATTATTAACGAGGCTTAAAGTTGATTTCAAGAATTCATTATTAACAATGCTCTTTGCGTTCGGCATAATGTAGCAGAGCTTTCACAATGTTCGAATTTAATAAACATAAATACTATGAATTTATGATTTCAATTATTCCATTGCAAAGCTATTGGCAAAACATTGTAATTCCTGGAAAATTTATCTTTGCTTTTAACAATTATCAAGAAGAAAAAAAAATTGTTGTAATAAATTCTTGTTATGAGCACTAATGAACCTTACCAATAGGAAAAGTTGTCTAGAGCCAAGGACTCTCTAATTTATAATCTTCCACCTTCGAGTTTTTTAAGGTTTTACATTTTTATGGAAATCGGAATTTAAAGATTTAAGGAATCAATCACCTTATTAAATATTGAAAGAATTTTATAAGCCACGTATTATATATAATTTATTACTCTTAAATTTGAAGTTGGTAGGGTACTTTTCTTCTCTTCTTTTTCTTTTCTTTTTTTTAGGATACTTTTCTAGAATTCATCCTAGTTATAACTTCCTCGCTGTCACAACACTAAATAAGCACATAAATAAAGATACTGTAATATTATTAATCTGACAGACAGAACACAAGAACATCAAACCGCACACATACACTTCTTCCATCCACACACGCTACATCGTCCGTAGAAAGTGATGAAATCTTACGCAGAGATTAAGTCCACATGATTTCGACCCAATTTGGGCCAATAATCGAAACGTCAATCTGGAATTGTGTCCGCATCGGAATGAGGGCCGGGGCACGCAGCTACAGAAACTTTCTGCCACGGTACGACGCGTGTCCATCTTCGTGGGTATCATCCTTAACATCATGATTACCATTTTCACCAGTTGATTCACCGAGGACTCATCCAACGCCCCTCTGAAGAAGAATCGATAAATTTTTGTCCCGAAGTCATTTCACTTCGTTCGTGTCCGAGTGGATGGAAACTTCTAGCGCTACGGTTCCCAGCTCCATTTGCCATTTAGGAAGGATCAAGAGGTTAACGTTTTAGCTGACTGACAGCCGTGAGTGACGGTTGCAGATTGGAAGAAGCGTAGCGCTCAACGGCATTTAGTCGAAGTTTTTTTTGTTGGGTAAGGAAGTGTCTGAATCCAAGAGGAGCTGGCATTTTAAGTTGATAGCACATTGGAACAAACACCAAAGCATAGATAATGTGCCATAGAACGCTTCGAAGCGAGAAGCTTCAGTTGGTTTGAACACAAAGTATGCTAGAGTGTGTGGAGTAGACAGAGCTGTTTTATTTATTTAGTGAAGTATTTAATGAAATTGACTTATTAAACGATGTATGCAATCGACTATAATTTGTTAAATGATTATCGAATCGATAAAGAGACATTCTTATTCTAAAGACAGCTTAGAACAACAAAATTAAAAACATTTATAAATAACTTTCAAACCATCTCATTTAAAGCAAAAGTACTAAATAATTTAAATTGAAAACACATTTACTGTACCTTATTTCATGTTAAACGAAAGGTGCTAAACGAATTATTCGCAAAACAAGATTGTACCTCCTTCTAATAAGAAAGGGTCGAATTTTAACGGGTTTGGGAACAGAAAGTCCTTCTACCTCTACCGTAAATTATCCCTTCCAATACAAGATGTTTCACCGCACCGCATTGGGATATCAAAGTTGATCCGTGTGCCCGTAACTCGCAGGCCAAACAACGGCCCGAGCGAAAGATGGAAGAACATGTCGAAAATTTATTCATGGGAAATTTGTTGAAATTGATTTATAAACGGGCAGCAATGTTGGCTTCGGCAGTGTTAATGCCCTGAAGAAACGTTAAGTACCGCTTTGCTGACTGAGTGCTGATTCGTCGATGCCCAACATCAGCCTTACTGAGAAAACATTCTGCAGTGGCCATAGTTAGCCGGAAGCGTTGCTAAAATCTTTTCCAAAATCCTCTACCCAGCAAAGGCAAAAAAGCTCATGCGCCTGGATGCGAATTCAACAGATTGTTGGCGCCTGTTGAGCTAAACGGTTCGCTGTGCTTACCCAAACACTAGAAAGCTCGAAGGGAAAACTTAACTACGGTAGACAACAACATCCAAAGAGAAAACTGTAAGGACGATTATGGAAATGATGGAAAATGCTGAACCGGCACCAGATACGAAAACCATGCTCAGAAAATGAACGTTTCAGTTGGTGGGTTTTGAGTGCTTTTGTATTACGTGGCGGAAATCGGACGTTTGGACTTCATTTGCTTTCCTGGTTTCATTTCCTTTTACCGGAATGACAGGATGGGACAAAAGACCAAGCGGTGTGGAGTACGGGTAGAGGTTGATTTTGGCAGACATTTTCCTGCTTCTAAACGTTACATTCCATGGTCGAACGGGAAATTTAATAAAGTTTTTCTAATTTAACTTTGGTTTCAAACCGATTTTAGTGAGGAGAATCTCACGTGACACTCGTTTGGGAGGTGTTACATACCTAGATGATAAAAGTTGTTTCCAAGCGTCCATAATAGTAGAGTAAATTTATCACTAAAACAAAACGTTTATGTTCAAAGTCCTAACGTTTCTTTCGGTAAACAATATTTGGCAAATTGGTAATTTGCAAACAATTTCTTAGAGAATGATATAAATTTAATTACTTGCATTTCCTAATATAATAATATAATATAATATAAATATAATATAATATAAACAAAAATAACCATTATTGTTAATAATGGGAATTTTCGAATCTGGAACAGTTAATACTACGATATTAAACATTTTCTTTAAAACATTTTTGAATAGTTCGATTTTCATGATGTATGTATGTATCAACATTTTGTGTCTGCAATGCTGTGATGAAAAATAAAAACGTCATTTTTTGTGTTTAAAAAACACATAGAACTATTTGACGTATAAGAGAGTAAAATTTGAAATGGATAGATTCCTTTACAAATTTATGAGCTGATTTTTGTTTTATAAAATCCCAAAATTAACCACCTGCTCAAACTTCTGAGTGTATATTTTCCCTTCAAGTACAATATTCTAACTACAAACTTTACAAAAATACAAGAGTAGAAAAGAAACATGTCAGCAATTCGTAAGCTTCTTACCGTCAAACCATGTCAATCATATTGTTCTTATTCTGCACGGTATGCAGCAGCGGGTTGATGAACGTTTAGGTGCTTCATTTAATAAAAAAGAGTATGTTTCTTCCGTTCTTGGTTTTCACCCTTTTTCGGCTTTACCGACCAGCAGTACTAGAAGCAGACAGCAAGAAAGCAAAACGGAACAAAATGGCACCACCGACCAAATACTTTACCCAAGAGGGGTTGGGAAAATGGGGAACCGGGTAGCACGGAAATTCGTATGCACACGTATTCATGCGTTCAAACTTTGGCTTTTCTTACAGCCATCATCAACACTCAAGCGCCGCCTGTCAGCACCGAAGTGGGTAATGGTAAAGCAATGGCCCGGGGAAGGTGAGTGAGTGGATGTTGGAGCAAAGTGGTGGGTTGGGGGACGGGGGAAAGGTGAGAGCTTGAATGTTCAGGTTGAAAATGGTACTGACGAACGACAAAAGCTGGGTTGCATTTTCTCACTTTAAAACACATACACACTTGCGCACACAAAAGCACATGAAGCGGAACGGTGGCTCACCATTGTTTTCATCCTGTCGCTCGTTACTCGGTGTCCGGGGGTGGTGAGGGGAGGTAGGAAGCTTTACAGAATTGTCACCACGACGAAAGTTAAGCTTCACTCCATGCCGTTGTCGGAGCCTGCAAACGGATGGATTGTCTCGTCGGGACTGTTAATTGAGTGACGTGAGTGACATGCGGGCCGTACCGAAAATCCGGCACATCGGCTACAAAATTGTCAACCCTACCCTACTCTGGTTAAGAGTGCTTTCCAACTCTTTGCCCTCGAAATTCAACAGCCGCATAACACGTGGTTGTACGTACTGATCTTCTATCTTTTCTACACTACTTAAATTATTGATCATCTTCATAGGGAGAGCAGCGATCCGGAATGTAGATTTCTGGTTTGTTTCATTTTTTTTGTGCATGTTTTTGGGTGTGGTAAATAATTTTAAGCAAACGAGTAAACGCGGGAAAATCTACCCAAACACACGAATGTGTTCCTCCGACAAGTGGTGTCGTGTTTTTTGATGTTTTTGTTTTGCTTAGGGTATACCTACACCCCTTGTCATAGGATACACCATCAATCGTGTGGTTGGTTAGGTTTGTTTTCAGAAGTGAAAAGGGAAAATGGGATTGAAAGCTTTTGCGTGTGGGTGGGCGGGCACGTGTGCAGGAGGGAACGAATATCAAACACATGGCGGAAAGTGTAATTATAAATTTCAATAGCAAACATGCAGCCACGGTGAAACACTAGAAGCCCTGGTTGACAGGCTTGCGGCTGTTGACTGAAGTTGTCACATCAATGGAAGCTGAACCAAATGTGGGTGTTTGTGTATCACGTGTGTGTGTTGTGGTGGTTTTGGTGCAAAAATTGAATGCGTATTTGCTTTTCCTACAATCGCGACGAGTAGCAGGAGTTTATTCAATATTTAAATTATTGTTTATTGCTTGTTCATCAACATGTTATTAGTGATTGATTTAGTTTTGCATAACTACAATAAAAGCCTAGTTTTAAAAAAGTATGTAGAAAATTGTTACATTATCATTTAAACAAAAAAACTTAAAGGATTTATAGCAACAGCAGCTTAAATTTATATTCTCTCATTTTTCAGACACTCATAACATGTGTATCCAGTAAACATTTAGTTTGTGCTCAAGCCTTTTTGTTTTTGTTTTTCCAAAGTTGATTAAAATGTGTTGGATGGGAAACATGAGACGAATTTATACGTTTCGCGGTTACTTCCATGCCCACCCAACCATCCGCTCTTAGCATACATTTGATAAAACCATACTACATACATGCATACACGGGGTAAGGTTGAAAGGAAGCGAATTTCCTGTTTCTGTGCCATCGCTGTGGGTTAAAGGTTTTTATTTTTTTTCACTACGCCCAACCACCACCACCACGCGACAGGAGATGCAGCAATGATGTAAAACTAGCAACAAGTGCATTACGTTTGGCCACCCATTTGCAAATACAAAAAAATCCAACCAACAAAATAAAAAAAAACCCTCAGCAAAAGTAGAACTATGTGTGTGGGTGTGTATGTTTTCCCCCCATTTAACATTTAGCGGTTGATGGGCAAACAAAATAGAAAACAAATATATATATATATATATATATATAAATAAGGTCATGCAAAAACAAAAATAAAATAAAGCACTCAAAAGCAAACAGGTATGCAAGAAGCGATAGTGCACGTAAGCGAACTCGTGGCAGGATGTTTTGTTTTTTTTGTAATGGTTTATTTGTACAATACTTGTGCACGGGAATTCATTAAACTAAAAGGATCGTTACCGGTGTTCAACTTTTCCTTTTCCACTTCCGTACTGTCAATATGTTGATTTGTTTTTATTTGTGTTTTAGTTTTGTTCCATTGTTTCGCCATTGTTTTACGGTGTTTTATGTTTTTCCACTTTGGGTAAGTGTGGTGTAGTAATGAAAATAAAATGACCATTGTAAGTAAATATTTACTGCTACTTCTTTTAAAATATTATTATAAAAACGGCGGTTAATTCAAACCTTTTCTAGACCGTTTTTAACCAATGGTTTTTGTTTGTATAAATACAGATTGATAAATATGCAGGCGGAGTTTACAAAGCTAATTTAACTTTTTTGCAAAATTTAAGCATTTCTTCTGCCCAGATCATTGATCTATAGCTCAAATTAAAAGAAACAACTTGATAGTACATTCGCCCGCTTCCATCTACTACATACATTATTTCCAAGATGATCAATATTCATACTTATGGAAAATTAAAAAGAAGAATATTTCAAACACGAAAGGAAAGCAACGAATCATTCCCACTGTAAGGAAAGAGTATGGACAAGAAACATCTTTAAACAATAAAAAATATGGTGGCAACAACAACAAAAAATCCCATTACGCAGAGTTACGTCCCACAAAGAACAATTCGCCCACACCGCTCGGCCATGCATCGGGCAACGAGTGGATTCGCTCGAGGGAAAGAAAAACAACAACAAACGCTTTTCTTTCATGCGATCGAAAAGAATTATAATGCCAGCTCAAATTGAATTCTATCGTTTGGAACGTGCTCACGGCACTTGGTTCGTGCTTTGATTTGCGATCCAACAATTGTGCTCGTGCGTTCGTCCTTGGTTTCTGCTTTTGTGACGGTTCGATGCAACCAGAAGCAGGCAAAAATTTCAGCCTGATCCCTCTGGCCGCCATTCAGCCAGCTTCAACGCAATAAGCGAAGCGTGGTGACGTCGCAACCCAGGCGTAACAAGTGTATCAACTGGAATTTTCGTTTTTTTTTGTTTTTGGTCTGGCTGGCAACGTGGATTGGGGAAAATAAAATGAGAAAAACACCCTGGGTAGTCTGTTCTAACCGATAAGATTACAGTGTAAGATGTGTGATAGATAGACTTCCATCATAAAGCGTACTACCTGTAAGACACTACATTTTATAAAGATTATGTTTTAGGTTATGTATAAACTAGCAAGTAATAAGAACAAGAGAAGGTCTCAACGTTTTTTTTCATTCTCGAAGACTTGATAAACGTAGAATTCCTTCAAAGTAAATCCTTTAATTACACTTTCTTGGATAGTTCCATATATTCCTTATGTTAGCTACTTATTCGAACGTAACATGTCTGTTTAAATAATTTTAAGTAGTTTTTAACATCCTTAACGACTGATACTGTGTTGAGTAAAAAAGCATCGACAAAAGCGTTAAACGCATTTCGTAATCTACTAAGACTAGTATGACCGTTAACATCATTAAGTCTCGCAAGAACATAACACTTTCTATAGACTTATGGTTTTGTAACTAAACAAACATTGGTAATTAATACGCGTAAATGATCAGGTAAAAGATATTGCGTTTTACCAAAGATTCGGTCCTTGTAGCAACGCAATATACAAACACAAAATTCAGCTCATTCCAACAATTACTCATCGCGCCACTAAAAGCAAAACCGTGGGCAAGGAAACGCGAAACATGATACATGGGCAGAATACCAAAAACTTACCCTTTTGTTTACCCACCACGTCCTGCACATTCGACAAACTTTTCGATCATCTTGAAATTCACTTGTATCCATTAAAACATGCAAACGGAAAGATAATCTACTATTGCCACTCGACAGCCACTCGTGGCCGTAGCTTTTCACCCTGGTCCAGCTGATTACTTATCGCAACGAAGCCAGGAAACGGCGCTACTGCTCGTAATCGCTCCACATTAACCGGGTGCTAACGACTCTTCTAACCGGTGAAGGTCGGCAGGTGAACAGAGGAGATGCCCTTCGAGATAGTTGTTCTGTCGGTAATAACATCAACACCGAAAGAAAAAAGAAGTACACCGTACGACCCGGACGGACAAAGGAAGTGGAACTGGAAACGGAGCAAGTATCGGACTGATTTTGTCCGTGTGTGTGGTTGACTTAATGGAAGTGTAATCCTGAGGCGGATGCGAAACAACCAGCGAATGCTTGAGTGCACGCCAGTACCGTACTCGAACGGGCCCAGACCATTAGCATTCGTCAGTGGCGATGGACAGTTTCGGAAGGTTACTTTCGGATTCGGAAGGATCGCATTGAAAACCCTCCGCCCTTTTTACGAAGGTATACCGTGCCAGAGCAGGCTCATTGGAAGCTGGTGGACATGGGCCGAGGTATCGACCGCTCCATATACTACCCTAAGTGGTTTATTTGGGAGTGGAAAGAATAGGTACCGTTGTACCGTTTTGGCTTTTGAGATAAATTTTTCCTACACGGTGCCTGGGCACACACGCCGTGGCGGTGTTACGCTTGCTTTTGCAATTATGGAGAGCGGATCTTGCCCACCCTGAACCGCTGTACCCCTCCGCAAAGTGCAGAACAACCAACGGAAATCATCCTCTATTTGGTGTTGCTGTCTTTATGGACTTCACAGAGAATAATACGAACAAAAAAAAATACAAACCGGAACAAAACAGAAAGCGAGCGTATGTGCTTTGTGAGTGTACTTAAAGGCTCAACGTTACGCCATACGTGTTCGTATGCTTTAGGAAAACAATGCATATTTAATTACCCTACCGAAGAGCCGGAGAGCAACAATCCTTGAAGCCGTTCGTTAGCCAAGAGTCTGTAACGCGTGGGAACTAACCTTCCTTTCGGCAGGTTGGGAAGATGCACAAGCTAACTGTAGTCACGCGCTCTAACCCACGGTGGATGATTACGGTTAGGGATCTGTGGATAGTGCAATATACTCTGTGAGTGAGCGCACCGTCCCACAGAGCGTCGTCACATTTGGTGCTGGTCCGGGGGGGAAAACAGATTTCAAGAGTTAATTTTCCTAATGTACGGATAAAACCATCCCATCGTCCGTTGGTATCGTCCATTTCTTCATGAAAAGCGGTAGAAGGTGGGGGAGTTAAAATTAGCAATCATTAGAACTAGCGCTACGGTTGAGTAGTGATAATTGCAGCGAAATGGAGAATGTGCCATTTTGGAGCGTTTTGCACCAAAACCCGGATGCGCCCGAGATTGGATTGTGTGCGCTGAAATGATTCGTTCGATGGAACGTGCGCTATGTGTGACCTAGTTTGAAGCGATTACAACATTTCCGTGGAAAATTGGTGATCATACTTGGGTAAATGGTGGAAACAGTACCATTTACATTATACAGTCGACCCTTTTGCAGTTTTAAACGGTTCATTGAGCAAATATGCGGCCATATCGCATCAGCATCAAGCAGCCGTTTTTTTTTTTTATTTTAAAGTTGTATTGCATTTACTTTCAATTTATTCTGTTGCTTTATTGATAAACATTTATTAATTATTTTATGCTTTATAGGTCTGTTTCAAATTACATATCGTGTGTCTGTTTCGTGTTGACCTATTTTAAATTTACAACATACTGTAGAAAGGACAATTTCCTTTTATTCATACTGTTTTTTTTTTGAAGTGAAAGGAAGAAAGCTTTCTTATGTCGCATAAAGCTACAGGTGAACATTTTTCTGAATATAATTTTTATAACATTTCCCTCCCTCCGGATGTTTGCCAAATAGAGATCCAAATCATGCCCAAGGAATTTAAAACAAAAAACACACCGTCCTTCTTGGAACAAGTAAAACTGAAAAAGAACTCTTGGGGTTGTGTTTATTTTTGCTTGTTTCGTGTTTTTTTTATCTCATTTTCCCATTACAAAACAATATTTGCTGATTTTGGGTTTGGTTAGGAGTTTGTTCGTTTTTTCTTGAATTATTTTCTCTCAAAATCATAACAGTCTAACGATTGATTGAATAATACATGGAACCACTGATTTCTCCGTTAAACTTGAAAGCACTTTCGTGCATGAATTTTGAAGCACAGATCGTAGGTAGGGTCGGATAAATTAGTCACTTCCCTTCACGTTCTACTCGCGGGTAAGACAATCGAAATGATCCATTGCAAATTCATGTCCGCAATCAATCGGGAGCGTGACGTCTGTTGCTTGACTTCATTCCGTGCTAATGAAGGAGATTGGAATTGTTTCCTGCAAAACCACAATCACACGCTCTTGGTGCCAGTCGTGACGTGAGGAACATACGCTTACGCACATTCACCATGAGGTACTTTCAGGTGAGATGGTTTTCAGAGGTTTTTTGGGGAAAAATATTATACCGATTAATTTCAGGACCGTCAACGTGTATTTGTTACCGGTGTTGCTTGATGCCATGGATACTAAAGCCGTATGTAGAAAGGATCACACCGGCGTACCTTTTACGGTGGTATTAATTCTTCAAAACCAAAGGACCCTCGGGATGGGACGTGTACAACAGTCGCTCGGTCGCATCTGGTAAAGCGATGGCTGAATGGGGAAAATAATTTTTATTTTTACACCACCATCATTACTTTCCACTTCATTGCCAATTTTTTACATCCCTTGGTTGCTGGCTTGCCGGCCTTCCTGCCGCTCTTTAGTCTCCTTGGAGACTGATTACATTTATTATTTTTCGCGGCAGTGAAGACTAAGCCCGCTGGGAATAAAAAAAAGCAACAGGAAACAAATTCTTGCAGTGTTCAGAAGGGAAACAGTGAGAGAACATAAGGAAAAAAATAGATAGAGAGAGAGAGAGAGCGCGAAAATGAAAAAAAAGCTTTTGTAAAACTTATGTGTTGATTTAAGCTTACCTTTTACCTTTATTCCCATACGAAAACCTCCATTTTTTTGCACAACACCCACAGCAACCTTTCCTTCCCATCTTGGACAGGAAGTAGAGGGTTTCACTTGTTACATTTATGTTTCATACAGTCGAGAGACCCTTGGAATGGTTTCAACATTTTCTTCCATTGCTATTTGGCTTCTTTTTTTCTTCTATGTTGTTGTCTCTCGCTTGAAGCAGATGGAATATGATGCTCCTATCATCAAAAAGAGCAACATGTTTTTGGGGGGAATGTTTGGTTTAAGTCGGCGAAAGCGGAAGCAAAGGTTTTTACCGTACACGAGCAAACCGGTTAAATTATTTTTACCAATTTGCATTGCGTGCCTTTTGCTGCTGCTGGTGCTTTTGCGACTGTTGCGGATTGGAAGCACGGTATGGGTTGGTGTCGTTTTCATTTAATCACGGAATGAATTGACATGTAATGTTGCTGCTGGGTGGTTTGATACGTTGGGAATAGAATTTTGAAGCTAGAAAAAAAAAAATCAAATCGGCCCATTAAAAGCTGTGAAATAATTTTGATCAATTATGATCATTATTATCGTGTGGTAATGAATAAGAGTGAAGAAAAGCACAGGTAGATCGGTTCAGATCGGTAATATAGTTCAATAAAAAGTACTTTGTAATAAAAGGTATTCGTTTTGTATTTATGCCTTGCTACAGCATTATTTATCACATTTTGATTTAGTATAAATTGTTAGTTAGTTTAAAGAGTAAAAACTCTACAGGCATAATTTGATAATTTATCTAAACTTTGTTAATGAACAAGCATATTACATATATGCCATATTTCAACAAAACGTTGTTATGTATTATTTATTATTTAGTAAAACTAAACGAACTAAACGAGCTCTTGTTCGCGAAGGTTTGTATAACAGTAATTGATTTTATTTAATTAGATAAAAAGGTAGTTCAACCACTTTAAAATCCACAATTATTTAAAATAAATATTCCATGTTTTCAAATGAAAAATAACTTTCAATTAGACAATCCTTCGTTATGATGTATTACACATTTAAAACAGTTACAGACTGCCTTGCAATTGTTCTACTTAACTGCTCATGTTTAATCAAACGTAATTGTCATTCAACATTCAGTGTGTAAAAAAGCTGCATCACAAACATACTTTCTCATCGTGCTATTCCTACACCCAAAGGTTCTACATAGCTCACCATCAGTTCACCGTTTAAGAATAACAACGAAGTATGCAAGCTTGTGAAACAAAATGGCTCGTTGCCATCCTTTCGAGTAAAACCAAGCGTGTGAAGTGATAAAAACAGCACCGTTAACCGTTGTCGAATGGTGCACAGTAGCTTCAAGTGATACGCCATCAAAGTGAAAATATGAGCCACGCAATTTTCTCCTTCTAACCGAAGGTAGAATGGCGCTTGGAGGTCATCCAATATGAAGCAACAGGAACAGAGTAGACACACAAGAGCACCAAACTACACTGTTCTTCCAAATCGGGTGTCTCCCCTTGCCGCGCAAGAGTGTTTATTTTTTGCTGTCTTGTCTTCTTTTGTTTTTTGTGCAAGCAAGTGTATATTCATCAACCGGCAGGTTTAGCGTTTCGCACGAAACAATGCAAACTGTATAAGGATGCGATTGCTTTTTTTCTCGTTGTTGCCTTTTTTGTCGTTTGATGCTGCAGGGTAAGTTTTACTCGCGACCCGCTTACGGTTGAGCGGCGAAGAAACACAAATTGCTTGCCATCCGTCGATGGTCGTCTGTTTGCACCGATCTTGCAGCCATGTCACCGCGAACGGTTCGACCTATTTAGTCATTTTGGTGTGGAAGTTTAGCATTTAATTAAAAATTAAAATTGCTCCACCAGCGGCTGCTGCCTTCCGGTGCGTTCCCGCCTCTGGGGGGGATGAAGTCAATCGAGCCATTCGCGTCGCACAGCACGCGAAGGAAGACTTGTGCTTCAGTGGTACGATGTGCCATATTACCTTACCAAAACCGTTGCTATAGTGGACGCGAACAGGTGGCGGAACAGAAAAAAAACCCGAAAGGTATTAGAAATTAAAATGTTTTGTCCATTGAGTCTGTAAGAGTACATCGGGTTGGTAGGGAAATTGGCAGCTTTCGAAAGAGAAAAAAAACAGGACGGGAAACTAAAACAAAAAGGTGTAACATATCGTGTCCTTTGTGCAATGAAACTGTTAACAAGGATCGTGTTTTTTTGGTGCCCCAAAGCCCACCAAAAAATCGATATTGGAAAATTGAAAATTCTTCTCAAATTGGCACACAAACGCATTTCGTGCCGTGAGTGTAATAACGCTTCTGTTGCATTTTCATCATGTTCTACTCCGTTGCAAAAAAACAAAAATTTTCAGCTCATGTTTCTTCCATACGCTTCAAAACATGGTGTTGCATATGCGACTCGTCATACGCCACAATTTTCCCCATTTCTGTGTTCTGTGTCACAGCTTAGGCCACACATCGGAAAGCTGGCGATTATGTATTCATGAGTGACGTCAAGACGGCACTCGTGCCAAACAGAAGTGACGTTTAGCGTTGCTGTTTTTTTATTGCTACGCGAAACAAAAAGCTGCTGTGACGTGTAAGCGTGAAGCAAATGAATTTCCGGAAAACGGTTAATGCAGTGGGTGGGGTAGCAGGGACCAAGCAAACCTTGAGAGCATAACAGCACCAGAGCGATGATGCCGTGTCTGGCACATATTTCACACCCAACGAGAAGCGTTTTAGATGCAGGTTTGTGCATTTTGTTTTTCAGTGTTTTAAACCGCTTCAGATGTTGTAACCCCTTGTTGACGACATGATGAACCGTCAGGACAATAATGGAGACGGTTGGTAATGTGTTCTATAGGCAATAAGTGATTCAGTCTGGGGTAGTGAACTTTTTTTTAGAATATGACAAGTTTTTTTTACATAACAGTTTACATAATATGTTTGATAGTATCGTGTCCTAAAATAGTTTTAAAAATTCTTTATTACCATTTATAAATGTTGCTTAATGAAATAAAGGAGATACATTTTTTTGTTTCAAATAAAAGCAATGTTATCTGCGATCTCGCAATTTTAAACTTAATTTGAAATATCTTTTAAGAATCTTTTAAAATATGTGCTAAGTACCTAAGCCACTTTCATGTTTAAACCACTCAATCATTATTCGAAGGTCACCTGATACAAATACCTTTGAGATATCTGAGCGCCAACATTTAAAAAATATTTCTATAAGTTTTCATTTCTCTGTCACGAAGAAAACTCAAGTGTTTTCTCGCATCAATGGGAAAGTCTTTTGCAACAGTTTATTTACTGGGTGATATGGTACATCACATGGAAATTTTCTTTGTTAAAGTGGTTCACCAGAAGTCTTGTTTCGTCATCATGGTTAGATTGAAGATTCCTTCAAAATTCTCAACATAGACTAACTCGCAGATAACCAACCCTCAGTGAAGTAATGCAAGTGCAGAACCGTAAGACTAAAGAAACGTGGAGACTAAAGCAATAAGTTAAATAACTTTTGCTGTTTGATTAGGTTTTATTCAGTACTACACCTTCGCATAAAGACTTTAAAACACACATAATTAAAACTGACCTATTGCTTCGACTGTTTCAAACTCTGTGGAAAACAGATTTTGATCCGATTACAAACTGTTAATTACCAAACAGCGCAAAATTGCTTACCGCGATAATGTTGCAGCAAATATGGTTTTACACTCCGTTGTCTGTAGGCGGGTTCCCATCGAACCATCAAAGTCGATTTGTGCATCACACGGAACCATCGCACAAAAGGCTCGGTTCGGCTTCGAACACATAAGTTCGTGCACAATCCTATTCATTCGCTTTGCATTCCACGGTCAGCTGCATCAATCCTTAATCCCGCTCTAGCCGTGTCCGAAATAGGTGCGAATCCTAATATTACGACAGCATTAGCTTACCCACCGTATCGG
The DNA here is from genome assembly GCF_943734845.2 of Anopheles funestus. Classification (NCBI taxonomy): domain Eukaryota; kingdom Metazoa; phylum Arthropoda; class Insecta; order Diptera; family Culicidae; genus Anopheles; species Anopheles funestus. The sequence goes on from NC_064598.1 coordinate 21,228,765, forward strand.
GCTACAAAATTCCCCTTCCAAACTGATGTAATCTAAAATTAACCAAAGCTGGCAGGGCTGGGTGCAAGACACAAAGTGAATTGTAGAAAGGGAATGCAAGCATTTCTCCACTCAATTTTCCCACCATGCGCGAGCTAATCTAACTTCCGCTTACCGCTCGTTCGTTATCGATTGTAATCCAGATTAGTTCGGCAAATAGCATCACTTGAAAGACCTCAATTAAACAACTTTCTCACCAGCCCGTAGTGTTCCTAACCGTCGAAGGACATTTCATTATCACTTAGCTTCTTGTTCGATGATGAAGCACTAGCTAATAATTAATAGTAAAATTGTTTGATGATTCTCTCCGGAATACCGGGTATTTCCTTTGTTTCCCAGCTGGTATGAGCTTGATTCGTACCGATATCCTTGAATCTTGAATCGATGCCTTCAGCCGCACTGCTCAGGTGAGTCCGCTTTGTCCTGCTCGTGGTAAACCACCAAACAGTTCAACAGACAAAGAAGCAAAACTTCCGCAACCCGTTGACCGCACTTCGAACAGGCTGCCCTGGAAAGTGTATCGATGTAAAGCACATCCATAGGCCGAGTTCGGTAAATTGAAGCTGACGACACGATACCAACCAGGCTACGGCGTGTTTGTACCAAAGGTGCTGCACCAAGGGAACGATCTTTATTAATAGCTCGTCTCATCATACCTGTTGATTGGATCGATCAGTTCAATGCTACCAGGAAATGCTCTCTTCGATACGGCAAAAAGATGCTTCCCGGAAGCTAACCGACGGTGTCCCGGGTCCGCACCCTTCGGTGGTTGAAGAAAATTGAAATCAGATCGAAAACAGATGAAATAATTAATTAGAATTGCATTGCACTCCGTTTATCTCGGGGCAAACCTTCTAGTTCGTATCCACCTCTTTGTGGCTTTTTGCTACCTTTTCCGCACAATCGAAACCGTTTGGTAACGGTTGGTTTGACGCTCGAAGCATCCGACGCCTACGGTCTGCGAATAGATAAACCAATTTCCGACCCAATTCTCCGACTCCGTGTAAACTACAGTGGGAACTCTGTGCTGTAAACTTTCCACAACCGTACCGGGATACTGTGGTGCCTGTGATTTTTGCAAACAGTCCATCATATCCAGCATTAGCCACCCTCTGGGGAGATGGGTTCTCGGGGTTGAGAAGAAAGAAGAAAGAAAAAAACAATACCGCTAAAGTGTTCAGCCCAACCCCGGCAACAATACAACAACACAACAATTCATCTTGATTTTGCATCGCTTCCTCCACCATCGCCATGAATCATTTGGAATCGTTTCCTGTGATTGGCACGATCAAGCCTCGAATCTCGGCTCGCCAAAAGCAGGGGAGCATTCTTAGCAGGGAGAACTCGGGGTTGAACTGAATTCCAGCACGGATAGAATGTAAGCGGGAAAACAAAGAATAACATCGGGTATCTAGCGCAGGCAGCAGGAATGCGTGGTTGGAATGTTTCCGTATCGATTCGAGCTGGCAAACATTTGGCCCTTTCCCCCCTTTTGTGTAGTAAGAAAATTCCGTTCGTTTACTTTCGAGCCCGATCGACAAACAAAAGAAAAAAGTCAGGGAGAAAATCTGTGGGCGAATAATATTTTCGGCGTTTTGGGAAAAATGAATACGCACACAGATAACAAAAAAAAACAGACACCGTTTTATTCCAAGAGCTATGTTCATCATTATTCAATCAGTGCAATCGAAAGGGATGTGAATGATGGCACACCAAGTGTGTCGAGTGTGGACAGCTTGTGGGTGGTTTTGGTTACTTCAACCTCTGTGGTTAAGATAATGGAAAGTCTGATTGATGATTTGAAGCGGTGGTGAGAAAATGTTGCTGGAAAATATCATGAAATATGGACGTTAAACATTCGGTTTATTTTTATTGAGCAGATGATTTTTTTTAACGGAAAAGGATGTAATTTTCATCATTTTGCATAAGTGTGCCAAAATTTATATACTAAAACCTGAAACGTTTTTTTTAAACCTCTCTTACTTTCTCTTAATACGCTACTTGAACGGAGGATATTTCCTTAACACATCGTCGTATAAAGATCTTAAACAATCATTTATTCAGTAGTAGTACGCACTACAAATAGGCACGGTATATTATGATATTTTTCTTTATAAACGCACAATGTTTCCACAGGACCTAAGAGTTGATAGAATGCTAGGTAAAACTGTTCGTTTTACTTTAGATAGTAACACAGTATAACACAGTATAACGCAGCAGAAAGTATAAGAGCTTTAAACATTCATAACATGAGAAACGATTCGAGCATGAACAACGGCCAGCAAGATTAGGTTTTGTAACTCTCATTATCAGACAATCTTCAAGTTGGTGGAAATTAATTACTAGAAACAACCTCTTCTATTGTTCTTTTGTATTATCAATTCACTGTTCAAGAACGTATGTACAGATCGAGAGAAAGATTATTTAACTCTACAAAGAATGCTTCTCCACATTGGTTTTTTAATCTCAAGCATTTTCATGTTTCGTTCTATTTCTCTCCCTCTATCTCTCTATCTCCCTCACTGACTAAAACACCTATCCATTGCCATTAGTTTATTGTTATCATACCCCTTACACAATCAACTACGATTATGAACGTAAGTGTGGTTGTCGCTTTGCTGATAAAGGGGGTTCGTCCGGAAAAAAAGAACCCTTCCCATTCATCTTCTTTCGGTCGACCTAAAGTGTCATCGAACGTTACTATCCATGCGAAAGGATCTCACCAGATGGAACCGGCCGGATGGATGGATGGATGGTTTGAAAGGATGTGATGCATATGCTAAAAATAGAATATTGACAATTTCCGAACCACGAAGAAGGGTGAATGATGTGACCCCAGCCAGTCCAGTGTAGAAGCATATTGCATTGCATTACAGTAACTGGATTATTGGAGCGGTGCGAATACTCGCCGGTGCGAACAAGGATGGAAATCATCACTACATAGGAATGGAGCACTAAAATGAGTACCCATTTGGTTGCACCTTTTGTAACCTACTGCCCGGTGGTACCCGGTGTAGGTGGGTTGAGTTGCTTTCTGTCCTGAAGCGCCCGGAATGGGTGGAAAGATATCTTTCCTGCGCTACATAAAAGGACACCTGAACAAAACGGGATTGAGCAAACCTCATCGTCCTATTGTGTGTCTTGTTCTGCAATTGAATTTCAAGCAAAAAACTGCTTGTACCATTATTGCATGCATACTATGCCGAATGGTCAATGGACAGGTGTTGTACCGATAGAAATCGAGTGTTCGCATAGTTGACAATTTTAATTGGCATCATGTTGCTCGGTTCACATATGCTTTCGTTAGTTTTGCCGAACGAAATTTCCAAATGCAGAAATGAAATTTCTTTCTGGAAATGAAAAAAAGTTCTACGTACGCCTTTAGTGTGCAATGAAACGGAAAATTAAAATTGAACAGAAGTGAAGTCATTCTTTGAAATTCATATCAGTTCTATTCAATGTTAGATACAATGTTGGAATTGTTGTTACGCTAATTAACCTTATGCAATTGCAAAACTCATAAGATTGATTGGTTTTGAAAATTTTGACCCAAAAAACCATTTCCCAACTCCTCTGACAAAACAATTTCTTTAAATGAATATTAATGTTGCTATTAAGCTTTGGATGAGCGAAAAAAAAATCTTCCCTTTTTATCTTTCCCCTGTTGTTGGCCAAAATCGGATGACGTTGCCGTTAAAAGCATCACTTTGTAATCCCTAAAAATATCGCAGGTCATTTGCTCGCGAAATACTTTTCACACCTTCACCCGTCGGCACGGTTCCGGGAACGCGCATCAGCCGTATGATTTAATCACAGTACGACGATAGCAGGAAGTGGATTTATAGCAATAATAACAACAGCAAAAAATCTCAGTTCATCCCCACCGCTAATCCCTCGCTATCCAACACGCTCCGATATTGCGGTGACACAAACGAACCGGAAAATCAGGTCGTCACCGTAGGTGGGTTATAGAGACCGCTACCAAGAAACGTTCTGGTACCGGGCCGTGCGTACATGCTACCGAGCTTGAAGTTTATTGTTCTCGCTTTATTGTCTGATGTTGTCCGTGGGTTCATAAAACACGCTGCACTCCGTGACGACATTCTTGCTGCGTAAATGAAAGGACCAAATTCGTTAGACATTTCTTTGTATTCCTAACAAGCGGATGGGATAGTTCATAGACTAAATATTGTATTGTGGTTGCTTTCATAAACATTTAATAAATATTCAAAACAAAAAGATGGAATTTAAACCTTTGATTTCAACAGTATTTGAATTGTGCAGCACTACAACATATTTCAATCTGATCAATATTAAAAACTTTCACATGACATCAACCAAATGAGGTCGATCATCAACCAACAGAATAAAACTTCAATCGGATTTAATTATTATTGAAAGTACAGATAAGTATTTCATCGAAACAGTTCAACCAGTGATTCACACAATTTGAAGCCTCGTTTTACAATCCATGATAATCCTTCGAGAGTGTGTTAATTTTTCTCATTACCACAAAAAATCCCACTGAAAAGCACCGGCAAGTGGTTATAAAGAGCAACTTTCGCATTATGGTTTGTTTTTTAAAACCTTTAGTTGAACCAACACGTCAAATTGTTACACATATTTGACTGACAGTTTTTCCAAGTTATTTGAAGCATTAAGTTATTACATATCATAACAACTGTGCCTCACATATTCTTAACTTTGTTTTTATTCTTCCCAAAGGACATTTCAGTAAACGCGGCATGGCATGCATTTAATTGCTTCTCTTATTAATTTGTTCATCCATAGTGAAAAGGCATACAAAGGGACGTTCGGCGGAAATATAATTTACGATTCAATGTGTGGCCGCTGCTATTGACATTCCGGGCAAATATTACGATATTCCGTTCGTTGTATTTTCTGCTGCTTTCCCGGAATGATCGTTATTTAAAATCATTTTTAAGCATGTCGCCTTTTCATAACAAAAGCGAAAAATCAAACGTGATGCATTCCAGTGTAAAAAGGGTTTGTCGGTTTTTTCTTCTTTCTCTTCTGATGATTGCATACGTGTTACCGGTGGCAATTCAGTTAATGATGGGGGTACAATTTCCATTTTCCGATTTCAATGTAATTTTCTCCATCATTTTCAATACACCGGTGGGCGGAAATCGGCTTTCCCGGCTGCTTATTGGAATTTCCACAAAGCCACAACGGACGTTGCAGTTTATTAGCAAATATTTAATTAACATGCTTTTAACGATCCGCTGGATACTTCGTGCAGGTCGAAATAAAAACATGCGTGAATGAAGTTTTTTTTACTTTTTATTAGGTAATTTCCTATTTACCTTTCAACAACAGGAGAAACTATTCCATAAACTACACGCACGGGGGTTTTTTTGTATTGTAAATTGCTTCCTTGAAATTTACAGCGTGTTGCATACTTCGGAATCGATTATTATCTCCTACTATCAGTACAACTGTTCAAATAAATATCTGTAATTAAAAGCCCCAGGAAAAACTGTGTATTGTGAATCAGAAAAAATAATTTAGTCACTAAAAGTATACGCTTAGTCGTGCATTATGCATAACAAACCATTACCACCTACGGTATTTGTGTCACTTTATTAAAAACGTTAATTAAAAATCATTATTTCATCAACTAGTTTTATCGCATTCAAATCACCAACCACATTTTATTCCGCACAATCATCCTTTGTGTAACCGTACGCACATTTCTGTAACAATTATTCCACCTTTCATTTATCGAATGAATGGAAACAATTCAACAATGAAAACAAACATTTTTCTATATTTCCAGCATTGAGATTGGCAGTAGTGTCGGTGGTGGTTGAAAAACAAAAAAAAACGTACGAACAAAACATCAAAGCACCTTTGTTTGATAACGCTAAAGCTTCAGTAGAAAGCGTACAGCTCCCAACACCCTGATCGGCTTTACTGAGATAGTGTGCGCATCAGGCCGTCGACATCACCCGAACGAAAAACCACACCCCAACACCGACGATTCGGAATTTTCGATGCAAATTCGGTAACTTGCTATTCAAAATTTACTGCCAGCCTCAGTTTTAGTCCGTACGCCTTATAGGGCTTCACCGTTCGAAATTTATCCATGTCGGAAACGGAATATGTTTTGATCGTAGGAAAATATTTCAGTAATCAAAACATTAGCAAACGATCAACGTAAATACGTGATGATGCGGTTGTTACTACCGGTGTTCATTACATTGATGGATGCAGAAGTTGATTGGAATCGGTGAAACACGATCATCATAGCGAAGCGAAGCAAACATACGCGATCCCAACCGATCTTTCTGCTAGGGGTGAATCCGTAGGACAAAACCCTGCAAGAGACTTTGCAATTCGATCGACACCATTATTAGCATCACCAACCACCAACTTCGAACCGCTCCACTATCAATACGATCACCTACAAGCCCTAGACCATCTGAACATCATCAAAACGAATACAAAGAAATCCCACAACTTCCTCATCTTCCAGTATAGGCCGTAGATATGAACCATGGCAAAACTGCGCCATTACAGGTGTTATTTTCTTTTTTACCCGATCGTTTGTTTATGCATTCGTTTTTGTTTCAATTACAAATTTTACTTCGCTACGTTTTCAATTGCAAACCGCACGTTCGTTTGCATATGTATTTGCTCTTCTACCTTCTCGTTCTCTTACACGCTTTTCTTTTTTCCTTTTTCTTAATTTCTTTACTGCTTTCAGTGAATTGTATTTTATGTTTCACAGCAAAAATTTGCTTAATTACATATTTTTCTCTGCTCCTGTTAGTAGTTAATTAATTTATTAACTATTTTTGTTTGTTTAATTTCTTGTCTCTGTACAACTGAACTGTTCTATCAACTTCATACTCACGAACATGGTTGCACTGCAAGGATTGTTCTAGTGTATTCCGGTTTGTTTGATTTTGTAACGCTGTTACGGTTTTGTGTTGCTTTTCACAACTTTTCGATTGTATTTTCTCTGTTTCTACACCGTCACCTGATTTAAGTTTACTTGTTTGGCTGTCTGATAATGGTTTTAAAAGCTTTTTGCTTTTTTCAAAGTTTTTTGCATATTTTGTTGCGTTTTGTTTACAGTAATGTTGATCAAATATAAAGTTTTCACTTTTCACTTGTCAGTGCAGTGGCAGGGATGTTGATATCTGGCTGAAACAGTTCAATTATTTTGAAACATTTTTCGAAATTGTTGTGTTAGTATAAAAATAAAGTTTAAGCATTCAAATTTATTTTAGGGAAGCTAAAAATAGAATAGGATAAATAACAAATTTTTAAAAAAACAGAGTCCCAACAACTGATCACTCCAATTATTCCGATACATAAAATCATTCATTATATTCAATTAAATGCAATTGAAAGAAAAAATTCCACATGCATTTTCTTAAATAAATTATCAGATTGTTTTGCATGTTTTGAATTGAAAATAGATCTTTTTTATATTTTAAGTTATTGCGTTTACAAGCCAAAGAGGATTTTTTTTTAATTTTTGTTAACTTCAATAATACCTTTTGAGTTGTGAACACATACAAATTAAACGACTAACAGCTTTTACGCTTATACGCATTTGAATTGCTTTAATGTTTAGTTTTTCTTTTATTTAATTAAGAAATGAACGCATTTTTCGGAAATAGCTTTCCTGTTGAGCTGACAATGTTGACAACAAATGTTACGCTTGCACTTTACAAAACAAAATCGCTCGCATCATGTTTTACACAAATACCGCATGCTGTTTCACACTTCTTAGAGGATATGCTGCAAAAGTTGTTCTATTCTGTACACACGTGTGTAAGGAAACGGGTGCATTAACGCTAATTGTTTTGTGTTTTTCATTTACTTTATTGCTCGCTCGATCAGGACCATGACGGCGATATGCTTTGTCTGCAACCTGCCTATCATGTCTCACCAAGTGGGACTGGTATGGCAGGGTGGAAACGGTTGGGACGATTTGGTCCGAGAGCAGGTTAGTACTTTGACACATCAGTTTTCGATAGATGTATTAAAGTAACCTTTACTTCCCTATCGGTTACAGGTCGAAGAGTCCACCATCCGACAACGGTTAGGAGGACGACGAGACTCTGCAGCACAGATATCTGGTGCCTCACCTCCTAGTACCTCACCACCTCCCGGTAAGCATGCGTCATTAACAAGTGACCTGACAAACTGATTAATGATCCTTCCATACACATTGCTTCACAGGCGCTCAACGACGACGACGCAGTTCTCTCGCCCAGCTTACCGACATCCTGCGCGAATGGAGCGGTGGTGGCTCCAAACGGCAAAAGGCACCACTAAACAGGCGCGAAACACTAGCCGATCTGGCTCGCAGCTTGCCCTGGAACAAAGCCACTACGGCCGAAACGTACAACAATCAGAACAATTCGGGCCATGCACCGCCGCTACGGAAGCGACGCGAGTCGAGTGCAGATTCGGGTGTAAAGAGCTGGTCCTATCGGCGCGATTCACATGCATCCGACTTCCGGAAGGAGCGCGAATGGGAACGCGATCGCGAAAAAGAGCGAGAACGCGAACGGGAACGAGAGCGAGAGCGCGAACGAGAAAGAGATCGTGACGATTATATCTATTCGGCAGACAATTATCGAAATGTGAGTGCCGCTTGATAATCATTGCGTAACCGTAAAATCTTTAACATCTGTACGTGTTCTGCTTGCTTTCAGGGTTCACGCCGAAATTCCAACGATTCTAGTCGTGATCGATCATCGCGCCGTGACTCCACCATCGGTGGAACGGCAACTCCACCGCCACCACCTAAAGTGGTGGGAGCACAACGAAAGCGCAAAGATTCGCTCGTTGTCGCGGAAATGCCCAACTTCCGGCAGGAACAGAGACCATCCACCAGTTCCACGGCGTCCGACTCTGGTCCACTGTTTGTAGCTGTGGGGCACGTAGACAGTGCCTGTCAGGCTTTGCCACCGCCCACCATCATTACCAGCTCGGTTACACCGCCGGCCACCAGTCCCACCGCACAAAAGGGACGCCGGGATTCGACTACCCAATGTGGCACGAAAATGACCCGCCGCGACTCGCGCGTCAGCCCGGAAAGAGCTCAGCGGCTCTCGAAGCTACAGCGACAGGTGAGTTTGTTAGCGGGGATGCTAATCCTTTCCGTTTCCGGCCCGAAGCATTTTTCTCAACTGCTTCCTTATTTTAGGCTACCGCTTACGACGAGTCGTGTTTGCCTCCGGGCGGATGGAGCCGAAGAAGCTCACAGCCTGCGCTCAGTCCGGATGGTGAAGGACCGGAACGGCAGGCTAGAAGGGACAGTCTCAGTCCGGACAGTGCTTCAAGGTGGGTAACTTACTAACTCTTCGAAAAAGTTTCTAGGAATTAGTTTCTTAGAAAAACATTTCGAAAAATATATTCATACTTGCCAATGGTGTTTGAATAGGACTATCTAGACGAACGACGATTTGTTCAGGCTTAGAATATTTTAACATTTGATTAAAATTCAAATTCATCAAAATTTCATGAAATTATTGTTTTATTTGTTTATTTGTTTTAATTAAAATGGATATTCAAGTAAAAAATATTTAAAGTGGTTTTAATTTTTTGTTCATATCAGACATGGAGTCGCCCAGTCTTTTACGTTTATGATACCATGATATTGCGTGTTGAATGCTTTCTGGTAAAAAAAACTTAAACAAAAAAACGTTTTGCTGAATAACTGGATACTTCTACCAATTTTTATTATGAATAAAATGATGTTTTATATTTAATGTTAGCTGTCGTTTTGCACACAATTTGCCTTAAGCTTTCGAACTAGAAAAGATAACTTTTTATCCATACCATTAACAATGCCTTAATCTAATACTGAATATAATAATTACAAAATACATAGTCCTCAGCTTTATCAATCAATATGTTGTTTATTATTCTTCCTTTGTGCAGAGGACGCCGTGATTCGCGTTCCCATCTATCGCCTGACCGTAGCCACGAGCGTGAAGGAAGCCCACGACGCAGCCGCCGCCTGCGAAGACAATCATCATCGGCCGCTCGCCAACCTCGTTCGCCCGATTCTTCCAGCTGTTGTTCATCACGGTAAGAGCTTTCTAGCCGCCGTTTGCTAACATAAAAGCTTCCTTACTTGCATGGTGCTTTAGTGATTAAACTTTACCGTCGATTCGTTTCCATTCAACACAGAGATGCAAGTCCTTGCGCTCGTCCACCGCCACCCACCGAAAGCTCAGCCCGTCCCTCCATCCGTCGGCAGTCAACCACGGAGGAGATTCTGATTGCGCGTGGCTTTCGCCGCCAAAGCACCACCGAAGAGATGATACGCTGCCGCAACTTTCGCCGCCAAAGCTCGCAAAGCGATGACACCAGCCGGTAAGTACACAGCCCTTATTTTCGGGCGAAAAACTCCCGCCATTAAGCTTGCTTTTCCGGGTTTTCCTCTCTAAAACTCTCACCTACACATACACACTTTCTCTCCCTCTCTCTCATGTATTGGTTACACAGCTATCGTGGCAGGCGAGACTCGAGCGCACAAATTATCGACGGCACCATCGGCACGATGACGGTGGAAACCACGAGTACGTTTTTCGATTCTAGTACGCAAACAGGTATGATTAGTGTGTGTATGTGTGTGTTCGTGTGTGACCGTCTGTTCGTGTGCGTGTTGCGTGTCTGTGTGAGTGAGTGGCCTGCTAGGCTCTAGAGCAAAAACATATTCTCAGCTGAACTAGCCACTAGCTGATATCATAAGTGACTCGTCCTTCAATGTGGTGCTGCAGAATTTGAGTTTGTGTGCGTGTGTGTATATTGGGGGGGAACTTTCAGCTTACGCTACACGTATCAGAAACATCGGTTGTTTACATTTTGTGCCAAAAAAAGGATCCTTCAACACCTACAACAACAAGAAAGGATCTCGATCGGTACCGTCGGTTACCATTACCTTGCCGGAGGGGTTGCTTTATGTTGCTGTCCGTCCAAACTCTAGCACAAGCCCCTCCGGACACAACCTTCCACCCGAGATTAGAGATTCAAAATGAATCCCCACCGGTGCCGCAGGAAAAGGAAACCGGAGCTTGGGACTGCATAATGAATGAAACTGCCGCTTCTGCCGGTGGAGTCTTTTTGCCTGCGTCATTCATCTGTCATGTCACACCGGATAGACGGATGGAAAGCTGAGGTCGGAACCTTTTTTTCCACCACCGCCTTTTCCAACCTACCATGTTCGACACACCAATCGTTGCCTCGTTAATCCACCTAGCAAAGCACTCAGCCTCCGTAGGCAAGTGGATTACAAAACTACCGGCAAAATATTTTGCCTTCCTCAGCTTTCGCTCCTATTCCTCCGCAAATGTATGGCTAGGAAAGATGATTTATCTCATTGCCCAACTACCACGTACCACGTGAATCCGTTCGTGGTTCCGCTTCGGAAACGGGCGTGACATGTGGCGGAAATGGATGTCACCGGAGCGAATTGGAAGGGAAGCGCTGGAAATGATTGTAAATAATGATTGTCCGCCGAAGTTTGCTGTTCAAATACTTCGTCGCGATTGGCTATAATTAATACAGCATAGCTTGGTGAGATTTAAATTGTGCTTCGCTTAGAGGTAACCTTGAAAAAAAAAGATATACAAACGGTCTCTTCTGTATTAACTCTGAACTGAATGTTAATCATCCATTTTTCTTTCTAACATTTTTTTTGTTCTAAATTGATATCAATTTACAGTCACACAGTTCTTATATTTTGATTCCGATGGGTATGTCTGTTTGCAAGTGGCACCAAATTACTTGATGATGAATGAGAATAATCATTCTCTCCAATCGTTGACGAATTTACATTTTTCTGGGCCTGTTAATAAGCAAAACAAAAAATATAAAAATTTTGATAATACGATTAACTAAGATATAAAAGATTTCTTACCTGTTTCATAACTAGAAAATTTCAAAAATTTAAATGAGTTATTTTCAAAATTGTTTTTAAAAAGGAAACAAAATATTTTTCAAATGTTTATGTAAAGCATGCGTAAAGCAACAAATCAAGGAAAAAAGTAACAATTCATTAATTGAAAAAAAAACCTATTACGGCAAAACAAACATAGATAAAGACAATAATAAACAAACAAATCAAAAAACAATATTTACAAAAACATATCTTACAATTTTACTCACTGATCTCAACGCTTCCCAAACGCCCACTACCACCACCTGCACTTGAAGGATGTATTTCCATTTGTACCATTCTGCAGAAAAAAGGGCGACTTACTTCTAAAGAGATTCTCCATTTTCTGCGAAGAAGGTTCGAGGAAAGTAAAAATCTTAAAATTAACAAGAAAGAAATTTGAAGCAAAAGAAAAAAAAAACAACACCACAACACAACACAAAACCCTAAGGAAAACAATGTTCCGTCCTGTGTGCAACGTGCCGTTTCGGCTATTCTCTTTCCTTTCACTACAATCGTTGCGTAAACTTCAGCTGAATTTGACAAGGCGTGATAAGGAATGGTGCGCACGTGAAATGCGAAACAAATGTTGATTTCATGGAAAGAATACACCCACACCAAAGCCGCAGGACGATGAGGTGGGAGAAAGAGGGAGAGAGAGAGAGAGAAAGAGTAAGAAAAAAAGGAAGCAAACAGACTCGATTTAACTGAACTCATCTTTGGCCGTTTTCCAACCAGCTGCTCACCGGAACTGACCGATGCGGGAGATTTTTGCTGAATGAGTTAAACTTCAAAGCAGCAGCTTCAGGTACTGCCCCCCCCACATCGGTACCGATTTAATGCGACTAGGAAACGGGCAAGCTAAACTGGCACCAATTAGCTTTACCGTTCAAGCTAAAGCTTGTTCGAGGTTTGTTGGAAAACACCGTTCGTCTGCTGGTTTGTTTCGACGGCAAAAATATGTTAGTCGCCTTGGCATTCTTTAGCAGTACCTGCAGCAGTAGGTTACGGGACATTATGTGTACAAAAAACCCTGCCACCGGTAAAGGCTTTCCATAGCTAGTGGTATCTTGTGTGTGTCTTCTTTTTCCACCATTAAACGTGTCTTCCACACCGGAAGAAAACGGACAACAGTTCCTGTACGGTGCCGGGACCGATGGGTTTCGAATATCGTACGTCCGATCCGTGCCACTCGCACTCGCGGTGTTATCTGATGCAGCTAATTAAATTTTACGAATGACCTAGCGCCCCGTTGTTGGTCACGATTTGCGACAGCAGTGACAAAGGCAGGTGAATTGCTATGTGTGTGTGTGTGTGTGTGCATGTACAAGATCCTTCGGTATAACAATTCAAATCTGACGGGCGTAAGGATTCGCTGGCGGATACGGGTGTCGGAAGGATTCTAAGCCTAACCCGTTGCATACGGGGTCAGAAGGTTTTTCAAGCACGTACCGTACGCTCAGCGTGTGTGTTACGTGGCAGCATCTTCTTCAGTGCACAGGGTTAGGTCAAGCGAAATGGAAACTGTCTGCAACAGTGGCAGGACTAGGTCGTCGATTTGTCTGTCACCGTACAGCGTGATGATGAGTTGATTCACATGAAACACGATGCCAAACCTAGAAGTTGCTAAAATAAGTATTATTAGAGTAAATTTGCTTCAAAGTGGAATATTTTTTCAATGAATAATGGACTAAAGAAGATTAACTTACGAATTGGCTGTTTTTGTTCAACAATTAAAGAACATGTAGATAGACCTATTTTACACACCGAATTTTACACAAGCCAGGAATGTCCTGAGCCTTATAGAAGGTCGCATCAAAGGTGTTACAGTATGCTTTTTTAAATTTAAAGCAAGTTCGTCGTGTCAGTCATAGTTCAAAATAAAACTGATTTTGTTTAAAATTATTTCTTGCCTAAGCTGGCTTGTTCGTGTACACCTTTCCACATTGCGTTAAGAAGGTCGCAGAGCGTATGTTCTGGTAACGGTGTCTCATAACGTGGTCGCGTTACTTGGCCAACGTACGTTTATTTATTGGTATTACCTACAATATTTAATCCTTATGGGTTAAAAAAAAACTTCTATTGTGAGATAGAAATTTTATTCCTGTTAAATATGATATTTCTGTAAATAATTTTTTTTAACGAAATTTCATTTCTTGTTCGTTAATCTCGACCTGTAAAAATAATATAATTATACCTCCAGCAAGACATGACGCAGTAAGATGCCATATGATATTTTCAAAACAACTTATTAATAGTACTACTATTTTCCAATTCTTGTTTACTCGTGCGAATCCTATTTCGGTATTAGCAGCTAGACAAACATCTATCCTAAATTAAAATGCTTCGAACAATCCACGCACATCGCTGGCAGCCAAATCGAAACCCACCTTTTTCTTGGCTACAATTTAAAGATTTACACTAGAGCCGCTTATCACCAAGGTTTCTTCGCTTTGTCATCATCAGCATCATCATCGTCATCATAATGTTACACTTGAAATGTACAAAATCGATCGATGTGATTGCTTCGGCAACCATGAGAAGGGAACGTTTTTTGCCACCCACCTGTCTCTAAACTGCCCTTCACTCATACGTAACAAAATACGCCGTCGGAAGACGTTGCGCACGCGTTTCACTTTTGAAGCATGTCTTTCCGTATTTGCATATCTTCTAACTACCCTTCCAACCATCCGAATAGTATTTACATTTGCTTTTTCCTACGTCAACCATAATCAGACCCAAAATTAGAAATACTTTTCATTCATCCGTCCTCCTACAATTTAGCATCTTTCCCCGGTTCGGGGAAGATTGTGGTCGTATCGTATCCTGGCAGCCATTCCTGCCAAGCCACGTGTGCTTTCCTTTCCCTCTCTGTCATGCGGCAGGGAGGGCTTTGATGGTGCGTAGGATTTAAAACTTATGAATGAAAATACGCTTACGAGAACAGATCATCTAGAAATAGCAACCCAACCAGCGAGATAAATAACTAGATGCAATAACTCCCTCTTTCTTCAAAAATAACTCAATCAACTTTAGGTAAATACAGTGTAAAAGACAAGGATGAGCTTTATATAATCATGATTGCAAACAGACATAAGCAATTTGCGCAATTTTCAATATGGCATTTCATCGATACGATATCGTAAGTAATCTGGTGTGCGTAGTAGAACGGTTTGGTGTGTGTCAATTACACCCACCGTTAATCAAACTCCCCCGCTCCCGCGTAACTTTTATTCACGTGGTGTGAACACGATCTTCATCCCTACTGAGCATGAGATGACTTGAAAACGTACGCGAGTGGGCAACATTCATTCATTCCATCCCGAACTCCTGCTAAGAGCTGCTCAAAAACATAAGTCTGATTTGTATTGGATTTACTGCATTGGTAGTGAGTGCGAAAGGAGACCATTAAGACCAGACCAGTGCTTCACGCCCACGTGCTATCGCGCCATTTTGGAAGCTAAGCGTAACGGGGCAAAAATTTTAATTCCTTTCGGCGTCGAATACATTCTTCCCGCACTTTCTTCACTTCTGCTACAGGACGCATCTCTTCGTGGAGGGTTCCTTTCTTCCCGACCGAACAGCGAAATGAAAGTTTAAGGAACTGTTTCACGTAAATCTGATTTGCATACCAATGAGATGATGATCGCATCAACTGGTCGCAATCGCAAGGAACGAACGGTGGGGAAGGTTTCTTTAAGCAGGGACAATGTGCTTAAAATTGTATCACAAGCACCGAGTCGAAGTCAGAGCCCACGCGGGTTTGGTTGGTACATTTCGTCCGGTCGCGACGTTGGCTACGGTAACGAACGGTAGGTGTCGTAATTTAATGGGGAAAAGTTGTTTGGAAGCAATTTTCGAATCCGCACTTGACGAATCGTTGTATCATTTTAAAAAAGACAGAAAGAAGTAATTACTGACACCAAGGTTTGTTTGAGAAGGGGATGGAATGAGAGAATGAGGGAACGGAGGGTGGGTTAATCAGTTTTACTGATTTTTCCGCAGCATACAGATTTCAAATTGTTGACATATTTCTGTCACATTAAGCAGAGGTACGTAAAGTGAGACATTAGCATTGAAAAATTGAAGTAAAATATGATGGTGTATTTCTTTACTAGATGCTTACTACAAATACAAAGTTACTAAGTATTCTAATAGGAGGAGGTATACATTAACAAATTTTAGTAAAATGCACAATTTTCATGACTTGTCAAAACAATAAATATTTCCAGTATAAAGTCACTGGGTAGGGCATGTCATTAAAATGTCACCGGACGACCCTGACCAGAGTATGTTAAAAAAGAGCAAAGAGAAACACTCTCTTCTACGCTTTGTTGGCTAAATTGATATAATTCCATACTTGATATTAAAAAATATCTTGTTGTGTTATATTTTGTCAGTTCAACCAAATATGCCTCAAATATAAGAAAAATACGCGGAACAAATGACTTATTGATATTGAATTCAATCAGTCCTTTCATCCTGACATTGTGGCCAAAAGTTTATCAGCATTTTTATAATAGAAGTTATGTTGTAAAGCGTACAGTTCAACTAGTGTAAAACGAAAAACAAAGTACTGGGCCCAACCATCCGTTTTGATAAAAATAAAGAAAAACCAAAGAAATCCCTTCGAACGTTTTGTACCATTTTCATACACATTATGGGACACACTTTCTCTCTTCACTGCTTCATAATCGCTTAATCTGTTACCATTTTCAACTGCATCCCTTGTGTTGCTTTCGTTCTGTGTCTGGTATCATTTTACCAGCGAAGCAGCCAACGTTTAAATGGGCTCCTAAATTTGCTGTCACCAGCCCACCCCAAAAAGTCATTGAATAACATCCCCATTTCCTGGCCGCTTAAAGCTCCCTACACACAAAAAATGGTTCTGGTCTCGTCCATCCCATCGGTACGGGGCTCGTAATTTTGGGCAAATTCGTCCAACCTCATAACAACCCCTTACGTACGGTTGGCTACAACGAACTCAATCGAAAATCGCATAAAATCACGTTTTTCTCCATCTCCCTCCACCAAACTTACCGACTCCCTTCACATATTTTTGGGGGGACTAAAGTGTCCCTAATGCCTCTTCTGCCTTAAAAGCAAAGAAGAAAGAGAGAAAAAAGCACAAGAACTAGCTACGAAAGCAAAACAGGAAAAACATCAAGAACTTTTTTGCCTCCGGTAGCTTCACACCGCCCGTTGCATTCGTCAACAGTCGAGATATTGAAAGAGCACGACAAGCATCCTTTGCGCACCGTAATCTTTGCGGGGGGACAAAAAAAGGGCAGCTTTTTGATTTCGAACATTTCGAACCGAACGCGCTGTCATCGATATTTGGGTTTCGGCACGCACACTTTCCAGCCTTCGGTGGATTAAAAATGTCTTGCTCAATTCGGCAAAGCATCAGCTCACCTGCAGCTAGTGCTAGTACTGCTGCTGTTGCTTCTGTATACCCTGCCAACAAGCGCTAACGAATGCTACCCCCGTTTCTGCAAGAATGCCTCAGCCCAAAAGGTTTTTTTTATGGCCGTTGCTATAAGGTGCGACCCGAAGTGAAGGGCAAAATTCCGTTCCAATCCAAAAAAACGAATGCTTGTATGGAACCATTGGAAGTGCCGCTACAAGTTGATCCTTTTTGTATAGTAAAGTGTGGCAAAAAGAATAGCAACTTCCAACCCATCTCAGTAAGGGAGCGTTTGCGTTTTGTTCGTATCAAGCGGAGCGAAATTTGTTATTTTTGATCGGTGTGTGTGTGTTTCTTCTTCTTCTTCTCCTTTTCCTTCCTTCAAATTCCTTTATCGAAACTTAAGCCTTTTTTACGATCTTCAGTCACGCACTGAAACGTTTCCACCAGCACTGAAATCAAACATCAGTAACCGTTCGTTGGTTCTTAGTGTTTTCTTAGAGTAGATTTTTCGAAAGTCGAAACGATCGTTATAAGATGTAAATGTGTGTTTTTGTTTGTGTGTACGTATAAATGGGTACGTATGGTAGTGGTCGGTGCGTCTTACGGATGATTTATTTGCCTTTTTGGCCATGAAAACCCGTATGGAAGCATTTGAATGTGGTGCTTTGCATTACTAAAGTAAAGGGAACATTTTGTCGAGCAAAGAACAATAGAACTGAAAGCGATACATTTTCGGACTGTGTTTGTTTCGAGCCATTCAACAAGTTAGTTCTAGGCGTAAATGTTCGTATGAAAGTGGTTTGATATGAGATAAAGATAGAAAAAATTAATAGATAAATATAGAAAAATCATAGTAAAACGTACAAATAATATTAAAAAGACTATTTGTTATATTTGTAATAACACCATTTTTATAGAATTCTAGTTCCAAAACACACCCATTATAGTACCTACACGAAATGGACTCGAACTTCCATGGAAATTACTCATCAACTTACCTCAACAACACTGGAATGGGGATCCTATTCATTCATTCAATTTAATGCTTCGTTAAACGGTGCTACATAAATTATGGTTGGTAAAAGACAATAAATTTTGATGCATGTTCATTGCCATATTCCACTCGAAAAGCGGTGAGGAACATCGGACTGGCGGAATAGTGAAATCATTGTTCCACATTTATACCGCTTCTTCTTGCTTCTGTCCAACGAAACCAACCCTGAAATCATTTTTCATGATGCACTTTAATTATAATTGCACCCGAAGCAACGCGGAATGCCAAGGTAGCGTAATTGATAGAGCATCGTCGATCATTCGTTGCTTTTGATGGCAAATAAAGGTAGTTTGTTTGTTATAAGAATGCTAGAGCGAGGCAGTATGAATGAAGAAGCCAATGGGTTAAATAAATAAATGCCAGCCAGCAAATAACTCACACTATCATTCAACCATTGAAGCCATTTCTAAGGGTGAATGTTTTGCAACAGTTCACATGAAAATTGTGTTACACCTTCTACGAAAAAAGGCACACTTTAGCAACAATGTCAGCACACTTTATCCCATTTTTTTAAAACCTTGTGTTTTTCTTCATTCAAAAGCAGCAGTATATCCTCGAAAGGTTTAAAAACAAACCCTTACTCAGCAGGTGCTATGGAAGAAAAAGGTACACCTGAGATAAGATTAATTTTGCTAACCAACCAACACCTTGCCGCTCCTCAAGTGTCGCATCTAGAAACACCTTTAATTTTCACAAACATACAAACATACACGTATACATAACAAGATCAAGCTACCGAATGCCCGAAAGCATATTGACCGGCTGTGGAATGTCATCCACGAAAAAATCACTCCAAGGCAAATGGCGATGAATAAATCATCGTCTTCTAAAAACCTTTATCGACCAGCTAACAGCATTTAGTTTATTTCTACTCTTTTTCTTTCTTTTGTTTATATTTTTTTCTCTCCCTTTCTCTCTCTCTCTCTCTCTCTCTCTTTCTCCTACTCTCTTTTCGTTCCTTCGTATGCCAATCAAAGCCCCTTAGAGTGTCCCATTTCATTACCACTTTTCCCAGAACAAACAGGGTTTCCGTCAGCATCAGTCGGTATGTTTCCGCCGGTAAGATTTCCGGGTTCACTTTTTATCGATCCCGGCCGTCAAGATCCGTCAAAGGGACGATATGCGAAAACGAAACGAAAAGAATATGGCGTATTCGTTCATCATGTTAGGCAAGCATAGTAATATTGCTGCGTGTTATCGGGTGTTTCGCTGCAGTTTCACTGGGCTTTTTGGTGTTGTTGTTGTTGTTACAAAACAGTGCCACGAGCCGCATGAAAGTCGACCATTTACGTCCCGCATGCTTCATGACTGGAAGGCAATTTTGTACACTCCTCTCCTTCCCCCTCTCACACCAACATTTCGTAAATTTGTCCCGCGCAAAACATTCTCCTGCAGCCTCGTGAAACACCAGGCGTCTCCATCGACCATTAGTTACGATTCATGGTCACTAAATTTGATGAGCTGGGATGGTTTTTGGCGGTGGGTTTTGGGATGGCATGAAGGCGCAACTTTGAATGATTTGATATTTCTTTCTCATCGTTCCCAAGCTCAGGGTTCGGCTTAAGGTTTTAATGCGTTTCAGAGCGCTTCAGAGAAAGTGTTGTCATTATTCAGGGACAGAGAATGTGTGTGTGTATTTTTTTTTACTGATGTTTGTTTTTACGCCAGTTCTCAGTACCCGTTCCCATTCACCCGGAACGTCATTGCATCATTGTGCCTCTTTTGTTCGTAACACTTTCGCTAGCATGAGCTTTGACAAGCGTCACCCATTCCGGGCTCCGGGTGCCAAACGAACAACAACCCACCAAAAAAACGCTCATAAACGAAGTTTAATGATGTAGAAAAGATTGCAAAACCGGACATCCCGGCCCCGGGAAGGGACGTTTGTTTCGGTGCACAGACGCTTGTACCGCTTTATATCACAGTCATCTTTCACAGTGCTTTTCTTCAGCGGCATTATATACCCCTTACGCTATCTATTACGCTACAGCAGAAAACCAAGGGTGTAACGGTTTCCTTGTTACTCGTTACCATTTTGTGCTTTGCTTGAAACAAAGAGATTTATAAGAAAAACTCAACTCACTCCCAAAACGCAATGTAATGAGAAACTGCACAAAAAACCCCGTGCCACGTGTATAAGCAACTGTCTTCCAATGCGAAGGGAGTGACATACAACGAAGCGGCAAGTTTATAGCATTCGGCCGTAATTAGATCAAACTGTCCCTTTTGCTCACGATCACCAACGACAAGGACACACTTATCGGGCTGACCTCTTTGTTTGTCCGCTTGTTGTGAAACTGCGACGCAAAGCAGTAGTGGGAAACGATGTTTTCCGCTTGGTTAAAAACTTTCACTTCCTGCACTGGTATTTTGGTGGTCCGATCGCTAAAACGGTGCTTTTTCTGGCGTGAGGTGAAGGTTGATATTTTTGGTCTTTATCCAAAAATGTGCGCTATTTTTAACACAACCTGTGTACCACAGGAAGGAAGAGAAAATAAAAGAAAGGGAAGCATTTT
Source organism: Anopheles funestus (assembly GCF_943734845.2). Classification (NCBI taxonomy): domain Eukaryota; kingdom Metazoa; phylum Arthropoda; class Insecta; order Diptera; family Culicidae; genus Anopheles; species Anopheles funestus. The sequence goes on from NC_064598.1 coordinate 21,249,716, forward strand.
TTTTGTTTTGTTTTGTATTACCGGTTCGGTTTTGAATACTTCTCAATTTAGCCTTTTCCCGTTTGGTAAAAATCGCCTGAACACCTGATCCTTGGCATTGCCTGTATCCATCGCATCCGGAAGCTACGGTTCTTATTTTCGACCGTGCCTCAAATATTGTGGGGTGCAGGAGGAAGTTTTATGAGCAGTGTGCTTCCGGTTACACTGGACGGAAATTTGCGTTGGTTCGCTTTGTAGTAGCTTATTAGTGATATTTTCAGCAGATTCGGGAAGCGAAAATTTAGAAATAAATTAAGCTCAACGTGATATTTTTGGTTCCAGTGGTGGAACCGGTTTTAATGCGTTCGGGAAGTTGAACAAGATACACGACAGACACGACCGTTCGCTAACTTGTACCTCTTAAATTATGGATCACTTCCCTAGTGCCACCAGCCGTTAATGTGTGGCGGAAAGCAATGTTCAATTTAAACTTTGTGATGCCATGGAAAATGATCTCTCTCTACCCCTTTCTTTCTCGTTCTGCCTGTTGGTGGAAAATTTACTCCAGTTGATGGGGTTTTTGACACGGAAAAATAGTTGCTCCATTCAGAAGGCGCGGATCTCACAACTTTCGGTTGGCTGCTTTTATATCGTACGCCCCGTTAGGGGACGGGTATGGCAGCCTGGTAGCTACTGCATGGCACGTGAAACTTGACACTTGTTATTGTGTAGCGTTGTTCCCTTTCTTCGACGCATACACTCGCGATCCGGACACTGTTGGTGTCAAAGGATAAGATGTATATGACAACTTTTTACTGCAATCTGAGCTTACGAATGTGTTGATGAAAAATATGATCTAAATTCGCTTCTAATGTGGAGCCTCAAATTATTATTATGAAATTTGGAAAATTAGTTCTTAATACAATTTAATAGTAATACATTTTTTCATCTGAATTATTAAAAAAAACATAATTATTTGCATCTCTAGAATGTTCACAAACAACTACGGTCAAATATATTGTGCTTTGACAGTTTGTTTAAAACCTCTCGGGGGCATTTGGTGTGGTATAGTCAAACATTAAAAGTGTAACGCTAGAGGTTGCATCTCACCTATTACCTGCAACAGACAATGTTGCGCTGCTGGAATGAACAAATATTCATTCCACCAGAGCAGAGGACGTTGACTCGTCTCGTACGTGCTGTGTATACGAGTCCGAACGCCTGGCGCATTTCCACAGTTGGGGCTTACCCGAACATACGTATTCCTTGCTCACCGTATTTGGTGATGGTTGACGGTAGACGCTGTCACTTTGTTTCTCCCTTTTTTTTTTTGTTACTTTACTCACACAATGAAGCGTACAAACGGGATAAAAGATAAAAGCGAAAACGATACATAGAAGTGTGTATCCGTCCAACCATACGGCGGACGGCAACAGGCACATCGCAAAATGGAGACGCCTGGTACGCGTGTACATGTGTACCAACGGGATATGTTACACTTTACGGACAGACACACACACACAATCGGGTTCATATTACGCATTGATGAAGACAAATGGCACCATACCGTGCATCACTTACCGTTTTGCGGCCCCACCTTGTACCCATTTGCCATCGTTGCGAACGTATTGCCAATAGGAGCGCCACTGGTTCTACCTAATTGAACATCACTCATTTATGTAGGGCTGGTATTATTGCCATGATGCGGACGCAAGGCCAATGCGAAAGATGATCTTTTATCGTACTGCCGACGGGTTTTCCAAGAATGATACATTACATTGACTTGCCCCCTTGTCTCCGAAACAATGACGACTCTCGAAAAAGCACCCTCGACGACTGCATAGCCCATCGTGTACAATCGATGAAACCATTCGCAACAAAATGAGAACAAGCTTCAAACATGTACGCTAGAAATCAATCGTTACGGGCTCAATTTATTGAAAACAACACGAAGTAACGAAAGGCATGAAACAACAAAATAACCTCAAATTTTCCATACTTCAACGATATAAAACGGACAGAACGGAGGGGTACATTGGCGCCCAACCGTGGGTCGAAATGAAAAGCATCAAAGTGTGGAGAAATCGTAAACATAAAAATCATTACCATTACCTTCCACTTGCCACCACTTAATGGGTCCATCGTTTCCATCGTCGACACTGTTATCTGCCCACAGATTGCGTCCCTGCCAGCCGATCGTCCATGAAAATTCAGCTCTGCTTGTTTTTCGCACACAGCACACAGTCCGTTAACGCACACAAATCAAACGCGTGAAGCTCTTAATACACGTCTTCCATCAAGCCGGGCAAAGAAAGACCGCTGGCCGTTAATGCCGTCCGATGGCCTCTTTCGTTTTGAGTAATCGATCGTATTTAGTTTCCAATTTCATTCAAATAGCATCCAACAATCGCGCTGCCATCCTTGTCCTCGTTTCACCCCTGTCGTTCATTTTACGAAAATCGTTTATCCCGAAACCCCGGCCACTTTTGTGCAGTGACACTCGTGCGCCATCACCCCCACGATGGGTTTTTTTTGGGTCGATCAAACGAAAAACATCGTAAATCGTAGGTCGCAGCACTACCGACACCGACTCTCGGCACTTTACGCCCTGTCCTCATCAATTTTCCGTCATTCGTCTGCCTTCTAGCGGCGGGTCAGCGGGCCCCCCTTTCGTACACCAATGCTCGGGCGAAGAAATATGCTCGGTGGGTGGATTTTTATTGCACATCGGGGTAAGCGTCTTCCTTCCCGTTCAGTGCAAAGGGGTGGGTTTGCGTTCCGAAAATTAATGCCACTGCCATTTGCAGGCGCCAGCCAAGCTAAAGTGGAATCATCAGTTGGTCATGAATGAGAAACGAGAAGCCGATGGCGCTATTGATGGGCTGAATGATGAGCATTCCTAACGGGGATGACCCTGGATGGTAAGGGAAGGATAGCAGGACTGAAGGAACGAAGGAAAAGTATGGCGCTAGTAATCCTTTAAGCAGTTGGCAGTACTATCAACTTGTTGTGACTTTTCTTTCGATCGTTCACAACCACAAAGACGCTGAGCAAATTGATTTTCTGTTTTTCAGAGTTTTACGAAAGTTAACATAATTTAAAAATCCATAGCCTTAAAAAGTGTCATACGAGCTTTGGAGCTTTTTACTTTCAATCGTCACCGTTCTCACAAAAGGTGTTGCGAATTTTATTTGTTCACGAAAACACCCTTCGCCTTTCCGGGGCGGCATACCCAATACGCGCAACAACTGGGAGTAGCTTTCGTGCTCAGTGGCAGTGGATTTTCCCAATCGTAAAGAGAAACGAAGGGAAACGAGTATGCGCGCACGGGCGGAAGCGCACCTTGCTTTAAACTTCGTGGACAAGCTAAAAGGAAACAAATTAAGAGTGGAAGTATATTGAGAGAAATGAAAGCAAGAAAGCAAAACAACCAACAAAACCATCCAGCAACAGCTAGCCGAAAATCTGCCACCTGTGAACGACCGTCCTTCGGTGAGCTACACAGCGTCCAGTGAGCAGCGGATGAGACACGATGAGTTTGATGTTCCTTCACACTGAAGCTGTTTTGTGTGAAAACCGTTATCGGTTTCCGTTTTCCTTGGTGAGCTCTCAGCCACTCATTTTTCTCACACTTCCAGTCGTGTTTCCCACAAAACACTCACAGCTCTTACGCACTCTGTTTGGGTATGTGTTGTGAGCGCCTTGCGTTCTCTCGCTGTTTCTCTCCCGGGAAGGGAAAACTTTCCCACACAACCATTCAAAAACTTCGTTGCTTTCGCTTCAGCCACCCCGTCCCCAAAACGTCCCTTCGGAATTTTAACTTGTTGGACACCATCGACGGGTACGATGATGGGTTTGGAATGTACGACCACCACCCCGCCAAAAAAAGCCATGACCGTTTGGATGCTCGGGAAAATTCGGTAACCGAATTACGAGCGCTCACGCAATCAAAACTCCCCCCCAATACACGAACACAAGCACGCACACATTCATACACTTACACACCCGCAACAAAGCGTGAAAGTTGTGAGATATGTGTCTTCCATTACAACGAAACGCAACCATGTTGTAGCGCAAGGGGCTGGTTGAAGGGAAAGCTCACGCGCAGGAAACACAATACCACACCACCTTCCTAAAACAGGAGCAGGAAAAACACGAAAACTTCCACAAGCACAAACACACATACACACACAGGAAGCTGAACCATTGTCGGAAGCTCGCGGTGGCTTCTTTAGTTCCCGAGCCATACACGATCGGTTCAGTTATCTCTGAGTCGTCCGCCGATACGCAGCACTTTGAACGGTGTCTGTCCGCTGAATGCTGTTGTGTCCATTTTTTCGGGGTGTTGGAGGATAGTGTCCCGTTCCGGTGCGTGTGGAAAATTCTTTCCCCATCCCCCTTCCTGGTGCGAGTGAAGGTGTGTTACTGTGGATTGTGAAGGGAAGCTCAAGAGAGTTTAAGAGAAGAGATGCGGTGCGTGGCTCGGCTATAGGAGGTGAACGATTTGGAAGGAAATTAGGCAACAATCAGTGGCAAACATTTTACATAAGAGTGTACGAACATGTGTCTGTATGTGTGCGTGGGTGTGTTTATATTGTATAAAGATAAGGAAAAGGGAAAACTTCAAAACCGATCATGATATAAAATTGGCTTACCGATGGATTCTAGTAGTATGCAGTGGCGTTTAAAAACAGCTGGCCAGAGATTTTTTTTTTGTTCATTTGTTCTGAAGTACATTAGTTTCATATCGTCGAATGTCCTCTGTCTTCTTCATTTCCCTATGCCAAACCTTACGCCTTTATTGACGCGTAAGGGTAAACAGCCTTGGTTGTGTCATTTGTTTTCTCTTCCACTTTTGCACACAACTCCCCCTAACTTTCTTCCCATGCCAAATTTGGAACAAACGAATTCTCATCATGATGCAAGTGGACGTAATCCTTGGCCCTAACTGTGGTGTCTTCCTTTACGGGGAATGCTTGCTGTGAAAGAATGCAAAAGTTTTTCCACTACCGAGTTCAAGTTCTTGCTTTTACTCCATGCTAGAGGAATCCTTTCTATTGACTCACTTTACTGGTCGGAGTAAATAGAAGACACTCTACAGCGTAAGCACACAATAAGGGAAAGGAAAAGAATGCTGTACAAATGTCCTATCTGCTTGCTCGCTTGCTTGGTAAACAAGGCTTTGGTTCATCGTACGCTGGTTTTTCCCAGACAAAAGCCCTCCTCTCCCCACAAAACTTACAAACGGAACCAAATCCCTGTGACTGATTTTTATTTGCTGTGCAGACGGCACGCTTTGCGTTTGTTCATTTTTAACAAGCTTTTGATTGTAGTTAATCTATTTTCAAACAATTCATTTAACCATCTTCAAATTTCTCTCATCCCCGACCTGCTAGTCCTGTCCTAATATTCAAATCATTTCATCATTACTCTGGCGCCCGGGTGTGCGCGTCACTTTCTTCGTGACTAATCGGAACAATGGCCGCTTAGGTAAACGGTACGCCGAGCTAATCGAGTATACGTTTCATCTTTTTTTTTTCATTATTATTTTACTCCACAAGTGTGAATGTATTTGGCCGAGCAAAGTGGGTGCGTCTTGTTTTTTTTTTTTGGTGTGATGTTCAAAGCAGAAGCAAAACAAATGAGTTGGAAGAACCTGTGTGTTCCCAGCACAGCAGGGCGATAAACCCGTGTTGAGCTCTCGGACCGGAGTATCAAACTCCGACCGAGGGTGAGAGAAGGTAGAAACTAAACTAATTTATCCGCGGCCAACCGAAATAAAAAGGCTTTTTGTTCCGGTTGTGAGAAAGCTTATTTATTTAGGGCTACCTCCCCGTAGCCCCCTTTTATCGTACATGCTGCCTTAGCGATACATAATCGATACATTTCCTTGACGGCGACGCATAACCGTGTTTTCCTCGCGTTTCTCAACCCTTTATTCACCCTTTATCCTTTCGCCCTACTTCTTATTTATATTATTAATTCCTGTAACAATTTCCTAATTTCCTGTAATTCCTGTAATTTCCTCTAATTTCCGGTAGCTATTTCCTCAATTATTTCCCTATTTGCCTAATAAATTTAATAATTTTGGGGAGGATTTTTCGCGCCGATCCCCGCATTGTCCTTGCATTATCTGTCTGCGCCTGCAGGAGCAAGCGAGACAGACAGAGACGCTTAACTTCCCTCTCACTCATCGCTTCACGGTGAAGCGATGCGAGAGAGGTAAGCTTAGTCTCCTAGCTTATCTTTACGTTGAGAGCGGCTAAGTCCGCTCTCCTGCTACTATTCTCCTAAGCTAGGGACCTTTTTTGAGCGCGGACAGCGGATCCTAAAAAGGACATAATTTCCGTCAGCGACATCCTCTCCCCCGTAATTCCTCGTAGAGGTGTTACAAACAATAATAAGCTGACGGAATTATGTCCTACCTATTTCTTCTTCGGCGCGAACCTCCAACCGTGCGACCTTTACCGCTGGTCTTCTAATAAATAAACTTCCTACTCTTATCGTTACGGATCGAACCTGTTTATCCTTTCCTTCTTGCACTTGCGTAATTATCCCCTTACGCCACCTTCCGCGAGTCTGCTCATCTGGAAATGCTACTATGTCGCCTATGCGCAATTCTTTCACTGGTTTTAACCATTTCTCTCGCGTTACCAATCGAGGTAGAAATTCTTTTATCCACCTAGACCAGTATTTTTGTGCAACCCATTGGGATTTCTTCCAATGTGTCTTTAAAGCTTCAGCTTCCGAAATCTCACACTGAGTTGGTTCTGCTTCTCCAGAACAGCCTATTAGAAAGTGGTTTGGTGTGAGAGGCTCATCGTCTTCGTGGTCCAAAGGAATATGCGTAAGAGGCCTATTATTGATCATGAATTCAATCTCAGTTAGCGCGCTTCTAAGTACTGCTTCTTGATAGGGTTCGTTGCATAGTGAGAGAAGGCTTTTTACCTCTTGTACCATTCTCTCCCACGATCCTCCAAAGTGTGGCGCCGCCGGTGGGTTGAAATGAAAATATATTCCCTCCGTAGCGCATTTTTCTTGCAACTTTGTTATTTCGCGGCACGCACCTACGAAATTCGTGCCATTGTCACAATATAGATGAGCGATCTTTCCGCGTCTGTGTTGCATTGCCCTCAGACATACAAGGAAAGAATTCGCGCTAAGATCGCTTGCCAACTCCAAGTGCACTGCTCTAGTAGAGAGGCAGGTAAATAGAGCGCACCATCTTTTTTCGGATCGCCTTCCAATGTAAACAGTAAGCGGGCCAAAATAATCTGCACCCGTATGGGTAAACGGTTTAACGAATGGTGTCGTTCTACATGCAGGCAAAGGTGCCATCATTGGCGGTTGTGGTTTGGCTCTATCGTTCTTGCATTTTTGACAATATGTCACGACTCTTTTGAGCGTTGCTCTTAAATCAACTACCCAGAAGCGCTGTCTGATTGCAGCTATAACCGTCTCTGTCTTTCTGTGTAAGTATTTTTCGTGATAGTAACGTATTATTAGTGTAGTGATATAGTTATGCTTTGGGAGTATGATCGGTCTTTTAGTATCTTCCCCCAAAAATTGCGCTCTGGTTAATCGGCTTTCGGCTCTCATTACGTTATTTTCGTCCAGGACCGGGCAGAGGTTTTTTATGTCGCTCCTGTTGCTTATTGGATGTCCTGCAGCTAAGGCTGCCATTTCGTCACTGAACCCCTCCCACTGTGCTTTTTTAAACAAAAGATGCTCTGCTTTATCTAAATTTCCCTTACTAATGATTGGTGAGAATGAGTTGTTATTAACCTTTGCTTTCAACCATTCAAGATATTTTAGGCAAATAGCTATCGCGCGCCTAAGTTTCAACCAATTTGAAGACCATTTTACATTGATTACTTCCCAATCTAGTCGGTTCACTGCATTAATAGTGTGCACCGGTCGAATTTCTTCAAGCGTCGTCGGTTCAAATCCATCATATTGAATATAAGACGCCTTTAAAAATGAAGGTCCTTCGAACCAAATTGAGGGTCCCTTTATTACCTTTGTTGCCTCATCGGCTGGGTTATCTTTCGTTCCTATCCAATGCCATTGATTTACACCAGATCGATTGAGAATTTCTCCTACTCTTAACGCAACAAACTGTTTGTAGTTTCTTGGCTCTGAACTGATCCATGCTAAAACTGTTTTCGAGTCGGTCCAATAACACGTCTCGTTTATGTCGATCCTCATTTCTCTTCTAAGCGTTTCAGCTAATCTGGCTCCTAACACAGCTGCTTGCAACTCTAAACGCGGTATGGATAGCGGTTTAGTAGGAGCAACGCGTGATTTTGCTGCAACAATGCAGATATCGATTCCTTGTTGATGAATAGTGCGCATGTAGACAACCGTCGCGAACGCCTTTTCTGATGCGTCTACGAAAACGTGCAATTCTCTTTTTGCAACATCTTCCGCTACTGAATAGCAACGCGGAATTTTTATGTTCTCTATACCCTTCATCCTTTCTACCCACTCCTGCCATCGGTCTGCTAAATTTCTGGGTAGTTTGGCATCCCAATCGAGCCCTTGCTTCCAAATATCCTGCATCAAAATCTTCGACTCTATTATGTAATTCGCAATAAGTCCTAGGGGATCATAAATTTTCATTATGTTAGAAAGCAACATCCTTTTTGTAACTTCTCCTCCTAATTCATATAATCCTTTCGGCACGTATTTTAATGCATCTTCTTCCCTATCCCACCATTGGCCAAGTATTTTGTCGAAATTTGCATCTTTCTCGCCTATTTTGATCAATGTGTTCTCGCTCACTCTTCCCGGTGGCAGACTTTTCAACACTTCATTTGAATTCGATATGAAGTTTCTAATGAAAAAATTAGCTTTATCGTGGATTTCAATTACCTGTCGGGTTCTGTTTACCGCGGTATCCTCATTATCGAAACTGTCTAAATAGTCATCCACGTAGTGATTGTGAATGATTGCGACTACCGCTGAAGGGTACTGATTTTGAAAGAGCGATGCATTTTCATTTTTCACGTATTGGGCGCATGCTGGGGAACAGGTCGCTCCAAAGGTCATAACCCGCATTTCATAAATTTCCGGTTTCATGAACGGCTCGCGTCTGTACAAAAAACGTTGCGCGCAGCGATCATCTTGCCGGATTTTCACTTGGTGAAACATCTCCTTGATGTCACCTGATATACCAATGCGTCCCTCTCTGAATCGTATTAGAATGCCGAATAGAGATGCGACTGCATCTGGCCCTGACAATAATTGCGAGTTTAAGGATATTCCATTATTTTTTGCGGCTGCATCGAAAACCAACCTCGGTTTAGGCACGGGTTTGTTGTAGTTTACTACAGCAAAGTGTGGTATATAATTGATCTTGGAATTAAACTCATCGCTATTTACCTCACTCTGACCTATTGGACGTGCGTAACCCTTTTTGCAGTATGCGTCTATCTCCTCATGGTACCATTTTTTTAGCATTTCATCTCGTGCCAATTTTCTTTCTAGGCTTTGGAGTCGCCTTAAAGCTTGGCCATAGCTTTCGGGTAGACTGACGTCTTCCGTTTTCCACAGGAGCCCTATCTCGTAACCGGTTCCAGTTTTCTTCAACGTTTTCTCCATTATTTGTTTCGCCCTTTCTTCGTCCTTGGGCTGCGGTATCTTACAACCCAATTTGACACCAAAATCTTCCGTTGAAAAGTAATTTCTCATCATATTCGCTATGTCCTTGTTAGCATTTTTTGCTTCGATTAGAGAAAAGAGTTTTGCTTGTTTGCTATTAAGATCATTTGTTCCTAACAATACCCATCCCAAGTGGGTTCGAATTGCTATCGGTTCGCCTGCTCGGCCAGTTCTGGTTTGCAATGCGCACATTAGATGCGCATGTGGCAATCCGATAATTAGCTTCGGAGCTCCATCACGATAGCTTTGTAAATTGATGCCTCTCAAATGGCGATATTTTCTTCTTAATTCCTTTCCGTCAACCGTTTGTTTTGGCAGCACCATGGATTCTACTGTCCTTAATCCATTAAGGTTTATAAATTTCCCATCCTGATCCTTAACTAGGATCGAGATGGTTTCACTTTCCGGCTCATCTTGTATTGATCCGTTAGTCCAAGCTAGCGAAAATGGTCGTGGAGATCCATTTACCTGCAACTCTTCTTTGAGCTCACGATGTATTAAGCTCGCAGATGAACCCGTATCCATGAACGCGAATGTATCGACCTCCCTATTATTATGACGAAGCGTTACTGGGATGATTTGAAAATATAACTCAGGCAAATCAGCACCGTGGTGAGTATTAACATTCTCAACCTGTCTTAAGCCAGTAGGAGTTGCTCTATGTAATAGGGTATGATGTCTCGCTCTACATCCGTATTGCCGACATTGTGGTGGCAGAAAACAATTTTGGGCGTCATGATTCGACTGGTTGCAACAGTTTGTGCAAATGCGCAACCGCCTAACCGTTTCCCATCTTCGTTCGACCGACATGTTTTGAAATTGAAAACATTCTGTCGTCCTATGATTTTGGCCGCAAATCAAGCAACCCATTCTACGCCTTGGTTGCGATTGGATGTTCGCTTGGAACTGTTGTCGCGGTTGAGCACGAAAATTCCTATGACCTAACTGTTGGTTGTGCTGATGCGATTGTGAATTCACAACATCATTAGCAACATCCGCTGTTAGCATAATAGCTAAATTTTCGGTGGGCTTAAGCCACTTAGCAAAATCCTCGAGAGTCCTAAGCTTGCTTCTACCATAATTCTCGTTGTCTGCCAAGATATGATTGTACCACTTGTGTTTTAAATTAGTGGGAATCTTATTCTCCAAGTCCTTTAAAAGACGTTGGTCGTTTAAATATTCTGGCTCTCCTATAGTGTTCATGTTTATGACCAGGTTGTTTAACGCATGCATAAACGTTATAAAACTTTTCGGCTTCTGCATCGTTGGGTTCTCTACTGCTAGCAATTCTTTTAATAACGCACTGTATATCAAATCAGGCGTACCAAATTCCTTCTCTAATCGCTGTAAAATTCCTTCGATGTTTTGCGCATCGAGCATCAAACCACTCACGCATTCCAGGGCATCTCCCTTCAGAGCCTTTTGCAGACGATTTAGATTTTCCAAATCTGAAAATTTAGCCTCTTCACTTGTTTTATAAAACACTGATTTGAAATGGTTCCACTTTTTAAAATCACCATTAAATTCAGGAAGCTCCATTAAGGAATCTCTTTTAGACCGCTCGTTTAAAGCATCGACCAATCCCTTTATGAGCAATTCGGAAGCAGGGCTTGAGTTGCTTGTCGATGCGCTTGCGACTGTAGCACTTCCATCTTGCAATTCACGTTTCTGTCCCTTTTCCTTGCGCAATTTCTTAGATGCTGCCTCTTTTTCCGCTAATTGTGTGACTAATTTGGTCTGTTTTTCTTGCGATTCGCGTTTCGTTTCTTCATGTTTTTCGGATAAGTCCTTATACTCCCTTTTCAACCTCTCTATTTCTTTTCTCATTTCGCACACATCACTCCCTACTTCCTCCTCAAATTTGGTAATTTTCTCTTTAGTGTTTGCCATTTTACTCACGGTTTGTTTGCGGGTTCGTCGCTTCTTGTTGTGCTGCTACTACTGCAGTTGCTGCTACTGCTTCGGCTGCTGATGCTGCTGCTGCCGCTGCTACCGCTCCGGTTGCTGCTGCTGCTGCCACCGCTGCTGTCGTTGCTGCTGCCGCTGCTACCGCTCCGGTTGCTGCTGCTGCTGCTGCCGTCGCTGCTGATGCACTCTTTTAAGCCGGTTTAGGCTTAACCACTGTTTCTGCTGCCGCTGGAACCGTCGCACTATTTTTTTTTTTTTTTTTTTTTTAAGCCGTTTTAGGCACCACTGTTGCTGCTGCCGCTGGAACCGTCGCACTATTTTTTTTAAGCCGTTTTAGGCACCACTGTTGCTGCTGCCGCTGGAACCGTCGCACTATTTTTTTTTTTCTTTTTTTTATGCCGTTTTAGGCACCACTGTTGCTGCTGCCGCTGGAACCGTTGCACTTCACTATCACTATACCTTACGACCGGGAATGAACGTCCTCCGGTCTTCACAGGGCGGTTGCCCCTCTCCTTCCTTTCGCTGACCGGGAATAACGTCCTCCGGTTCCACAGGGCGGTTGCCCCTCTCCTTCCTTTCGCTGACCGGGAATAACGTCCTCCGGTTTCCACAGGGCGGTTGCCCCTCTCCTTCCTCTCGCTGACCGGGAATGAGCGTCCTCCGGTCTTCACAGGGCGGTTGCCCCTCTCCTTCCTTTCGCTGACCGGGAATAACGTCCTCCGGTTCCACAGGGCGGTTGCCCCTCTCCTTCCTTTCGCTGACCGGGAATAACGTCCTCCGGTTCTCTCGAGGCGGGTGGCCTACTCTCGTCCTTCCTTCAGCCGGGAATGCGGTCCTCCGGTCTGCTAGAGGCGGGTGGCCCTCTCTCGTCCTCCGTCCAACCGGGAATGGAGTCCTCCGGTTCTCTTCGGCGCTTGGCGTCTTCCTTCCTTCGACCGGGAATGGGGTCCTCCGGTTACCTCGTGGCGGGAAACTTTCTCGTGCCTTGGAACGTTAGCAAGTACTACCTTCCTCTCTGGAGCCACCAATGTTCCCAGCACAGCAGGGCGATAAACCCGTGTTGAGCTCTCGGACCGGAGTATCAAACTCCGACCGAGGGTGAGAGAAGGTAGAAACTAAACTAATTTATCCGCGGCCAACCGAAATAAAAAGGCTTTTTGTTCCGGTTGTGAGAAAGCTTATTTATTTAGGGCTACCTCCCCGTAGCCCCCTTTTATCGTACATGCTGCCTTAGCGATACATAATCGATACATTTCCTTGACGGCGACGCATAACCGTGTTTTCCTCGCGTTTCTCAACCCTTTATTCACCCTTTATCCTTTCGCCCTACTTCTTATTTATATTATTAATTCCTGTAACAATTTCCTAATTTCCTGTAATTCCTGTAATTTCCTCTAATTTCCGGTAGCTATTTCCTCAATTATTTCCCTATTTGCCTAATAAATTTAATAATTTTGGGGAGGATTTTTCGCGCCGATCCCCGCATTGTCCTTGCATTATCTGTCTGCGCCTGCAGGAGCAAGCGAGACAGACAGAGACGCTTAACTTCCCTCTCACTCATCGCTTCACGGTGAAGCGATGCGAGAGAGGTAAGCTTAGTCTCCTAGCTTATCTTTACGTTGAGAGCGGCTAAGTCCGCTCTCCTGCTACTATTCTCCTAAGCTAGGGACCTTTTTTGAGCGCGGACAGCGGTTCCTAAAAAGGACATAATTTCCGTCAGCGACATCCTCTCCCCCGTAATTCCTCGTAGAGGTGTTACAAACAATAATAAGCTGACGGAATTATGTCCTACCTATTTCTTCTTCGGCGCGAACCTCCAACCGTGCGACCTTTACCGCTGGTCTTCTAATAAATAAACTTCCTACTCTTATCGTTACGGATCGAACCTGTTTATCCTTTCCTTCTTGCACTTGCGTAATTATCCCCTTACGCCACCTTCCGCGAGTCTGCTCATCTGGAAATGCTACTATGTCGCCTATGCGCAATTCTTTCACTGGTTTTAACCATTTCTCTCGCGTTACCAATCGAGGTAGAAATTCTTTTATCCACCTAGACCAGTATTTTTGTGCAACCCATTGGGATTTCTTCCAATGTGTCTTTAAAGCTTCAGCTTCCGAAATCTCACACTGAGTTGGTTCTGCTTCTCCAGAACAGCCTATTAGAAAGTGGTTTGGTGTGAGAGGCTCATCGTCTTCGTGGTCCAAAGGAATATGCGTAAGAGGCCTATTATTGATCATGAATTCAATCTCAGTTAGCGCGCTTCTAAGTACTGCTTCTTGATAGGGTTCGTTGCATAGTGAGAGAAGGCTTTTTACCTCTTGTACCATTCTCTCCCACGATCCTCCAAAGTGTGGCGCCGCCGGTGGGTTGAAATGAAAATATATTCCCTCCGTAGCGCATTTTTCTTGCAACTTTGTTATTTCGCGGCACGCACCTACGAAATTCGTGCCATTGTCACAATATAGATGAGCGATCTTTCCGCGTCTGTGTTGCATTGCCCTCAGACATACAAGGAAAGAATTCGCGCTAAGATCGCTTGCCAACTCCAAGTGCACTGCTCTAGTAGAGAGGCAGGTAAATAGAGCGCACCATCTTTTTTCGGATCGCCTTCCAATGTAAACAGTAAGCGGGCCAAAATAATCTGCACCCGTATGGGTAAACGGTTTAACGAATGGTGTCGTTCTACATGCAGGCAAAGGTGCCATCATTGGCGGTTGTGGTTTGGCTCTATCGTTCTTGCATTTTTGACAATATGTCACGACTCTTTTGAGCGTTGCTCTTAAATCAACTACCCAGAAGCGCTGTCTGATTGCAGCTATAACCGTCTCTGTCTTTCTGTGTAAGTATTTTTCGTGATAGTAACGTATTATTAGTGTAGTGATATAGTTATGCTTTGGGAGTATGATCGGTCTTTTAGTATCTTCCCCCAAAAATTGCGCTCTGGTTAATCGGCTTTCGGCTCTCATTACGTTATTTTCGTCCAGGACCGGGCAGAGGTTTTTTATGTCGCTCCTGTTGCTTATTGGATGTCCTGCAGCTAAGGCTGCCATTTCGTCACTGAACCCCTCCCACTGTGCTTTTTTAAACAAAAGATGCTCTGCTTTATCTAAATTTCCCTTACTAATGATTGGTGAGAATGAGTTGTTATTAACCTTTGCTTTCAACCATTCAAGATATTTTAGGCAAATAGCTATCGCGCGCCTAAGTTTCAACCAATTTGAAGACCATTTTACATTGATTACTTCCCAATCTAGTCGGTTCACTGCATTAATAGTGTGCACCGGTCGAATTTCTTCAAGCGTCGTCGGTTCAAATCCATCATATTGAATATAAGACGCCTTTAAAAATGAAGGTCCTTCGAACCAAATTGAGGGTCCCTTTATTACCTTTGTTGCCTCATCGGCTGGGTTATCTTTCGTTCCTATCCAATGCCATTGATTTACACCAGATCGATTGAGAATTTCTCCTACTCTTAACGCAACAAACTGTTTGTAGTTTCTTGGCTCTGAACTGATCCATGCTAAAACTGTTTTCGAGTCGGTCCAATAACACGTCTCGTTTATGTCGATCCTCATTTCTCTTCTAAGCGTTTCAGCTAATCTGGCTCCTAACACAGCTGCTTGCAACTCTAAACGCGGTATGGATAGCGGTTTAGTAGGAGCAACGCGTGATTTTGCTGCAACAATGCAGATATCGATTCCTTGTTGATGAATAGTGCGCATGTAGACAACCGTCGCGAACGCCTTTTCTGATGCGTCTACGAAAACGTGCAATTCTCTTTTTGCAACATCTTCCGCTACTGAATAGCAACGCGGAATTTTTATGTTCTCTATACCCTTCATCCTTTCTACCCACTCCTGCCATCGGTCTGCTAAATTTCTGGGTAGTTTGGCATCCCAATCGAGCCCTTGCTTCCAAATATCCTGCATCAAAATCTTCGACTCTATTATGTAATTCGCAATAAGTCCTAGGGGATCATAAATTTTCATTATGTTAGAAAGCAACATCCTTTTTGTAACTTCTCCTCCTAATTCATATAATCCTTTCGGCACGTATTTTAATGCATCTTCTTCCCTATCCCACCATTGGCCAAGTATTTTGTCGAAATTTGCATCTTTCTCGCCTATTTTGATCAATGTGTTCTCGCTCACTCTTCCCGGTGGCAGACTTTTCAACACTTCATTTGAATTCGATATGAAGTTTCTAATGAAAAAATTAGCTTTATCGTGGATTTCAATTACCTGTCGGGTTCTGTTTACCGCGGT
The DNA here is from genome assembly GCF_943734845.2 of Anopheles funestus. Taxonomy (NCBI): domain Eukaryota; kingdom Metazoa; phylum Arthropoda; class Insecta; order Diptera; family Culicidae; genus Anopheles; species Anopheles funestus. The sequence continues at coordinate 21,265,531 of NC_064598.1, forward strand.
ATCCTCATTATCGAAACTGTCTAAATAGTCATCCACGTAGTGATTGTGAATGATTGCGACTACCGCTGAAGGGTACTGATTTTGAAAGAGCGATGCATTTTCATTTTTCACGTATTGGGCGCATGCTGGGGAACAGGTCGCTCCAAAGGTCATAACCCGCATTTCATAAATTTCCGGTTTCATGAACGGCTCGCGTCTGTACAAAAAACGTTGCGCGCAGCGATCATCTTGCCGGATTTTCACTTGGTGAAACATCTCCTTGATGTCACCTGATATACCAATGCGTCCCTCTCTGAATCGTATTAGAATGCCGAATAGAGATGCGACTGCATCTGGCCCTGACAATAATTGCGAGTTTAAGGATATTCCATTATTTTTTGCGGCTGCATCGAAAACCAACCTCGGTTTAGGCACGGGTTTGTTGTAGTTTACTACAGCAAAGTGTGGTATATAATTGATCTTGGAATTAAACTCATCGCTATTTACCTCACTCTGACCTATTGGACGTGCGTAACCCTTTTTGCAGTATGCGTCTATCTCCTCATGGTACCATTTTTTTAGCATTTCATCTCGTGCCAATTTTCTTTCTAGGCTTTGGAGTCGCCTTAAAGCTTGGCCATAGCTTTCGGGTAGACTGACGTCTTCCGTTTTCCACAGGAGCCCTATCTCGTAACCGGTTCCAGTTTTCTTCAACGTTTTCTCCATTATTTGTTTCGCCCTTTCTTCGTCCTTGGGCTGCGGTATCTTACAACCCAATTTGACACCAAAATCTTCCGTTGAAAAGTAATTTCTCATCATATTCGCTATGTCCTTGTTAGCATTTTTTGCTTCGATTAGAGAAAAGAGTTTTGCTTGTTTGCTATTAAGATCATTTGTTCCTAACAATACCCATCCCAAGTGGGTTCGAATTGCTATCGGTTCGCCTGCTCGGCCAGTTCTGGTTTGCAATGCGCACATTAGATGCGCATGTGGCAATCCGATAATTAGCTTCGGAGCTCCATCACGATAGCTTTGTAAATTGATGCCTCTCAAATGGCGATATTTTCTTCTTAATTCCTTTCCGTCAACCGTTTGTTTTGGCAGCACCATGGATTCTACTGTCCTTAATCCATTAAGGTTTATAAATTTCCCATCCTGATCCTTAACTAGGATCGAGATGGTTTCACTTTCCGGCTCATCTTGTATTGATCCGTTAGTCCAAGCTAGCGAAAATGGTCGTGGAGATCCATTTACCTGCAACTCTTCTTTGAGCTCACGATGTATTAAGCTCGCAGATGAACCCGTATCCATGAACGCGAATGTATCGACCTCCCTATTATTATGACGAAGCGTTACTGGGATGATTTGAAAATATAACTCAGGCAAATCAGCACCGTGGTGAGTATTAACATTCTCAACCTGTCTTAAGCCAGTAGGAGTTGCTCTATGTAATAGGGTATGATGTCTCGCTCTACATCCGTATTGCCGACATTGTGGTGGCAGAAAACAATTTTGGGCGTCATGATTCGACTGGTTGCAACAGTTTGTGCAAATGCGCAACCGCCTAACCGTTTCCCATCTTCGTTCGACCGACATGTTTTGAAATTGAAAACATTCTGTCGTCCTATGATTTTGGCCGCAAATCAAGCAACCCATTCTACGCCTTGGTTGCGATTGGATGTTCGCTTGGAACTGTTGTCGCGGTTGAGCACGAAAATTCCTATGACCTAACTGTTGGTTGTGCTGATGCGATTGTGAATTCACAACATCATTAGCAACATCCGCTGTTAGCATAATAGCTAAATTTTCGGTGGGCTTAAGCCACTTAGCAAAATCCTCGAGAGTCCTAAGCTTGCTTCTACCATAATTCTCGTTGTCTGCCAAGATATGATTGTACCACTTGTGTTTTAAATTAGTGGGAATCTTATTCTCCAAGTCCTTTAAAAGACGTTGGTCGTTTAAATATTCTGGCTCTCCTATAGTGTTCATGTTTATGACCAGGTTGTTTAACGCATGCATAAACGTTATAAAACTTTTCGGCTTCTGCATCGTTGGGTTCTCTACTGCTAGCAATTCTTTTAATAACGCACTGTATATCAAATCAGGCGTACCAAATTCCTTCTCTAATCGCTGTAAAATTCCTTCGATGTTTTGCGCATCGAGCATCAAACCACTCACGCATTCCAGGGCATCTCCCTTCAGAGCCTTTTGCAGACGATTTAGATTTTCCAAATCTGAAAATTTAGCCTCTTCACTTGTTTTATAAAACACTGATTTGAAATGGTTCCACTTTTTAAAATCACCATTAAATTCAGGAAGCTCCATTAAGGAATCTCTTTTAGACCGCTCGTTTAAAGCATCGACCAATCCCTTTATGAGCAATTCGGAAGCAGGGCTTGAGTTGCTTGTCGATGCGCTTGCGACTGTAGCACTTCCATCTTGCAATTCACGTTTCTGTCCCTTTTCCTTGCGCAATTTCTTAGATTCTGCCTCTTTTTCCGCTAATTGTGTGACTAATTTGGTCTGTTTTTCTTGCGATTCGCGTTTCGTTTCTTCATGTTTTTCGGATAAGTCCTTATACTCCCTTTTCAACCTCTCTATTTCTTTTCTCATTTCGCACACATCACTCCCTACTTCCTCCTCAAATTTGGTAATTTTCTCTTTAGTGTTTGCCATTTTACTCACGGTTTGTTTGCGGGTTCGTCGCTTCTTGTTGTGCTGCTACTACTGCAGTTGCTGCTACTGCTTCGGCTGCTGATGCTGCTGCTGCCGCTGCTACCGCTCCGGTTGCTGCTGCTGCTGCCACCGCTGCTGTCGTTGCTGCTGCCGCTGCTACCGCTCCGGTTGCTGCTGCTGCTGCTGCCGTCGCTGCTGATGCACTCTTTTAAGCCGGTTTAGGCTTAACCACTGTTTCTGCTGCCGCTGGAACCGTCGCACTATTTTTTTTTTTTTTTTTTTTTTTAAGCCGTTTTAGGCACCACTGTTGCTGCTGCCGCTGGAACCGTCGCACTATTTTTTTTTTTCTTTTTTTTATGCCGTTTTAGGCACCACTGTTGCTGCTGCCGCTGGAACCGTTGCACTTCACTATCACTATACCTTACGACCGGGAATGAACGTCCTCCGGTCTTCACAGGGCGGTTGCCCCTCTCCTTCCTTTCGCTGACCGGGAATAACGTCCTCCGGTTCCACAGGGCGGTTGCCCCTCTCCTTCCTTTCGCTGACCGGGAATAACGTCCTCCGGTTTCCACAGGGCGGTTGCCCCTCTCCTTCCTCTCGCTGACCGGGAATGAGCGTCCTCCGGTCTTCACAGGGCGGTTGCCCCTCTCCTTCCTTTCGCTGACCGGGAATAACGTCCTCCGGTTCCACAGGGCGGTTGCCCCTCTCCTTCCTTTCGCTGACCGGGAATAACGTCCTCCGGTTCTCTCGAGGCGGGTGGCCTACTCTCGTCCTTCCTTCAGCCGGGAATGCGGTCCTCCGGTCTGCTAGAGGCGGGTGGCCCTCTCTCGTCCTCCGTCCAACCGGGAATGGAGTCCTCCGGTTCTCTTCGGCGCTTGGCGTCTTCCTTCCTTCGACCGGGAATGGGGTCCTCCGGTTACCTCGTGGCGGGAAACTTTCTCGTGCCTTGGAACGTTAGCAAGTACTACCTTCCTCTCTGGAGCCACCAATGTTCCCAGCACAGCAGGGCGATAAACCCGTGTTGAGCTCTCGGACCGGAGTATCAAACTCCGACCGAGGGTGAGAGAAGGTAGAAACTAAACTAATTTATCCGCGGCCAACCGAAATAAAAAGGCTTTTTGTTCCGGTTGTGAGAAAGCTTATTTATTTAGGGCTACCTCCCCGTAGCCCCCTTTTATCGTACATGCTGCCTTAGCGATACATAATCGATACATTTCCTTGACGGCGACGCATAACCGTGTTTTCCTCGCGTTTCTCAACCCTTTATTCACCCTTTATCCTTTCGCCCTACTTCTTATTTATATTATTAATTCCTGTAACAATTTCCTAATTTCCTGTAATTCCTGTAATTTCCTCTAATTTCCGGTAGCTATTTCCTCAATTATTTCCCTATTTGCCTAATAAATTTAATAATTTTGGGGAGGATTTTTCGCGCCGATCCCCGCATTGTCCTTGCATTATCTGTCTGCGCCTGCAGGAGCAAGCGAGACAGACAGAGACGCTTAACTTCCCTCTCACTCATCGCTTCACGGTGAAGCGATGCGAGAGAGGTAAGCTTAGTCTCCTAGCTTATCTTTACGTTGAGAGCGGCTAAGTCCGCTCTCCTGCTACTATTCTCCTAAGCTAGGGACCTTTTTTGAGCGCGGACAGCGGTTCCTAAAAAGGACATAATTTCCGTCAGCGACACTGTGAGTGAAGCTAATTGATAGTTAACGAGGCTAACGAGGTGCGAGGTGCGAGGTTGCGAGGGAAGTGGTGTTACTATCCCATAGTCAAACCACCATAACGGACGGTCCCGTACCGTTTTTGGGGCTACTGTTCCCCGAGCCAGCAACAAAGTTGACACTTTTGCGCTTAGTGTACGGTGCTTGCGGAACAGCGCTACTGGGCTTGCAGCTTGCTTCACCATCAGCGGAACCGATGAAAAGCCAACGGACGATCGGTGGCTGCACGGCAGGAAAACAGGTATGGTTGTTTTGAGGCGCATTGTGGACGCCCATTCGAGACACATCGTACGAAAAGGTTAATTATGCTGCTGTGCGTTTTGACTAATAGTGTTTTAATTAAACTGTCAACTTATTGCACAATATTGCGATCGACAAGTTTCGATGAAGAAGGTTACATATTATGGGACTGGGTGACTAAGCAGTCTTTTAAGGTTGATGGGAAAAAATGGGAAATGTGAATTTTTATCAAAACTTATTAAAGAAACTACAAGTATTATTTTTCGTGTTCTTGAAAAGTTTCTTGTTTCATTGCACAATTTAAAAAAATAAAACTGGTATAAATGTTAAAGGGAAAAGCTCTAATTGAGGTCATTTTTGATCAACAGATATCAAGCGATGAACTGAAATCTAGTTACATTTTGCTGAAGCATTCTTTTAGTTCTGCTGGAAACATTAAATCAGCGGCGAATTTTGAACAAATCTCAATTATTTAAAATTATTTTTAAAAGCAATTTTGTTATTGTTTTAAAAGCTAGCTTGCAACGTGTCGAGAACTTATATGAAGTTATCTTGTCAAACAGCATTGAAAAATATTTTACTTTGATATTTTTCAGGCAGTGTTTCCCAGGGCACCTTTAAATCGGAAGCTTATTTGCCCTATTGGCCTATTGCCAGCATATCTGTAAAATTATCAATCGTTTGAGCTACGAAACGGGAAAACATATTTTTATAAAAACTAGTTAAATAGAGATGATTATTGGATTGTAAGTGACTAGAAACAGCTTGACGGTTTTGTTCAGTGCAAATTTCAATCCATCGAAACCATCAATTGTTTGCTTTTTTAGCCTTGTTTGTGGAGTTGAAGCAACATTGCTTTCTCATTCAACATTCAACCTAATTAACACTCAACACAGGTTATGCTTTTGTACTCGAAAGGAAACATAAATGTTATACGAGGATAAATGCTAGCTGCTCCATAATATTACCGTTCAATTTTCAATACAAATCAAAACTATTTATTTGCCTTTAAAAACTTTTTTTTTCAATTTCAAATTCTATTAAATTATTTCTCCATACATTTCTATACCAATCGTGTACCATTGTTAAATCGATTGAATGTTTCAAAACGGACGATTTTATCGCACACAAATCGCAATTCCCCCCCCCCCCCCCCCCCCTTCATTCACATTCCATTTCCGCGTCTGATACTGCGTTGCTGGTAACAAGATTGCAAAAATGTGTGACAAAATTCACGAATGATCAAATCCGTACGTGAGTGTATGTGTGTGTGGGTGTGTTTAAGTGCATTATTTTGTTTTTTCATGCGCTTTTACAACAAGCATCGAATGGGGAGGAAAGTCAAGACAGAAAAAAACACAAACGCACGTGCCATCGAAGCGTGAAAATGGGTACCATAGTACCGAGATGAATCAGTGCGTTCAATCGAATGGTTGGTGTAGTCAACAAAATGGGGAAAGTACCTTTTGCCATAGTACTTTTTTTTGCATGACAAAAAAATGTGCCAAAATGAATCAAAAAAATTAATTTAAAAAGATTCACACAATTGCCGGTGGAAATTGGTTCCCGCTGTATGGTTTTGGTGAGGTGCGTTGAATGAAAATTGGAAAGAATTGGCTCATAATGATGGCACACCACGGATTTGCTAGTACAGCTGAAACAAACTTTAAGCAAAAGCTGAAGGAAAGATGAGGAATGAAATAAAGTGCTTATCTAGAAAGAAAATAAGGTGGAAATTGGGGAAAAATAATCAAAGCCCGAAAACAAAAACCATCGCACCACTGCACATGGTAACAGAGGACGGTCATTTTTGGGAGCAAAATAATGTTTTTATTTTGTTAAGTTAGTTTTATTCGAAGAAAGTTCCTTAGTTAACGAGAACTAATCCCATGTTTCATCTCATCTCATCAAAGGAAATTAATAGAGCTACACTACAAGAGAATTAATATCAAACTTAACGCTTCATTTACTTCAATGATTAAAGTATAATTTTATTGAAATAGGTTAACTTAATAACAACCTTTTAAACTTTATTGATCTAGAAAAAAAGGTTTAACTGAAACTTGTTATTACGTTATAATTTTAATCTTTCCTTAGATGTCCACTCATGTGTTCTACACTATCCCACCGTGCACAGATTCTTGGTTAATAAGGATCCTCGCTTCAATTGCTTCTATAAATTAAGATTTCGACCTTTCTTTTTTATTAATGTTTCTATTTTCTTAAAGCTCGATCTTGGGCCCGACTTTGTCATTTTTTTTTTGTTTTTTTTTTAATGCTGAAGATGAAATTTTCAACATGAAAGATTTATCATCGGCAAATGGGCTAGTTGACTTTTACTTTTTGTGCTTTATTCCATCGAGCTTTTGCCAATTTGCATGCTCTTCATGACGTGATATTCTATAACGTTACCATTTAACCACGTGTTCCACTTTAAGAAATGTTTCCCAATCAAACATGACACAGTAATTTATGCGACGTGTCTCTCCGGTAAAGAAGATTGGATAATTCCACTCATCTCTCGCCATGATATGCCAATACATTATGTTTCTCCATTGCTTTGGCAAACGTCGAGCCAATAGCTAATGGGCTTGCTGACGTGTGCAATGGAATGGTAGCCACAAGAAGGACTTAGATGAACGAGCGAATCGAGCGGATATGTCTTCAATCATTAGTGAAGCACGCCTTGCACAAGCGAGACCTTTCACCCTGCCCGAAAAGTTGTCACGCATGCCAGCATGTTTGCGTCACTCACTAGGCAATCCTTAAGCGAGCTCGCACGAACCGGGGGCTGGTAATGCGAGAATGGAATTGTCATGCCACATATCGACACGCGTTCGACTGGCTTGAAACCTCATCCATCATCATCATGATCACGCTCGCGTCACTTTACCCACAGACAGTGCCTGGGTCTGGGTGTGATGGAAATTTGTTTCCTCCAATACAGTTGAGAGGACGATGAAGACGGGAGGAATTTAGATGGTGAGAAATACTGAACAGCAAAGCACAACTAAATGGCCTCCGTAAGCAAGCAAGCAATGATCCTTAAGCAAAGGGAAAGAGAGAGAGCAACAGCAAAAAAAAGAACATGCAAACAAAACCCTCTACGTAATCACCCGCATTCAAAGCAATGCACAGTTCTGACCAGCCTTTAGGCCCTAGAACATCAGCGCATAAGCAGTGGAGCGGGTGGACCCGAAAAGGAACGGAATACATACCTTCTTCATCGGTCCGATTGAGGTCAGAAGATAAACGTACCTCCAACCGGGCCAGCTAATGGTCGAAAGCAAAACGATCCCGGAGGCGGCCGCCTCGGGATGTGAGCAGCAACATCGGACTGAAGACATCGTGGCTTGTCATTTTCGCTTGTTTGAATAATGGGCCGCATTATAACGAGGTTCAAGAGGCTGGTATCGTGGTGAAACATCCTCCACCGGGCAGCAACCGTACATTCATCTCCCAATCGCCCGTGCCACTGTTATCGGGGAATCGTTATCCCTGCCAACGCTATTCCTCAATCGAAACATTGGCTAATGTTAAGCTGATAATGATGTGCTGTAATTCGATGTGTTGTGTGGTCCCCTTTCGTTCGCAGGGGGGTCTGTGCTTGGGTATAGGCCACTAGGGAGCTAATGTGGTTGTTTGTATGTTGTTCACGTCCTTCCTTATCTTATTATCCTTTTCGTTTATTATCTTTTTGCTTTTTTTCATTACCAGTTCGTTGATTGACCATTGGTTCTTTGGTTGGGTGAGAATTATTTTTTTATTGTACTGAAGCTATTCATGCACAAAAACAAAACCCAAAATCAAGCGTACAAATCTCTGTGGGGAGTACATAATTCTCATGCAGTTGTGTGAAAGTAAGCAAAACAAACAGGATGTAAGGTACTAATTTATGTCAACGTCTTGTTCCAAGCGGAGATTGAAGAGGGTTCAATACAATTTTACAAAACGGTCCACCTCTGTATCTTTCCTTACTGTGACGTCAAATTGCAAAGGCTAGCAATATTTGCATTCCAAACTAAAAAAAAGTAAATTGCCGCTTATTTGGATTGGATTCTATATTCCGTTTATTTTCCCTTTTCCCAATCTCGTACCGAAGACTATTGTAAAAGTGTTTTTCCATGTTATCGTTAATTTCCCACATTTGACAGCCCTGCCACGCTTAGTACGCTCAGATTGGCCATTTATCTTTTGCCCGATATATATAAGGCCTGATTTGACGCACGCACACACACACACAACAGTCAATAGGCTAATGGTACTATCAATCGCTAAAACCTCACTTGGAACGGAAAGAGTGAAACACTGAAATAGCTATAAATCTCTAAACGTTTCAGGATTATGCTTTTTGTGCAAATCGATCGGAAATGGGGAAAAGGCGTAAGAGGGTTTATAATTGTTTTTCTGTCGCTTTACATCACCCATCAAACTGTTTTCATGCGTTATTTTATGGGTTAGAGAATCAATCTACTATCGGTCAAGTACGAAGTCATTTATTTTGAAGTGCTTTGATGTATCGTTTTGCAAAATCCTTTGCGAATGATGTGTTGTATGAAGAGCGATTAGTGATTTATTAGGTTGTGCAAACAAAGCGCTAATGGGAGAGTCAGTGAAGTCGACAATTATGGAAATCTATTGATTAGAATTATTTCAGATTAACTTTTGTTCTAAAACGTTTTTGAAATGTGAACTGTTCATCTCTTAGTCATAAAATAAAATCGCAAACAAATACTTTAGAATGCTATCCTTTAAAATATACTATTTTTCAGGTATTTATAAAACAAATTTAAAAATAACAATAACCTATAGTTCGTGCAGTAGTGACTGTAGAAACAGCTATAAAAACAGTTTCACCTCATCGATGTTGTGAGTGATATCGACCGATCGCTATTTGTAAAATATCGATCTGCACTAAAATTTTAGTTTATTCCTCAAAAAAATAATAGGAAGAAAGTATCCTTGCCCTAAAATGTGTTGCTATCCGTTTTCAAATATCTTCATCAATATTCTTATAGGCTGTGAAACGATTCCGACCACTTCCCGAAAACACAGTGAAGGTGGATAATATTTTTAGCCCAAAATGGGCGACTCGTACGATGAAACGATGAAGCGCAATAGATTTAACGGCTCGTTGCTGCCGGTTTGTTTTCTCCCTTTTCTTGGTCCTAAACTTCGGTTGAAGGGTTATTGTTTGTACCCTGACGCAACCCCCGAACACACCGTTTCTTCACTCGGGCTGGATTTGACCGAACCGACGATGGTACGGCGGTGAAAGTGGAAGTTTTATAATACCCGTGAAATTGGAAATTGTTCAATGAATTAGAAGAAAGATTAAAATTTGAAGCCCGATACTTTCACGCGGCCCTTTATCGTTCGGCTGATTGGCATCCATCAGTAGCACGCCAAGGCATTCGAGTCCCCGAACCAGCCATGGAAGGAACAACCGAGCGGCAGTTCGTACTTTTTTTTAACGTTCCTTCGCTTCTTCGCTTTCTTTCTCACCTCTTTCTTGGAATAAAATTTTGCCAAACGATCGAAGCTTAACCATACGGTCTTGGGGGCGTATTTTGCTGGCGGAAGGCCAGGAACGGGCGCGCTTGTCTAGGGATAAAGGATATTACTTTCGCTAATACCATCTCGGCACGGTGCTCGTATCGGACGGATGTTTGACGAAAGTATCCCTTTCTAGGTCATGCTTCACACGTGCCAGGGATAAGAAGACGATGCAAAAAAAAAGAAAATAAGAACAAAAAACGAGAGAGAGCGAGAGTAGCACCAAGTACCACCGCTCTAGATCGCGTGCCTGAAGCTTACAATCCAACAGGCGTTGTTGATCGATTTTGAACAGCCCGAATTGTTGCCGCGCATGAAGAGAAAGTTCTACCGTACACAACTTTCTGTTCAAGCGGAAATTTCATATTTCGCTGGTAGAAAGAATGGAAAAAATGGCTGTACACTGGTGAAAGAAAATTCATAACACACGCCCAGTAAATATTTAGTGCTATGTATTTTCCGTTTTCCATTGATTATTCCGGTTTTGTAGGTTGCTATTTGTTACCAATTCAATCGAGTTCGGTTGTTTCGAAATCCAATATTCTATCGTGCTGCTCACACAGTGAATACAGATTAAGCTAAATGGTGGGCAAAAAAAATGAATTGGAATGGAAAATTTGAGAAGAGAAAAAGAAATTGAAACCTGCGTAAAATGGGAAAAAAATTAATTTTTTGTAACGAATTGCAATAAGAAAGCAATTTATATTGAAAACAATATTCCTTTAGCGTCTTATTAAGATCAAATATTGAATACTATTTATTGCCAATATCCAAAATTATTTTCTTTATGCAAATATGCTTAAATCTTCTCTACTTCCATTTTAAATTATTAAAAAAAAAAAATTTAAAATTAATCAAAGCACAGCACGGCCAAACAATCACTACCCCCACTGTGAGCTGATCCTTTTTTTGTGAAGAAAACGCGTAACAATGTAGTAAACATTCCGGCACGAGTGGCTGGGCCACACTAAGGAAAAAGAACCCATTTCCTGTCACAGCGCGAAACGGAAGTACCACAGGGACTGTTGGGTGGCTTAGAGGAAGCGTAACCAAAAGCAAAAAAAAACACACAACAGAAAAGAAAAGAACGAACGAATGATGCTGAAAGTGAAAGGCAGGCGGGCAGCCATAAAAAGAAACCGCGATTGAAAACGTGCCTTAAAGTGTGTATGTACCGTGTGTGCATGTGGCTGTGTTCGATTGTTTACGATTTCTTATCCTGATTCCTTACCGTTCCTTTTGCTTGTGGTCGATTTTTTCACCTCCCCCTCGAACCACAACCCGAACGATTGCTAACTACGATGTGTTCGATGTGGCTCGATATTTTCCATTCCGTTCCGTGTAGCGCCATCATAGCGACACATGTTTACTGCCACTGTCACGTACATCAGTGTGGTACATCAACACACCAAAAAAAATACGGACCAATCTTTCACTGTATTTATTCCCTCTGCCAACAGTGTCCTTGTTGGGTTCGGGGGTTTTTTCCGGTGCGATCCCCACCATACCCCATGTCGTAGGTTACGTTTTTATCGATCATCGCCACGTGGCTCGATGGTTGGCGAGCTCAATTGTGGTGGTGTGCGTGTTTGTAGTGTGAGTGGGTGTGTGTGTGTGTGTGCATGATTGAAAGGACTAAAAGAAAATGTTTACAGTTATGCAAACAAATCGATTTTCTCCCTGAACTGGTAACAACGGAATGGGGTAGTAAAGCGAAGGAGAAGTAAAAAAACCCAACCCATCATATGACATGTGAGTCATTTTGATGCTAAGAGAGAAAATAGCCCATCCCATATGTTTTGAAGATTTCCCGTCAATTGAACGAAACATTTATTGCGGTCGATTGCACATTGTTTATGACTGTTTCCAATCTCTGTACCCACCATTCAAACTTCTCCCTTGATTTTCTTTTCCCAAAAAACAAAAATGGCTTGTAAAATAGTTTACCACAAAACCACAAAAGAGGAGAGATAGAAAGAAAAAAACATTGTCCATCACCGTTTGGACAGCGTTTCGGAAAACTAGTTTTATTCCAATCTCGTTTCTCGCGTTCGTGCGACAAAACAAGCTGCCAGCAACAATTTACGACTGGAACCGCTGTTACAGCTGCTGGTTGCCCCTGATACGATGGCAAACGACAAACGACCCGACGTGCCCAATAAATAATTCCGTACCAATGGTCACATTTTTTGGATGTGGCTCCATTTCACATCATTCTTCTGCTTCATCCCGCCGACACACATATATAGGGTGACAGATAGCTTCAGCTGGAGTCGTAAAAAAAGGAAAACAGAATGCATATTACTTGCGAGTGCCATATTGCGACCGTCCCAAGACTTTGGATGGTGAACAACAACTAGTAACCCGTCATACTTCGTTATCTGTCAAATGTACCCCAAAGGATACGTGGTTGATGTCAGAGTCTTCTTAAAGGGATAACTTTTCTCTCCCCCTCATGTTAAAACTATCAATCCCCATCCCACTTTATAGTGGCGGTCCTGTCCGGTACTCGAAAAACAATCTCACAACCCTCTAAACAAATTGGACGCGTTTAGCTTCTCGTGTGAAAATGCCATATTTTCCACTTCATATGGTGCCTCCTTCGCGTCAGCTTCACTTGCTGCTGTGGTGCTGGGAAAGTTTTCCCAAAATCAATAAAATCAAAACAATATACCCCCGAGCCCGGCTGGCGGTGGCTTGGTGATCCATCCAGTAGGAAAGACTCAAACTTTAAAAAAAAAACACATCCCCACTGTATACGACGTTTCCTTCAGTCGAAGATGAGATCATAAATCAAATTTTGCACGGGTTTTGCGCGATGTTTCCGTACACGTACGTAAACGGTCCGGCTTCCGGAGTCAGTGGAGCAGCAATTGAATAAAAATCCTAACAACCAACAAGCTCAATTTTTCTCTACGGGACCCGCTATTGAGGAACCGGGATTGGTTTCCTTAGTTTTGCCCCTGAAGCGTAACGTATCCCAGCGAAGCCAACAGATCATAATTGGCTTGTACACGTTGACGGGTTTTAGGGCTACAACCCGCGACATGTGTGCGTAAGGATCACGGTGTACGTATTTATGTGTTGTGTGGTTTCTTTTGTAAAACACACATAACACATAAATATAATCCTTCGTCACGCCACATGTTTTGCGATAAAATAGGCAAACAACAAGAAGGGAGGAGGCGAGAACAAAATTCCTAACAGACACTAAATACAACATAAGCAAAAGACGCAGACTATCCTTTATCAAGGGCTGAGATTAGCTTTTTTTCACCTTATTTTTTCACCCGCTTTCACCACCACCACATCAGAACGGAAAGACATGAGGAGCTGTGATTTAATATCGTTTCTCATGCCCTTATAAAAACTTGACCGACTGCATGACTTTACATTTCTCGTATGAAATAAGCCATGGCCGATTCTCGCAAGAAAAAGGGCTGCTCGATCGTAGGTTTTTTTTCTTGCTTCCTGGAGCAGAAACCTTCCATCTACACACTTGATCTATTTCATTCACCTCATCACACGTTGTGCCGAACTGTTTGGTGGTCATGGTGTGTGTTGTGGTGGCCGACGAGTGGCGTGTGATAGTTGATAAATAAATATATTATCGTACACGCGATTGAATTCGGCAGAGTCATCGTTGCGTGAATTGATTTATCCTGCGGAAGAATGAATTGTTTTTTTTTTTGGTTTGTTGCTTAGTAAATAATTCTTGTTCGGCTTTGGTATTTGTTGATGTAAGGAATGTTTCGATAAATAATTGAATGTGATTGAACGTTTACTAAAAACAAGCAGCTGCTTGTAAACATCAAACATTGTTTTAGCTAAATAATTAAATATCGATACTTGAAATATTTTGATAAATGTTGTAAGTAGATACTTGCACTGTGAGCTAGCTAAAAAAATATTTCCGAAATATCGCAACTCCTCATAAAGAAATGAACAAATGAAAAATCCTCAAAGTTCCTAAATAACACATATTTCCAAAAATACTTGTGTAAGTTTGAAGATTTCGAAAGGTAAATTTATACCCTTTGAAATAATTTATTAAGTGGCAAGAATGCCTACAATACTTTTCAAAAGCAATACTTATGTCCACTTAAACAGCTTCATGATACCCATTGGACAGCTGATGGATACAGAGAAGATAAATATTTAAAAATTGAAAATTTTAAAAAATTCGAAAAAAAATGATTGCGTAGAGTATTATTAATAAATAAACATTTTCTTCCAACAAGACAGACAGTAAAAGTTTGAATTATTCAACGATGTTTACGACTAGTTTCTCACTAAATGACCTATTTATGCTACAGATTATTAAATTGAGTAAAGAAAAAGCATATGTTCCGTTTCATATCTGTTAATAATTTAATCGCATTATGTTTTGAATGTCTCAATAGCAACAATAGCTTTAAAATAAATAAAAAAAAAGCCCGAACCAACCTTCCCCTATACAACCAACTATTCCGTGCAGTATTTCAATTATGATTTTGTAATCATTGCTCCCATAAGTGAAACCAAATCCGTTGCGATGATAATTACAACCCAACACATACACTACCCATTCCCATGGGCAGGGAATTAAAATCCCATAAATGTTTCACCGGGCCACCCGGGCACGACAGTCATCATGTAAGGGGTGCTGCTACCTTACAAAGCGCCAGCACTTTCCCGGCACCTAGTGGAAGGTAGTGTGGCGGGGCCAAGCGAAGGTGGGCTACATGTTTGATGAAGTAATGTGATTATTGTATACTTTCCATCACTACTGTTACGCTCGAATCTCACTCACGAACCGTAGACACACCGTAGGTTGTACCGCATCCGCATCGTACACGCAAACCGTTTCGCTCGGTGCTCTCTCGGTCCTCGAGCTCGTGTGTAATGCGGTGTAATGATACGTATTTACCCATCATCCTGGCCAAACCGTTTTGTTACTTTCCCGGTTCCGGTTAGGTCGATGTTGAACTTTTTGGGTCATACATCAAAAATTCCCACCACCTAGACTGCATCCCATCCCCTCTCGCGTCACTTATTTCGACCTTTCCAAAACTAGTATTACACTAGCTTTTGCTGCCCTGCCATCCGTCGGGTGCAAGGCGCTGATGTAATTGGTCATGTTTCCAATTCCCTTGACAAATGGGCCGTGTTTACAGTTGAAGCTGGAATGGAGTGAGAAGATGAGTTTCACCCTTCCCTTTGCAGAGGTCCCGTTTTTATCCGGCTCCATCCACCATATGTTAGTCTCCCTTATGGTTCAAAAGTTGGACCTAGCACAGGTTTTAGGTTTTCCACCAGTGACAACTTCCAATTCCAGCTGGCACATTCCACTAACGCAATCTACCCGCTGACCACCCACCTTCATACAATCTCGTATGGGCCGATATTGCTTTGGAGCCTGATTAAATATTGATTCGGAAATTGGTCACCATATCATGGGCTTTGGCTGGGTGGAAAACGATAGCCGCATATGTTTCGTGTAAAACCCCTTTTTCCGTATGGGTTGCAGCAAACAGGTCGAGTTTTGATGAAGGTGAGCGAATGACATTTGAAGTGGATTCGAAGCCGGGTGAAAAGTATCGGGTGAGGTGAGTGAAACACGAGCAAAGAAAAAAAATGCTTTCGAAAGCAAACTAAAATGAAAACGAAAGAGGTAAAGAATCACACAACAGCAGCAGCAGCAGCAGCAGCTAGTTTATCAACGATGAAACCGGTGACGAGGTTATGAATTTCAATTTTCAAACTTTGTCCTCATCCGATGCTAGTTTTCCCATCGAGCCAAATGGAGTTCACTTTTTTGTTTGGTGTTTTGTTTTTCTTTCTCTCCCTATTACACTGTCGTCTGAAGACTGTGCCTCTGTCAAAATTTCACCATGCCTGTGCGTGACTGGAGGCTACTTCACTGATCATGTTAGTTTTGTTTTCTCTATTTCGTTTTTTTTTTTTGTGTTGTAACTAACTAACCTTGTTGTCCCACTAACCGTTGTTATTGGGTTCTTCTTTTTGTCTGTTTGTGGTTTCACTTGGTTATCTTCTCCAGTTCTGGATTGCGAAAGCGTTACAGACTGAGCTGGAAGCTATTTCATTGGTAGACTCAGGGGAATATTGATATACGCTGGTTATTCGCTGTATTTGCATCATCATCATCATCAACCGTACCGTCATCATCGATTGATTGCCATTGTTTTGATGGTAGGCAGTTGCCGATGGAAGTGGGGAATTGGTTAGGAGATACGCGATATACAAAACAAACCCAACAGACACGAGTACATGTGGTGTAGATGTATCCGATATGTTTTGCTGTCCCTTTGGGCGATCTTTAGTAACGTACAGTGTTACAACGAAACAAACACATTCATAATAGTTGTCTATACATATTTAAATTCACTGAACATTTTAGAGAAATTGCATATTAAACTAAGGTGCATTTTTTCTTTTAAATCCCATTAAATTGGCTGTAAGCTTTTGATAGGTTAAAAAAGCATAATTCAATTATAAAATAGCCTTTCTAAACGATGCTTGAGATTTGTTTGTAAAGCTCAGACGTTGATCATAAATCTTTACGTCGAAGAATGTTCTCCTTTTGTCAAAAGTTTGCGCCTCTAATGTAAAAAAGGATTTTAGCTCGTGTAGCTAATTTGGAGCATAAACGGAGCATTAATTTATTACCGATCCTAAACGGAACTTAAACAATAAAACATCGCCACAAATAAAATCGTTTTAATCTGTACGTTTTTCACATAAATGTGTCTCACTTGTGGTTCAGCAATGGAAAACGTTAATAGAATCCGGAATTATCCTTAATTGATAACTAAATTCGTGTTTGTATGCGATGCTGGTACTATGTTTTGACATAAAGATTTAAAGCATTAACGAAATTTATGATAATTCTCAAAAATGCATCGTCTAGAAAGACTATAATAGTTTCAAATTACATCTTGCATCCTTGGCGGCGTAGTACCGTAAATCAATGAGGATTCTGTTCTAGTTTAACTAGCAAGTATCGAGATCTAACGTCCAGAATGCTTTCCTGTACAATCGAGAAAGCTCTTAATAGAAACGACTTCAGTTTGGAAAAAGACTAAATTAAAAAGCATCCTAATGACAACCGATTCGTGGTCTTGGCCTACATCAGGAGTCCTCTAAAACGCTTCGTATGCCAATCCATCATCCAAGCCTTTCTTGTGGACACATTAACAATTGTCAATATCTTACAGTAAAAGATATACTAGAGAAAACATTCGCACAAACTCAATTCTGCAAAATAAGCACACATTTCTCCTACATGTATTCCTTTGTTTTGGCACCATTTAATAACCCATTTCACTTTCACTTCAATCTCTCCACAGGTAAGCTCCATCGTATGCACGGAAGCTCACAGCATCAATCGCATGAATCAGGTACAATCGTACTAAATTTGTAAAATTGAATCTTCTATCACTAAAAAACCATCTCTGGTTCCAAAACCCCATTTTCTGGCATTCGCAATTTTCTACTACGCATTGCGTTAGTTTATACGTTCAACGAAACCAAGGTGCACGAAACAGGCAAACAAAAAGTCATTTGCAAATCGATGGCAGCAGCAAAAAAAAAGCAAAAGCAACCGAAACACAAAGTGGCCCCTTTCATTGGTACCATTGGTTACAAAACGCCCAAAGACTCCAAAGACGCCTGTCAGTTATTGCTAAACCAGTGCTCCCGTGTTATTTCTGTCCCGACTAATCCAGCGCTTCAATCTCAAATCCCACCGATGCGTGTCCGGACAATTGGTACCGTTTCTCTAGCAAAAAGGGTACCGTGTCTGGTGGGCCTTTAACCGAAAACCCAGTTGCGCCTTCGTTTCTCGTTGCGTGGAGGATGAAGCCAGAACTTTAGGCGCCACCATTCGAAGTTGTGCCAGTCCCGTACTACGCAAAAGATTTACTTGATCCCTGTCACATCTGTGTTTGCCCGTGCACAGTGGTCTGTTGTCTGTTGGTAAAGCGAGTACTGAACCTAACCAAGATGCGCAAGATGAATCGTCGGAGGTCATAATCCAGCAGCAATAACTGCTCGATGGTTTTTTTTCCCAAGTGTCTATGAAACTTCACATTTCTGTGTCTATTGGCCATCGTGAGATGGAGGTGTAAGAAGTTTCAGTACTAAAGATGCAACCTTCATCGTTTTATCAACGTATCCCACGTGGAGTTTATTCGCGTCGTACAATTCGTACAAAAATAACTTATCCAAACCATCGGAACTACGGTGTTGCGTTCCTTCCAATGAATCATTTCGACCCTGCCGTACTGAACAACTGCCACCCGGAGAAAGTGTCGAAGCGTAAAGTTAAAGCTTGATTTGGGGATAGTATAACTTGCGATCCAGAATCCCCTACTTAGACGCAAAAGCTTGCCCGTTGTGTGTAGGTAGGTAAAGCTTCTCCGATTCTCTGCACTCTGCAAAGCCCTAGGATTATCGATGGAATCCTATCCGGCTTATACCGTATATGTGTATGCGAATGCGTCTCCGAGCTATACTAGAATTATCGAACCGAACTGGGCGATCCGTTTCTAGGAAAATCGTTTACAAATCTAAGCTTGAAGGCAGGCTTTTAATCATCAAACCGAACCGTTCGGCAGAGTTCGAAAGCTGAAAAGTTGCCCCAAAGCATACGAATGTATGCTCAAACTCCGCTTGCCTAAAAGTTGCAAAAAGAAGATGCTTATAAAACTGTTTTACTCCCAGCTTCCAGTTGGAGTAAACATTCTTTAAAAATAATAAATAAATGGATTTTTCCTACAGAAAAGCTACAAAATAACAGTTTGCTACCGTTTCAGCAACAATAAAAAAAACCCTCAAAATGTTTCCTTGCGGCAAAGCTGGCCACCAATACACCATCATCCGGGTTCATCTTATTTGGTGGCAACAAATATGCCCTTTCGAACTCCAACAAACGCCAAGCAGACTGTGCCTGAAGGAACAATTTTCTGCACAAGAGTTTTCGTGCGTTTACCTTTCTTTTTTTCCCTTTGCCCTTTACTATTCCACATGAGCATGTTTGCCCTCAACGAGCCGGTATAGTGAGCCAAAACATAAACCGAACAAATTTCGAACTATTTTTTTTTGTCTCTCTAGAAAACGGACACATCGGGCTGGTTGTACACGGTAACAGAAAGTACGCAATTTTTGTGAGAATAGTTAAGTGTGTTTGAAGGTCCGGCTGTCCGTGTTACAATATTCTCTGTGGTTTTTGGTGGTACGTTTACCTGTTCCACCTATAACTCTACCGGTCAGCATCGTTTCCTTAACTCCATTCTTCATCTTGGGTTTAATCCCGTGAGAACCGGTGCCATCCTCGTAGCATCAGCAGCTACGGTAACGGAACGGTAAATGAAAGTGATACGTTGTGTTTTGCGTACAGTGTGTTTTACCCATTTCCACTGGTCCAAACTGGGGCTACCTTTCGATGGTCAATAGCCGCTGGGTATAAAATTCATCCTTTCTGCTACTTTTTTTTCTGCCCCCTCAATATACAAAACATGCTTCCAAACACTCTTCGGAAATGGTATGTGAACTTTCGTTCCCTAGAAACTGACCAGGCGGTACGAGGTAACCGGTTCGATGGCTGGAAACCTTGCTCACTCTTCAGCAACATTCTGATGCGAAAAAGGGGGGATGAAAATAAAAGCACACAAACGTTCATAACACACCGCACACAACAACCTCAAAATCCGGTAGCGATAATTGGCCCTGCTGCGGTGGGAAATAACCCGCCTGTGGTAGTGACCCGATCCGACAAACCCGTTCCAAATACACTCGGAACGGTATATTCTTCTCCGAGTGGAGTACATGCATGCGGTGTGAATGTTAGTGTTTCCTTTTGCAAGTTAAGTTTCCCTACCTTAGTTTCATCTTCCCCAAAAGCTGCTTTGCTAAAGGGGGGGGGGGGGGGGGGGAAACTACATCAAATCCACGCGAACAAAAAAAAAACAAAACACAACCTTTCCCTACCGAAAGGTAACACAAAACCTCAGAAATAACTGAAGAAGACAACAACAACAAGCAAAACAAAACAAAAAAAAAGTCCACAATCCCAAGCAACATAACACTGACCACAAATGTGTCGTTTGCGACAGACCAGTGGGCCGACCGCCTCCGGAAAAGCTAGCTCTTCAACTACAAAAATCCGACTTTTCCCACTGGGTTCCCCGGGTGGAGTTCCTGGTGGAGCCAAGGAAAACAGGGGAGCAAAACACCAAACAAAAAATATCATCAAGATGAAAGTACAATTCCCAGTGCCTGGAGTTTTTTTTTCTTCCGTCCCGAAAAAGGGGTTGAATCCTTTTAAGCCCTTC
This sequence comes from Anopheles funestus, assembly GCF_943734845.2. NCBI lineage: Eukaryota > Metazoa > Arthropoda > Insecta > Diptera > Culicidae > Anopheles > Anopheles funestus. The sequence continues at coordinate 21,286,040 of NC_064598.1, forward strand.
GGATGTGAACAGACACGGCACAGAAAGGGCAGCAAACCGGGGGTTCATCATCAAATCCTTCATCTTGCAGACGAGTGGTTTGATTTTTGATTGCCGTACCAGAACAGTTTTCTGGTGCGCAAAAGCTGAGCAAAATTTCGGACCTGTCCAGTGCAACCATTCTTTCGGGTTTCTCCGGCGTTAGTGCGTTCTGTGCTACGGAGCAATCTACTCGATTGGTGGCCCTTTGCTCACGTGAACCATGTGAGCAAATATCTTTTTCCCTTGTTTTTTTATTCCTTAAGCTACAACACGCTGAAGGCACAAAACTAAAACTAAAAAAAAAAACAAATCTTGATGCAATTTTTTTTTTATGTTCGTTACGCTTTGAAAGTGTTTCCCGCTGCCAAGCAAGCAGTAAATTACATCCCGGAAAAAGGGAACAGCGTCCGGTCAGGGTTCGGGTGGTGGTTTTTTTCCGCCCCCCCCCTGTTGCGGGAAGGTGAATGTTTGGTGGTAATAATTCTTGTCAGTTTTATGAACTGCTTTTTCAAGTGTTTCCCTAACCGGGTTGATGTGTAGACATGTGGTTGTTAATCTGCCACTAACAATTTTCCGTCAATTTGAAAAGGATCGGCAGAAACAAGCAGAACGTTTAATTTATTTAATCTTAAGCTCTTACAGAAAATGATTTACTTTTTCTTATATCAAACCATTTCCCATTTCTCATTTGTACGAATGTCAAAATTAATATCATTTTAAAAGCGGTACATCTGAGGCAGATCGCGTAAGCAAATAATTTAATGCTTTCTAATTCTTTTCACACCCGCAAGCAATACAGAAATGCTAATTTGAGTTGCTTTCATGGTCGAAAAGTCAACGATTACAGCACGGTTTCTTGCTCCTACCCCAAACAGTGTGAAAGCTTCGAATGCGGCAATCGAATCCATAATAATGCTTTCGGCCTGTTTCTCATTTGTTCCGTACTGGATTTGTTCGTTTACTATGTACTGCTTCGGTACACATTTCGGTAAGATTTGGAGGGTTTTAATTTAAGTTTTAAAACGATTCTCACCATCAGGGGCCCCTGCTCTTGGTTTTTAGATTTCGATAGGTTTTTTACCACAGGTATGTAAGCAGGTTCGGCCAATCTCACTCACGTTACCACAGCAGGGAGCAGCTATGTGCAAAACTTTATGCAAATTGGTTTAATTTAATGCTTCGATTTAACTTTTTGCTGGGTTTCTTTTTCGATCTGCTTTTCTTACGTTTGCTACCGTTTGCGTTTGATCATGTTGGATAATTTACATTTTTGGGGTAGGTTTTTTCTATCATTTTTTTTTGTAGAATGCATAATATTGCTTATTGAACATTAAATTGAAAATGGCAGATTTTAACAGAAATAAAAGCAAATGGTAGGATTTTAGTTGAAGGTTAACATATTAAAGACTATAAATCAAAATTTATGATTAGGATTAAGGACAATTCTTATAATTCGTTTTCATTGTTTTAAAGTTAAAGAAATTGTTCAAAAATAAACGTAATAAATTAATAAAAAAAGCATTTCAAAGTAAAATTAAAATTTAGTAAAAATTCAAGTGTTTCAGTTTGATAAAACTGGAAATTTCAATGAAAACGTTTGCATTGAAGGTTCTTAAATAACCGTCACTACCCAAAAGCGTTACCAAATTTAAACAACCGACTATTTTTGTGCTCTGTCGTGTACGTCACCCGCACATAGCTCCCCTTCCTTCGCCCACAAAATTCCCTATCAAAAACCAAATTCACGATGAAAATTTACAACTATCGCACGTGACGCGATCAGCTCGACAAGATTAATGTCCCACATGTTGGTGACGATTGCCATGGTTGCGTTGGTTGCACGGATAACGCCAGATGAGACAGCCATTATTACTGTGGTTGTACAGCTATACTACGCCTACTGTGATAGCGCCTGAGCAAGATATCTACCTCCGTCCCGCCATACGTCACGGACGCTTCCACACGTACCCCAACAGTTTGCTGCTGTGTGCTTCGGTACAGTCGAGCATCATCTCCATTCAAGTGCTTTTCCACTCCAGAACGCTCCTGATGCTACTACTACCGGCTTGGTAGTGCGTGGTGCGCTTACCCTCAATTTACCATCGGTTTCAGCCAGGGAAGCTTTTGTTGGTTTGAAATCGATCTGTATATGGGGGTGGTCCCGGTTGATACACCACCCAGGCAAACGGTATTATAAACACAAGGAAACACCTTTCCGCCCGATCGTTGATTCAAGCCGGGACTTCAAGCATCACCGTAGGCCGTTGTGTTGTGAGGCCGGAAAACTATGAGTAAAAGATATATTCCCTACTGTGCGGTATCCTTCAAAAAGGGCAAGAGCCATGCAGAAGAACACTCATGCTTTGCAGCACTTGCAACACAGTAACATACGCGTCGGTTTGGTAAGCGATACGCACGCACTCCTGGGGCGTTTGTGAGGCAACACACGAAGTGAAGATTTATGTCTCGGGATTGAATATCTATTGGTGAGAGACAATAGACAATAGACTCGGCATCCAACACTTCAATCTTAAGGTTTCTCCATTCGATGGTGGAATCCTGATGAAAGTTTACTGTACCATCTGAAGGACATGAAAACTGTGCCAGGTACGTCACGGTGTACGTCGCGTACAGCGTATAGCCGAAGGCATCTGATGGGTGTGTGCATTTTTTTTGTTCGTTGTCTAAGCAACCCAGTGAACACACTTCGAAAACCGAATCATCATCATCATTATGATGACGAAAGAGAAGCAAACGCATTGTGGAATGGTAGGTAAAAGCTTTTACTTTGCAAACACTTACTTCCATATTTGTGACGGTTGCTTACTCTCTCTCACTCTCCTTTTTCTCTTTCTTACGATTACGCTCGCTTTCACTCAAGGTAACAATTTGTTTTGCGTGGTGCATTTTCATTTTTCCGCCTAAACCTTATTCATACGGCCTAGAAGAGTGCTTCAGAAAAATTGCTCCAAACTGGTGCTGGTGCGTGTGCGGTTCTTTAACCTACTGAAATGATGGTTCTTTTTATGTGTGTGTGTTTTTTCCCGTTACACTTTCTTTTACTTCTCTCACGGGCTGAAAGTAAGCCTTTGATGAACTCCATCTGGTGTCAATCATGAGCGTACGATGGTTTTTTTGTTGTTGTTGCCATGATTGCCACGTGCCACCATTCCGGACGATGCTTTGGTGCGTAAATGTTCCGCCAAGTAAATCGAAAACGTTTTTGTGAAGCTTTTTTTTGCTGTTGTTGTTGTGCTAGTCTTACTTTTCCTCCTCAACTTTGTACGCTCGTGGTTGTGTGTTGTAGCGTCAAAGAAAATGTCGCACATTTTCTTTGATGGTAAGAGCTTTCTATCGCAACGGTTTTTGTTTTTTATTCACCGATTTTTTTGTTGTGTTCATCGAACACATAATGTTTGATGAATGATATCGATTCCAACGTTTCCACACCGGTACGAAGTAGAATCAACACAATCGAAAATCACGGCCCATCGATTCGGTTCCTTTCGCTCAAACGTCGATGTCGAAAATACAGTAAGAATTTCATGCAATATTTACGAGAATTATTTACAGGAATTATAGGAAATCTTTCATGAAATATTTCACGGACGAACTGAAAGGGGATTAGTTAATTGGACTTGTCATCTAGAGCTGGAAATGAACTTTAGGATTAAGCAAAATGAACACTGTACGAATGAACTTGACAGACGAATACACAGTCCCAAACAGAACGGCGCGCGACGATTACGGCTTTCTCGGCTTGGTGGAAAAAACTCCGAAAATTTACAGCCAGCACTCCGTGAGAATTTCTCACATTTTTGGTCCTTCGAACCGGATTGTGAATTCAAAGAGTTTTTTTTTCGTTCAAAGCTCTGCAACAAGAGCTCGGTCGGTTTAACGCTCTGCAACAAGGGCAAGGTGTACAATTCTTCGTCGCGTCGTTTCACGCCATCGCGTTTCGCTCCGCATCAAGGGCAACGGCCAACGATTTCAGCGCCATCGTTATTTGAATTTTCGCGCCAAACTTAAACGTTTTCTTTCGTGTTTAATTTCGTCCTGTGAGTGTTTTCATATCGTGCAAAATCATGGACAAGAAGATAAAGGCCGCTCAACTAAAAAGAAGGATCGCGGTGGAAAATATAAGTGCTCTCGAACGGTTCCAAGTGCAATTTTCTGGGGATGACGCCAAGCAAATTCCGGAGGCGTTAGAGGACTTGGAACGGCATAAGGAAGGGTTCTTCACCGCGGTAACGAAACTGGAAGAGCTCGATGACAGTAATGAAGCGATTGAAGCTTGCATCATGGACAGGATCAACATCGAGGAGCGGTGTAGGAAGCTAAAATCCTTCCTACGGGACAACCTTCGACGGGAAGAGGGTACGCTAAACGACACATCGGGTTTGGCTTCTTCAACGCTTGCGTTTGGTCGGCCAAACGCACCACATCTACGTCTTCCGAAGATCGAGTTGCCATCATTCGATGGCGACCAAACGAAATGGCTGTCGTTTCGTGACCGATTCATCGCGATGATCGACGCTTCACCGGAGCTTCCTTCGATTGCGAAGCTGGAATATTTGCTGTCAGCATTGAAAGGGGAAGCGGGGCTTCCTTTCGAACACACGCCGTTGACAGCGGACAACTACTCGGTGACGTGGGCAGCTCTTCTAAAAAGGTACGATAATCCACGTACACTAATCCGTGAGTATTATCGGAAGCTACATTCCCTTCCGCCCGTACGCGCGGACTGTGTGGATGAGTTAGTACATTTGGTGGATGAATTCATTCGTCATGTGAATGGGTTACTAAAGTTCAACGAGCCCATTGATCATTGGGATACACCGTTGACAAATTTGCTGGTTATGAAGCTAGATCACGCTACTGTTTTAGCATGGGAAAAGCATTCGGTCCATGCCAAGAAGGACAAATACAAGGAGCTCATCGATTTTGTACAAGATCGAATACAAATACTGAAGGCGACTCGGAGTACTACTTGTGAAGATGACACTAGTATCACTAAGGTGGCTGGTACGCAGCGTTATCCAAGTTCGCGGAAGACAATCGTTCACTCAGCCGTAGCACAACCAGTGTCAAGTAGGATGATTGTATCACCACCACCGAAGTGTCCCTTGGAGTGTACGGAGAACCATTTCTTACGAAACTGTCCGGTGTTTGGCAGTAAGGACGTGCAGCAACGTCGGGAAGTGGTTACATCGAAACACTTATGTTGGAATTGTCTCGGAGATTCCCATCAAGTGAAATCCTGCAAGTCGGAGCATGCTTGTCGCACGTGTCATCAGCGACACCATACACTCTTGCATGTTCCTACCACTACAACGATCACGATGGCAGCTCACGACGATCGCAGTTCGGTGATCCTGGAAACGGCTGTCCTATTCATCGTGGGTGACGACGGAAAGAAACATGAGGCAAGGGCGCTCCTTGATTCAGGCTCCATGTCGAATTTTATTTCCGAATCACTTTCTCGGAAGCTTACGGCTACTCGAAACAAAATCAACGTGGCAGTCACGGGCATCGGAAAAACGGCACAGTCGGCGAGAGGGTCGATCGTCGCAACTGTGGCATCGAGGAATCAATTGTATTCTAATCATCTGGAGTTCCTCGTTCTGGAGTCACTATTTGCGCATACTCCAATTACACCCATCGATACTTCATCGTGGAGTATGCCCGATCTGCAGCTGGCAGATCCCTCATTTAATGTTCCGGGCAACATAGACATCGTAATCGGCGGAGACACGTTCTGGGAGGTTCATTCAGGACGAAAACGATCTATGGGCACGGGCAAACCTTGGCTCGTGGAAACATCATTCGGCTGGAGCGTGACAGGGAATGCATCAAACGGTACACCTCTTCAACCATGTCATCGTTCGGGCTACGGAAGTCCACCTACGGAAGAGAAGACAAATCAGAAGGGTTCCACTGTTTATAATAAAGTTCCTGGAAGGTATGTTGCACATTTACCTCACTACCATAATTTTGGCATCGTTTTAGAGGCATCAAAGTCAAGGTCAGACCGATGTATTTCTCGGGCCGAACGTCATTCCAAGCGCTGGAAGTATAGCCCTCGTGACAATTCGGTAAACTATCATGCAAACATCGTTGCAAACGTGTCACATCGTTGGAAACCAAACTATCATTCGGATCATAAACGCTGGTTTCATTCACCAACCTGGGTTTGCGAAGAACAGAAAACAACAAGATCGATATCTACAAGTGGAATATTGGAATGATCAATATCTACATACCATCACACGTTTATCGGCGTATCATTTCATCGCGAAGCAACGGGCTTCATCAGGCATCATATTCGGGGTAAAGAGATTTACACACTCTTTACACTACTCAATCGGAATGAGTTTCATCATGTGGTGCTGCTACACATCATCTGCGTACGGTTCGGGAATATGTGTGACGGTGGCCGGGTTCACTACACACATATTATTCACATACATTCATCTCGGCATCCAATTATGCTTTTTCGGTCGGAACAACAGCATCGCGTTCGTATATAACATGCGCACATTCGTAGCGATGTTCAGCGTAGTATAGGAGGCAATAGTTAAATTTGCGAACAGTGTCAGTACACTTCATTACGGTAGAAAGTTCTCCCATAGGTTTGTACGGGAACTTTAGGGAAGCTGTCGATCAGCTCAATCAAATATCTAGCTCGCATAGTTATCTATAAAGGAAGAAGGTAGTTAGTATCAGGATGGAACGTACTTACTTACCTTAGTGGCAAAAGAAATCTCAGAGATACACTCAAGCGTGGTTGGCCGGTTGAGATAACTGTACTCAGCAGCAACGTGATATCAACATTTGGAAGGCTAGCAATCATTCGCACCTTAAGTATGCACACACGCATTTTTCGCATACGGGATAATGCAAACAAAACTGACAGTTTAGGCTAGTTCATCGATTACGGCAACAATCGATCAAATCACAATGCAGATCAATCGTACAATTTCCGGTACACATTACGAATTACATTTCGTTAGCTTATTAGGTTTCATGAATTAAAAGAAGTTCCTTCTTTGGTGGCCGGGAATGTCGAAAATACAGTAAGAATTTCATGCAATATTTACGAGAATTATTTACAGGAATTATAGGAAATCTTTCATGAAATATTTCACGGACGAACTGAAAGGGGATTAGTTAATTGGACTTGTCATCTAGAGCTGGAAATGAACTTTAGGATTAAGCAAAATGAACACTGTACGAATGAACTTGACAGACGAATACACAGTCCCAAACAGAACGGCGCGCGACGATTACGGCTTTCTCGGCTTGGTGGAAAAAACTCCGAAAATTTACAGCCAGCACTCCGTGAGAATTTCTCACAGTCGATAAGATTAATGATGCTAATTTGCACCGTGAACATCAAACGTCTGTTTTTCTGCCCCTTCAGCAAGCACAGCCCAAACATCAAGGGTGGATTAATCAATTGGAACTCATGGGTACACTTGTGAGGTACTGAAGAGAGAGTGAAGAAAAGGTGGAACACACAACTCACAAGGAAGCACCTTAAGATGGTGCTTGAATTAATGCAATTGTTCACTGCCCCGGGGTGTTATAATTAACGATCTTCTTCAAGGATAGAGAGTGTTACATTTTTTTACCATTAATTATTGCGACTCCGGCAACAGCTGGGACCGTTTGGAAGAGTGCGGCTCATGGGGAACTACCCCCATAACGGGGGTCATGATTAAGTAATGAAGCTTGTGCATTGAAGGAAAAATGTTCCCATTGGCCCCAATCAGTTTCAAGCGTGTGAGAAACAAAAGCTTCCTGCAACGGGCACATCACAAATTAAATCTATAATTCACACACTCGTTCCTTGTTCTAACCGTTCGGTGGAATCAATTTACTTGGAAGCTTCAGAAAGCTTTGGTCACTACTCAGCAACAAAAAAAACTAAACTAAAACCGCATAGAAACTATACTCTTTGCTCATAGACCTGATATGATTTGAACAATTCAATAAAGCAAATACGATGAAGTTCGCACCATCCAAGCGGGTTTCGAAGGTAGAAAAGCAAATGCGGTATAATTTGAATCCAACCCCCAATGTATATTGGACCGAAAGATCAATAAATAGTTTATGAACGCACTGGCAGTCGAGGGGCAAAATGGTGTATTCGCGTAAATTGAGAAAAATTTATGATATCACCAAAACTGCACCGATGAGCCACAGCTCCGTCAGCTTTCCGTACGACTTCGCTTCGTGTTCAAATTTAGCACATGAGTTGCCTATCCGCATTCCGGAACGGGATAGCGAACGGGCATAAAAATAAACAAACAGCATACATTGGCTCATTCGCTCAAAGCATTTGCCTGGTTCGGATCCAATCTCTCTCTCTCTCTCCCATACCTTTCTATCCCACACCGTACAACATTGCCGCCGTAAGTAACGGCCTGGATAAGTCGTCCCGGAAATCGATAATTGATTTTGAACCCCTTTTTTATATCGTACCCACACCCTCAGCCTTTTTGGGAAATGCGTCGAATTTCCGGCAACAAACGGGTTCATTTGTGTACTTTTATTTTGAACGACCCTTCGACGGAAATAAACTTCAGCTTGATGGTGCTCGTTTTAGGCCTTGGAATCGTTAATTTAAGCAACCCGGAAAGCGAAAGCACATACTAATCCCCATTCCCCGGTACCGTACGAAATGGCTTCCCAGTTTATCGGTTACGGTTGGAACGGTTCGAGCAAAACCTTGTTTTGCCGCATTTGAGAGGAAGTGGAACATTTTCGTCAATATGTGGCCGTTTATTTTCACGCGCGTTTGATTCCAAGGCCGAATCCCATTTACGCCGACGCGCCGATCGATGCGATGCCGGTGTTTGCTTTATGTTCGGCTAGATGAATAAGTTACGGCAAACGATTTCCTTCACCTCGAAGGTAATATCTCCCAAATGTCCTTCCAGGCGCCGTCACCGTTACGGATCTATTAGCATATTTCGTCCCGCAAAACTGAACAACACAACAACTAACAAACAACACACATGCACACTGTGAGCGCAACCCAAAAAATGGTAATAAAATGATTTCTACCCCAAAGGGCACATCAGGCTCCCCGTGTGGAGAATAATAAACTCGGTTGGAAAATTGGAAGAAATGGATTGAGCTTTAAGAGTCCTTTTTTATCTCTCCCTTTCTCGCTCTCTCCTTCTCTCTCTCTCTCTCTCTCTCTCTCTCTCTATTACACCATGCTAGAAACGTCTAAGGAATATCCTTGAAAGTTCATGGCTCCTCAGCCCATCTCGTAAACCTTCGTGTTAAGCAAATCGTTGCCATTTTCTTATTGAACCCGATCCCCCGGTTACGATTGCTTGTGCTAAAAGGTACAACCATGCCACAACCTGTTCGATCCATAAAAAAACGGTCACCATCGATGGGTTTGGTGCAGCGAAGGGAAGAAAAGCTCACCTTCAATGGTGATAGCCGGGACAAACGTTCCAACACCGTACCTACACGAGCTAGTTCTATAGAACCAGCGACCGTACCGGTACGTACGGTTTGACTTTATGCTGTAAATCCCACAAGCAAGCGAGAAGAATTGGTTGTGAACCATAAAGAAGACGTATACCGCATAAAGCATTCTTCAAGTTATCGTGTGCTATTCCATGGCTGCCACGACGTTCGTCTCTTACATTCGCTTGCAAAAAGCTCCGAGTATCTTCAGCCTCGGTGGTGTTCTTCGCTTATGTAAAGGGGGGGACGGAAAAAAGAGAAACCCAAACCACCTTCTTTGACTCGTGAAAAGTTGCTTCAGTTCACGTTTTACATCACGGGCGAGCTTAAACGTACAGCGTGGATTGACTGATGAACACAACCGATGGAGACGCCTGGTACCTGATGGTGTCTGGCATCGTACCGAAGCCTGAAAGCAAGAACAATTGTTCATCCGTCATGTAGTGCTGCTTCCAGTGTACGTTTCTCTAAAGCAAAAGCCTTTTCTTGTGTCTACGTGAAAAAAAACCCAACTTTAAAGAGAGACTCAATGCTCACTGGTGCAGCTCAACGATATCTCTATCTGTATGCCTGCAGCATACAACAAACGGGGTCACAAGAGCTAACTCACAATCCAATGCGAACCTCGATTCTCGATTGGGATGCCCTCGAGCAATTGCTACTGCTTTCATCTTTCATCTGCCGCACCGTCAACACTCACCGTGGGCGAATACGGCGAGTGGAGCGGAGCGAAACATCCTTTTGGCGCGCGTACATATGACACCCAGACGCCATCGTTGACTCACTGTAATGCAATCAAAAAATGTAAAATTGAATTTCAAACTCGTTGCAGCTAGCAACCGTCACCCCGTAGGCTTTCATGCTTTTCCCTTGTTGTTCAACAAACTGCAAAAAAAAACCCGTACCGATCGCAACTGATCCCTTGCGACCGGGACCAGCCGTCATTCGTTTGGCCGGTTCGATTTTCCTTCCTTTCGGGTTTCCTGCTTCATAAGATCTTTCATTCTTTTCGTGTACGTGACTGTGTATACGTTCATGTAGATGTGTGTTTTCTACACCTTTTTTTTGCACAGCCGTACATCCTTCATTCCGGGATTATATTGCTTCCTTGATGTTTGTGCTACAATTTGACATGGAGCTGAGCATATCAGGCGGGATTTTTTCTTTCTTTCGTCCTCGCCCGTTTGCCGCTTGAACCGGATTTTCATTTTATTATTTCGTTCCGATTGCATTGCGAAAGGGAAACGTACCACTGTCCTGCCATATCTTTGCCGGATGTATAAAATGCCTTATCGTGGAGTAAGTAAGAAAAAAACAGTATCTCTTCAAAGCTTCAAGACGACCACAGCACTTGTTGCACGGTCGTCGATTTAAAGAGACATTTTCTGGAAGGAGGATTAATGTAGCTGTGTGGGTTTTTTCCTGTTTTCCCTTTAGAGCATTGAGCTCAACATCTCGCTCTGTGTTTGTGTGAATGTATCGTAATTTCTTTCAGCCATGTCCGGTGGTATTATCTGTCAAGCGAGCCACGTTTGTTCATCCGGAAGCTGCAGCTCGGGCTCTAGCACCAAGAGCACTCGAGCACTGACATATGGAACGTAATTTATCGGCCATGGAAAGTGTAATCCTTTTGTCGTGAACATGGACAAGGAATTCGTCCACTTTTTTTTCTCTCAAACCAATACAACTATTTACTGCAACGTAACAAACTGCCTGTGACATGGGCTGTATACGATTGTTATCTCTTTTTTTGGTTTTGCTTCGTTTTGCTTTTCCAAGCAGTTTTGGAACTGAACATTTAATAAAACATGTTTTGGGTGCTTTAATCCGGCAACCAACAGACCACATCGAGGCGAAATGAGAGTGTCTTATTGCGTACGGCTTTCAGTTTTTATCCATTTAAATCCCACAGCATAATCCTACCTGTTCCAGGAGCAGTTTGTCTTGTGAAACATATTCTTTGTTCGAGAATAAAAATTCTAGCTCACTTTTAATACTAGTCCTTTTTTTTGCAAATTACACTCAATTCGGTCACAGTGAAGAAAATTTGTATTTATATTATTGCTTAAACGATAAAAAATCTATGACAGAATCGTTCGGAAATTCCAAGAATTGCTTTTCTTAATGGAAATTTTAAGTATCCGCCTCCGAATCCATCCTCAAAGAAACGCTGTGAAAGACAACCATATTATCATCCTTTTTCATATTAGCTACCAATTTCGATTTGCGACAGAAAATTTAAAGAAAGTTCTCGCTGAAGAAAAAAAATACTTTCACGTTTTTTTTTCTTTACACTTAGAGTCAAGAGGAAACATAGTAAAAAAGGGATACTGTTACAAAGTGAACAGGGACAGTACAATCAAGCCGGTTTCGATCGAAACCTTACACGATTTTGAATTGGCTTGGAAAGCCTTATACGACCGAACATCTTCAATACAGAAGATTGATTGCAACTGAAAAAGCGAACAAGGAAACCATAGCGTGCTAACTAACTACAAATAAAACACGTCAAAGGAGTTTCTCCAAGAGTAAAACCATGGAAAAGGGATGAGAAGAGTGAGGGCGGGCTGGATGCTGGTTTGAAGTAAGGAAACCTGAAATATGCAGAGGGATTTCAAAGAGAACGTGCATTCCATCACTCAACACTTGACTGCGAAGAATGGCAGCAATGGATCTAATGCAACGTCTTCGGTAAAGCAGCCTGACGACAGCATAACCTCCCACCCCAACCCCTCACCTCCTTCCCACCCCCTTTACCACCCCACAAATAAGCACAAACGGTGACCTGCGGAGTTTCCTTTCTAAAGAATGCCACAAAGTTCCTTGGCCAAGGCAACATGGCAACCATGGTTCGGCAAATATAATGATGATAAACTAGTTTGTTGGAAGAATGAAGCTTGCAAAAACGCCACCGCTCATGAACGTAATTGTGACGCGAATGATGCCACCAATGATGCAGCAAAGCAAAGCGAGGTTTCGGTTTCCCCCCTTTTTTTTTTTTTGGAAAAAGAATCTACTTCATCACGAGGTTCACTTCTAAAGTACAGCTCGATTCACTTCATCAATTTTCACTCGACCCCGTCCCATAATTCCCCTTTTCTCTGTGTCAGTTTTTCTTTTTTTTTTGTTTTTAAATTACAAATTATGCAACGAATGACGCTCATTGCCAAGTATGGGTGATTTCTTTTCTTTACTCCACCGCACATTCGTTTCGATTGGACAGAACCATCGTGATAATTTTTAGTACTTCTCACCAGTTCTTTCACTGGGCTGCAAATTCTACATTCACCAAGGCATGTCATCGTTCAAGCGATGTTCGGACGGTGATGGGTTTTAAGAAGAATGGATTTTCTCTCAAAACTTCTGACAATTCTGTTGCCCGCTGCTCCCAAGGAAATCATCTCGACTGAGCTTAATGCAAATGTCACCGATGGAAGTGTATGTAGCTCTGCAAGAAAGGAAACACTGAGTGAGCTGAAACTGAGTGCGGTCAGTGTCAAGAAGCCGCTTGAATTGGATCCTTTTTCTGTATCCTTTCTTTGCATACCACTTATCAGTCACTGACCGTTGACGGACGCTGTTGGCCCCGTTAACACTTTATCGTTATTATTATGATCTTTTCTTTTTCTAACCAGAGCACACTTTATTCGGTTTTATAATCTACACAAAAAGAGACTCAGCATAATGAATATTGTCACAGTTGTGTCGTTCAGGTGAATTTGGCTGAATTCAAATTTTAAAGTGTTTTAAAGGGCAAAATAAAACACAACGGAGCGCTTCTACAGGAAGTTTGTGATTCCATCAAAAAAGGTTTTATTTGTTTTTCTTCTGTAGGAATAATTTGGAGCAATAGAAAAACGTTCATGTTACGGGGTCACATTGTTACGATGACATACTTACACATTTTCCAAACCACAACACCCACCCAACACAATGGCAGTGAAAGGTTACAAAAGGGTCGCTTTTCTTTCATATTGCACCAGCTGACGTGACTGCCAAGCCACTATCGGTTTACATCATCAACAGTGTACTTTATTGCCTTCTTTACCATTTTTACCTTGTGGCAACTAACGCAGTTCATTGCTACAGGAAAAACTTCGCTTTCGTTTGGCTCAGTTTGACAGAACGAAATTATGCTAATCATTACCGGCTGTGGCTGTGAAGCTAAAATGGACGGAAATGCCACACAATTATCGCAGCACCTGGCAAACGTCTGGCAATACCGAATCCGTTAGGTGACGCCACGGTTTATGACCTTCCGCATTTGATGAAGTGATTATTAGGTAGGCACCGGAATAAATAATCGGAACCAAAACGCTCCACCTGTGTGGATGTCGTTTTACTTTTGCGATCGAATCGATCGTTTACTATTGTTTGCTTAATTTCGAAAGAATTCTCAGCCGCATCACTTTTATACTATAAATTTCTTGCGTTAAAAAAAAAGTTAATTAAAATTGAAAACTTTAAGCACGTGACACACACCCAATCGCTTAGCTCGGGTATCATACTTTCATTACGATTGAGATGTCTTCCATTTATTTCACGTAATGGACCACATGATGCCCTTCTTCGGTTGCTAAAACTTGCCAGCTTTCTATCGCAAGTTGAAACCACCTATCTTCCCAACGGCACGAAAGTAGAAACCAACCAAGAGAAACGAGCTATTTTACGGCATTTTTACTCTGCGTCAAAGTCAATCGGACAGGTGAGGGTCTTTTCTTTTTTAAGGCTAAAACACACGGGCGGGCAAAGAAACACTTCACCAAAGCTAATCACACGAGTTGGTCGAGCATCGAGGTATCTTCAAATCACTTCCACATCCATCGAGAAGTTTTACCAGTGGTAACGAAAAAAAATAAAATAACTTCACAACCACACCTATAGACAAACTTCCCAACCTAGTGTTAGCAGTGTGAAAAATTCTCTAATCCCAATGAGATTCTACTGTTTTTTTTTTCTTCTTTTCGCTTAACGCCACAGAACTTTGACAAGCTGACCAAGCTGTCACTCGACACCTTCGCCCAAGTTACACGTGAAGTATTTTTTCTCTCTCCTCCCGCTGCCGACATTAGCAATTTCCTTTTTTTCTTGCTCTTCGCTCTTACCGTTCCCAAGGTGGTAACACTTTGACGGTATGATTACTGGCCAACTGCAAGATAAGCTAAGGAAAACGTGTGACAATGTGTCACCGAAACCCGAGATGCTGTGAAGGGAGATGCGATAAACAAGAAAGCATTCTATCTTGCGCATCAGACTCAGGGATGAATGTTGGTGAAAATGTTTCACTCTTGACCATTTTCCTATTGGCCCCACTCTACCTCTGCATTAGCCATAAAACTGAAAGGTTCAAAGTTTTGTCATTTATTATCATCTTAACTGTCAGTATGGTGTGATTTTGGGTGGGATTGAATTCATATTCGTCAAGCGGACGTGATGAAGATGCTGTGGAACACTCAACGCTGTTAAACTTTAATCGCCCGTAATGGATCAATGAGAAAATAATGACAATTTGTTTTATTGCTCGTATATTAACACATTTGCTCTGATTGAATTTAGAAATGGCGATTGTGATGTGTCGTAAAACTGCAACCACAATTCGTACAAAAGGTCCAAGGAGATTTTTCCCCCTTTGACTGTGGGTATCCATTTTCCCCTACACGGCACATTATTAGACAAAATTTAATATCATCAAAATGAACCATTTCCCCGAACAACTATCCTAAGCAAACAACAATCAAATCTACCATATGCCACCACAGAAAGCCCGCTTCAGTAAATAATGCATTTCATCGTTCCACCATTTAACGGAACAGTTTGTTTGATTAAATCTGAGAACTGGCCATCATACCGCCAATCTTGGGCAAGAGGTAAGAAATGGCACAACGCACGAAAGGACCGAAATCATGGCTAACTTACCTGTCCGCTTTGCTAATCGATCGATCGGTCCGCCCGGTTGTATCAGCAAACGGCATCAGCCCACGGCATTTCACCTGCAGACCATCTGAGCCATCTCTTCCAGTCATCCAATCTGTCACATCAATATTTGATGACTATGACCATCACCGAATTCACGCAATTTTCTACCACACTTTGCTAGGGGCCAATTGCAAAAAAAAACATCCCCCCGGTCCTGGGCAAGTTAAATTGTTTGGGTTCCGGTTAGTGCGGTTCGAAGGGGTGTTTATTGTGGAGTGAGATGTAATATAAAAGTATTCGATTAAGCTGGCCCATATTTTGATTTCATAACTTGAACAAATTGAATAAAAACAAATAATAAAGCACATAATAATATGTAATAAAAGCAAGTAGAAAAAATATAATAAGATAAGCAATACGGCCAGGCAGTTCTTTATGAATAAAAAAAAGTAGAAAAAATATGATCACCTAACTAATACAAAGAACTGAAACGCACTAAAGTTGATCGAATCCATTAACCGAAGCATAATTTTGGCAGAACTTCAATCAATGAACCTTCACCATAATTTACGAACTGGCCCAGAGTTTCGTTAAATATTAAGCAACACATTCAGGAAAATCCATCTCCGCTACTTCCAAACAAACAAACGGTTGGGTGCTCAGGTGCTATCCAGCCTATCTATACATCATTTCTTTCCTTTTGAAGAAAGTCCATCTTAAAAGAAAAAGAACATGGCAAGCAAAAAAAAGCACCAAATAAAATCCCGAACACATTTCGTTTTTTGCTAGGTTCCGGCTAGCTTCCATTAACGTGTGAAGATGGATTTTTTATGGTTCATTGGTAGCGAATAACCGCACTAAACTGTAGGAAGGAAAGTGTAAGTTGTTACAACTTTTACTGATATTTCTCCATGGTCTACAAAAAAAGGACACACACTCCCATACCTACATGATGATTTGAAGAGTGGAAAAGTATAAATCGTTCACTTGCACCATCGATCGAGCAGGTACCCTACACGCGGGAATGGAACCCAGAAACGCATAACAAATGGTTGTCTTTCAAAGATACGAAGAAACTCCCCACACACTGGTCACTTGGTTGCCACGCTTGTTGTAACTCATTCCCAACCAATCTCAAGCACTTTTCTTCTTGGAAGAGTAATAGATTTTCCCGCTCTAGACAGCGGAAGGGTAACGATGCAGCAAGAAGGTGTGCCCTGCTGGTGATTTGGGTCCTTCGATCAGGGTTCTATACAAGGGAGGATTCATGCCCTTCATGTGCACACAAAACGTAGGCCTTAACGTTACCCATAATTCGATACATAAATAATAAACTTTTGCGCTTTAGCAGCTGTCGGACTCATCTCCGAAGCACCATTAACTATCCCGAAAGCATGACCTCCACACCGCTGCTGCTGGTAACATGAAGGAAGTTTTCTTTCTTATTAGCTTCAATATTACGCATCTGGATTTGTGCCAGCCGATAGCAAAACCCATACACACGTTCGTTGATGAATTATGCGGCATGTTTTGTTGCTCCTGTCGGTACAGAAACCATTATTAATTGGCACGAAGTGAGATAATTTCTCGCAGGAACCACTCCTCGGCTACTTTGCTGAAGTGGGGATCTATTAATAATAATAATAATTTAATTTATATTCTTCTATACGCAAAAACCATTAAAACGTAGGATTTTTTTGCGCCATGAAAAATGAGACATGTCGAAGCGGATTAACAAATCACGTAATGAATAATATTATTACTGCTTTCGGCAGATCGCTACTAGGGGAAAGGTTTTAATTGTGTTGAGAAATAAATTATCGGCAACAAAAACGGGATTAAAAATCATGTATGTATGAAGTATGTTAGTAAATGAATAATTTCTTCTAAGAGCAATGGCAGAGAATATTCATTTTTAGTATTAAACCTTAAAAACATTCACTTTATGATAGAATTGCCGAAAGATTCTATTGAACTCTTCCCCGAATATTTTCCTTTGTATAATTTACATTCAAAGGCTTCTGCTTTTGATGCTACAGTACCAAGAAACTTTGATAGAAGTATCTGGCAGGCAGCCACTATAGAGACATAATAACATTAATATCACGGAAATTTCTGTATCAATGTATCACCTTCTAATGGAACTAATCGTCTACGAGATTACTTAGCGATGTTAAAAAAATAAAAACTTTTGTTAACTGAACCATCACCAGTCGATTAATAAGCTATCGGTGAGGATGTTCATCATGAAATTAGAGAGAGAAAAATTACAGTCAATTTAATTTTGAAATGGAATTATCTTAAACTCTCCTTTTGATATAATTTGAGTGTTTTTTTTATAATAAGCTCATGTGTCTGATTTATTTCAATAAACAATTAATGTTTACGAAATAATTAAGGCATCGTTTTCAGTAAACGAACCTCTTAACAAAAATGAGCCAAAACAATCAATATTTCTCCATATACTCTTCTCATCCAAAGCAACTGTACATCTACCATTAACCTAACTCATGCTAAATGATGCATTGTGCAGATGATTATTCTCTATTACATTAAATTTCATCATGCTCCACTTGCCACAGCGGAAAGGCGAAATTCTTCAACGAAGTAAAATACCCGAAAAATTATTCATTTTTCTTGCCATCCATGCGGAACCGCACGATGTCAAGTTGACGAGTTGGGTGTGTGTGTGTGTATGTAGCGAAGAGCACAAAATGATCGGCCATAGCAAACGGTTTCGTGTCCACTCGTTGTGTCCATTTCCATGTTTCACCGAGGCTACGGCTGAGCTCGTTACATCATCGAGCATAATTTGATGTACATTTTTATTCCAACCGAGTGCATCATTTCACTCCGACGACGCTTCATTGGGTAGAGGAATAGGTAGAGGAGTACCTAGCCAAGAAGGAATCTAAATTCAATCAAATAATTTTACCCATCCTCTTCGAAGTCACGATCCGTGCGATAGAAGTTCGCCTTTTTCTGCCCAGCAGGGTAAAACGATGAGGAAGGAAAAAAAACGTTACTAGAAATAATGTTAACATCGTTCACATTTTTTTCAGCGAGATTTGGTGTGAAGTTTTTACACTTTAATAATTTCTTCAGGTAACTGGAGGGATTTTTTTAAGCTTATATTTTATCCTGATAGAAAAAAACCTTCCGGAATATTGTATGCATATTTCTTCTCCATTCTCGCTTTGTAGCACAACCAAGTGGTATAGAGAAAAAGGATTTTTTGTTTTGTATACACTTAATACTTCCTTGGTGGAGTGATGAAATTGCTATTCGATTTTAAACGGTATGGACAATGTTTTGTGCGATTTTTTACTTCCTTTTCATTTTTGAAGTAGTTCCTCAAAAAAAAATTGCCATCTATACGTAATGCTTAAGCGAACGGCAAACAGTTGGAAAATATCCGTAATCGGCTTATATGGAGTATTTTCTTGTCTCAGGTTTGCTCCGTTTTCCAGTGGAGTCTTTATTTATTCTACTTAAATGGTATTTTCCCATCGATCAGTATTCTTTCATTCTCTTTTCCGAGCTCCTTTCGCTGTTTAATAATTCAGTAGCGAATACAGTTTTCATCTGATGCTCTTCTGATCAATTCCAGACGATTTGTGGTTTGTTTGACTCTTTGAACCGACAATTGTTCTGTTTGTATACTCTATTATGTGTGCCATTGTTAGGAATAAAAGCTTCCGTTACAACAGCCAATAATTTTTAGATTTTGAACAACAATTTCAAGATTTTGTTGTATTTGAATATTTATTACTAATCTTATTCTACAATAAATTCTGTTTAAATGCGTAATTTAAATTAATTATCAGAATCATCAATAAATCAAGCCTTCCGTCACACATACTCGTAATGAAAAACTCAAAAACAAACGTTTTCTTTTCAAACTCCACAGAGCCTTCGCCCCTGTATGAGAACAATCACTATCACGAGGAATGTTTGAGGTGCAACTCATGTGGTCTCAACCTTACTGGCCCCAATCAGAAGCGCGCAAGACGGTTCAAGGTGAGTGGACAACGCACAAACGACCAGCCTTTTTGCCGCAGTATTCACGACACTTTATTGCTTCTTTATCTTGTCTTTTCAACCATCCCACAGAATCAAATCCTCTGCGATCTGCACTTCGCAGACGTTGCCCTGATGGAGTGTTCAGACTTTATGCAGCAGCTACGAAGCTTTAAGCCACAGTCATTAGGTTGTGCTGTGGCACGGCGAAAAAGCTCCACAACGCTCATCTTTCCACTGCCACCGCAAGCTTGTTCAGGTAGGTATAGGGGCCCTTTTGCCCGTTTTTACTCTGTTTATTTTACCATACATTGTTTATGCACCAGATAGGACATAATACGCGATAAATAGCCACAACCAGCCGTCCCAATTCACGGACGTGTAGCTGTAAACTGCTTCGTTGGCTGCATAATTGTATCGCGCCACCCACTGTCGCTTATTGGGGCACGATTAATTAACACACCGATCTGGACGAAAATTTCGTTCACTATCGATCGTTCCACTGCAGGTTGAAGAAATTGCTTCATGAAGCATAAATTCACGAGGCGCAAAGGACGACCGAGGGTGAGCCAGTGGGTGGAAAACGATACGCTCCATCCATCAACACTTTCATCGAGTCCTTGGTGACGAATTGGAGTGGAATGGTGTATTCGTTCCAGTTCCACATTACCGCACTGGTATCGTTTCGTACCCTCCAAAATCATCGTTGCCAGTGATAGGGCCCGGTGAACAAGGGAACGGCACAAGAGTTGCCTCCCTCGCATCACAACGGGGCACAGAAACGTGGCAAATCAACCAACCACAAATCAGTCCAATCGTGCGCATCATTAATTATGTGCTGCAAAACCGTCAACCCTGTTCGATGGCCCGCGTGACATCTCTCGCACTTCTCCTTTGTCCCCGCCTGCCCATCACTACTTCACAAACTACTTTTTCCAACGATTGATTGTCGAAAATCACGCAATCGCAGGAATCGGTACGGAAAGCCAAGTGTTGCTAGTACTCACCCAGCCTACCCTTCATCGGTTCCAGTGATTCTGGAAGGATTTCCGGTGAAAGCAATCTTTTCCGCACACACTTGCCTTGCCATCGTTTCCCTTCGCTCCCCTTTTTTTAATGAGCTACGTCCCAACCCACCGATCCAATACCACGGATTAACCTCAACCGTTTGGTTGAACTCATAAATGTCACTTATCGGGTGCGCACAAGGGGAAGGGATTTGTTGATCCGCGGAAACGGAAAGAATGGGATGCAAGCGAACGGTCGATTTTCGATTTCCGCCATATGCTTCGATGCAATCAGTTTTCAGCGGAATGACATCAAAAATGCATTGAACCGCGTCCCGGATGGGAAAATGCGAGCGGAACACAGCTAAACAACCGTAACGGAATATCGATTCCGGGTCCAAACTCATACCATTCAGTGGTACGGGGGAAAAAGTAGGTGAGAGACAGTATGCATAGATGATACGGTTTTATTGCAATGAAGTATAGCCGTTATGAATATGGCCGCGTAATAGATTGTTTGCAGTTAACTCTGCTTACTTCTCTTAAAACTGTACATGTGTTTTCGGTGTCATTCCCGAACGGCGTGTATAATTATATTTTTTTCATGAAATTTCTTCAAAAACAAATATTAAAATATTGAAAATATGTCAAGTGAAACTTGATTTTGTGTTATTTATTAGAATGAGTTTTCCATATTCAATTGCCATTTATTTGGTGACACAAATCATATTTGGTTTGAAGGTTTTTATAATTATCGAACATGCTATATAATTGAAAATGAAATGATTTATTCCTACCTACTTATCAGGCGCTCCAAAGCAATCTTGGCTTGCTAAGAAAGCCCTCAAGAAAGCCCTCAAAAGTACTCCCAATTGAGCATCTTCGTCACCCTTTGTGTCGGCCACAGCTCCTTCTCAGCTTGAAAATACTACGTCTGCTCTGTCCATGTGGACGACCTTAAAGGACGTTACGGGTTTGGGTCGTCCGGTGTCATTTGAATGACATAACCAACCCACCGGATCCTGCAGAGACTAATTCACTGTACGATTACAGTGTAATTACAGTAGCACCTCTTTTGTCCTTTCACATATTTTCTCAGAAGATTCCTCAGAAGGTAAAAGGACCGGTTAGTAGACAACACCCAAGTGCCTCTCAACTCAACCATAATGTTGTTGTCAAAGATTTATAGACATTTGATTTTATTTATTTATAGATTGATTGATAGAGCTTTTGCCATGCAGTTATAGAAAAAAAGACAGATTAACTGACTAGAAAAGACGTCGTTATCGTTAGGTAATAAATTGAAAGCGTCATAAATCCTACCCTAATCCTAAAGTGTCACCTGAACGTCATCGTGATTGTTTTCCAATCATTGGTAAAATAAATCCACTGACATAATGGAAACGATTCCTTACGATAACAAAGCTGTCTCAACCCCCACTTTTCTCGCTCACTAAATAATCTTACGAGGAAGTGTGGTTTGATATTTCGATTTGGAAAATTTCACTTAGCAACAAAAAGCTTCAGGCAGCTGTCCGGCTAATGGCAGTAATGGCTGCCACCATCCGTAGCAGAACAATTACGTGTGACAGTAAGAATGGTTCTGGTATGATACGGTTTGGTTATGTTCGTTCTTTTTATTTCGTCCCTTTGCCATACTGACCGTCCCTTTTACCTTGAACGTTCATCGGGTATCAAACCGGGAATGTCTCGCTCCTCAATATTGCCCGTTCGGATATTCACAGCCATTTCGAGAGAAGTGAAACTTTCTAAGCAAACATGCATATATAACCAGTATACATACATACACACGCACACATATTAGCACTCACATATGTACATGTTCCTTTTCTGCTCAAACTTTCAAAACACGTTCGACAAACAGTACCGAACCGACTGGGAGTGAATCGAGTTTTCGGACAGACCCAAAAGTGGGCCAATCGTTCACTGGAGGGACGTATCCACCACGATGGATAGTTGGATCGGAAAAACGGGGGGGGGGGGGGAGGGGGGAAATATTGACTGAAAACTGTCCAATTGTGTTCTGTGCAATGATGTTTCTATTCGCTTGCTTTACTCTCGGGGGAAGAGAAAGAAAGAAAAAAAGCTCATAGCAGCGCTCTGTTGCATTCCGGATGGACATTCGTACGGAAAAGTTGTTGCCCGGGAGAATGTTGCTGGCTTTGCTGCGTACACAACAACGCAACAGTGCCCCAGAAACGAGGATCGAGGATGGTAAGCGGCAAGATGAAATGTCAAATAGTTGAAGCTTCTGCCGTTGCAACGGTGTAAATAACATCCCAGCTTCACGACATGTCCAGCAAAAACCGATCGCATCTTGTTTGCTGCACTTGTGTATGTGCTGCAGAACTGTACTTTGCGATCCAGCATGGCGAGCATTCGATTTTCCTAGAACTCGATGGTTCGGAGAAGGGACAAATGGGTTAAATATTCGTACCAAGAATGAAGAATGTTTTCGATTGACAAATACTTTCCGTCCGTTTGAGGATGAACGCCTTTCCAATTCCTGTGCACAATGTGTGTGAAGAAGGGGGTTGGAAAGAAAATTCTTCCAACAACGTCCTTGCCCTTGAACAATAAACAGACATGTATAAGTTTTCAAGCAAATGTGCTGGTAGTTGTCAATTTCAGTATTTGCCAAATACAAATAAATGGTTATAATATATTGGGAAGTAAGATTGTGCTGTAAAACAGTTGCTTTATTTTCCATAATTTCTACAAAATGTTTTATTCTAGATGATATTCTGAATCGTTATTTTATGGTACGGAAGCATCATTCTTTTCTTGAGTCATGTTCCATTTTTTCCAGGAAATGCAAACAAGACTTTCATTTCCTATCCAACAGTCTTGGCGTTTTCCTATCATCGACTGAAGCTATCAAAAATGGTAGTTTCATTGTAAATTTGCTCTGACCATTGTTCCAGACCGAATCATTTTTCGCCTTTCGTTTTTCCTCAAATGATTTGATTTCCGGTCGACTTTCGCTGCTGCTTTCTGTCCTGTTTTTTTTTGCTGCTTATCAACAAGGACACACAATCTAGAATGCGGCTATGAGGCGGACCATCATGTTGACGGCATATCATTCGAACAGCGATACGAAGCGAAACGAATGTGATGATAATGTTGATTGGAAAATGGGAATAATGGTATGGTTAGATTTTTTTCCTTCTTCTATTTCTTATTCTTGTTTGTAATTTTTTTTTCTTATACTTCCCATCAACTATATTGGGGAGCAAAATGGTTTCGCTGTCTTGCTGACTCAAGCTAGCGAATTGGAAGGTGATTAGCAAAAATGTTGCAATATCGAACTCGTTAAAAATACGATTTTATTCATCCCAGTTCTTTACTCGTCCATACAGTTCCTTAGAAAACTTTCGTTTCGTAAATGCGCAACCAATAAATAAAATTTTGTTGCACAAGTTTTGTTTCCGACACTACGAAATTGCAACGCAAATGAAGCTTTATTGCGTTTGAGTTTTCATCTTTCGTTTTTTTGTTGCAAAAGTTTTCTTACATCTTCCAACAAATTGACGAACGTGGCATAGTTTTTTTCTGTTCCTTCACTCTCTCTCTCTCTTTTCAGTAAAAAGTTCAGTGTTGCTGAAGAACCCTTAAAAAACAGAACCGGTTAAAAAACGTGCACGTTGATTGGATTTCGTGCTCTTTTGAAGTTTACCAGTCAATGCAGTTAGCAGAACTTTCAACAGCAAGGTCATGATGCTGTACGGGCAATCGTAGTTTATTGCTATTTTGATTTACTCAATTGCTTATCCATTGCACCTGAAAATGTTTTTTTTCCTTTCCCCAAAAAGAACTACATCCGCCCGTCAGTTGATCACGTTGGCCTTATTCCTTTTTGCAGCCTCCCCAATAGGACTGCCCTTAGATCGATAGTAGTGCACAGGAAAACGATACCCGGAACTCATCCACAGCTTCGCCAAACCTTGCTATCAAATTGAAAATTTAATCAACGTATTTCATCATTAACTCGGACACATTCCACTGCCACATCACGTCACTGTTCATAATGAACGTTGACCACTGGCAACCGGTTTGACTGGGGATCGCCGTTTCTTATACTGCGAAGCTCCGTTGTCGAGCGATTTCCGGTTCGCTGAAAGTGTCTTATTTCGAACGTCAGTCGGTATTTGCGTTCGATCGAGTTAAATTCCATCCCAACGTTCTGTGCTCAGCCTGTCCGTTTGTGAAACAGGCCATCCCCGGTTTCTTTTTCTATCCTTTGTGCCTTCCGAACCGCGAACATCCGGAACATTGCCCCGATGTGACAGGCCCAGCGCTAATGCAAATGATGAGTCCAATTAAATGAATTTCACTCGCGTGCCTCTGGCTTTCGGTCGGTCGTCCTTATCCGTCGTACTGAGCTGAGGCTGGAACGAATGTAAGAGATAAATAAAAACAAGACCTAAACAAGTTAAGTGCTGGAATGTGCAACAAAACGCGAATACGAGAGTTCCGATAGCGAATGTTCGAGTGAGACAAAACGGCACATCCTGTCCCGGCCCTACCCGGCAAGTATCTCACCGACCAGAGGAACCTTAATATCTGTCATTAAGGGGACGATTTCCACTTTTCACTTCCTGTCATTTCTAATTAATCACTTGTTTTGCTTCGCGCTGGATGCTTTTGGAACGAGGTCGACTATATCCGCGTGTTGCCGCACGACAAAACCCCTTTCTACCGAACTGGGAGCTCGCTTCGCGATTATTTCGACATCGGCAGTTGGGATGGCAGATTAAAATGAAATAAAATAAAACCAGCACCGGAAGTTTCTGTGTGTTTTTTTTTCTCTCGAAGCGACACGATGTTTAAAAAGTGAGAAAGAAAAAGTGTGTTAGTTCTTTCTCCTTTTCACTTCTTGCACATTCTTCGTTAATCGATCGATGCAATCATTTTGCGAGGGGGAGAATAAGGATCGTACCAACAGACGGGGCTGGACTTTTGTCCTTTGGTAGAGAAAAGCGTGGAAAAGCGAAGCGATAATCGATGGATTCCTTTGCGTTCATTTCGTTCGGTTTGCCCGTCTCCATGTTTATGCGGATCCGGTACCACAGCAAATGGGCTATCGATTGGAAGTCACCGTTGAAATGGCTTACGAAAAGGAAATCGGGGAAACCCCCCCCCCCACGCCCCCCTCCCCGGGCTTCTCTCTACCACGCTGTTTCATTTCATCGTCCTATTACGACCGTTCCCATTAGAGGACAACCCTTAGCTTGCCGTTTACGGTATGACTACCCTTCGGTCGAATGGCTTCCTGTGAAGCAGTCGGATGGTGACGGTTCGTCTATGCCCCTCCTGTCCAAGAAACGTCCCACACCGTGGTACACCAGAACCGACCGGGCGTACCATAGGCCTTCCGAAGCCAACAACCGCAGAAGAAGTTCATGTCCCAGGCGTACCGCTTGAGGGAAACTGCCTTTAACGACTTGCTCGAACAACTTAATTTACATTTGAAAAGCATCGCAATCGCAACGAGCACGTTATCGAGACGTACGCGGTTTATAGGCGGACACAAACAGTGGTCGGTGATACCCTTTTGCTGCAAAAGGCTGGGAAAAAAACAACCAAGGGGTGGGAGCCCAGCCGGAAGTGCCGGAATGGGGCGCAACAACACATTTCGATGAGCAAACATCGAAATGGTGAGATGGTTACGGGTACGGTTAAATGGACGATTAAATTCTTGATTTGCATACATTTTTAATTGCCATTAAAAATGCGGCCCCCTCCAAACCGACTGTGGCGGAAAATCGAACCGGAACCGCGGATCCACCAAAAACAGGACCGGCGATGGAGGTGGTGGTGAGTTGATGTTTTCAACGGTTGTTGCCACCGCCCAAAATCCACTTCTGCCTGCCTGCTTTTGGTACCGAATGATTGAACGTGCTAACCAAAAAACCACAAACTTGATAG
This sequence comes from Anopheles funestus, assembly GCF_943734845.2. Taxonomy (NCBI): domain Eukaryota; kingdom Metazoa; phylum Arthropoda; class Insecta; order Diptera; family Culicidae; genus Anopheles; species Anopheles funestus. The sequence goes on from NC_064598.1 coordinate 21,312,445, forward strand.
CAAAACGATTTGTGTTTAAACGGTTGTATTTTGTGTGTGTGTGTTTTTTTTAATGCTTATGATAAACATAAATAAAACCACTTTTGACAGTTTGGTTTCACTTGCTGACATAATCATAAATAGTATCGCATGGCACGTGCTTGCCGACAATGAGGTTCACCTGGGAAACCAGTTGAGAATCAATTAGTCAACCAAAGCTTCAATGCACTTGATAAAGGCCACTTTTAATAATTTTGGTTTTTCATCTTGTTAAACTTTTCCTCTGTAATGGCTTTTGATACAAATAAGTCCTCGTCAAAATATTTCAAATGCATCAAAATATTAGAATTATATTACAGCAACTCATCTGATTCTGTATGAATCAATCAAATGCATAGTTTTCCGATCAACTATGATTAACTAATTTTCCACATGAAAAGGCTCTTAATGCTCGAAATGCAACATTGAAACCAGCAAACAAACTAATCAGTAAGCGAAATGATTCTAATGAACTAATCAATAAACAAAACGTAATAATATTGACCTAATTCCAGCAAAATTGAACGCTTTGTTGACTCAGAGGATTTGTAATATGTTTTCCTTTTTTGTTGAATATTTATTCGTTTTCCTATAATTAATCGTTTAATAACGATTTAAAATTTTATCAGTTGATCATATGCATGTCACCAAATTCGCCTCTTTTTTAAAAACGCATTCAATAATCGGACAATAACTTTCGCCCAATGAAAACTTTCAAAAATCGATAAGATGAAAACCACTTACACGAACTTTAGGTGAAATTAGGTGAATGATGGATGAAAACGCCAACGACCACCGATTAGCCGGACTCGGTTAGTCACGCGTCAACGCAATTCTTCACTCTCGGGACACGTTGACGATGGGTGGAAAAGTTTTGGCAGCATCCTTCTGTGGAAACTTCACCATTTCGATAAGAATGTGACCAGTGTTGGGAAAATTCCATAGTAAGATATCGCGCGCGCACACACAGCGATGAGTTGAAACGAGTGAAACGATGATCGATCGACTGTGTTTCATATCCTGCCGAAAGCTGCCTGTGTTTAGCAAAAGTTTTGCCAACATCCTCCGCCCCAATCTCTACCGTACGCTAAATCACTGCCAGAAGCATGACTTTAAGCTGTGGCAGAAAATGACAAAACTTCCTTCGCTAGGAACTTCCAAATCCTAGTGAATTATGAATAATGGATGTTAATCACTTGAAAATCACACCCGTGTTGGTTTTGCCTTAGTGTTCGATTTGTGGCGAAGTTTCATGGTATACAGTTTCTTACCGAAGACTATGCCGGAGACCGTAGAGTCAAGTTTCGTTCTGCAAAATTTGCAAAAGTTGCTTCAGAATCTCACCGTGCAACGTCAGCTGTGAAGAGTCTGAGATTGTGTGCGTTGTCTACACTGCTGTTGACGGGCATTCGATGCAACTTCACTGCAATCTTCTGAGAAAGACTCCCTTCAACACTCTCGATCACACACGTTCTCACATGCAGACACACATTTGTCAAAGCTTTTGTCAAGCTGTTTGCCGAACTCTTCCTAACCAGTTTGTGCCTAAGTTTTGCATTTGCATTCAGCCTGCGGATAGAATGAAGCGAATGTGGATAAGTTTTCCGGCACACTGTATATCGACACAGTTCGACAAAAAGGGGCTGTACAATCCGGAACGTAGCACCAGCTCAAACATGCATGAAAATCACTTTCGATACGATTCGATATCAAAAGCAGGGCACAAAAGTTGACACGGTTGGATTACCATTCCAACCGAGAAGCTTTCGAAGTAAGTCAAGCGATTGAACTAGGTTTTGGTAAAGATATATAGAACTTCTTTTCTTCTATCAGTAGTTTACGCATAATTTGTTTCACATTGATTGGTGGTACAGATGCAATGACAGTCATCGAATGATCCATGTCTAAGTTTCCTAAGTCGTACGTATTTAATTTCCGCTTTTTACTTTTATTAAAGCAAATAAGGCGAAAGGTTTTTTTCCAATAATAAACATTAATTAATAAATTCAATAAAATACGAAGAAGGAAGCTACAAAAATATGCTTAAATACAAAATATTAAATAATTTTTTGAATCATTCGGAAAAGTTAGACTAAATATCAAAGCGTTTAATTTAATACGAACTAATAATGAGATTTGATGGAACCAAACTAGAAAATATTTGTAGTTCCATATTCCATGGGTTTTCAAACATGCAAATGACATCAATTTACCAGCAATTTTCGCTAATATTACGCAACCTTTTACCGTAAGTACGCAAAGCACATACTAGTACCCTTCTCCTAATGCTAATTTACCACAAACACTCGGTCACACGAATGCCGAAACCACACTATTCACATCTTGAAACTAAACAAAACAACACAACGCTACAACCAACTCTCACTCGGAACTACCGAAACTATCCACGCCCGGGAAGACCAACTTCTAATCCGCCCGAAACATCGCACAAACATCGTTCCCGTTCTACGAAAAGCCTTTTGGAGCTTACTCAAACATAAACCATTTACCGCACCTTGCGTGCCTCACATACTACCGAAAAATTATGGCCAGCAATACGATTGACATCAGCCACCGCGGAGTAGCTTGCGTACTGTGACGCTAATTAGTTCAAACTTTCACCATCAATTATCATCACCCGCCTCTGTGCCCGATGGTGGTAGAATCACGTGTATCTTTTTACACCTGCGGTAAACCACGGAAATCTCACCACTTTTGCTCGTTATCGTAAGGAATTTCGTGGAACGATTCCCTACAATCAGCGTACCAAACAACACCCACGGTGGCGTACCAGTGAGTGCGGTACGCGGTAAACACTAATGGAAACACATTTTTCACACCTTCCTAGTGGTATCTTGCGAACGAGATATCTCGTTCTTGGAGCCTGCATGTGCTCTGGTTAGGCATGGAAAGTAGTTTGCCAAACATACATACATTGAGGCAATGTAAACGAATTGCAAGTCGTTAGTTTTGATGAGATGTGAATGAGAAATTATCACAGATTATAAGTCGCTCAATGGCAAGCATGTGAAAATTGCTTGCCTCGTTTTGATTTACCCTGGAGTATGTTTGTACGATCGTCATGCACCATTTAACGATTATGCAAAACGAAAAGAAAAAAAAACCGCTTTCTCCATATGATTCCATACGAAATGGTCAATTTTCATCACTTCAATGGAGGCGCCCAGTGTCTCATCGATGGCAAATATCTTTTACCCGGTATGGAACTCCTTCAATGGAGACGCCCAGTGTTTCATCGATAGCAAATATCTTTCACCCAGGATGGAGTGAAACGTTCGACTATGTTTTATAATGCATGCTTTCAATCAGATCACACAATCGTGCTTACTGCAACGAATGCTCATCATCATTGCTAGCCTTCATGAAACCCCATCTTCGGTCAACTGCACACAAGCTGCATCATTGCACAAGATACTTGAACTTTATTATTAAAATCCCATTATTCACATATCCCCGTTTTCCTTAGTTCATGACATCACCATCAGCAAGTGGGGAAGTATAAACCAAACGAATGACATTGCAGTTTCTCGATTGCTCGATTTGTTCAATTTGTACAAACGATTACTGGGAAGCAGCTGGAAGCTGCCAAAGCATCGATTGCCATTCACTTATTGAAACATTCCTTTTAGCACTTTGGATTTAGTCAGCAAAACTTCAAACTCTTTCAAAGCTCTTCCAAATCCCAACCTCAAACAGTGGTTTTGGGTCGATTGAATGCTTTCCAACATGCATCGGTGCATAGCGTTTGCTAATTGATTTTATTGCGATCGTCTTCATCATGCTCGGGGTTCCATTTTCCACTTTCACCTCCACCCATGTGCAAGAATCCTGGAGAAAAAGATGAGCTCAGACTTCACTTTCAAATCGCAGTGTGTGTGTGTGTGAGTATGAAGGGATTGGTCACCCACCCAAAACACTGTCTGCCACCCATGATGAGATCATGGAAATTGACTCACAAACACGAGTTCAACTTACTCGTCTCTTCTTTTCCTCTCACATCCTGTTCTGTGCTAAAGTGGTATTTGATCTTTGAACTAGCTTGTTGCATATCATGCATAACACGCTTTCTCACAACCATCTCCAGTTGTGGTGCTTCTGGCCCCTAAAACGAACGCATCGTCTTCTCTGTATGGTAACTTTGTTCACATCTCATCGGTCACCAGTCTAGTGCGAGGAGCTTTTGTTTTCACTCCATAGCCAAAAAAAAGGGAAGAAACAGTAACACACAACCGACTGGCGCCTGTGGTCGTGGCTTTAGTTTTCTCATCATCATCATCGTCAACATTCATGTTTTCGCCCAACCGCTGTCCCACCGCTCACACAGAGGACTACGCGACTGCCAGCCACTCTGTAGTTGCTGGCGCCTGTTGGTATGCAATTTTAACTCGATTTCATTTATTATATCGAGATCACGCACCAGTTCCCTTCTCGCCACACGTGTCTCACACATATCCTCCGTACGAGGTTTTGTGAACACGCATGCAAACTGTCTCCCACACTGTCTGCGTTACATACGCGCGCACACACACACACTCATATACAAAACTGACAATGAGACGCCGCTCAGTGAGGCAGATTTTATCTCCATTTTGCTACTATACACGAACGTGTGCGTGTGTGTGTGTGTAACACGTGCGTCTGCCCGAATGAGGCCATCGCGATGATTACCACGATGATGGGAAGGATGATAACGCTGGAAGTGCGTTGGTGTGAGTTGGTATCGTACAAGCCTTCTTTCATGCACCCAGTCGCTCAGGAAACTACCCAAATGGAAAATCTTTTTCTTTCCCTCAATGGTATATTTTTTCGCCCACTTTTTTTTCTCCCATACCTCATTCATACATACAAGACAAAAAAAAGCAAGCAAAAGAAAGGAAGAAAAATGGTTGACCATGGGATGAACATACGGTCTACAAACCAAACCAACGGAAACGATGATAATGGCATTAACTTTATCTTCGTAATGCGAAAAGATTGCATACCTTTTCGGCGATCGGGGCAGCTGATCTGTTGAGCCGCCAGAATACAGCGTGCGTTTTTTTTTTGCGGGAAGGGAGAGGCCACCAAATTGGATTCCATCGCACGTTTTGGTGTGGATAGCTACTACTACCAGGACCAGTTCAAGCGGTACCCACACATACACCACACCGAAAAGGGGATTATGTTAATAAGCTTGGGAGTGAAACAAATGGTGGATTTTTTTTGGTGTGATGTTACATACACGCATGGTTACACATGATTGACTATAGACGATGAAAGCTTGCATCTTGCGATGAATGAATTTTTTATCACTCATCGTTCCTTGCCCTTGTCAATGGATGGTCGGTGGTTATTTGAGATAAATTTGCTAAGCAAGTTTTATTGTCCTTCTCGCTCATCATTATCGCATCCAGTTCACGTAATACGTTCGCATTGGATTGGATTTGATTCACAGAACTAATGTTTGTTTCTTGTTCTACTCTCGTTACAGGTTCGTAATGTTGCTGTTATACTTTTGATTACATCGAATGGTAGTTTATAAACCATTGATACAGTACTACGGTACGTAAGATCCACCAGCTACGTATGTACGAATTTCCACATGTAATGAACTTGAACGATATAGCGCTGTAAACCACATAAGCAATGTGTGTCCTTACTATCCCCAAGCCTGTTGACAGCCTCACCCGCCGCGGGGGGCTGTCACAGATTGTCATGTTAGCTTTAATCCCACTGCTACAGCTTTTATCACTAAGAATCGATTAAGTCAAACCACGTCTTTTACCGTGAAGACAAGCGAAACGGTGAGGTCATGGCTTTATGGGAACATGACTGCCAGGCTCGTTAAGACGTCCCCTGGGATGGGATTTGTTCTTCCGCATCGGGGGATCATCTTCGGATCCTGACCGAAAGCTGACAAATGGCAAATCAGCAAACCCCATCGAATGGTATCCCGACCGTCCGAACCCCCTGAAATGCAAATCGAAGAAGCCACTCTTACAAATTCCATCCGATGGAGGCGCCCAGTCCTTAACCCGCTCTCCCGCAACCAAACAAAGCAATGACTTGATGGCCTTCTCTCGGTGGATGAGATCACCTTTTGTGGCCTCTATGTTCCGGAAGGATAGTTTGATGGTTGCCACTTCAAGCTCATCCACTACAGCACGAAAACCAACCGGTCTCGGTGGAATTTTCCAACCTTCTCCGTTAGTGACAGGTCAGAAAGCGCATGAATAATAAGAGAAATAGTGAATGCCGGCTCCGGACAGTAGTATCACCCTACCGGGAGTGGCTTGTTTTGCATCCGTCGGAAAATCGACCGATGTTGTTGAATAAGAAGTTCATTTCGCAACAGCATCCGGATGACCATGATAAACAAATTTTTCCTTTTCACGATACACACTCGCACACTTCCAAATGCTTCCCCATTTGGGCTTCCTTTTACCGTACCCGCCCAAAAACCGATGATGAAGTGTTTTCAGTGAAAACTTTTGCGTCACTTCACTCGGCAAAACATTCACATGTGGCGCCGTTAAGAAACGATTGAAACCGCCGGGCAGCATCATATTCTAATGATACGAAGTCTAAAATGACACATGTCAAATGGGGGAGGCGAATGGGTTGCGCCCGTGTATGAGGAAACCGTCAATGTGATGTGATGTTGATTTATTGCGAAAACACCTCATACCGTACCGAGTTTGTCACCATGCTGACGGACATTTATTTATTTGCTTTTGCTAGCTCGCTCGCTAGCTGCCAACCGGCGTGAGCATCATCGGAATATATCTACATTATACACGCGTGGAACATTTAAGGGGTTGATGGGTAAAAATAATAACCCGAAATAATATTACCCTATCTGCGTTAAGTGGCATGAGTGGGTGAAAAATAAGAGAGAGAGAGAGGAAGAGAGGAAGAGCGAGAAAAGTACACATAAACAAACAAAACGCAACGTAACCGAACGAAGCGGAAAAGGAAAACAAATAGAAATGATTCTGGTGATAACATTACCCGCCCAACCCTCTACAACAAGCCTGCATTCCCATGCAAACACCCCAATGTGGTGGGGGATATGTACAATTTCTAGTTGCCAACAGTTGCCACTCAATACCACCGACAGGCACCGGAGCACACATTAGCATGGAAATGTATATTTATGCTCGCTACATGCCACATTTATTTGGCGCCGCGTGTTAAAGCGACACAATACCAACGCGATACACAGTGAATGGGAATGAACCGTGCGCGTGTTTATGGTGAATTCAACAGTTTTTGGTTTTTTTCTTTCCTTCGTTTTTTTTTGGTTCAACGTCAATTGTCGATTTAAACGTAACCAACGATGTGGGGGGGGTTTTTTCTCTACAATCCCCCCGGCATTATGTAATGTGTTTGTTTGTGGTACAATCGTTTGACTAAAGTTAACACACATTCGCACAAACCTAGCGCGTGGCACATCACACATGTCTGATTGTGGTTTTTTCTGTTTTTCTTTTGCCCTATTGGGATTGTTTGGCCAATCGGGAAAAGAATGGTTGTACGCATTGCAAAATCTACCACCTCTTTGCTACCATAAATTCTGTTCCTTTATTGTAGGACAACCCTGGGATAGGAAGTGGTATAATATGCAAACATAAAATAACACCAAAATACACCAAAGTGGGAAAAGTAAGTAACGGGAAATGTTTCTCATACCAGAACGTTGTTCGTTTCGTTTCAAAAAAGGCACGGAAAGCTTCGGAATGGTCAAAAATGGTGGTGATGGTAGTGAATGGTGATAGGGATTTGTACTTATGGAGGCAGTTGGCGGACATTTACCTACGAATAAGATTTTTTTAATTGACATTTTCACGAATGTTTTGTTGTACAGTGCATGAGATCTCAGAAACAGCACAGGATATTTTTTTCTACTCTACTTATCACTTCACATGGTTAAGACCCTTTTTAGCAATGACTACATCACAATCTCTCTCCCTCTTGTTGGCTTTAACGACCCTTAAGGTCATGCCGGCCATTTCTGGCTTACTGGACATATTTTAGCACATAGCCAGAAAGTCAGTCCTTCACACGGAGGGACTCGGTACGGATGGGATTTGATACCCGGTCCTGTCGTGTGGAACCAGTGCCGTTTAACACTTACACCAAAGAGTCGCCCTTGACTCCTTGGCCTATGAATCCATCTATGTGAGCTATAAAGTTCAATTTAGAATTCAGTGCAATGGTTAAATATTCGATCTGAGAATGTTTATCGATTTGTATCTAGTTAATGGGGTTTCGTATTTGTCTGTTAATAAACTTTGTTGACTGTTGTTGTTGTCGACTGTTTGTTGAATATTTGTCTTTATCCAACCATCTAAGGCTATATCTTGTACAAAATGTAACATGAAATAAAATTTAAAATAAAAAAAATCAGCTCATCCTCTTATCGCATCATTCGAGTTTACAGTGCATTCTAAAGAAACAAATCCACTGTACGAAATACAGTCTCTTAAAAACAATCTACTCTAATCGAAACAAAAAAAAAACAATCCATACCAACTTGAACAAACTGAAACGCACATTCCGGCAACAGAAAATAGAGCACACCGAAAATGCAAATAATTCCATTCCAAAGCGAAATTTATGATTTAAGTTTTCCCCATGGCAGCGGGCACCATATTTCTTCATTTTTATCTTTAGCTTACATTTTTAACTCCCATGGTAAACTCGGGCGAACGAGGGGCGAACGATCGGCACAAATAGCTGGAGTAAAGGTAAATGTAAAAATCCTCAAAAACGCAAACGTAAGCAGAGGATGCAGAGAAACATCCCGTCCGTAGAAGGCGAAACATCTAACTAAACTGGTAGCATCCTTCTTGTATCCCAACGAGCAGCAATAAGAAGCAAAAACCCCCGCAAAACATTCCTATCTCCATTCCGTTCTCAGAAAAAAAGAGAAAAAGGAAAAAAGCTACGAATTTGCTTTTTGAAATCGAAAATCTTTTAACCTGTAGCTTTTGGGACCAAAGACGTAAGCGCGTACAAGCATTGAGCCGAACAATGCAAACATACAAACATTCCTTTCTGTGCCGACACGCCCTACACGCCAAACTTCGTGTCATTCGGTGTCCATTTATTTGTGGACTCTTCCACGAAACTGCCATTGTCCATGGCGGGTCGCCAGAAGGTGAATGGATGTTAGCAACACAAAAAATATTTCGATTATTAAAGATTGTGTTGAAGCTTCTTCTGCCCCCATCTCCCTGCGGTCCCATTAGTTGGTCAAATGTGTATGTTTCTTGGTTTTTTTTTGTTGTTGCTTATGCTAAGAAAATGTTTGTTGCAGGGCGTTGTGCAACAATACACCGAACGCGTCTCAAGCTATTCACTTCACGTTCTACGAACATGGCATAATACGCATACCCACTGCCCCTTCTGCTGCATTGCCCTGTTCAGACACTCTAGACACGTTTTCTGTTCACTTCGCAAACACATAAATATACGCAGTGGGTAAGAAAACAACCGTGTGCACGATGTACAACAATGGCGCAACAGGAGCACCGATACGATCTTATTTCGTACGATACGAATGGTGCAATATTTGGGAGAAAATTATTTTATTTTTCGTCTTCCTGTCCCTCTATACCCCTACCTACAAACACGCTTTCTTTTGTCATTAAATTGCAAATTGATGATGGAAAAAAATGTGATCGTACACGCTCCCTGCGGAGTCCAGACGCACCCGTGTAATGCACAATTGGTGCCAGGGATGAACCAAAAATTCCCTTCCAAAAAAAAGGCATTGTGGTCAGGGTGGCAAAAGACGTATCAGTGGATAATGACGGGTTCTATATTTTCTTTACACGCTGGCCAACGCTTTTTCTCTTTCTCACGCGCCTCGCCCTTCTGAACCATTTTGGTGTGCCTTTCAAAAGCCTCAGGATGTTAATTTCCGGTTTCATTCGGCCAGATTTGTTAGTCTACCGGCTTGTCCGATGTTTTCCACCCTCCATTGCTCCACTGCGGCACCTTCAGTTTCAGCGAAGCTGTTGCGTATCGTTTACCTTCCTTGTATGGGATACGCAAGCCAGCGTAAGATGTTGGTTCAAGGTCTTTTTCATCCTTGCGCACACCTATACATCCGTAGCATGGTGTCCATCCATTGAGCGCTGAACGAAACGATCCATCTTGTGGCAGTAAATCGCTTCTTGTCCGCCGCTTGTTTGCTATACTGCCCACGAAGTCACCATTTAATCAACTTACTGGTGGTGGTCATTTCCGCATTTTCCTTATTCCACCCGGGCCCTTGTCGGTGACGCTGACCCATCTTAAACGAATGCGTGGTACCGTTAAAAGATACCGTATCTGGTGTTACACCATCCCCTAAGCCCAATCATTTGATGAATCTAGGGAATGCTCCCAACGATGACATACCGACATCACCTTCGGATGTTGTTTTTACTCCGTGTCCATGTGTGCCCGGGTTCTGTTTGCACGGTAAGAAGACAGCTTTCACCAGTGACTTGCGATGTGTTTTTGTTTTTCCACTGTTCGCTCAAGTTAATTCCAGCTTGTACCCCTTTTAGCACGCGGTAGAAACACAATGTTCAATCACTGCCGAGTCAGATGACTTCATCTGGGCGTTTAGGAACGATACCTCGATACCATCATACCGAGCATAATGGTTTGAGCTTCGGTAAGCTTAAACGAGATTCCGCCCGTTTAACGTTATCAAAACCCCAAAGTAATTTTCTTCGGACATGGAAAAGATTTTGACGCGAAGGATGGAATGGGGCGATGTGGTTTGTTCTATGTTTTTTTTTTGCTTCCTTCCTTTAGTGAATTCTTTTACCAGGAACGTTATCGGACGATATTGAACTCAATCCATCAAGAGCAACAACGTCGCTTTTGCTCTCTTCAGTGAGTAAAAGTTTATTTTCATGTTTGTTTTTTGTTTTTTGTTTGATTTTCTTTCCCTCTAAACAGCGAAACTTTCCGGTGACTAGAAATTGATTGCGCACCGATATGAAACATTTCTGCCCATGATTTGTGGCCAAGTTGCTTGAAAAGTTTCTTCTGTTTATTTAAACTAAAGTTTGCAAGCTTGCTGAGTAAGAAATATAATCCGTTTGCTGTTGGAAAGTTAGCACGGTTGTTGCTTTACACTTTTGCTTTAAAAAATCAAGAGTTCAAACACATGTTACCAAATATTGTGCAGAACTAGTGTTTTTGTTTTTCATGTTCTGATTTTTTTTGTTGCTTTTCAGTTTGTACGAAAACTATTTTAATAAATATTTCAAACAAGGAAGCAAATGTAACAGACGGGAAAAACACAAAGAAAAAATGAACAGCAAAGGTATTCGGAAATATAAACCACAAACATAACTAGTCATATTGCCTATTTAATTTATTTAGAGTTGGTTAAGAGGTAAAATTTTATTCTTGTATTTTTGAAAGTTTTGGTTTATCTCGACAAATTAATTTGCTCATGATAAATTAATTTGTTAGTGATGCTTCGCGTAGTTATTTTTTGAAGGCAAATAAGATACCGCTGTCAGTGAATAAATGTATAATTAATTGGAAAAACGACTCATAAATTACATTCTTTAATGACAAAACGAAAAACTTTTAGTAAACGATGTAAAGCCATCGATTGATTGAGAAGATGGTACAAATTCATGATAATTATCTCTGTACTAATTAATTCCTTCCGTTTATTACCACCAAGTACCACAATTGTGCTCACCCTTTAAGCTTCTCTCAACTTTACACTTTTATGTGTCTCTCAACAACTTCACCCCCATTTGTCAGATGTCGTAATACTCGCTCACAATCTACTTGTCCGCTGTAGTGCTCGGTTTGATTCGATAGAATACACCCAGCAAAAAAAGAGAAGGGCACAAAACCTCAAAACAGTTTGTGAAAATTTAATGAGACAACTTAAGTACCCAGTTGATGGTCCCATTGAAAACCTTCTTGAACTGGCTAGCAATCGAATCGATTCTCCAATCTTCTATCCTGTGCTAAATAATAAAAAAAAAAACCCTTTCCGGTCCGGAAGCCACATAACACACTATACCGATGGAAAACAATTTACCAACCATTCGCATCACCTTAACCTTCTCCAGCTCATCAAAATCCATCAACCAGGGGTAGCCATCCCATTGCTTGGAGGCTTTTCTTAATTCAATTTATTGGAAAATTATTTTCCGTCGATCGGCACATGTCACAACAGTTTTTGAGTACCTCCAAAGAAACGGAAACGGTAACGACAAGAAACAGTTGAAGCGCTTCCTTAGTTTTTCCCCTTGAATGGAAGGGAAAATGGTGGTTTTCCTTTAAAACCTTAAATCACACATCTTTCCCCACCGTCCGATTCTCTCGATTCTAGCCGTGTTTTAGGGCTTTCGATTGTATGCATATTTTAAACGAATCCAAACGGCAAATCATTCAGTGGTTTTGAAATTTCCTATTCAAATTATGTAGTAGGCACAGGCCGGTATCTGGGTCACATAGGTTCACAGGTTTTCCTGGCCTTTCAAACGCTTCGGTTCGCTTCCGTCCATCGTACCGAAAATACCGCAACCTACCTGATAGTGTGTTACAATTCGAGATGCCAGAAGTTTCCCATACTTTACTATTCTTCCTTCATGCTTCTTCATGGAAGGAATCGCGGTCAAAGAACAATCGGCAGGTGGAAGAATTTCCCAAAGAAAATTCCTTTAACCATTCCGGTGCTCTTTGGTTAAGGTAACGCATGAATTGCTTCCTGCACAATCTGTTCCCACCCACCAGATCGGAACCGATCATCCTAACCTTTCTGTATTATTGACACGAACACCATCCAAGTATGGCGACGCTTCACCAAGATTTAACAGAAACCCTTGAGGTGACTTCCCCGTTCCGGGTTGGTACCACAAAACCTAAATTTAACCGCACCATTCCCGTGTGAATATGCGTGCTATGAATCGTAGGACATGTCCAATCGGTTGCACGGTGGTTGCAGATCATAAATCATGCACCATCGTAAAGTGGGAGAGAGACTGGGAATAAAACCTATTGCTGAATAATAGCAAGTTCAACGACCGCCCATCACTTCCGAAACGATCGACTTACGAAAGTTAGCAGCTACCTGATAGTTTCTCCGGCAACTATTACTAGTGGATTGTTATGTACTTTGCCTGTCCCCCAACGGGACATCCAGAGCAGCGTCTGTCGCGAAAGACATAGCTCAAGGGATGGAGGTTTAACGATACTTCCGCGGTTAACTGTTTGATTTATTGGATGAATTTATGACTGGGGCGGATAAGCATTCGGCGTACCAAACACACCAAACCGGGAGCGATGATTTTGGGATGTAAATAAATCTACTGAACATATGAACTGGTGTCAGAGCGAACGCTTTTGGGTAAACAGCACTATTTAACACACAATTATACATTTTCCCCCATTCGCATAAAGTTTGTTGACATAGGGTATCGGTTTGATTTTATTTTAGCTTCAAAAATTTCATTTTCTATTCCCAAAACGAGCAAATGCTCCTGCTACAATTATTCTACACAAATTGCAAGTCCCAAACGTAATGAGTTCTTGTTTTCTGTACGAAAAGCCACCTTCCAACGATACTCCTGATGGTCGTCGAACCCGAAAAAGGGAAACTTTTTTGGGTTTTTTGTTTCTTAATAGTCCATTTTGACCTCTTCTACTACTATCTCTCTCTTTTCTGACTCTCTCTCTTTTCCTTAGTTTGCATATGCGAAAGTTAAGCTTAAAGAGGTCCCCGGTGCGTCACATCTTTCCAATGGGTAAAGTTTCGTCCTCAACGCACACAGTTCATCAAATCCTCATTCTCACTACCTGTTGGACTGTGCTGGAAAAACCGCATATGGGATCAAAATCTGTACCGTACCGTAGCTTGTTTGAGGAAACATTGAGTCCTGTAAACCTCGGTGACAAAGTTTCATCCTTACGGCGTTTCTGTTACGGAACTGATGGAGAAAAGGATGAACGGATTGATGACCGGTGGTATCTTTTTTTTTCCTTTTTTTGGTTATGTGGGCATGTGAACGAGATCATCCGGGGAAAAGTTTTGCTCATTTTATTGCCTCCGGGTTGCAATGGGGAGTTTTGATGGCGACACGACAACCGCTCGGGTGGTTTGGGTCTCTTTCCAAATGCAAATCATTGACACGTAGTGGAGATGGTTGTAAGGTAATGCCACATTCTGATATCCGTACTAGAGTTTAGTCGCTTGTGTTTCGTTTCCTTCCCACTTTGCATTTTGCTGTACCACTTTCATGGAGGGATTAATTTTGTCGAAACAAAACACTTGAATGAAAATTGTTCTTCGTTTTTCTTTTTCTATCCTTTAATGATGCAATCGTATAAAAGTGTTATATAGCTACGAGAGAATGGTGAACGTTGAGCAATGGGAAGAATATAGCCGAGGTCATACCACAAAATTGCATTCTTCAAGCAAACGGAACCCAACCCCTATCACAACCCCAAGTGCAAGTGATTCGTTTCGTGCGATGAAAGTGCCTCCAGTGTAGAACCAGCTGCAAAAGTAGTGATGTGTAACGGCAACAGAGCTGGAAACAACCGCCTCCCCCCCGTATCCGGTTGGCTGTAAGTAGAACAGCAAGCTCGTACTGTACTCCTGGACGACAATTTGCTTGGTGTTATATCTTACAGTGAGCTGGGTCGGGGAAATTCAACGAAACGAAACGAAATGCATCTGTTCCGAAATGCTGTTCCTGTACGGATGAGTGCGCTTCGGGGCCAATTGCAGAGTGACAATCATATAACAAACTGCAACAACAAAAAAAAACAAGAAAATAAAAACGTCTGAGAACAAGCAACGCGTACTAAAATCTGGCAAGAGAAGCATAATTTCAATTACACTTAATCAACTTTTATTCGTCTGCTGATGAACCGTTCAGTTGGATATAGCAGCAAAAAAAAGCCGAAGATAGTTATACAGAAGCATAGAAAACGATTATGTAGGGTGTGAAAAAAGAATTTTCGGAACAATATAAAGACAAAGTGATTTTAATATATTTTTCTTTATTACTACAATCCAATAGAATACTTCCCTCGCCAGATCAGAGAAGGTTTCAATTGTCAACAAAATACAAATTACTCTATTTCACACAAATATTTCAGAATTCTTTGCAAATCAAAGTTTTTTTTATAACATTTCTAGATTCTGTTCGATTTAAACTCGAATACATCGAATAAGCTCTGGAATTCTTCATACTTTTTGGAGCATTTGCAAGTTGATATTGATTCTGTTAAAATATTTCTTAATTCACACATTTTCAAAGCTATCAGTGTGTTTGTCGAGAGAGCTTGTACTACATTGAAAATTTAACTTTTAATTTTAATATTGAAATTTTAACTCATCTGACAATTTCTTGTAACAAAAAAGCAAATTCACCTTTTATCCATTCATGAGTTTTGTTCATGAGTTTCATTTTATTCATGAGTTTTGATAAACGTCGTTCACATTATTGAATAGTAAGATTTTATATGTTCTTCAGTTTATAATTAATAAATCACCCACCAATGTACTTACAAAAGACACTATTTTTCATTGCATACTAAAGGATTTAGCGAAACAATAATGTCCTTCGATCGTATCACTCCAAGTGCGAGCTGCGTAACAAAAGAGTAATGACTTTCCATGAAATCGAATCCAACAGTCACATTTCACAATAGCGCATAAAAAAACATTCTCTGAAAGCTCGGATTTAATTTACCCCGACCATGTCGAACCAATTCAAGCAACACCATCCCCCAATAAACCACGGCACAAACAACTAACAGATCCCATCGTTCGCCAATCGAGATGTGGCGTGAGAGGTCATTAATTTTGCCGCCTTAAATATCACTCATTACAAGGACTTTACTGAACGGCCTTTTTGGCGATGGTTTCGCATTTGTTCGCCCGAGTGTGCCCTGTTGCTTGGAAAATACTGAGCACCCCCTTCCCTTTTTGGTGCGATGTCCACAATGACACATCGCCCATCAACAAAGTCTACAAACGACTTGCCGATCCCGTTCCATTGACGCCAAATGACCACCACACGACAAACGAATATATCCCGAATGCCCTTTGTTCTTTGCCTCCGTCACACCATTTTGGTGTGCAGTTGATCGTTACTCTTCCAACCCATCCCCATCCAGGACCTTCTTCCTCTGTTTTTTTTTTTTTGTTTTTGTGTTGCTCTGTGCTGTTGGGAAGTGACATCGATGTTGTCTCTCTTGGTGGTCGTTTTCTCACTGTGTTTGTGTGTGCGTTTATATGTGTTTTTTTGTTTTTCCGTACGCGCCTGACTGTTGAGGTCAGGATCGTAAATATGCCGCACCAATCTGTCATCATTTATTGCGCACAGCCGGCTTCAACGCAGTACGTCACCAAACGCCTCCGATGCCCGGAACCGTAATGAAGGATAACACCAGCAAAAAGCCGATTATTTTCGCCAATTAAAAATCACACCCTCTGACCACCTTCTGGCCTACCCTTTACAAGTTCGTGGTTTTCGCACACGGATACGAATTGTCGAATCACTTGGTGGGTCGCACGGTAGTGAGACGTATGCCGGCAACAAAAGTGCAACAAACGAGCGTGACCGTAATAATAAGTGCGATTTCAAAAGATTTTCTCATTGATGACTTTTCCCTCCTCCCGGACAAGGGGTGTGTCCGTGGAAATCAGTGGGATGTACTGGACAAAAAACGAGAAAAGTAGCCCGTATAGCTACAAACGGGGGAAAAGGGCAACGATGGCCAACACAGCAACAAGGACTCGTTCGACTAACGACCGGATGTTTTGGGCAAATAGAATTAAATCCCCGTCCTTTTATTTACTTTCTCTCCGTACAGCACGCTTTGCTGAAGGTTGTGCGAAAGGGCTTTGTGTTGTGAGATTTCGAATGGTGGACACCACGTCGCTTTCACATCCAAATACCCTTGTGCCGCTGGTTCGTTGGGAAAGGGTGTATAAAAGCGGTATTAGTGATAATAAACTTTTCACTTCAACTTTCAGCTTTTTCCCGAACCCGGCCTCACTAGGCTCATTTCATGGCAGGGCAGCTATCTAACCTTTTGCCATCCATGCCCTGGCACGAAAGCTCATTTCGTTCATTTAAGACTGGTCATTCGTTGTTCGTCTCTGCCATGGCCAGGAAATTAAGCCCAGCGAAGGAAGGGGCTTTTTCGGGACTGCCTTTGTATCACCCTGCTTATGCAAGTCGATTCTTTTTTTTTCTCTCGGTACTCTCACTCTCTCTCTCAGCTTCATTGTTTAGTGCTTTGCATGCGCAAACCCCGCATACGCCCACAAACAAAATCCGGTACCAAGGGTATGGAACATTGGGTGACGCTTTTCGTAATTAGTGAAATTGCTTCCAGCCCCAGTATGTCCCAGTAGGTCCCTCGGTATCCCTTCGTAGCACGGGCGGGTAATTGGTTGTTCGTTAAGTAACTCGTGTTCGCTTCTTCGTGCCGCGCGCCAGTAATCGAATGCGCACGGAAGCGAGCACTCGATCGATCGTTCGGGTGTCGTTAAAATCGAACGTAAAAACCGGAAACTGGCCAAAAATACGGAACGACTGCATCGTTACCAGATGCTTCTGATTTTGTCCTTGTGCATGCCCATTTAGTGTGAGTCTTAAAGATCATTTAAATTCTTTCGCTTTTTTTTTGCTTAGTTGAACAAAGTTTGTGCAAAAGGACAATGTGAATGGATCTCAGCATTGTGCAATGCTTACGTTTGGAAGGAAAATGGACGGTAGTTGCGAATATGCTAACAGACAAAGTAGGTAAGCAAATCGATATTGACTTGATCAAGCTGTGATGTCGTGTCGTGCTGAACAAACAGCTGTATCGTTCACGTGTTTGCACAATGTAACAAGCCAAATTACATCATTTATTTGAACAATACGATGTAAAAAATATCTGCCAGAAAATTGTAACATTTTTTTTATTTTATGCACATTTTCTGGTACAATTTATTGAGTGGACCAAACCATATATAAGTCAAAAAGTCACAATATTTTAAATTGAAAATAAAGGATGAGTCAGAAAAAGTTTCAGTTCTAGCTCATTTTAAAATACGCCTTACACCATGCAGCATATTTCCCGCATGCCAACACGAGCCACGGGATAATATTTGGCACCGGAAGCACAGCAAACAAACTGTTGATTATCCAGCAATGGCGTGCAGCAAGTAGTTTGATATTTATTTCCTAGCTCGTACATAAGTTCAAGACACGAAATGAAACAAACAAACTTCATCCAAATCATAAACCATTAACTACGTAAATGCTCTCTTACCAAAACTGCACCACAATATGCTACATATTTGCTTACGTGTCTGTACCGTGCTCTTTCCCACATCCCACACTCGTGTGTGTGGTGCACATTAGCAAAAAAAACGTATGAACCATGGCGTCGAGATGGTGCAAACACACACACAAAAAACAATCCATCTATCTACAGGACGTTTGTGGAAAGTATTACCCACAAACATGCAATACGGAAATGGGGTAATTTTCGGCCATCTGCACCACCACCAACAAGACATAGAAACAGTGCATAGAAACAAACAAATCCCCGTCCCGGCTTGGTACACCGTCAGACATTGGCAAATCAATTTTAATATCCTACCAAAATGTGCTGCTTTTGATAATCCCATCGATCGCCGTGTGGCGCCATTACAACGGTTTAGCATGCCGCGGACGGTACCACTAATCAACATCGCTTTTGGGCCATCGTTTCGCTAAAGCTCGTTAATCTCAACTGGGCGTCTTTGCGATGTGAATTTTCACTCGTTGCTGTTTGATAGCTTGCTACAAAATTGTGTTCCTTTGCTCACTGGGGTGGAGTATATAAAATGTGCTGGGGCAACAGGTACCTGTAGCGAAATTACTTACCGTCTAACGAAACTATTACGTGGCAAGGCTATGAATTTCAAGCTTGCTGAGTAAATTTTATCACGTAAAACCTGTTGTGATTTTAAGTTTCGATTTTTCTTTCTCTCTCTCATTTTCTATCATACGTGCCTTTTATCAGCTTTTGGAAAACTTGCACTAAATCACTACCATACCTTAAACAATGTTTTGACATAGTACATTACACGGTGCATCCTGGAGCGTTTTTGGATAAAATTGCTAGCTCGCTTACAGATTGTTTTTTATCGACGGACACGCACTACATATAGACTGGCGCAACCAGAACGGTGTCTGTACCATGTGACAACACACCACAGAAGCCCCACCCGTAGTGACTTAGATGGTTGTCAGTAAATTCCATTACCATCCCCCCCACCACAATTCGCATCATCATCAGGGCATCACGGTGGGTACATCACGAACCAACCGACCAACCCATTTTGACGGTGGTTAGAACCCAACGGCGCTGGTACGCAGCAGCGACCATGGCCGCTTAAACCAACCGACAAAGATCTCGCACTGCTGATTACTGATACACAGTCCGTTGGATGTGGTGAAAAATGGCGTTACCATGGAAGTCGCGCTGAGTATGAAAACCACATTCCGACACGTAATGTCTTCTTGGCACCTTCTTGGCCGTTACACAGCTGTTACACACCGTGCCGTGCTGCGACCGCTAGATGAAATCTCGTTCCAATCCATGGTGCCAGTGTTCACACGCTGGTACAGCACCGCATTATAATTAATTCGCACCGTTGGATTATACATATCTTTGCTATTAAACTTTATTTGTCTACACCGGTTGTAAGGTGGGTCTTGGGCTTACGGGATAGCACGCTTAGAAACATCAAGGAATGGAAGCAATCTTTACCCACCCCCAAAAAGGAAACGCTTGCGACGGAAGCAAGGTTTTCCCTACATTGGCCACCAACAACACAAACGTACATTTTGTGTGTGTTTTTCTATGTGAAGGTAAACGAGAATGAATAATCTTCATCTGCTGCGTTGGTTTGCTTTCACCGTTGTGAGAAGGATTACTATTTGCTGTTTAATATTTACGGAGCGACCGTATGGTAAGGTAAAGAGGTGTTTTGATTACAGCACACCATACAAATGATAGTACTGTAATGCGAAATACATACAGTTTAATGAAAAATTCACAACCACGTTACGCATCGTGGGTATAAGAGTCATTTGCCAGGGAAACTCAATACTGAGTTTGTTCCGCAGTTCTATTAGATTTGAGCTAATTATGAGTAATACCAATTACATCAACGGATTCTTGTTTCGGTAACTTTTTGAAATCCAATTTTCGCTTTGTGAGCATAACTTTTTCTTAATCCACTACAGTAAACATACATGAGTTTTCAAGATATCACAGTACTTTTCAAGATGAAGTGAAATGTACGAAACGTAATTCATGTCGGAAAGCTTTTGGATTCATGTGAGCTGAGATAGTCAAGAATTGATTTTATCTTGCAAAAGCTCGAGAATGGTAGAACGATTCTACTTCTAAGTATTTTACTTCTACTTATAAGAAATTGAGAAATTCTTTGAACTCTTGAAACTTATTTTTGGAAGTCCTCTATTCCAACCAGGGGTTTTTGCCTTTAACTTGCTAAGTTCAAGCTATGGCTGGAATTAAATATAACTCAAATGTGCGGAGTTGAATTTGGAAAAAAATGTCTGCTTCTTCTGGATCTCGTTCAAAGGAAAGAAATGATAATGTACAAAACTTTCTCAGCTAACATACTGAAAGCTTTTCAACCGTTTGAAATTTTTCGTTAGTATTTGTGAAAAAAAATCCTATCTCCATCAGCACATTCCAGTTCCATTTTAATACTCTTACATGAAACCCTTCCCTGTTGCGTTGTAAGTTTAACTTTTCATCGCCATAGTAATTCTCGTCTAGTTTCTTACATTTGTTTTAACAAATTAATAGTGTAATATTTTGCTTGCACTATTATTAGAACCCAAAACAAAAAAAACGATACTCATGTTCAACTACTATTTTCCGTAGATGCAGACTACAAAATGCGCAGCACGGGGCCACAGGTAAAAATAAATACCGGAACTTTACCCATTTAACCCATTTCCGGTTGGGCAAGCCGCTATTTCGTTTATTTTTTTCGCTACCCTTACCTGTTCGCTTAAAGGGTGTGCCGTTTGGGTTCGAAGATGGTTTTCCTTGGTGCCTTCTAATATGGTACGGCCCCAAAATGCTGCCCAGCACAAACACACACACACAGACTACCGCAATCAACCGCAATTTCAGGCGCTTGTTTAAATTTGATATGTAAATTTATCCTACCGAAGAAAGCGCAACCATCATCAACGCGCGCCTCCCCCCAAACGGCTCAAAACGGTGCTAGTAAGATGGCCGTTGGGTAGAGGGGGATGGTAGCTGTGGGCACCAACCGTTACAACACACCGGAAAATGGCCGGTAGCGAAAGCGATAAATGGAAAACGGTTCATCGGGCAAATAATGGCTACGGAAGTGGTGGAAATCTCCGCTTTATACCGTCATGTAGTTGCTGTTTATGCGCATTTGCATCGTGTTTCCTATTTAAACGAGCTTAACATGATCACCGTACCTGTGTGAGATGTTCGTTTGCTGTGTAATCTAGTTGTTAAACTGTTTGATTAGTTTTGTTGGAGCTTTTTTTGCCTATACTAAATTAAAGCGTTTCTGTTTAATTGACACTTTTTTAAATTGTATTCATCTACATATTAATTGGATTGGAAAAAACCACCCACAAATCAAGCCAAAATAAACCCCTTGTGAAAGATGTTTTTAACCTTTTTTTTTTGTTGGGGTGCTATATTAAATGAAGCGCATCCCCATCCATTCCCGGTTGTAATTTGTTATCAGGTAAAAAAATAAAAAAAACCATGGTTTTTTTTCAGCACCTAAACTTTTGTGGGAAGAAAGAATTAAGCACGAAAGCTAAGGAAATGACTAAACAAGCATAATCAGGTGAAAGCGAAGAACGATGAAGGTCAGTTGGAAGGATAGGATTAGTGTTGGATTAAATATTGTCACTTGAACCGCCCGGAAATGAGTGGCGAGAAAATGCTAAATTAACTGCACCGTACAAAAAAAACCGACCTCTCCGCATGAGTAACCAGGCTAACCACGGGTAACCAGGGATTATCGTACCAGCTGGTTTCGTTGCCTGCATTGATAAAGTTAAATCTGGGCTGCAAAGTGGCAGATAGTGGAAGGAAAGTGTTAGCCCTTCGTTCATTTTATTCCTTCGTTTTTTTTTGCTGCAGCCGCGCTGCAAAACACTAAGATGAATTTTAATCATACAGAAAGCTATTAAAAATTTTTGCATGCAGAAGACGCTTTTTTAATTATTGGTTTTAATTACGCTTTGATGGTAATGATATTTTCATTATAATGATGAAACGTTCTAGAGGGTGCGAGACCATAAAATGAACCTTCAAAGTGTAGCAACTTTTTGACCTTGCTGTAAGTTTGGCATGAAAAAATTGTTTTCCCTTTTTTTCTATTTGTTTTCCATGAAATGGGTCATTTTAATGTAGGAACAACATCGTAAAAAGAATAGTTTGTTTTTTTTTTGCCCTTTTTTTAAATTACGACTGGTCATTTTTTGCCCAAATCAGCCAAAGTTTATTCTCGTTCCGGGCTAATTGAAAAGCCATTAAAATGTTTCAACTCAACTTAAGCAATTAACAAATCACAGCATAATATGGTCTCATACTGTTTCCAGCAGAGCAGCAAAACGTTAGCTTCAGGCTGTAAGCTACAAGTTTAAGGCAAAGAAATGCCCAAAAAGCCAACGGCGAACACACTTCTTCGGAATGAACTACCGGATTCGGAAAGTTTATGAAGCAACATTTCTAATTCTCACGCAACCAACCGTACACATTCATTGTTACAGCGTGACACCGTGGCCAGTTGTGGCCAGCCCCGATGGGTAACGCGTACGGGGCGAGACATGCATTTTGTTCAAACCTCCCAACCTCCCTGAGGTCATGCAGTCTTGGGCAGTAGAGTAACGTTGGCTTCCATTCCCTCCATTGCTTTTTGGGGAAGAGTGTGGCAGCACAGGGTCATGACATAAATTTATGCAGTTTACGATCGGTACGACGTTCGTTGCGCGTGTTGGCTACCGGGAAGAGATTAAGCATGTTTTGCTGCCAGCGATGTTTATGCTTGCTCAAGACTTGCTGTGCGTTTTCACCCGTTTGTGTGTGGCGGGCGCTACCGCTGCTTCATCGCGTGTTCATCGCGAGTCCGCCCGCCTGGGGCGGAGGGAAAAAGGGACTCATCTGCAAAAGGTTGCCTCGTAAAGAAGCCTAAAATCTTAGGCTGTGTAATTTTGCCGTTATAGCTCGTGTGGTGTGTTGCGTTGCGTTCATATCATGCAACGAACTTTCGGTGGTTAGAGAGTTTCTTACAAATGGTGGATTATATTTTGTACCGATCTGTTTATTGATACAGTCATTATTAAGAAACGAATATATTTTACACATTTTTATAAAACAACTTTTTACGCGTTTTATGTAACATACAGTGCGTAAAACGCAATAAGGTGACAATATTGTTTTAACAATAGGAAAAAAATTGTCGAGATAAATAAAAATTCTACATCATATCCTGCATCACGACATATTTTTATCCATTGATTGCATTTTAATTCTAGGTTTTGGATGCATTTAAAGTAATTTACATTACAGCGAAATTCCTTTCTCGATATTGTATTCATACTTAACATTTACATACGGGGGCGACTCGTTGGTGCATGTGATAAACGGCGCCGATCCACACGACAGGACCGGAGCTCAAATCCCATCCGTCCCGCGGTAATAATAAGTCTAAAATCGACCGTTCCAATTAAGCAAAAAAACATTTTTCAAAAGTACTAGGCGTCTCCATCGGTAATTATTTAGTATTTCAGTATAAGTCATTGTTTACTCAATTTACTTTGCGTTTTAAAAAAAAATCTAGTAAGCCAGAAATGGCCGACGTGACCTTAGAGGTCGTTAAAGCCAACAAGAGAGAGAAGATTTACATATCAACAGAGTATATTTATGTTACGTACTGTAGAATCAATTCATATACAAAACCATTGCACATCTTAAAACACTCACATTGAATAGTTTCTTCGCCCGATAAGTGACTTCCACGCCCTTTATTGCCATCGCTAAGATGTGTAACGCACGTAACGCTTTCCGCTCAATCATATGTAACGCTGCCGCTCCGACAACAAACCGAATGCTGCGGCAAAAATCATACTAATTGAAATCACACATGGGACTAACTAATTCATAAGCCTTTTCGTCTAATTCGTTTATCTTTCGACGATGCTCAAGCTAGTCAGCTTGAAACGTCCCCTGTGCGTCTCGATAAGCACGCTCCAGCCGACGATAAATCTTAATGCTTTCGAATGTGTGTTGGTTCCTTCTGCGAGCAAAGCCTCATGACAAGGCCGTCATTATAGAAAAATCAATTTGCCGGAGGTTCATTATGTAAAGGATATCCGAGCTGGCCGGTCCCAACCCGGTCGTACAGGCGATGTACGACGCTTCGATCCTTCGTACCATCGTCTCGGGACCATATGCTACCGTAACTGTGTTATTCTTTGATAACGAAATTACGTCTCTAGGCATGAAAACTCGATCAATCCACCTACGAAGGAAGGTTTGGGGCCCGGTTGTGAGCTAAACATCCTTGTCTGTTAAGCAAGACAACCGAACTACACGGTTTGTGATTCCGAACGGAGTGACGGTAATGGGTAAAAGGGTACCGTGTACCGTGCCACTCGTACCGAAGCAACGTTAAGATGCACGGTACACATTGGATGGGTTTACTGTTTCTGTGCCAAGCTAGAGCGAGAAGGACACACCGCCAAAAACAATACGCTGGCCCATCAATCATCCATTCGTCAATTTTCATTACGGCTAAACTCGATCATTTTCCGCAACTTCGCAATCGTTCATCCGTTGCTGGCTCCATTATATCGCTCCACGAGCGCGAACCGAACGATTCATTCACACCATCGTAATGGGATCTATAGGATAGGATAGGCAATAGGCAATCGGCACACAGTCCGTGTGTAGCCCACACGTAGCAAATGGGTAGGGGAAAACACTCCACCAGACAAGGGTTTATGGTAGTCTGTCCTTTCATCCATTTCATTCCAATTCCCGCCATTGCCGTCGACTTTCCCTGCTTGAGTGGCCCCATTTTCTTCTCGCCTTATCCAATTTGTGTCCTGCTTCTTTTTATGTGGGTGTGTGTGCTGTTGTTGTTGTGCGCGTTAATAATTGATGAGTTAATTACTGGGAACGACCAAACACCGGGCCTGCCTATCCCGTACCATTTGCTAGGATTTCTAGCAAAAAGGTCGTTCTTCGTTCTTTTGTACTTCTGTGTTTTTTTTTATTCGGGGACCCTTCAGCGTTCTCGCCAGTGATCAATGATATCCTTCCGCAGATAGAGACAAAAGCACGGAAGGATAAAAGTGGTCTTTTCCTAACATCCTTCCACCGCCTTCCAATACCTCCTAGATATCCTTGCGGGCGCGTTCATAGTTTGGATAAGTTTACGGCTTGGACATGGGTCGACACTCTTAACAGCGGCCGAACAAAAGCTCCTTCCACTCACACACACACACAGCTAAACGATATAAATCGCGCCTTTCAACGTTCGCTTGTGTACCGAATCATCCTTTTTAAGGCTAAAACTTCTCCAAAAAGGGAAACATTGCTACACATTCGTTACACATCAAACAAAAACGCCACTTCCAAAGCTGGAAAAAAACTTCTTTCCGTCCCTTTTACTTAATGGTCATTATCTTCGTTCGGTTTGCTTTGCATCCACTCGAAATCCGGATGGATGTTTCTGAAACAAGCACAAAATCAATAACTGCCCATTGAAGATGGTACTGGAGTTGCTGTTTGTCGACTCGAGAACTATGCAACTACTCGAAGGGGGAAACTTTACCCAAGTCAACGCAAGTGTTGTGTACCTTTCGGAGGATTTGTGTTTTTTTTTTGTTAGATGAGATGTATAAACATAATACGTTCGGAGCACAGGTAAAGTTGAAGCATATATTGTAACTTTTTTTTATCTACATTGATGGAGAGTAAATATGAACAATCTTAGTTGAATTATTGTCTGTAATTTAATTAACTATAGACACACAAAAATAAAATACACAAGATAAGCACACTCTTATCAGTACACAAATTTTGGAATTTGAAAAGCATTCATAATGTAATTCAGCTTTAAGGAAGGACTTTAGTTTAAAGCTTAATATCTTCCACTACGGAGACAATAATTTATTATCTATTAAAGTATTTATTCTACAATTCATACTTCCGATATGAACAGTCATAACAATATGAATAAGGATAGCAAATTTAAATCATACAAGCCCATTAGGGATATACTTTTAAGATCCTCGAAGGACCTTTATTGTCTTACAAAACAATATATCTACAACATAACTATTGGCAAAATAAGTATCATGAATACCGAGTACATAGAAGATACCTCCTAAATTCTCTCTCACACACACACACAAGTCGAGCTCTTCTTATATCTGGCACAATATGGGCGAATAAAAATTTACTACAGGTCAACAGCTTTCACGCTTGTCCATCTAGCCCCTCCCGGTATTGAAGCATCATTCACAAACACTCGCTCGCTGAACGCTGTGACCAAACTTCTAGCCAAAGCGAAACGGCTCAAATTTTAGTATATTATTTTGGCTTTAGTTGAGGATCATCGTTTCGAACCAGTTTCTCTTTCGACTAGCCCAAAAAACAACCAAAAACAACTTCAACTAAAAGACCGTCAACTAAGACGGTCCATAAACGAGTCCATCTTATCCATCAACAGACCCAGTAGAAGGGGATGCGAACGAATGATTTCAGTCACGATACCTTTGGTGTGAGGTTGGAAAATTTACTTTACCGGATTATGAAACGAGCCACTCGAGTGCGAGGTCGTGACTCGTGGCGACGGAACGATTTGCGACGAATGTTCCCCCAGACTGATGATGGTTGTTGCTTTTTTTTCTTCTGTTACCATTCACTGTGCGCTTTATATGGAACGTAAACGATTTCTGCACCTTTCCGGCACCTCGAACCATAGGATGGACCACATGGACACATACAGAACAGTAGCGTACTTCAAGCATGTCCTTTATCCCCCGGAAAGGCGTCATGCAAGCTTTGACCGTGTGGGTAAGGATTTGCTTCGGCCCATTTGAAGATTTTTGCTTTTTATATTTCCATCACCGCCACCATCCAAAGTGGATTGTATAGTGGAAGAAAAAAAAAACAAAACAAGTTGTGATCGTGATCCTCATCATCATCATCATCATCTTTCAGTGATTGTTGTTTGCCTTCCGTTTCGGTTCGTTAGCGTTCCGAAACCCAGAACGGTGACGACTGTTGAAAAATATACTTAACAAAACGATGATAGCCTTAATGCTAATGCTTTTTGTTGGTTTACTTTTTTCACGCCAAGTTAGCGGGACAACCAGCATATCTACCGACAAGTAGTAGTACCTTCATATAACACGCGATTTTTCTCATGTCAATTACTGCCTTTTTTCACACCATACACACAACGTTACTGTCACTAAATTCTTAAATGAATCCACTGCAATGGTGCAAACCTTCAATAAACGAAACCATTTTCCACATTTCTTCCAAACAATTCAACTCAGAGTTAATATTATTAGTACACTGAGTATGGTAGACTGTTTAACCTCCGCCGCACAACCGTCTCAATACGCTTGCGGGATAAGATAATAAAATAATTAACACCCTCTCCACAATTGAAACGGTTTCGCTACGTTTCGTCCTTTAATACCGGAGGCACCAAGCGTAGCCCAACTGTCGAAAGCGTTACGGAGTTTCGGTTTTTTAAGCGTTCACAATTTCACCAAAGGAGATATAATCAGTTCGATGACAGCCTCTTAACGAAGGTTAGCAGCAAACCCCGTGATCGTGACGAGGGTTTCATTAGCTTTCGCTACATGCGTTGGGTTTAATGACAATTTTACCCTCCGGTTTTAAACGTGCCCGAATGCAAAAGTTTGTTAAGCAACGTTCAGTTTTGCTATTCGAAATATATACAATTTTCGAATGCAATTAAATTATAGAAAGTTAAAAAAGAAAACCACTGCAAACCACGTGCTTCGAAATCATAAAACACCATGCGCCTCCATCGTGCGCCCAATGCTTTATTTTGGCTTACGTTTACGCAACGTTGTTTTTTATCTTTCACCGCCAGTAAAGAGAAAACTTTTAAATTAACATTTTGTTTACTTGCTCGCTTTTCATCTCATCTCTAACAGAGTACCAACTTTTTTTGCCCGTAACCGAATGACCTAATAAATGCCCGAAATTTTGCCTTGATTGAAGACAATCTATTTTCCGCTTCCGCATTGCCATTCGTTTGTTTGCTAACATTTTTCAAAACCACGCAACGCTTACACACTGCTTGTGCACTAGGCAAGTGGCCAACCAGTCAACCACCGGCTGATAAACGGGCCCCCGGCCATTAGACAGACACAATACACCATCCATCCGTAATCATTATCCACGTCCGGTACTGGGCGCCTCCATCGGAATTGCAGCTTAGTTTTTCTGCTTTCTCGTCCGATGTGTTCGTCTCCGTTTGGTGGAGAAAAAAATTTCATTCAAATAAAATTGCAGTCAATCTTTCGATACGCGTAAGCCACACACACACACACACACCCCTACCGTACATCCATCTGGATATTGAATTTTTCCCATCATCCTTCTACCGACACAATTTACCACACACCGGGGACGGACGAATTATGCTAAGCTATTGCTAGATTTTCATTTCACGTCCAAGTTTCGCTTCCGGTGGCCCAACGATTGCCCGCAGAACCGTGATACCATCCATCCGTGCTGGAATGGCGTTTGCCGTGGGTAACATTTTCAAAACCCATTTTACGGAAAGATTGATGATGGGTTCCGGGTTCCGCTCAAAATGCCCGTTCGCTAATTCGCTACTGGGACCGGTGGTCCAAAAGTCTCAAAACGGATCCTGCACTACACTACACCTCCATTTGTTACACGCACATATCCGCACATTCTCGGTTGATTCCGTGAGAAAAGCGCGGCGAAAATTATTCGCGCATGAAAATGTGCTATTTGGCAGGCGGACGGCGTTCACCATTTATTAGATTACACTTCAGGCTGTGCAAACTTTACATCGTGGGCGTGTGGTTGGGAAGTTGCACAAAAAAAATAATACACGAGGATTTCTCAGTTCTGCTGACCATGCCTGTCATGGGTTTGTTGGCGCTTAAGCCGCTTCCGAGGACGATGCAAACCGGGCGAATAAACATTCGCAAACATCCCTTTTGCCTTAACACTTGTCACGAGTCCGTCCCTTGAGTGGGATCGGTACCGAAGGGTGGTAGTGACCTACCGCACCGTACTCTCTACAAGCTTTAATTGAAGCGGTAATTTCATACAATCACTTGCCATAAATTTTCAACCCAATCCTTTTACGTTACGTTACGTATTTTGCTGTTGGTGGGAGTAGGCCGAGTGAATCGATGGGTAGGGTTGGTCTGGGTGTTTTTTTTTTATTTGGCACTCCACGGAATTCACATCAACATAAATTCACGTTCGTCCGCGTGAAACCGAGCCTACCATTTTGGTTAGGAACGCTAAACGTCCTCCTTCAAACTCTAACGCACGAGTTGCTTTATGATGAATTAACATGCAAAATGCTCACTTTCGTTTCCTTCGTGTATGTGTGTTGTGGGTTATGGATGGTGTGCAACTACGGAACAATGTTTCCACGACCACGCGCTGTGGTCTACGGTGCCAGTCAGTTAAGCTCACAATTACTCTTTCCGTTTTCGCTGACCGGTGTGGCAGGGCACATGCCGGAAAGGTTGTTTGTGTTGTGGTAAGGTTGGGTACTAAAATATTATGCTATTTCCATTACTAATAGGCTTCACCTGAGCTAGTGAAATTCTTCATAATCCCAAGCGCCGTAATCGACCTACGACACGCAACCGTTGCCATACTGGAAGACACTTGCCTTGACTGTTGCAACGCGTACAAGATGGATTGTAGATGGAAAAACAAAATAACTAACCTTTTCCCCATTCTGTTTTACTTTCCTCCTGCATCCGCTAGATGAATTCTGTGAGGACTATCCGCACAATCTTATTCCGACACCGGGCTACTGGATCGAATGTTCCCGCCAGAAGATCGCCTTCCCGAACCAGCACACCATTTGGGACGACAGTGAGTCGGAGCACGAGGATGCCGCCCGTGGTATTACGGTCGAGCCGCAGCTAGAGCGCAACTGCAGCGATCTGTACGAGGATGATGAAGATTCGGACAATGTGCCAAGGTGAGCAAACCGAAGCTAAAGGTCGGATCCATTTTCATCAACAACAACAACAACAAAAAACCACATCATGACAATTTAACATTCGCATGTTGGCCATCGGTTCATCACACACGGCACACATCGCGCGATCAGAAGCTTTTTATGCACGCAATGCACGAATGTTTGCAAAACCGAACCAAAAAAACAAAAAAGCATTAAAAGTTTTGTAGCATTAGAGTAGTGTTCAAATTATGTTTCTTTCTTTTCTCTGCTTTTTCTCTCTATCTCTCGTTTCACGCTTGTCTCGCATTTCGTTTTGTTGCGTTATTATTTTTGTGCTGCAATGGCTTTTGTAATATTTTTAACTATTGCATTTATCAAACACAAATCGATTCTGAAACTAAAAAACAAATCATCATGCCATCTGACTCAACACCTATCATCGCACGTACATCACATCCATCCGTTCATTATGTTGTGGCATGTATTACCACGCGCTAACAGCAGTCAGCATTTCCGTAGAAAAAAGACCGCCATCGAGGAGCAGTGGGAGCAGCAGCAGGGCTTCGAGCTGACCTCGGTCGAACAGGAAACGTACGAAAAGTACTTTTACGGTACCGAGCACTGGAACTACTTCACCAACGATGAAGATCTCGGCCCGGTCATCCTGTCGATCAAGCAGGAAACGATTAACGGGCGCGATCAGTTCCGCATCCTAGTTAGAGCTATCTCGTACACCGTACATGGACTGATACCAGCCTCCTGTGTTTTTGCTGATAGGTAAGTAGGGGAATTTGATATTATAGTAGTGGAAAATGGCAAAGCATTATAAATGGCCGACAAATGGTGCAACGGAAAATCGTTCTATGATTTGAAACTTAAATTGAGCGATATCAATTTTTAAAATTCATGAAACGAGTTAATCAACACTTTCCTGGAATTATTATTATTCTGTAGCGTTCAGTAAAATAGAATTTAATAAATTGTTAATTGATTAAACTACTATTTTTCTAAATATTTTTTTTATTCAATAAAATTAATGATAACAATGATTCGGTCATCGATAACTTACAAGTACCGTCAAAAAATATTCCACAAACGAGTAACAATCAACGGCTAAACTTGTTTAGGGAAATTTTAGCCTAAAGCGTTTAAATCTATTCAAGTAAAGCATCCATTTAAACTCGAAGGGTTGAAATGACAACGTTCGTTAATAAAAGTTATATCTGCTCATAGCACATAATTATTCACTGTTTCAATATTGGCTTGACTACGTTAGTTTATTCAAAAGCTCCAGCAGCGATCACACCCTCAACATAATTTGTGTGCCTGCAATGTATGGAACTGGTTTTGGTATGGTCAAATAAAATAAAAAACGACAATTCAAAACCAACCAAAACCCTTTCAAATTTCATGTTAAAAACTCCTTTTCTTACACTCCAAAAAGCTCGTGCATTAAAGCTTGTTCTGTTTTCTTCCGATTTTCATTCCATTTGCCAGGTATAATAGGGAAGAAGTAGTTAGATCGTTAGGTAAGGAAGTAAATCTGAACCCACCTCTGACGCTGGGACAGTTGCCCGATACACCGGAAGAGCTTCTGAAACTGGATCAGGTAAGAAACCGTCTTCGTTGGCGCACTGCCAATATTTGCCAAAACGCCAAACTCCTTTTGTAACGTTTCGAGAACATGGCATTAATTTTACGTTCACAACCTTCCACACCTTCCCTTCCGCTCCGCTTCCCATGTCCGATATTTCTTTTGCAGGTTTTCATAAAATCTGAGCTGAAGGTGGGCGTGATCTACGTGAAGGAGGGTCAATATACGGAAGAACAAATTTTAGACAATAATGAAAATTCACCGTTATTTGAGGAGTTTTTACAGCTACTAGGCGATAAAGTTAGGTTACGTGGTTTTGATAAATACAAAGGCGGCCTTGACACTGTTCACGATTTGACAGGTAGGTTTATGATGTCCCATGCAGCAACTTTTAGTACGCAGCCCACTATTTGCTGCATGGCTGCGTACACGAAAGCTCATCGCAAACACGGCAAACAAGCAAACAAGCGAGATACAAAAAAAAACCCGCCATAAATACTAATTAATCTGTGATACACCCTTATCTTATTACCATCCGTACCACCGTACAGGACTTTACTCGGTTTATACAAATTGGCGTTCGATAGAGATAATGTTCCACGTATCCACGCAGCTCCCGTACGAAAAGCACGACCCCCAGAAGCTACAGCGTAAGCGCCACATCGGCAACGATATCGTCTGCGTGGTTTTCCTCGAGGCGGACAACACCGCATTCAGCCCGGCCTGCATCAAGAGCCATTTTTTACATACGTTCATCTTGGTAAGTAGCCAACGGTGTCTGCCGGCAAATTATTACCCAGTGCCACAAAGGGGGGCGCACCACTTCAACTTCAACAGTCGGTTGCCGGTATCCGCCTTACATAATGCTGTCTCGAACGGTTAACTCGGTCGCTTCCGGTGGTGTGTGTCTGTGTCGGCACCATGCCGTGCCACAGTATGGATCTGTTGTTTAGGCCTGGACGAAAGATTCTACACATCCCGCGGGGCTTACCCAGCTACTGCTGTCGTACGCAGTATCACGTGCTGCTGGATTGCTTCTATCCGTAGGCATAGCAGGAGAATGGGGAGCGACTGAATAATTTGTGTGACCGGGGCGCATGTGACTACGGGGGCGGTTCCGCCGGTAAACGCGAACGGTCAAATCCAGTCATGGAAACGCATGGAAACTGGAAGAGCTTACCATTATTTTTATGACAGTGTGGCTGTTTTCACCTACATACCGAAGCGATAACAACACCAATGGCACGATTGGATTGCCTCGCTCCCCCATTCACATCCTGTTTTCTGATATGGAATCCTATTCCGTGGAAATCACGTGCCAACTCGCTTGCTGCTAGAGATACGTTATTTTTTACGCTTGTTGGTAGGTTAGTTGTTAGGGTTGGACCCTAACGAGGTTGCTAACTCGTGAAATCCGCACCAAAAACCAGACCACGGCTGTTGTTGTTGAGGATGAAAATGAACCAGTCTCTGCCGACACACCACGCGTCGGGATGGTTTGCATGATTACGAGTTGCGTTCACTTTCCATCGGAACCATCTTTCCTTTCGCTTGACTTCGCTCCACTGCCAGTGAGCCAGTGGTTTTTGGCTCACTTTGCCATTTTGCCAAGTACACAACCCAACCATGGTAGCTTGAAAACACCGCCGGTTACTACATGGCGCACAACGGCACGGTGGAAAGTGATGTCCAGATCAAAGCATTCTACGTTGTTAAAAGTATGAAATCTCTACCTCACCCTTTGGGCACTACTTTTTACATTGTATGTGTGTGTGTGCGTGTGTGTGCTTTGGACATTTGCAAAAACCGCGAAATGTGTCTGACAATCTCGACCAGATTTCCCGCGCTAGAGCATTAGATCATTGGTTGATCTTCTGTTGGTGTGCTCGATCCAAAAGAGACTGGAAACATATGCTGTCCGTCATGTATAACTAACTGTAGCTGAGTAATGAGAACCTGCTGTTAACATGCATGTTGAAACTTATGAACTTCGCATTAAAAAAAAAATAATCCAAAAAACGAGAATTTATAATTTTACTGAGTGATACCATTGCATTCGTTCTCTTTTTAATTCTGTTCACTGTTTTAACGCTTTACGCAGCATTCCTTATTTGATGAGGGTTTGTATGAAATTGAATTACAACCTGGTTAGCTTCGTTCCTCGTGTAAAGTATAAAATTTTATGATAATATTAGTTTCAATAATTTTCTTGTAGTTTAATATATGAAATATAAATCATTTCATGTTACGGATTGTTTTGTACCAAAATAAATGCTTATCGCTATTTCCAATAGTGCTGTATTTTTATTACTCTACTCTTTGGAGTTTGAAGACTCGTACAGAGATATCTTGAATACGTGACTGTCGTGACTCTTTTCATATTTTTTTCTCAAAATTTGGTTTGGTTTTAGCATTTATTTTACTGAAATTAATGGTAAAGGGAAGTCATACAGTAAAAAAATAGTTTTATAAATTAATATTCCACACCTACATTCGATGATTATTATAAAGCTAAAAGCTCATTTAACACACGATAAATCATACAACCAAAACTTTTAAGTTAATTTTGTCATTTTAATTACATCCACTACCTGCTACTTCCCAATATTTAATCTCCCCAAACTCATTCATTTCCCGTCCACAACTCTCGTGGACACGCACAAATAGAGTATCGTAAACATTACAGACACATTCAGGTATCCGTATCCTTTTGATCTATAATCTACCGTACGAAATCTACAAATCAGTGCCATTTTTCATCTCCAAATTGGGAAAAGAAAAGGTAACTCCCAAACGATGTGACCGGTGTATCACAGCACCAAACGATCCATCGCCATTTCCCTATCCCTCTACTATTTGGCATCATATTCCACCAATCCCTGGGAGTCATAAAAATGTTGAACAAATCATCGACCCGGAACATGGATGGGGGGTCGGCGACTGGAGAGTTTTGTTTGTGAGGTTTCATGGAACCAAGGCTGATGTGGGTGGATGAAATTTAATGATCATGAAGTTTCGTACGCAACCCTTGGATGAAGCGAGTGAGAAATGGGACCCGTATCCGATACGATTGGGGGACGAAGTTGCGGTTGCTTCATGGATTAGGTTATTTATTCTTCATTTACCTTTTTTTGCATCCTGTCTTCTGCCGTATCTCTCTTCGTCGAAACCACTTTTCATTGTCCGCAAATCGGGGGAGTCTTTTTCGTTTTTTTTTGTCAACTGTCAGACCAGACAAACAAAAATATTCCATCGCACTACGTTGCATTGCTAAATTTGTACTTTTTCTAGTGTCCTTCTGTATATTGCCAAGGAACTGGCACTACTCTCCATTTACTCTTTTCACGAGGTATAATCCGGGTTTGATTTGATGTACAAATAGAAAAAGGCAGCTTCATCGTAGATGAATATCTTCTTGTCCACTCTCGAACCGGTAACCGGACTTCAACCTTTTACTTCTTAACCAAATCTTCACATCTCTCGATTAAACGAGCAAAGCAGGTGATCATGCACATTCCTGATCGATTCCTTTACTTTGCTTATCACAGGTTCGTGTGTCGGCACGCATCAAACGGAAACCGACGCGCTACGAAGTTTCGGTCGTGACGCGGGATGAAGTCGGTGCCTACAAACCGTATCTCTGGGAACAGTCAGTGTTCGAGAAGGGTCCGATGTTTCGGTAAGTGATCGCGAAAGCGAAATTCTCTTTTTATTTACCGTCAACACACAGCTTGCAACGTTGGTTTATTTTTTTTTCCTCGATCGTTCATCCCAGCGAATGGCTGCTGACAAAGATCGTGAATGGTGAGCGGGCCTCCTATTCGGCGCCCAAATTTGCACGCATGCAGGAACGTACCCGGTCGCAGATGCTGGAGGATATCGTCGCCAATCTGGCCAATCACGCAGAAACCGGACAAATCCCCAAACCGTACCGAAGGGGTTCGTGGAGACCCATCGGTGAGGATCCTTGCATGTTACGAGTGACAGTTAGTTGCTGTATGCGACTCTATGTGCCGCATAGTATGTACTTGAAAGCTATCTCTCTCTCTCCTTCTCTTTCTCTCTCTCTGCTCTCTCTCTCTCTCTATTTGCAAAAGACATACTCATGCACACAGACTCGCACTTTCTCTCTCACACAAACACAGGCTTCCTTATACGAAATTGCACACGTACGTTATCCCTCGTTCATTTAACGTTCAAAAGCTCATGTTTAATTTCTAACCACACGAAAACCCTTCACCCTACGCTTTCACGCTCTCTTACGTTAAACGTACCCTTTTTCTTGTTGGTTTTGTTTTCTCTTTCTTTTGTGTTGTTTACGACAAGAAACTTTGTACAACCAATTGGCTAAAAACCCCTTTTCCCGGTACAAACTTACATACAAATCACACTACTACTGTTGCTTCTTTATCTAATGCTTTAAATGCTCTTGTTTCCTCTTCGTTCGAGTCGGTTTTTCTGGGTATCGTAAAGTAATCGTAAGTTTGAAATTTTTGGTGCATAAAATGGTCTAATGGTGTGTACGATCTATTGGAAACTACCAAGCAGCGTCTGTCGATCTCTTCTTCTCCCAAAATGGACGTCCCCAAAACGATGACTATTTTTGGGGCTTGTAACTTCATTCCTAAGTAAACGAGCGTCACAAACTGATAAACCAATGACCGCTTATCGTGAGGATGTCAATGGACCATAGCCTCAGTTCCTTGAAAAGAAATTCCCTCGCCTTCATCTTTGGTACATTTTTTTAACCACGAACTACTTAATAGTTCTTAAAGCTCTGCCATGACAGGGAATTAAAGTAATGTCTCCATCTTTAAGGAAAACAACAAACTATCTAATGCTCTTAACTTCGGTGAAAACACACTTCACCCCAACTAGTGAGAAGAAAGTTTTCCGGAAACTACTTGCCTTGACTTGTCCTCTCTCACCCATCCAGTCACTCACTCACACACTAATGTGCGCTCAGTAAACGAACCGTGGAGTAAATGCAGTGGAAAGCTATTGTCCTTTTACCGTACGTTGGCCATCGTCCACCGGTGAGTGGAAATCTATCGAGCGATCTCCACCTCCATACTACCACCACCACCACCGCCACCGTAGCTTTACGGGCAATTAAATTAGGAAAATTATTAAGCTCCCTGCTAAGTGAAACATAAAACTGTGAAACTCTCGTCTTTTTTTTATTTTTTTGGGGTGAACTTTTGCCTCGCCTTACTGGAAGCATTGTGTGTTTTCGCGACCGGTACGCAACATTGTACGAACGGCCATAAACCGAGGGTGTATGCGGTGTAAAGGGAACGAATTGCGAACTTTGATGTTGCTCCGGCTCCTGTCGAACCATTAGTAATGTAAACATACTCATTCACGTGTGTCCAACGTTAAAGGTGAAGCCTTTAAGGATCAACAGCAACGGGTGGTGAGTCGGGTTGGAGAGAAGGAAAGAGAAAAGCAACAAAACGAGGGAAAAGGAAAGAGAATCGCGTAACCCATTTCATTGCCTTGTCCACCTTGTTTGAAGGATACAGTACCCTCCCTTACCCTGACTGGTCGTTACGTACAAAGTTTTTGTTTGTTCGCTGACGGGCATTGCTTGTTGCTATTGTCGTTGGTAAGTTCACCAGTCAAACGAATCCGGAAAAACGACGCACACACACACACACAGCCTAGTCGCGAAACACCCACAAACGCACGGTAAAATTAAAAGTGGCTCCTCTTTTTTCCCTTCCCCAAAAGCCAGAATACAACAATGCTGGTCACCGGTGGCATAATGTGGTGGCACTAAACCAGACACAAATACACGTAACTTGATATCTTTTTTTTCACAAAAGATAGACTAAAAATGCCCCGGGAAGGGACTTTTTTTCTGTGTTTGTGAAAAATCCCTACTGGGAAGCTTTTTGTTACCCTGTCTACCAGCACCCTTAACTAGGGCAACGTGAAACGTAACGATACTGACAACGCCAAAAACTCGACGACGCTTGGGGAAAACTCACTACACCAGAACGAACCCGCGCCGAAGTTTCGGGGGTTATAGGCTTCAGTAACACCTTTCCCCGTGCTCATCTTCGGCCATTGCCGTTACCTATGTGAATTGTTTGAACATTCACCCTTTTGTACCTTTTTTATCCTAAGGAGCGTAACGTTTCCGGTAGGACACAAACACAGATCCGCACACAAAAAATTCCAATCTCCCAGTGGCCGATGGTTGCTTTAGGGTGTGTTATCGTATACTAGGTGACACTGACTAGTATTCGGTTTACGCGAAAATTCACAAATCCCACCAACATTCTATAGTGCTATCACACTACGGTGGAGTCCCCTAAAGCGGCAAGAAACATATACTATTCGCGTGTGGTTACCTATTTTTTGACACAAACGAATGCTGGCGGTTTAGTCGCGTAGTGGCGTTACCTTGTTTGCCTTATGATTCGCTTATTGTTTGACCATTTCTCCAGGTCTATCTTGCTGCCTTTCTTTTTTCGGTAAACATTTGAAGCAAAAGCTTACTAGTACCACACACACACACAAACGACTATATCTATCTGCGCATCAAATTTCTTTGTACGAGCATGCGCATTACCGTCGTTGCGTCAAAATGCGCCTGGAGGGTATGAACGATACTGTTGTTACGGTTCCCATTGTTTGACTGTGTGGTCTCTGATATGCTTGCTCTCGTCGGACAAATGTAAACAAATGTCCCCGAAATGCTTGGATTGATTGAGCATGGCATTCATGCATCGCATTGTGTAATATT
Organism: Anopheles funestus; assembly: GCF_943734845.2. Classification (NCBI taxonomy): domain Eukaryota; kingdom Metazoa; phylum Arthropoda; class Insecta; order Diptera; family Culicidae; genus Anopheles; species Anopheles funestus. The sequence continues at coordinate 21,351,121 of NC_064598.1, forward strand.
CGTAAAGCTCAATATACTTGGCTGTGTTCACTGTCACCAAGCAATTCTTAACATTTCAAATATCACAGTAAGGAGAGAGCTCTGTTCCTTTTATCCATATCGCCGTACTGTACGACAGTGTGCCATTGTTCCGCTGGTATGGTGATTGTTTGCTAGCGATTCTAGAGTTTCTTCCGGTCACGCGATGCTGCTTTGTGTGGGAATTGTTTTCTTCAAACTTTTGCTCCATTTCGTTCGCTATTTCCTTTTAAGTATTTTCCAACCGTGTCCGAGTGATGGAGAGTTTTTTTTATTTCTTGCAATGAATATTTCTTTTTTGGAAAAAGAACAAATCTTTAATAAGGGAAGACGATAGAAAACATTGGCTTAACCTGTTTTGTGTTAAAAGCTGCTGTAGATATCATTTTTCAGTGCTTTCACGGCTTCGATTCTTTTTTTTTAACGCTTACAGAGCTTTATTAACCAACTTTTTTTAAATTGTCGTACTGTCGTGATGTTAATTTTTAAGATATGTTAATGTTTTTTCTTTAAAAAGTTTTTTTTATCTCATGTAACTTATACAAACTGCGCCTGAAAGTATACAATCATTAGCTTTGAAATAGTGTTAGTATTACTAAGAGCTGTCAAAGATAACTTAAACACATTTTCCTTTCTTCTATACGTGGTGAAAAGAAACATTTTAAATATTGAAACTATTTAGTTTCCAAAGATCGTCGATCGTCGTTTATCGTATCTTAAAAAGAGTCTTTAAAACTTCTTAAAAAGTCTCAAATGTGGAGTAAACGATAATTTACACAAAAATTGCATACATTTAGGGGTGTATATCGAGAAAAAAAGCTCAACAGAGCTCTAACAGAGATTGCAGAGAACATTTCTCTAACAGAGAAATCACACAACCAGAATCTAACAACTATGAACAACAGTTTAAACCTTTTTACCAAATCGGACGAATAGCCAGCAGCCATTTACATACCCATTGCACTGGTTCGTTTCGTAATGCAACACCTTACCGTTATGCTCACGTTACCCATAGTTATGTGTTCGAATATGGTACATTTCCATATGCAATTCAACTGTATGGCGAACAGTTTGCTTTTACTAGCACGCATCACATTTCACCGAGATAAATACTACCGCTAGGCGAAGGTTCACACAGAAACCAGTAGCAAAAGCAGCAGCAAAACTATCGTACTGACCTTACCTAAATGGCACCATTCCGAGTTTTGTGCTAGGTTATGATTTTCCCCTCTACGCCACCAGTTTGGACAAGGTGCAAAACGATCCTTTTGTGCCGGGGGATTATTTTTCCTTTCCCCATTCTTTTTTTTGCTCCTCTTTTTAGGCGTATATATCCATTTGCAAAAACGCGCCACTGAATGGTGCAGTGCACAAGCCGTTTACATCATTGCTGTGTTAGGTTTAATTTTGAAAGGAATGAGATTCAACCGTATGTTGTATCCCACCTTGCTAACTAACGAAAAAATGTGCCTTACTATCCTTCCCAATCGTAACCGGTGTGCCAAAGCTCCCATTATCCGCATACGGGTTTCCTTTCCCTCCGAATGTGGTTAAGGGAAAGCGAGAAGAGAGAGAGCAAAAAAACCGAAAGTTTATACGCCCTGAAATGGGCATTCTTAGAGTTTTGCTCAACTTTTTCACCACTTATCTCAATGATCGTGTAATGACACAGGATGTGGTTTAACGTGGAAAGTAAGAACTGTATGGAATCTTTTTGCTTCCTCTTTTTTGTGGAGCGCGCATATTACACAAGAACGCATACACAACGCGAAAAGCATCACCTAAATCTACCTATTTGCATTAACCTTAATGGGCCCCCCCTGAAATCTTGTTCCAACTGCTATTATTCGCGATTTTCCGCAAGAAAATGTGCCTGCACCGGTATTAAGCTTATTAACTGGATGGTGTTACGAGCGTTACACGTTACCTTTTTAAAAGCTTCCCTACGTTAGGAGTGACATAAAACGAAACGTGTGTTGGGTGATGGAGGGGATGCAGAGAACGTGTATGTAGTTCACCTTTACCGGATACAGTTTATCTCGCAACCACTCTTTGGACATCGAATGAGCAGGAAACGCTCCCAAACTCCTTCCTGTTGTGTTCACTAATTCATTAAAATGTAGCTGTGTGTCGCTTGTATTATAGCCCATTGGCTGGGCACTGGAAACATTTCTTCTCTGGCACATCCCCCCAGGAAGGATCCCTTATTTCCCCGTAACAGGATGTGCAAGTTTGACCAATGTTTCTTTTTGTTTTGTCATCCTCCTACCGAAGAAAGCAATGAAAGGCTAAACATAAAATTGAAATCATGACCAAAGCCGCCGGAAGCTGTGGCTCATTGCGGACCGATTCAGGGTTTTTATTATATTTTTTTTTGTATCTACAAAAAGGACCAGAATATTTAAAAGTTTTTTTTGCGCTTACCTTTACCTCTTTCACTTTAAAAAGCCACCTGATTCAGTGCGCTTTTTATCTTTTAGCACGTTCCCTTCATTGGCGCCTTTAGTAGCGGAAGTATGTTCTGTGGGTGCTGCTACCAAATGGCCACCTCTAAGAAGCTGTTGCTACAAAACAAGCAAACATCGAGTTTATGCTTTGTTACCCTTTTTGTTGGGATTTTTATTTTATTTCATTTTATTTATTTAGTTTCCGACTTTCCGACCGGTCAACCGGGGCTTCTCCCGGTGCTAAACTTTTCCTTCCCACTATGACCGGAAAGCTAGTCATGTGTTTCGCCTTGGTGTGTCCTGCAGAACCTGCACACTAACGGGCCGGATTTAGTTTCCGTTTTGTTTTTTTTGGTTGCAAACCGAGAAACAAACGGAACTTGTAGATTTTCGGTGCGGTTGAGTAGGTGCGGTAAGTGTTACGGGGTTTGCGGTACTATCTCTAATGGAGATTAAATATTTATTAAAATTTATCATTAGCTGTCCGTACTGTTTCCACATCTACGGGGACAAACGTGGGTAGAAAAGTAGATTTGGTATTAAAAAAAACCAGTACTAAAAGGGGAGGTAAAGCGTCCAAATAGCTCTTTGACCGAATGGCTTTGCCCGGTCGGTCACTAGCTGGATATGTCCAGTGCTGTTCACCATCGGTAGACGATAACGATGTGTGCTAGATGTCGTTTTCGGTGGGTTAACGCAGTTGTTCTCTTTTTGTATGTGTGTGACTTCCACCATTCCACAGTCGATTTTAATTTGATAAAATCGGAAGAGAGAAAAAAATGTGTTGCCACTAAACTCAACACGAGAGACGGTGGACAACACGATGACATCTTCGGTGACAAAATGGCGCGGTAGAACGTGTTGCTTTTGGTGCGCGATGTCCTTTGAACGATGACGATGTCGTCGTACTGACCGATGCTCTATGTGGTTAATTTTCACACCAGCTTATAACATTATTGAATGAAGTGTAGCGAATTTGGCCAGTTTATAGGATGGAAATGGGTTCAACAAACGAGTGATGTACATTCCGGAACGCACCAACAGGTCCAGAGTCAGTTTCTTACTAAAGCCTCCGGAGCTAACCAAATCATTAGAACAAATTAGAACAAAATTCTATTAATATCAAATATAAACAATATTGAACTTGCTTTCGGCATACTTGGGAATTCTATCTCTACAATGAATTCTGTGAAAATGAAAAAAAAAATGATTTAGAGGGAAAAAAAATATATTTTTATTTATTTTTATTTATAATATATTTATATTTTATTTATTTATATTTATATTTTATTTATTTTTAATATTTTTCACAAAACAAATCTGTTCTTTAAGATGGCTTCATTATTGGTTTTCTTCGTGATAACTTAAACCAACAACAAGTGTTTTAAATTGTCTTGTGGTATTTCATTTTCATAAGGAATAGTTTTATGTGAGACTTGTCTAAAGCATTATTTAATGTTTTATAGCAGTTTTATATTGCTGTTAGTTCGGAGTCAACCTTAATGCCGCTCGAAAACAAATAGTTCCTACCGACTATCAACAACACTATCTGTAATCGGTCGGAAACGGGGACTGGCACTCTGGAACCATTTTTCCCATCACTCGTACCACCACCACGTTTAGCCATAAACCCATTTCCCACATCGACAGCAAAACCGTTGCTGCCAATATCACCAACTTGACAGTAATGAGAAAAGGTTAGCTGCTACGTAGTTTGGTAAGTTAGTGCCGACAATGCGACTAACGAGTTTGGTACCGATGCCATTGCATGCGATACATTGCATACCTTCAGGCGGAACAAATGAGCAAAAGCACCCCAAGGCAAACAAGGACGAAAGAGCTCCCGACTGTCGCCATACTATTGCCATGCAACTAACAGCAATGAGTGTTGCTTTCAATTATTCATTCCACCACCGCAAGGCTTTTTATACGTATTTATAAATAGGGGACGCGGAAAACGGGAACATGGCACGGTAAGGGTATCCCGAACGAGCACCGTCATCGTGCCCGTTTTCTCTCTGTTGCAAATTGATATAAACAGTCAAACGGTAGCTTCTTTTTTGTGCGATACGTAGTGGAAGCTAAGCGTGACTAAAGGAAAGCTTCGATCTTATATAACGTGTGTGTGTGTGTGCACTTAGTAAGAATCAAATTCACCACCCTTGGGCTCTTAGTATCCGACAAACGATTCCGATGAAGCAACGCTAACAATATACGGGAAAAACCAAACACAAACCCCTTTTTTGGCGAACAGATTAAGTGAAGCCAGTCGTTGCTTTTTTGGCTGATGGTATGGTTGGTAGGAGAAAACGTTAAATTTTATCACTCGCTCCATTCCGAGACGTGGCAGCATCGAAACCAGTTCGAACAAGCGTCGAAATCGACACTTTGCGCACGGTTCCGTACGTAGGGATTAAAGGGCGGTGGGTAAATTTGGTTAAGATATCGTACCATGTTTGATGGTTTACCCATGGTCCCATTATCGTCAATGCGTTTTTTTTTTTGGGGAGTGAATGCCACAACCAACAACAAAAAAAAGGCAGCGAAAACAAATCGACTAAAGAGCGAACCGCCTTATCTTTCACGCTGGTTCGTGTGCTGCCGCTCTAAAATGTGCGGCAAATCGTTTACTTTTTACGGTAAAAGGATTTACAGCAACACACTTCCAGTAACTATGCTAACAGGGGAAAAGGAAAAACGGTTAAATGATAAAGCGTTTCACAATGGTGCAAAAGGGGGAAAGGGAGTGGAAAAACACTGCACATAAAATAATGAACCCGACGTGTAATCGTTTCCGATCGATCAAACGAAACGTGATTGGGATGTGGCGTGTGTTACTGTTACAATCAAATTTATGCCCCGCTCGCAAAGGTATATTTGGCTTTTATCAGCTTAACATGAATCGATTTTCAAACAAATATTAAAACTGTCAAACTGACATTAAATAAGATAAGATTTTAATTGCTCCAGTGTGATGCTGAAGACACATTACCGCTAGGGAAAGACTTCTATAAAAACATTAGAAAGCACTTACCACGGAGGTCGGGCAAAACGGTTGAATACACTATAAACATTTGTTCGATCTATCATCGAATATCAGAGATATGATGACGCGTTGTTATTTACAGCAAAGATCGTATAAAATAATAGAAGAACAAATGATTCAAATAGGACCAAACATGGCCTTCAGCATGATGCAATCTGGGTTCAATTGATGACTCGATTTTTGCTCGATCTACTGGCGTTACTCTCCAGTGTTTTACTAAAATTTTACGCATTTTCCACTATTGTACTAAATTCTTCACTTTATAATCACATACATACACCGACACACACTTACATACCAAAGCGTCTATTCGTATTGCTTTCCGTGACCTTCGAGTTGCTTAATATCCTTCCACACTCCAGGGAGGAGAGTCGAGAGAAACGTTTCCAAGTTCCTTATCCCTTGTCTAAAAGATCTCCCTTCCCTCACCTCCCGGCCATTCTTCATCTCTCTCTCTCACTCTCAATGCCAAAAACGGCATTCGGAAGTTAATTTATTCGAAATTATAACCCATTGACATCTCCAAAATATCGGCATCAGTTTATTATGGCCCCCTACTTGTACCCCCACAGAACCCCCCAAAAGCAATGGGGTTGTGTAAGAGAGGAAAAATAAAACGATTCGGCAAACAAACCCAAACCGAAAATGGTGTCCCCGATGGTTCGAAACAGACAAATCAGGCTCCTTTTCGCCCCCAAAAAAACCCCCCCTGAATGGCAGCAGCTGCGTCGCATACAGTCGCTCAGTTGACATCATCATCATCATCATTTAAAATCTCCCAATGGAGTCTGTCCCCTTCGTTCCTGCGTGTATCTCGCGCCCCACCGTTATCGGCTCCCACCCGTAGCGCAATAAAATGATGAAGTATTTAACCCCATTTGGATTCCCGGTTTGCTTCCAAAAACCCACATATAAAACGTACCGCTCATAGATTTTTGAGGAACCCTGGGAAAAAGTTTGGCCTTCCTTCCTTTGCTGCCTTGCAGGCCGTGCTGCTGTTTCCTTTGCTTTACCACGGTCAATCTTTGCTTGCTCTTCCGTATCCACCACACTTCGTACTGGTGTGGAGCTTTCTATTGGTTGTGCTTTCCGATTACTATTGGCTGGGTGTTTGTCCTGTTCACGCTTTACTACATTATAGCTCTAAAGTTTACGAGAGTTTCAATCATGTTTCTTCCCGTTTGCTTACTATTGCTTGCCTTTTGTTTTGTGGCTTTTCATTTTCCTTATGTTGCCTTATGTGTTTATGTGTGTGTGTGTGGTAATGTGTTTGTGTGAAAATTATTTACCCACTACAGTTCTACTACTTCCAGTAGAAACATTTGCCAACAGTGATCTTCGCTGGTGGTAGTAGAAGTATTAGTAGTAATAGTAGTGTTCCGCTTCGCTTCGGTCGCAATTGCAATGAGATGAGTTGTAATGATTTTTATGAATCCATAATAATAGTTTGAAGTATGATTATACCATTTCCCCTTTACCATACCCATATCAACATATCCTTAAGATCGTCCATCAAACCAATAGTTTTGCATGTGATTCCATTTGAAGCCCCAGCACTGAACCTCGCCTCGATCTTCATCCAAAAGGAATCCTTGTTTGCTACCCTTTTTGACCAATCCCTACTCTTCCTGCGTGTTCCTGTGCCCAACTTGTGATGGAATCCTTTCCCTAAAATTACGCCATACCATTGTAGGGCAATGAATAATCGCACGTCACTAATGCACAACCAATGCAACCGCCCGTTTGCTTGGCTGTGTTTTGTGCTTCTTTTCTTCTTCTTTTCTTTTTTCTTTCTTTCTCCCTTCTTGTTTACTTTCACGCACCGTCTCACAGGACACATGAGGCCTTCGTCACCGTTACTAGACTCCGTTAGAGATCAGTTCGAGGACTATGATCAATTAGCGAAAGATTTTACAAGAGTATTTTTAAATTCCGAACCATCGTGTCTTCAGAATGCACAGCTCTTCGATGTCGTCTTTCTGGTCGGCCAATCGAAGCAACGGGCCCGCTTCATCGGTGTCCGTGCGATTCTTGGCGTGAGGAGTCGTGTCTTTCAGGTAAAATTGGCAAATGGCGACAAGAGCGGCCGTTTATTGGTTTTGGTTTTGTTTTCTTTTCATTTCCATGTGAATGTGTAACCCTTCCACCCAATGTAACCTGCCCGCATTGCTCATCTGAACTTGATTGTTCCTCCTACGCCCCCTCCGCAGGAAATGCTGTATGGCATACAAACCGGTTTCGGGTCACCCCAAGTCCCCGTAGCAGAGTTACTGGCCCGCCCCGCCCCTACCTTACTTTCCCCGCAGAATCAACGTCCGAAGAGTAGCAACTTTCTGCAGGTACCGGACATAGAATCGCCCCGTCCGAAAAGTGTGCCCTCGTCACCGATGGTGAAGCGCGCATTCTCACGGTTAGGCACTATTACCGCAGGTTGGGGACGCTCCATCCGTAAGCAGCAATCGCAGCTCAATGCAGAGGACAAGAAGAAATGGGCATCCTCACAGGATTGTTCCGGTAAGCGTGGGCTGTGATGTTGATAAACTAAAACTATCTTGTTAATGAAGAATGTAATTCCAATGTAGATAAAGATGGCAAGGAAACTAGCTCCAAGAGTAAAGCAAACGCTGGACAGCTGGCCGTGCCACGCCTGTCGGTATGCGCCGATGCACAGAAGGTAGATCGAGCTAAGCTTGCCCAAACCGAGTTTACCATTATTGAGTTCGATCCGGACACGTTCCGTGTATTGCTGGATTATCTCCACACGGGCAGCTGCCCGTTAACGTGCACCACAATACCTGGTAAGTTCACACGGGGCAAGAGCGTTTGAATCAACTCCCTAATCCCTGTTCGTTACATCTTAGGATTGATCTGTGCCGCCGAGCATTACGATCTCCCTGAGCTGCTACAGGCATGCTTTCATCATGCGAAACAATTCCTGCGCATTGATGTGGTCTGCATGATGCTGACGGCACTCGAGAACTACTACTGGCGGTATACGTCCGCGTCGGAACTCGTTAACATGATACTAGCGTTCGTCGAAACGCGTGCATACGCACTGTTCCAGAATGCGGACTTTCTCACACTAAGCGAAAGTATGGTGCAGATGATCATGTGCCGCAATCTTGAAATTCCGGAAGTGCGAAAGTTTGAAGCGATGCTGGCCTGGGCAAAGTATAAGGTAAGGGACCAAAGTTTTACCTTTGCAAAACGGTACGGAAAATGTAACATAACCTTGTTTTCTTTTTTGCCAATCCCGTTCCAGGTAAAATCGAAAGCATCGGCCAAAACGGACGCCAAGGTTGAGTTCCGGTGTATTATGGAGCGTCTGGCACGTGATCTTAAGCTGCACCGCATATCACCGCAGGAGCTGATCAAGATCGTACTTCCATCGAAGGCGATCAAGAACGAGCGGATACTCGAGACGCTAATGTACCAGGCGAACAGTGGCATGTACCGGATACAGGACAGCTACCTGGAGGCATGCCAGCAGCGCCTCCAGAAGCAAGACTCGCGCTATAGCGAATGGGGCGAAAGTTTCGACTGTGGCTTATAGGATGAGGATCAGCTGTAGGGCGAGTACAGCTGAGAATCCACCCACCAATCCGCACCAAATCGTACCAAATGAAACCGTATCGTTCCCTTAGAGTGTCAGGGCTGTTACATTTGTCCAGACGGATCAACTATCGGGAGGAAACTAATGAAATGATCGTTTTTACAGCTCCTCCCTTCATCCACGTTCGTCACGTGTTGGAATAAGTGTTCAATGTTTTCTGGAAGTGTTCCCCAATTCGAACGAACAAATGTATACCCCATGAGCTGTCCGAGGCTCTCGTCTACACCTGGAAATTCCGGAGTACTGGAGGCATTAAGGAAAACTTTCGGGAGGAGATAAAAATAACTACACCGATCAGATGTGTGTGTGTGTTTAGAGAGAAAGAGAAGAAAAAAAAACTATAAAAAAGTCGCTGTTACCTGGTGTTGTTCCCTTGTCCCTAACCGACAGGTCCCATAACGTTAGACGTATCAAACAAAACATGAAATGGACCGCATTAATCCACATTAAAAAGCTGCGTCTAAACGCTAACAACCAGATAATCTATATTCGTTGTGTTTTAGCTGTGCATGTCCCGTTTGTCACTAGGATATTTAAAAAAAAGGACATCTACGTTTCTAACCCCTATATGCCATACGGACACAGGCAAACGGAACAGGTCCTCCTACCAAACCACACCACTAGTGTACTACGTTATGTTTGTGCGCATTGTTTGCCAACTAGTTGCTGTTGCCTCGAATGCCTTTCGTGTTATTCCCCTTCGTTCGCGGCCCGATAGTCCAGTTCCGATTCCTATTGATAAGTGTTCTTAGTTCCTTGGAATATCCTGCAAGGGTGCAAGAGATAGTAAAATAGTAAGATGAGTATCCTATGATGCTGAAATAACTCAAGATTGTGCCACTGCATCATTAGGCGCTGGAGCAGCTGAGTAAAAACTGAGGTAGCGAAAGGAGAGAGAGAGAGAGAAAAAACATAAAAAAAATACACAAATACACTTTCTCAATGGCTGTTGAATATAATTATTGTAATATTTATTATGATTATGTACATACATACACGTAAATATACATATACATATACAAGATATACATATATATAGAGATATATACATATATACGATATATATATTTATCATAGTTGAAAGGGAAAGGAAACGGTAAAAGGACGTGTGTCTATATGGTCGAAACATTTGCCAGTTTATTCGTGTGTACTCCAGCAAACAGCACAGTCCGTAAATTAAAAAACCAAACAAGACAAGAGAAGCAGAAAACAATACATATTGCAGATGCCAAAGTAGAGAGGAGCAAAACTATCAGCCCCACCACGTGAGCCAAATCAGGACGATAGGATCAGGCAGGATCGTAGGATGTGTTCCTTCGCAGAATGCGAGGAATTCAGGAATGTGCATGAATGCTAAATTTCCTACAGCTCTACAGCCATTAACTCAAGCACTTTTGATCGCCAATTCTCGAAGGTTTCGAATGTTATAAAGAATAAAGCTTACAAATTTTTAAATAGCTGCTCCCGTACATTCTCCCACCTAAAGGTGCTTACTAGCAGCAGCTATTGCCATAGGGTATACAAACTTAACAGCCGACGAACTCCTAAACCTCTTCTCCAGTTATACGTCGCAGACAGAGCATTTGTGTTTGCATAGTAGTGGCCAACTGATAATCCTATAGATAGTTTTGAATTCTAACAAAACTTGGAAGGAAGGTAGGAAAGTATGTGAACCTATTGGAAAGTAAAACAAAATCTCCTAATTCTGACACTCACGTCCATATCGAGCGAAAGTACTGAACGTTAAAACAGGAAGGAATTATCTTGCGAAACACTGGCCATGCCATTTATTCGTTGCTTAAACTTACACAAACACGATACGATCGAAATAGTTAAACGAAAGTAAGCGAAACAATAGCACCACAACGAACAACCGGAAATAGCCATTGCGACTAATGCTCGTTTGAATCTTTCGTTTTATCTTCAGACAGAATTCGTTGTGTGCTCACTCTCTGTACTTCCACCCTGTCACATGGCACATCATTCCCTCCCCTTTCAGTCCCATTTTATTCATGTTGAATGAATGTCGATTGTATTGTAAAAAACAAGTGGAAATCCCCAAAAAAAATGACTAAATATTGAGTGTTTATATATTGCGCCGGGTACGGAATGCGTAAACTGAACATTAAATTGCGCCAAACGACATATGGATTTAAACAGTCACTAAACTGCAAAACAAACAAAAAAAATTGTTGGTATAAAAAAAAACAAAACAAACAAACACATAAACAAACAAAACGAACCAAAGCTATTCGTATGAAAAAGTGTGGCTTATTTATAATTAATTGTTCGATCCGAAACCATTATATTCCAACGATACTGGATGACAATTGCGCATTGTGCGATCGTTCCTGCGTTGCCCTTTTATTTGGCCCAAAACGAAACGCTTCAAGCTGTGGTGTGTTGACAGTTGGAAAAAAACTTCAAATCGAAGCGTTTCGTAAACGTTTTACCAACTGTCAAATATGTCAAAAGCCGAAGCCTCTGAAAAAGCCCCGTGAAGGTGGAACGCATTTTCACGATTTTCCGTGAGAAAAATCGAGAAAAAGGGCGTAAAACCATACCCGGTGTACACTTCGCCACAGTTCTTTTTTTTCGCGTGGCGTTGTTTGTTGTTGTCGGGCGACGGCACCACGACACGTACGGGTGAAAGCGTTTCGAAAGTGGTTTCGTCTGTGCTAGCAGCTCCTGGCCCGTGTACTCTCGTACGCTGGCACATGATGCAAGTGGCATCATGAACAGCAGCAACAGTGATGGTGAGAAAAGTGAAAAATTTATGGGAAATGGGAACGGTTTTCCCATAGCGATGTGGCAACTGTGGTTGCGCTGTGCCCGGTAGTGCGGTTGTATTGATGGTGGTTTGGGGGAAAATGAAGAACAACATTTGTTTGTTGTGTGTTTGTACGTAAACAAAGCAAATGATGCATCTGTCCGCAGATTACGCGAAACCTGTGCAGTGTTATTTGTAATTAACGATACAGCTCAAACATCGTTGTGGAGATTCCCTGTGCGTGAAAGAGCAGTGAAAGCTAATTACGAGTGTGCTTCCATTACATGGGACGAATGTTTCAAGGACATTCGGTTTTGTAGAAGACACCAAACAACGATCTGTTGAACGCAACACACATATTACGACACAATTCATCCCCACCCATCGTGAAGCTGCAGCTGACGGAACAGATGGATGTTTGTTTTGCACAATCCATCCGCTTGCTTGGCCATTCTGTGTTGTTCTGTTCGTTTCGAATTGATAACAAACCCTTTAAAAATTCGGGGATATTTAAATTCGGCCACTATCAATCAACACTCACGAGAAAGATGTGCTCCCGGTTGAATCAGTATTGTTGTTCGACCAATGCGCGAAACACGCAATGAAAACATTGCGCATACAAGGTTTCGATTGTGTTTGCTAAATGACTCGAATAATCCATCTGCAACATGCGTTTATTTTCTTGTAATTGAAAGTGTAATGTGTTTGTAATGATGATGACCATTACGACACATTCTACGTAAACAACTCTCTAGACGGTGTTAGGCATACGTTTTTGGAGTTAAGCGATATAGCAATTGTCGTTATCAATGCAACTGCATGCCCTACATTCATTGCGTTTTCCATTTTGTGCATCATAATACGACGTATCATTAGCGAGCGCCAGACGGTTTTTTCCTTGCGTACGTATCAGTTTCCAGCTTTTTGATGGAACCATTTACAATTAATCAGTGAATAGAAGATAGACGTCCAACGTGTGTCATGCGAGGAAAGGTAGGAGGCCTGCAAGGGAGGAAGGAGATTTAAAAAGCGTAGATTCAGTAAATATATTCTACGTCACGTCGCGTTCGTTCTTGCTGGCCCTTTTGCGCACATACGCGTAACGCTCGCATGCCCTCTTTTCCCGTTCGACCGTTACCAGAACTCTAGCTCACTCTCGCGCTTTCTCTCTCTCTTTCTTTCACAAAACAACATACAAACACTTGCGCTGTCTCTCGCTCGTGTTCTCGCTCACGCAAAATATCGAAGTATGCTGTGAGTTTAGGTCTCCTGTGCATGCTGTAATTTCGATTCAATCTACTGTCAAACCGCACACCGCACAGACGGAACGAAGTGCGCGCGCGCGTCCTGTGCTCAAGTTTTATTTTACTACTATCACCGTATACACATATTGTTTTGAAGACAGTTCTCGTATTTGGCCACTTTTCATTTTATTATTTGAAGTGTAAAAAAAACAATCGAACGAAAGTGCAGATATCGTAAGGTGTGTTCCGGTAGCATTTAGTAGTGACCGTTAGCAAGTTGATATCTGCATTCAAACATATATTGGTTTTTTCATAATTTCTTCTCCTAAATTCGCTACCAGAGTATACACCTCGCCCCCGTGATCAGTGATGAAATGTGATTGTGCTTTATGCAAGTTAGAGAAGAAAGAAAAGGAAGTTTTAGTAAAAATATCCCCAAAAACGTGCAAGAAGATTATCTGTCCGTGGTTGAAAAACCGAACCGGCGGAGTGTCACGTGAAATCTGTCGACGATAACAGAACCGTGTTTGAGCTGTTGATTCAGCTTTGTCGCACCGAGAATCGTCATCACCGGCAACAGACGATACGCCCAGTTGTCTAAAACCCCGGAGCATCATCAACCCTCGGAGACAAAAACAAACAAAAAAACCAAGACCACAGTAACGGGGCAATCTGTGCCAGGCACTGGTAAAATCACGCGTAGGTGAAAAATTGCGACTTTCCGTCGTGTGCAAATTTGTGTGCCCCAGTGTGTAGTGGGTGTGGGTGTGTTGCTAAATTGGCGAGAACCAATTCACCACCCGCGAGTCCGACAGAGTTCACCATGTACAGCCCCGAGTATGAGAAACGGTTCATACAGTTCCGCAGTCCCGCGGCCCGCAAACTGTTCGCGTCGAGTGAATCTCCTTCGTCGCACGATCGCTTCATACCCTGCCGGTAAGTTTTGGAACAAGAGCCAGAACACTGCAAAGTGTGTCATATGTGTCACTAAAATCTAACGCCCACCTCTTGCTTTACCTCACTTCCAGCGCAAACAACAATTGGACGACAAATTTTGCAACGATCAGTACAAAATCGAACGAAAATTCACCGCAATCGAGCAAAAAGCAGCGTGACTGTGGAGAAAATGCACGGGACAGTTTGGCGTACAGTTGCCTGCTAAGGAACGAGCTGCTCGGGATGGGCATCGACGATGTAAAGCTGGCGGCGGACGATAAAAATGGAAGCGGTGGCGGAGGAGGCGGTGGAGGTGGTGGCGGCAATGGTGGAAGTGGTGGTGGTGGTGGTCTCCATGCAAACAGCAACCGGACCGGCCTGTTTAAATATCAGTCACCGACGAAACAGGTACGTGTCCCATGGTTTCCCGCAGCCGATACAGAAGAATCTGTAGCGCGTGTCCATTAGCACCAATTATCGGTAGACTGATTTTGCGGATCAGTCTATAGCTCTGGGTTGCATACGTGGTTTGTAGGGTGTTTTTGTGGCAAAATATTGTTGAGTACAGATCGTTCCCTTAATTAGCCTAAATTGTGAGTGAAAAATGAACAGTTTTCATATTGCAACCTGTTTTATTTCTAGAGTTTAGTCCCGATTAGAGAAGCAGGTTGTTTGCTCGTTTCTAACGCGAAGATAAAATAAAGTTCCTTATCAGCAAACGGTGCTGTCGCCCTAGGGCATGTGTAAGGTACGTTAGCGTGCAGACAGTGATTACAAGTGATTGGTTCACTACTAACCCCGACAGCGCGGTAAAATCGGGAAAAGATTTCGTAATGCACGAGCAGCACATATCGAGGTGCAGTTTGCTGATAAGAATACCTTTCTGGTTAGGTATTTCTGTTGATAAGAAAAACCTTCGTATCCGGGCTGATACGATAACCACAAAAAAAAACGGAAAACCAAACCCCCAACATGCTGCAACTTGTTTGCGATATTTGAACGTGCATTTCCTCTGCATAATGAAACCAATGCATTTTTGTCTGATGTGAAGCACAACACATTGTCTATCGCAACAACAGGGTCGAACAGATAAGCGAAATTTAATGACACAAGCAGACACACTTCGTGACCCGATCGTCGGATGGCGGTGGTTGATAGTAAAATGTGATTCATTGTTGTCTATTGTTGTCACAGTTGTGATGCACCATCGTTGCATTTATGGGCAAATGTTATTTCAACCTTGTCCGCATTGCAATAGCTATTAGTGTCGATGACAAGAGATATATATGCATATTTAGCTGTGAGTAGTAAAGCGAGCTTAGAACCCGTCCCTGGTATGAGTTGGTTTTATTTTATTTTACTGCTAATTCTCTTATACATATTTATACACAATTTCCACGCGATCGGCTTGAAAAGGCTGCATTGGATATATCCAATGATTATGACAATCTCTCCCGGATCGAAACGCGTTTTGTTTTTGTTCTTCCACGATCGTCTTATTATGCGCTGCGTATTGCGTGCCTGGTTCCCAGCCGCAGACGAATGGCATTTGGTTAAATTCCTACCGCTGCTGGTTTGTTTATTAATAGAATCACAGCTTTACACCCATTGACCCGAAGAAGATCGCTATAGAAGATAGATGGTGTGTCATGGGGTGTGGATGTGAAGATCACTTTATCATTGCATCTTTTCTACCAGTTAGCCGATAGATTTGATTCATATTTTAGTTGATTTTTGTTGCATCCGTTTGGTAGAAATGAGTAAAGTATTATTCAATGTCTCATGACAGTCTGCAGACACATGGTTAGAATTTTTAATATCTGCCATTAATGCTATTCTGGCGCTGTCTATATTTGGCACCTTTTCCCGATCCGTTCAATCAATACTGCCATCGGAAGGAAGGAAGCAACGAATAAGGAGCTAGCAGTACGATTTTTATTCTTCTTGCCTTCTCCAGTTAAGTGATGTGCGAAACCATATTTAGAACACTTCCTTAGCTATGTCGTTGTGAATATAAAAAAAAAAAACAAACATGAAATTCCAGACAATCAGACAACTAAATTGAACAAAGTTCATTTTGACATTTGTTGAACAAAAAGTGCTTTATATGAATTTAAAGTATCCGTGTAGATAGATGAGAGTTAAAGTAAAAATTTAATCGATTCGAAACGATCATAATATTTCATCTAAATCGAATAACGCATTAAAAAGTTATTCAAATTTTAAAGTTTTAAAGTAACACATAGATCCACACAGTACAAATCTAAGGAATGTTCTGCGAATAGCCACACCGGTGTGTTGACAACAACCTGCACCTAATATCCATCATCAATTTAGCCGCTTCTCAGCAGAGTGCTTATCACGCCGGTCCGATCTCCCGGAGCGGACCAACACGACGAGAAGCCGCTGGGCGTGTGTGGCGACACCATCAGAGTTTCGGCTTATCGGTAGCGATCAGATCAACGCTAAACGCTAATCAAATCTCCATCCATTTGCCCGGCATCTATCAAAGAGCGGACGAGATCCCCTACGTAGAAGGTGAAATATGCACACATACAAACGCCGGCAGCCAAACATCATGAACTGCGTACGTCAGGGAGGTGACGGCTAAATATGCGGAACATATTAGCATAAGTTACGTGTCGCTTTAGTCCCCGAACCGCCGGTCGTTGAAGTTCATTGGCGCTAGGAGAAGCATTTTTCGTACGACAAAATGCATTTACCAGCTGTGACGCGTGTTCTTCTCGTTTTTCTTTCTCATTTAGTTCTTTTGTTTTGTTACAATGGAATTTAATTGCACACAAAAATACATTCTCAGGAGCATATCAGATAGTATGTGTGGTGTATGGCCTGTAGAAACTTCTCCCGGAAAACAGTAGGTTCCACCGACCGGGCTTCAGTCCAGTTGTAATTAATGCAATTATCATACGAATCGTTCCGAAACGGGGGCAATTTAGGGAAAAGCTGCAAAATGAATTTTTGGCAAAATTGATTGTCTCTTCCAGCCCGATATCGTTCGCGAAATGCGTACGCACGCACGGGAATAGAAAAAACCGCATGCGTAAGAAAGAATATGCGTAACCCATATCTTTCACTTTCGTCTTTGCGCCCCATTCCGGCCCAGTCTTCCCTCCTGCATACTCGAATATATATGCTTAACATATTAATTTCTAGCCACGCAGGAACCGTTTACTAACCTCGGATGGAATGGACAGAGCAGATTGCAGTGACAGTGAGGAAAGATAGGACAGAAGAAGGAAAAAAAACGTTCAACCGAACGCAAAAACTGTTCGCGAAACGGTCGCGAAATCGTTGACGCATCGTAACGCACGTCCGATGAGGATAGGGCCAGGGTTTTTGGGGAAATGTTTGCCAATTTCTTTCCCTGGTTTGTTACCGGTGCTTTCGGTGCTTGATGAAAGATGCGTTAATGGTTATGCGTGTGTGTGCAACGCACCGTATTATCATCCGGAAGCTATTGGTGGTTCCTTTTTTTGTTTTTTTTTTCTTTGACGACTCCATTTCCATTTGTCCATTCCGAGTAAACTGTCCTGCTCCAGATATGCGTTATCGATATATATTGGAACAGAGATTCATTGAGAGCAATTACTATGTAAACGGTTTTGGAAGATTTAATTTTTCTTTTATTTTATTCCCAACCTTACCTCATGCCACCAATTGCTTGATTGAAACATTTAAAAAACCGATTGCCCTCCCTTATAGCAACGAAAGTTTTTCTATGAGAAGAAAAGGATAACTTTCGCAAAATGGACAACATAAGTTTCGGTTTTTCTTTATCTTCTACAACCTATTTTTTTTTGCAAAATTTAAAATCTACCCCGAAAAGTGCAAAAAGACTAAAGACGGCAAACTCCATGCCAAACCGTAACAAAATAGAAAAAAATCGCGATAATTAAGAAATCGACTCTAACAGAGGTTCCACCTCATCCCCGCCGCGATACGCAAGTGCGTATCGGACCCACGATAAACGAATGTGTACGGTCCGGCATGGGGACGTCGGGTTACGCATGGCGCTCTCCCATGTTCTCGTCCTTCCGGCACCCACGGCGACAATTAATTGCTGCACATTATGATTTTGTTAGGTTGAGACAGTAGTACAAGGAGGGTGGAAGGTTTTGAATTCAATTTTCTGTTTGTTGCTTTATTATTGTTTTTTTTTTGTTGTGTATTGTCCGGTACCGGGTGCGTGTGTACGGGGTTTGCGAAAATAATTCCAAAAGTTATCCATCCATTGCAAGCCTAGGTTAGGGGGTGCTTGGTATTTTGGGAGTTCTTTCTAACTCACAGAAAAAAAACAATACACAATTGGACAAATTGGAGACTCAATGTTTTCCGTCGTGTGTAGTAAACGAAAGACAAATATGTGTCTTAATTTAAGAATGAAAACTCATCCTCAACGCACCTTTACGCACCTTCACCAATCATCCCACACACACGCGGGGTTTGTGGTCCGTTGTTTTCTGCGTTGGTTATCCGGTTTAAAAAAATCCATTGCCGTAACCGTTAATTGAAAAGAAAAACGGCTACTAACTGGCCACGGGACCAGATAGTTGGCAAACGCACAGGAAAGGTGGTGATTGCTTTACTAGGTTTATGAGTTTTCTATTAATTTTTGCACACGCACCGGTTCCATAGAGAATGCATGGCTACCGGTTTTACGCATCTAGTCTTTTTTGGTTGTTTGGACGACTCTGTAGATAATTCACGGTAGCTAGAAGAGAACTTGGAAAAGCCGAGAAGTTACAAACGATCGAGAAGAAGAATTACCGCTGGTGGAACACCAAGCGGACAAGTACCTTTTGTTGTGATTATGGATGTGTGTAAAATGTCATCATTTTTCATCCAACTTTATTAGACATCACCCCAGTTTTTGTGGTTCCAATGTTGTACTTTTAATAGAGGAACACAAACTTTGCCGGTAGTAGGTAATATCTGTAGTGATGGGTCATTGGACTCAGTTTTCAAGGATCGATCCGAAGTCAGCTTATCGAAATCAATTTCAAAGTTAGGATTGTGTGAGAAATCTGGAGTTGTGGAACGGTATTGAACCTACTCGCACTCAAGTTGGATCCGACATTACATATTTTGTTATTGCCATCTTGACTTGGAGTATAACATATGATCACAAACTATGCATTTTTGGCTAATACTTTTCCAAGAAACTGTACTTTGGCAACTGACTGCGCCTGCCAAATTTGAAATCCTTCCCTTTTTGGGAACTCACGGTGACTCCTGTTGACTCCACAGTAGCGGATCTAACGGTGGGTGGAGTAGCCGGTCGCCAAAGGTCCCGTCGGTTGGAGGCCCCCAAATGTAATCGGTTGTAGGAATCGTTGATTTAAGTTTATCGACATTGCGATCATCTCTAGTTTTGCGGCTCCAATTACCATTCCGCTTAGGTCCTCCGAGAAGCTTGATCCGCCACTGTAACTCCATGTATTAGTTGTACATGCCACTACATAAACGTGTCTTCAAACTCACTAGAGTTGGGATTATGTTATGTTCCACTCCGGGTCACTTTGCGGATTGTTTCCCCATGTGCGAATTGACTCACCCATCACTAGAGCAAAGCTGCGAAACTCTGAGTATTGGGCGAACAAAAAAAAATAGACACTCAAAACAACCGACGGTTAGGTTTGGCTTTCCTTTTTATTGCAGAACGACACCGCCACTCAACCAGAACGCATTTATCATGAATGTTCATTAAAATATTAATTTCCTACTATTATTTTTGCACAAATATATATCCACAACATGCTTCCGTTTTGTTCCGTGCACGACCAATCGAATGTGTATTGGAAGGTACCTCCCGAACCTCAAGTGTGGTCTATAATGAAGTCCAATTTCTTGCACCAATGGTCATCCCCATCCTCAAGTTTTTCTTTCGTGTATGATAACGTATTACCACCACATCACACGGTTGGTATGATCGGTGGTGCAATCAATTGAACCGAAGGACCTTTTTCTTTCCACTCTCTGGTTCCACACACCGATCGTGGTTGGTAGCCCCATTAATTGTTCTAAAATTGGTGCTAGTTTTGATTTACGCGCGGTGTTTGCTTTTGCCTCTAACGATGTGCATCCATCTGACCGATGCAAGAGACCGATGCTTGCCCACCATAAAGGATCCCATCAAACCATAGCGAGCGATAATGCGGTGAGAGAAGGTCCTATCAGGTCTAGGCTTTATTACGGGGCCAAAAATTTTTATTGCGTTTTGTTATGATTTTTAGCCTGACAGGGTAATGCAGCAGACCGGGTCGATTAAGGAATCAGGATTGCAAAATGCGCACCCGCTGCATGTTGGTGGCCCACATTAAACCGTGTGGAGTAGTAGCGCTCGTAAAGGAACTGATCATCAAAGGCGCCAGTCTATGTTTTGTTGGGCAGTGTGATAAGAGCAACTTACTGTGCTGTTTTGTTTTTGCAACACGATGAGAAAAGATTAAGGTGTACGTTGTCTTCTTTGCATTTCGCCGACTGAGGGAAACCTGGAGAATTATTACTGGTGCGCTGCACTTCGACGCAAGCTGCCAGAATGGATGTTTTTGGGTCGCGCATTTGCTTCTCTTGAGTTTTGGAGATTCGTTTTCTTATTGTGTTGCGCTTACGATGGCGCTTCAACCGTGGGGTCAGCATGATAAGATGTTATTTTACCGTCCTTAAGACCTTGACAGCTTTCAGATGGTTGTTTTTTGTTCTGTAGATTTCCTTTTTTCTTTTCACTGCAATATATCTGCTCACCGCCGGATGATTGTGAGGGACGTTTTGCGTGAATGTGCTTTATTGGCTGCAATTAGACCATAGAGGGGGAATGTTTTGCTGCTACACCTGATGTGTTTGCCATAATATACACGTGCGTTTTTATACCTTGTCATTCAAAGGGAATGGAGGTTTTTTTGCGTTTTGTTGTTCAATTAATTGCTTGTATTGCTTTAAATTAGCGCAACACCCTTTATGAAGGTTGGTAACGCATGAAAAGAAACCCTTTTCGTACCTTACACCGCATGAATCGCTGTTCTCGGCAATACGATACAGGTTGCTAATTATTGTTTTATTGAACCACCGCCAAAAATTTGACACTGACAGTCGAACCATGGACGGTGTTTCTATGTCCCAATGGAATGTGCGTAGTGTGCACGCTGCGTGCCCTTTCGTACCGGCGCCCGAGGATTCGCAATAAGCTCGCGCAGAAATCGCAACGTACCTACCGAACCGTATCGACGGACTGACCTTATTATTCGATTTGCTGCTGATTTTGGCCACAGCACCACGAGTAGACACTTGTGCGCACTCAATCATCGTTACAGTTTATGTGGAGAAGCTCCTAACGTCGTGGATTGGCGGTTCGGCGAAAGTCAACCAATAAATTCGCAAATTCTCTGGCTTCGTCCTTCACCAGCCTCACCAACCGTGTGAGGCTCATCATTAACCCCCACGATTGGATTGGGCAATAAAAGGAAACAGAAGGGAACCCATTATCGGTGAAACCACTGTGTGCTGGCGGGTCAGTGCAATGGCAAAGCGGTAATGGTGTTCCAACATGTTATGCTTCCAGACAGTAGCTGAAAATGGTTTTTCTTTCGCTTCTTTAGGTTCCGGTTGAGGGGAATTAAAATGGTCACAAATTGGACGATAGTGTAGTGTGGCGCCTTGACGGAGTCTTATTAAAATGTGCTTTGAGTTTATACTTTTCTAATTATTAGCTAGAGATGTTTTAGAACTCTTTTTTTGTCGCACAACAATATGCCATTTTGCTGTTGGTGAGAAATAGCAACTAACGCTATAAATAAGAACTTTGTCTGATAAGTTAGGCAAGAGGGGCGTGAGATTTTTAAACCGCAATCTAAAACGTCACAATGTGGTTTTGGATCTACTAGTCGCTATCGTTCCTCGTTTACTGTTTGTTTTATCATATTTCGGGTTAGTAAATGACATTTAAAAACAATGTACTAATTTACTTAGACCTACCACTACCAACTACCAACAATTTTGAAATAATTTTTAGTACACTTTGAAAGTACTAAAAATGTTCTTAGTTCTTTAGAGTGTCCAGTCTAGTTTTTATCATACACTTTTCACGCATTTCTTCGTATGTGATTTGAATTTTTTTTTTTCAAGACTCGCCAAATAGCTAAACAAATTATAACGGTGGGCATAATTGAGAATGCGGCTATGATGCGCAGCAACTTACAGTTGCAGCATAAGTTGCTCATTTGCTTTACCTTCCTTTCCATCGCATGCACTTTCCAAACTGACCGCAATATGTTGAAATGCACCGTTGGCATCGTTGCAAAACGCTCTAATGTTGGCAAAAAAAGGTGTTAAAAGTAAAACACATTCAGCGAGAGGTAGATGAAGGAGTGCCCTTAGAGGCAGCCGGTAATGAGGAAAGGTGCGAAAGAAGTTCCGCGATTCCGGTGCATATAGATGTGCATTGCTGCACGGTATGCACTTCCAGCGGCGAATGGTTGTTTCGTGACGCGAAACTAACTGTAGTCGGTGTGTTGTCTTCTGCAAAGAAGTGGCCACGAGTGCAACGACTCAAAAAATGCACAAACAAAAACCCTACCACTAGCACTCCTGTTTCTTCCTTCTGACCGGAATGAGTGGAAATGGTCAAGAAATCATAAAATAAACAGCGCGATAAGTGGACGTGGCGGCCCATAATCATCTTTCCTTGCGCTGCGTTGCGGTGAAATGGCGAAGCAAAACAGAAATAATAATCTCTCCCGCTAGTCACTGGTCTGTGGGGCCGTGCAATATGCTGTGATTCCTTTCTTATCTTTCCCACTAACCGCCTTCATTTTGCTTCTTCCGCACCTTCTGTCCGTGTAAGTTCAATCCAAAAAGTGCACTTGCAAACAGAAAGAAGCAAGGTATAAAATACACAAAAAAAAAAGTTTATGATCCCCTCTTACCCTGGACAGTTGAGTAACGAAAAAAAAGATCTTCACGATTCACGAATTTGCTCGCTGTGTTGACCTGAAGTACAGAATGGTCATACAAATTTGCATTGCAGTAAATTAACCAAAAAAAACGCAAATAAAATCAATCTTCGTTGGACGCATTTGGACAGAATGCAATGTGTTTGTTTTCTATTTCCTTTTTTTCGAATTACATTAAAACATTTTTGGTTTGTTAACACATTTGTTCATCGATCGTGCTGCTGAAGGATGACTTAAACATTTTACCATATGGTCAAATTTATATTACGCCTCAGTCAGCATTAGTTTTGGTGAACCTGATTCTTTTTAACTGATGCACATGGATTAAGTTTGAAATTGATATGATAAACAAAATTAAATTTTAGATCTTTATAACTGAATATGTTTATTGATGCAAGATCTTAATCCTGATATTCCACAATATTTGCAAAAAGTGTTGCTCAATCAAAACGTATATCACAGAACTTCATAAAACGGCTTGTCTTGAAAAGATTTTCTATATTTTAAGTGCTAGCGAGTCCTGCTAGTCAATACTGGATACAGGATATGGTCCTCAAGAGATTTAGTGAGGGTCAAAATCTTTCTCTTCAAATGTGTCAATTGTGATATCAAATGTCAATTGTGATATCTTCAAACATTTTAAATTACTTGGGACGTTTCTTGCTCTTTTAAATTCTGATAATTTTATTTCACCGACCCATGCTTATCGTACATCTCCAACTGATCCCGTGGCTCTTTTGCAATAAAAAAGAAACTCAGATTAATTCAGTTCATGCACTTCATGGCGGAATTGACAACACCAATTATTTATGCACTCACGATTTGAAGGCACGAATTTCTCAGCAAACTAATCGTGAAATATTGCGGTTGCCCAGAATTAAATCCACACTTGTCCGTGAAAATCGTTACCGAAGTATCGCTAAAGTCCTCTATCGTTAACACAAATGCCAAAAAAGGGAGTTCCAAATAATGAGGGTATTGCGCTAAACAAGTAAATGCATATATAGACAAGAATTAAAACCTTACCAGACACCCCAAACACATTGTGCCACCAAAAAGTATTTCTAGTGGCGGGATCGTTTCACGCTGCACTACCCAACTCCAAGCACATCAGTTTTCTTCTCCTCGATCCCTTTTTTCCCATTTCGCCCCGCATTAGGTAGATGGTAATTTATTCGTGTAATTTCGCAAAGTTTTTACTGCCCTCTCTTTACGGTGAAGTGTTGGAGGGAAAAAAGTGTTGGAGTTGCTTGCGTTGCTCATTTTAGCTCATTTAAATCGCGTTGGTGGCGCATTTTAACCGCCTCTGTCACAACGGTTGCAGTTTATTTTACCATTTTTATCATTCTGTCCTCTTTTTTTTTGTTGAAAAACCGACCGACGGTGTTTCTGGATTTCTTGTCTCGGGTTCGCTGCAAAGCTGATATGGGCGTACTTATTTTGGTGCCGCCGGAACATTAGGTGGCGACCCATTTCGTATTCCACCCGCGTAATATACACCCGTCCACCAACTCATTAAGTGATCGCGATTTATGTACTTGCTCTAGTGGCATTTCTACAGACGGTTCATTAATGGGTCAAAGTCCTCAGACATTACTTGCGTTGAGCGGCTGATTGGCCCCCGGTGGGAAGCCGGGTTCTAAATAGAGTACGATAATGAGATCTTTAGGGAATGCATACCAACGTGTATAGGTGAATGCAGAAATTGATCGATTTTTTTGAATAACTTTGTGGCATGTCTAGAGTGATATATTAATCAGAACGATCGTCTGATCATAATGTCCCAAAACATAAAATACAATCATATGTTTGGAAAAAAAAACATGCAAACTCAACGCAAAAGAAATGCAACAGTAATGAACTTTTAGAACCCAATTCCGGTCTACGACCTTCGCGTTGGTCACGTGTACTGTTTGATTTTTGAGTGAGCACACCGTGGATCGAATAGCACTGGACGTGGTTTGCCTTCTTCCCGCCAAAGTTGATCGATGCGTTCTTCATGTAAGTTCATTTGAATGTTTGCACGAACCAATGGACATTCCTCGTCCGTTCCACCACCATTCTTCAAAGTCCTCGGTTCTTTAATGATATCCATTAGCTTGTGGACAACTAAATTAAGGCGGAACCACAGTTGCGAAGTAAAGCTAAGCGTGCGGTATACCAACTACAGGCCATAAAAGCTGGGTCTCCTGTGGCGTTTTTTTATTATTCCGGTGATTGACCGTTTGGTGCTCGTACTCCTCCCGGTGATGCAATGGTGTTTCCTATTCACCTCCCTTTTCTTCGCCATCCTGGACCATCCGGGCAAATAAAACAAATATTCGGTTGACTGTTGCAATATGATTTTATGCTGTCCTGCGTCAAAGCAACTTGATCGTATCCATAAGCGGGCAAGCCATCCCGAACCGGATGGAACAGTCCGGTGGAGTCAGTTTTCTAATGACGCTATTAGCTAATGTTGCTTTTGCAGACATGCACCTGTACGTAAAGCTATCGGTGAAGCAATCGTACAAACAGCAAAACACTCGCGGACAAATTACTTGGAAAAGTTTGTATACAAATGTGCTCCACAACTCCACATGATCGTAGAAGGAATAAAATCCAAAGCGAAAGTGTAAAGTTTCTCTCTTGGGGAATGCAGTATATGATTCTTTAGGTCGATGTACAGAAGATGGAAGAGGAGAACTCGACCAAATCTCGGTTATTTTCTTCCGTTCTCCGTCTGGCCGTATTTTGAAACTCGAGCAAAACATTAGGTTTGGTCATGGTCTATCAATCCTGCCCCTAGTTTTGGGAATTCTTGGAATATGTTTGTTCTTGATTTCTTTTCTAGAATTGAGTATGGAGGTGTATGAACGGATCGAGAAAATTGATTAACTGTGAAGCACAATGAAAAAACTACAAAGTTGCGTTGTATAGAGAACAGTAAAAAACTGATAGTGGCTGATGATGAGTGTGTCTCTCTGTGGTGTTGTTATCGCTTAAAAGCTAGAGCAGTCCCACCTAATCGCTCCAAGTATTTTGCTTTGTATTCTAACGCACAACTGCATACAGTCGCCTGAGATGCATCCGTGTAATCATCGGACGTGAAGAATTAAAACAAATCCAATGTAGAGTCACTTATCAGGTAATAATATCAAGGTTATGAGGCACAGCAAAAGGAGATTCCTAGGGTGCGCGTGCCTCACAATCTCGAACGGTCGTACGAAATGTGCTCATCGTGGCGTAGAGGAGAACCGCGTTATTGCAATGTTTTGCTCATTCGGTTGCTCCGCCGTTGATAAGGATAATGATCTTCATGCAGTGCATATAAGAAATCCAAGATCGCAATAGCGCGCGCTCCGTACCATTAAATGGTGTATAATTTTTAACGACCCTAATAATTTGGCTTTGGGCTGCAAAAATAAATGCTTCGCAGTGGCATTAGAGTGACGCTGCAAACTCATCCATCATGTCGGTAAACTTGCTTGCTAATAGGGAACTTTTGGGTGAATTAAACGATCCTGCACAAAATGCATCGCATTCAAGGGTGATGAGTCTCGGGTATGGTTAGTGTGACCGCTAATTAGGCTATCGCAGGCGGTGTGTTGCTTTAGTACAAATTCGTCATAAATTGCTTGAATTTTTTATAGCAAAATGACATTACCCAAAAACCGTCTAGACGAGAAGTCGGAGTAGGTTTTCTTATCTTGACACAGGTAAATAAGATTGAGGAATGAAGCGGATGCAGCTATTTGCATACAGCTCGCTAAATCTTCTAGCAACGATTGGAATAGCAAAATCATTCACAGAACAATCACCGTTTGTGCTTCTTTTTTATTAAAAGATCACCAACGGTCATCACCATCATCCGTAAGCAAAAATATTCCAATGACGCACGCAAATGGTTGCAAATGCAGTGCCCTCAAATGCGAATGCATAAACCAAATTCAAATGCACCCCCTGTTGTTATGCAGCAGAACGGGTCTGTTGAGGTCAACCCGCTGAACGATGTCTGTGCAATTGCACTCGTTGCCAGACGAATACACTTCCGCGCCGTAGTGAATGAATTGATCAACATTCTACTGCACTAAAGCCGAATGGTTAAAACATGTCTCAATGCTTCCCATTTTGTGGAGTACCAATTGTTGAAGGAGATGTGAATTCTATTGGACTAGATTGCATCGTAAATTGTGCACGATTTAAACCCACAGCTGCATATTGTTCCGGAACGGGTTTTAGATGATCCTAAAATGCTCGGAAATTTTGCAATTGGGGGTTCATGAATAGCTCAATATGCTCAATATACGTCTGGAGGCTCAATTATGGTCCGATTGTATAACAATATGGAAAGATCATAACCTTTTTTTCTTCACTTGCTCTTTATCTCTCCCCAGGATTACAACGAACAGTGTCCCTACTCACTGTCGCCCGTCAGCATCAAAAGCCAGAAGTTGTTGCGATCACCCCGAAAAGCGACTCGCAAAATCTCCAAGATACCGTTCAAGGTGTTGGACGCTCCAGAACTCCAGGACGACTTCTACCTGAACCTAGTCGATTGGTCCGCCCAGAATGTGCTGGCCGTGGGTCTTGGCAGTTGCGTATATCTCTGGAGCGCATGCACAAGTCAGGTGAGAAACAGCAGAGTCGTCGCACTCGATCTTTTGCTGTCGAACGATTTGCTTGAACGTGTGTCTATTTCGTGTTATTTCTTGTAGGTTACGCGGCTGTGTGATCTTAGCTCCGATTCCAACACGATCACGTCCGTCTCGTGGAGCGAACGGGGCCATCAGCTGGCGGTGGGAACACAGCATGGATACGTCACCGTATGGGATGTAGCCGCTAGCAAACAGGTAAAAGATCAGTTCAGGAGTAAGACATGATCGTACACATGAAGTAGTTCGCAAATACACTTAAGTCAGGTTGTTCTTGTTTTTATCGACGGTAACTTTAATCATTTTGCTGAAGTATATCCCCGCTTGCTTCCGTTGCGATGGAGTCGCTCATTTATTGTCCGGTTTGTTTAATGATCCAGAGAAGCGTTACGGTTGTGTCATACGAAAGGGAGCACGTTATCGGACAATTGTTAAGTGCATCTCAGTCATAGCAACATGGCCTGATGCTTCAAAGATGAAAGCATATTACACATTTCCCTGCCGTGTTTCAAACGTATTCCGCCTTTACCCACCCCTAACGGTTGCGGTGGAATGACGCTTTAATTGATCTTTATTTGCAGAACCACTTCACGGTGAAGCACACGACCCGCTCTGATGGATCGCACTGAGTTCGCAATGTTGGGTTTCCGTTTGTGTCGTACTGTTTCAGCTTCCAGTAGAACTTTATTTACCTTAATTTCATTCCTTTTTTTGTTGCTTACGAAAGACTACTACTTTACGAGACAATTGGCAAGAGCATCTGTTTGGTATTTGCCCTGTGTCAACAAACTGAAGCCCCCCGGCGCAAAGCATTATATTTTATTGCACTTTACTGTTGCATACCAAAGCAAAGTGAAACAAGAGAATGTGTTTCATGTTTCCGTTAACGGGGGAAAAAATAGATGATAAGTAAAATAGCAAACCTACGAGAAAATACATGCAATTTGAATATTGCTTCCTGTTCATTCCGGTGTCGCAAGAGCGTGATTCATAGCGCGTGTGCGAACGTTCTTGACGATACATGTTTACGCTGACTGTTAATCACTATAAATACCTAACACATTTCCCAGGAAATTGTGTCGTGTATATTTCTGCTAGAATGTTTAGTTTTAGTAGTTTCTTTAGAGATATCGTCATAAATGTCATAATATTTAAATTTTTTTGTTAATTTCAAAAAAAATAATTTTCGAAAAAGTAAAAGACATCTCTTCAAAAAGTTTATCGAAACAGTTATCACCGAATGCTTTCATCTCGTAATATTACCCACCTTCCTCGCAAATACCTTGAAAAGGAAAGTGAGAAAAGTAAGTTGCAAAAATTTGCAAACAACCAACCACCTTTCACCCAGTGTGTCACTTCCTAATGTGGAAAAATGTTCACACAAAACGCCGATTTGGTCGCGGCGGCAGAAAGTTTGCAAATTTCAAAAAAGACCACCTCCACCTTCAGCTCACCATACTCAGTACCGGACTTGATTCCTGCGGAAGTGATGGGTTAGGGTAAATAAAAGCTCTCTTCAGTTGTACGCACAATTCATCCCAATGCCCCGACCGTTTCTAGCATTTGCCATTTCGTTAGAAAGTGTGTGCAAAAACTGACGTAAAATTTGCAAACGTAAAAGAGAAGTACCAAATAGAAACGCAACAGGGAAGGGGGTGGTAAGAGAACAAGAACTGAATCCCCCACGCACGCATCGCGTCATTGCGTGACATGAATTTAATAAACTCTCATCACCGTTTTGTCCCGCGCTTAGGTTTTTTTTTTGCGCCGATCCGTTTTTGCACATGTCCACAGATCCGGAAAGTGCGTGTCCCACTTTCTGGTAGGCATAGGAAAAAGTGCGTATTTGCTGTCTAGGATGTTTTGTTGTTTTTATTTTTGCAAATACTTAGCTCAGACATTGTTTTGTGACATACTTCCACTAGCGTACAACTATATTTCTAATGTTTTGTCTCTGTTCTACTTTTCTACAGGTTAATAAATTGCAAGGCCATTCGGCACGCGTCGGCGCACTGGCCTGGAACGGGGATGTTCTATCGAGCGGGTCTCGGGATCGTCTGATCATGCAGCGTGACACGCGCACACCATCACAAGTACCGGAGCGAAGGCTTGCCGGCCACCGGCAGGAAGTGTGCGGACTGAAATGGTCCCCGGACAACCAGTATCTGGCGAGCGGTGGCAACGATAACCGGCTGTACGTGTGGAACCAACATTCATCCTCACCGGTTCACTCGTACTCGGAGCATATGGCGGCAGTGAAAGCGATCGCGTGGTCACCGCACCATCACGGGCTGCTTGCCAGCGGTGGTGGTACGGCGGACCGGTGCATACGCTTCTGGAACACGCTCACCGGTCAGCCGATGCAGTGCGTCGATACCGGGTCGCAGGTGTGCAATCTGGCCTGGTCCAAACATTCGTCCGAGCTCGTCTCCACGCACGGTTACTCGCAGAATCAGATCCTCGTGTGGAAGTATCCGTCGTTAACGCAGGTAGCCAAACTGACCGGCCACTCGTACCGGGTGCTTTACCTAGCGCTCAGCCCCGACGGTGAAGCGATCGTGACGGGTGCGGGCGATGAAACGTTACGCTTCTGGAACGTGTTCAGCAAGGCACGGTCGCAGAAGGAGAACAAAAGCGTACTGAATTTGTTCACCAACATTCGGTAAAACACCGGACCCGGCAAATCCGGCAAAATTTCAGTCCCAATCTCAACCGATGCGCTGCATTACTGTACAGAATTCCGAGTCCAGTTCATTGTTGGGCGAAAGAGCAGCGGCGTGCAGGTTTTTTTTGTTATGCAGATATTTTTTTTATAATTTTTTTGTCTTACCTACCTTACTGAACATAATTCGTTATCAGTTGCTCCTCAAAATAGTGGGTGAGAAATTCCCACGGGTTTTGAAATGTGTACGGGCGATAACAGCAGTTGCACAGCAAGCGTTAGGATTCAAGCGTAATATGTAACTTTATTTGTGAATGTATTTTCTATGATATTTTGTAAAAGATGTTTATTAGTCTTACTGAAATGATGTTACAGTAGTTGCTTAAACGAGTCTAAGTTTTTCATCGCATCCACACGTTCTTTGCAGCGTGTGATCAGAAGGTTAAAGTTTTTGCTTTGGTGCACTTAAGAAAAAGGGATAATTTATGCATCTAACAGATGCAACAGAGTCGCATCGACTTTTCTTATTTTTTCTTTAGTTAATTAGTTTTACATTTTAAGTTTTGTCGGCGCCATCATTCATTTTCGCTACCATCATTGAACTGGATAAAACTTGCGGGGGTTAAAATGATTGAAAAATTAACGTTTAATATTAGATGTACGGTTAGGTTAGATATAATTTTCCTTTTTTCGTCTAAGAAAAATCAGATTCAAGAATATGGTACGTACCACTCTATAAAGCGGTACCCTTAGTAGTGTGTTAAAATCGCTAATATATTAGATAGAGGCATTAATTTGGGTGAGAAAATTTCATATGTTTAGCAATAATGCCAACCGTAAGCTGGGAATGAGTAGTGCATTTATACTGTTAAAAATCCTAATAACGTTCTAATAAGAAGAGGAACGAAAAATATAGCAAAACGAAACACAAAATGCCCCTTCACTTCTTAAAGTTTCACATGAAGCGATTGCTAAACATTTGAAACGATTCTCCAAAAATTGTACATACTTCCAACGCAAGTACGTACCCACGTAACATGTGCCGGCTTCCCTAATTAGTTGTGTAATTATTTATATTTAAAATTAATTTCATTGAACATTCTGAAAAGTGTGTGTTCTGCAAATGATATTGGTATCGTGTGAACTTTGTGTCTTGTTGTGCAATGGCACCCTCGAAAATATTGATTGAACCTCGAGTGAAAGATTTTTAGTGAGAATGTGAGAATCACGAAAGCAAATCCTTTCCCTTTGACGTTCGATTTTTACTTTTACTTTAAGAAGATTTATTTTGCCGTTGGAAAAAAATCGATCCGGGATAAACATTGTGTTACTGTCTATTGTAGTTGTAGTTTAGTGGTAAGATGCGTATGCCGAACACATAACTTAAGTGCTACCAAGGAAGCAAAGTGTCTTCAAAGTACTGCCTACCTTTGAGGTGTGTTGAATACTGACGAGGTCTCATTAGCGTTAAGCAACACATGTGCGTTTAGTACGAACGGCGGGGGGGAAGCGTATGAAATGGTGTGTGGAATGGTCGTGGTCAAAATAAATTTGAGCAAATAACAATACTGATGTTTTCGTTTTATTGCAGGTGCATTGAGAAAAGGGCATTCAAAACACCGTATTGCTCACCATTCGGTTTTATTTCGCTAAACTATTACACTTGCCACTACAGCCTAATACAATTTTATTGTTCTCAAACGCGAACCAATATGGACCTCGTGTTTTGTTCGCAAAGCCTCGAAGGTTGGCCTATAAAAGTAAAAATAATAAAAAAAGGGCTGATAAGCTCTCTACACGCGCTAGATCATCGTTGAGCCTTCCATTACCTACAGATCGTGTGGCCGTTTTGAGGAATGTTGAAATCGATCGAACCTTCCGTGGCCCATCCCGGGAGCGGTAAGGGGGCGCAATCGTGTACGAACAGCTGTCGCCTATTTTTTGCTACTGGCTTTGAAGATCATCGCCAAACCAGCACCGATGGCTACGGCCGAACCGGCGATCAGTGCCGTTCGTTGATTTTTCGTTAAACTGTGAATGGGAGCGATAGGAAAATAAGCAGAAGAGGAAGAAAAACAACACAAACACAAATGTAAGTAAATGTTGTTAACGTGTGTAATTCTTGTTGCGTTTTACATCAACCAATTCGGCATGGAGTAGTAGTAGGAACCGATAAGAGAGGTGAACATGCAATGCAATGTGATAAAAATAACATTCAAATTTTAACATATTCGAACCTAGAAAAGAATCAATAGAAACTACACGAGAAAGAACAATGAAGGGTATCAAGGACTTAAAAATAAAAAAAGGTCAATTTTATTCGAATTTTGGAGAGACACTCTCAGCTGCAAATGGAACAATACAAGAAGGGAATGTTGTTTATAGTAATAGACCGCTATATAAGCTCTAGATTCTAGTAAAAATCGATTCGCTTCAAAGCAATAACCTGCCACCCTGTAGATCATTCCCACCCAAAATCTAAATACTAAAATTAAACAGCCATCTCATATTGTCTCGTATTTTTTTTGTTTGTTTTTCAGATGTTTCACACCTCCACGTTCGTTGATCAGCGATAGGGGAAGAAGGTTTTGGAGGATTAGCGATGAAATCTACTAAAGCACACAACAGCGTCAATTCGATGATTAACCGAAAAATTTCGCCTTGATAGATCCAAACCAGGACGACGATGTTGACGATGCATTGGAAGATGGGTCAGTTACACTACTGGGTAGAAACGAAACAAATAAAACGGATGTAACGGAAATGGTGCGGAAGGAAAGAAGAAGAAAAAAGGATCCACTTGCGCTAGCCAGAATACAAAGGTTTAACGTTCGTCTGAAAGTTGTGTAGACGGGGAAACCCCCCGTGTGTAACTTACCCGGCGCTAGATTTCTTTTTCCGATCCGCTTCGATGAGTTCACCAACGAGAAATTGCTTCATTTGTTCTCTGTAACATAAAAGCACGCACGCCGTGCACGTGTATAACATGTGTGAAAAGTGAGCAAAATCGAACACAAAATTGCAACGCGAGCATTTGACCTCGGGCGCAGGCATTACATCAACCCATCGAGGTGCGTTGTTGCTTCGCACATGCAACCGTGTTGAGAAGTTTGATAAATTCCAGTTGTAACCTACTTGGCATCCGAACTGTGTCCAACGTCATCAAATTCAGCCGTCGCTTCCTTGCCAGCCCATTCGATCAGCACTTCCTCACCACCGGGATGCTACGGGAAGGATGATACGAACAAAACCATGAACACCAGTTAAAGTTGGATGGATGATAAGTACCATCCGTTTCCGAACAGATAAAGCTATGGAGGACACACGTACGTACCTCGTGAAGAAATTTGGTCACATCGTACACCTTATCGTGTATGACCATCCACACATCTTCCGGTTTGTTATGTTGGCTAACTTCCGCCAAGCTGTACTGTTTCAGTTCCGTTGGGGCCATTTTCACTGGGCTATGGGAGTTGGTTGGTACGAGCTGAAATACGGCACACTTAATGAAATGATCAGGCCAAACCTTAATCGTTCGATGGTGATTACTAACACGTTAGGAGAGGGATGAAAAGCGAATGGAGCGATCGAGAGATAGGGTGGGAGGATTATGAACTTCCTGCCAGATGCAAACAGTCTGCAGTCTGTTGTATTTATTGTCGCGAAATGTATAATGGCAAACGCCTTTCTTTATATCAGATTAATTACAACAGCTCGTGTAGCTTTACTCGGATGAAATGGAAAACAAAGACCTGTTGTACATTCCGTATAGTGATCGATACATATGTACGCCCGTCAGCTGACAAGTTTGTTTTGCCAACCGTTGAAACGTGTCAAAACTAACAGCATCTGGCTGTCACTTCATGCTGGCAGTTCATTCCTTGATTTTAAACAAATATTTTACATTACTTTTACGCATTAATGCACATTAATGATGTAAAACGCGAGCGTATCTTTTGTTTTGTTTGTTTTTGTATCATATTTAACAATTTAAAGTCTTAATTTGCTTTTGAATGAAGCGAACAAGAAAGTGTTTAGGCAGTAGCCACCCTGTAGTTCGTTTGTTATCATCCCTACGTCAAACGTTGTTGATGCGAGTTGAAAATTATCAAAACAAACGACCCATCGCTTCAGTACGAACGCAAAATTGGATTACGGTTTTTAGCCTGATTTTCTGTGATAAATTTTCGCCGTTCCTATGTTTGGTGACGTTGGGCGAAGCGGTGATCATGATTCGGATGAAGAAGATTTCTTTAAACCAGCACCCCCCACAAGTGGCAAGTGAGTGAACCACTCACCATCAAGGAAGTGCAAATTGGTGACTAATTTAATTTCTTCGCACTCCATGCAGATCGACACTGGCTAAAATATTTGGCATCGCACCCAAAGTCACCGTGAATAACAGTGAGCGGACGAATGCTCCGGTGGCACCAAAATCCATTAAGATATCGGAACGTTACGGTCCATCCAATTTTCGATACATTCCCGCTGAACCGGTCGACGATGAGGAGGGTGAAGATGCAAACAAACCACCAGAATGGAGCATCGTGCGAGCGTCCGTCGTTACGGCATATAAGCTGTGCGTTATCACTCCAACTATGTACATTGTTACTCCGATAATAACTTAACTTTCGCTTACGCTCTTACAGTGTTGATGGTGATAACGTTTTTCTAGGCAAACTAGGACTGGCCTTGCTCAATTCCACTAGTGGTCACCGATTGCTGTTGTATCGTACAAAAACGGACGTGCTCGGAACGGTGACACTGACCCGTGACACGAAGATACTGCTCAAGCAAGACTATCTCCAATTCAGGGCGGATGATTCAAACGATTTCTGGAGCGTCCTGTTTGAGAATGAGTCCGACCGACACGTGTTGCT
Organism: Anopheles funestus; assembly: GCF_943734845.2. Taxonomy (NCBI): domain Eukaryota; kingdom Metazoa; phylum Arthropoda; class Insecta; order Diptera; family Culicidae; genus Anopheles; species Anopheles funestus. The sequence continues at coordinate 21,386,340 of NC_064598.1, forward strand.
TAACGCCATCGAATCATGCTGCTGTGTGGAACGGGAACCGGTGGTTGAGGAACCACAATCCGAGGTGGAAAAAGATATCGAACCACCGAAAAGTAAGCGTTCCGAGCTTGCGGCCCGTATGGCCCGAATGGGTGGACAAGCGATGCCTCCGATGCTGGAAAAGGCTAAAGCTCCACCCATTCCAACGACAGCACCCGGGTCCGATTCATCGGATACATCCGATTCGAAGATTGAAACCATTTCCACGCGACCGACCCGGCGACCGAACATAATGTCAGCCGTCAACATGCAGATGGTACCGCTGGCGGGTATGATACCGACCAATGCTAATGGAACGCCCGTGTCGGGACAACCGAACGCAGGCACAATGGCAGATGTGAATTTCAATCTAATTATGAGTGAAAATCGCATGCAAAATACCGAAATGCGAATGAACCTAACAAAGCTAGAATCGAAGCTTGATCGTGTGCTCGACAAGATCGATCTCCTCAATGTACACGGAGCGGGTGCCGATCGCTCTTCAAACGCCGTCGACAAGGATGCGGAAGTGCTCGAACTGGAGGAGAAGCTGCTCGAGCTAAAGCGTGCTAATCATGCACTGAAAAGCAAAGTACGCACACTGGAATCAGCCGAGCGGGATGGTAAACGGGAAGCGGTTGACATGATGGAAGGAAAACTACAAACGCTGGAAGAATCCGAACGGCGTCTCAAGGAAAGCGTTCTTAGTTTGGAGCTAAGGCTGGAAGCAAGCCGTTTAGAAGTGGGACAACAAAAAGAAAAGCTGTCCGTGCTGGAAAAACAACTTGTCGAGGAGAAACATTCCACCGAAAGTAAAACCAAAGAAGTGCAAACAATGCTGGAGCAACTGGAAGAAGTGCAGCGTGAACGTAACCTTTTGAAGGAACAAGTTGAGCAAGGAAATACACAATCAAAAGAGCTCCACACGCAAATGGAACAGCTCCAGAAGGAATGTAGTGAGCTTAAGGAGGAGAAACAGCGTCAACCGGTTGCATCTAACGCTTCCCTAGTGAAGGACATTATGAACGGATGCTATCAACAGCTGTGCGATCAGATAATCGATCCGCAAGTATTGAAGATCATTGCCCAAACAATTAAACGTGAGACCAAAGCGGCATTGGAGCGAGAAAATAATCAATAGACAGTTGTAATTATTCACAGAAAGTGCTGTTAATTTAATAAAAAAAAGTCCTTATGGATGCAGCAATTATGGTCACTTCTCCTCGTACATTTTCTTTGAAACGTTTATTGCCCAAAATACGCTTTAAAGTGGGACAAAATGGGTGAATTTATTGTTTAATTTTTTATTTGACTCTTGCAACATTTTGACCGTTTTGATCCTGTTTCTGTCTCCACAATTTAATACTTTCCCTAAGCGCTATTAAAATATCGTCATCTTCTTTTTGTCCGTGCGCAACTGTTGCTCCTTGGAAATGTTGTATTCCGATGCTTGCAGGCGTTTTATTTCCGCACGCTTCGCATCGATCTGACGTCGCAGGTTGTCCGATGCCGGTGTGCCTGCTTTGTGTCTGGTGAGCGCCGTTTTAAGCCGTTCCACATCGGCCTCCGTACGGCGTATTTCTTCCGAAAGCTTCAGGCTGGCAATGTTTAAGTTTTTGGACGAATGGTCTTTGAGGTCGCGTCTGGACAGCTCGCCCTGACGGAGTGGTTTTGATTTTGAGCTCTCGCCTCCACTAAACACCTGTTCATTGATGAAAGCGAACACATCCTTCGCTTTGTCCGCCTTCGCCCGTCGTTCGTAATCCTTTGCGTCGCGCTTTTCCTGCTGCTTTTTTAGCTGTACGAGCTTTTTCTCCACACTGAACAGATCCTTATCGCCGTTGGCTTGTTCGCGCAGCTCCATACAGTAGTCGAGCGAACGGCCCTGCGGCAGAACCTGTGCGCTGACCGGTAGCACTATTCCTTCACCCTCCCGACCGAGCCCGGTTCCAACGATGTAACCCATTTTTTGCATAATTTTCGACCCGATACCACGCGTGTGTTCCTCCCATTCGCCTAACCGTCGATCGGGTGCCGGTTGGAAAAGGCTTTTCTCCACCAGGAGAGCTTTATGGAAGCTTTCTTCGTCAGCTTCCTCGTCACTGGAACTATTATCCGATGGACTGTCTTGCCCCGAACCGTGCCCATCCTCATCCAGTGGCAAAAGATCTTCGAACGGCACGTCCGTTTGTTCACGTTTGCCTTCTTCTAGTCGAATTTTGCATCGCTTTTCATCAAAGTCTACCTCTAGCACTGTGCCCTTGCACCAAAGGCGCGAAGATGATTGTTTTACCAGCGCACGACTTCCCTTTTGACGCAATCGTTCAAAGCGTGGTGGCCGATAATCGCGCAACTGATCCAACCGGACAACTTCCCCGTGCGAATAGTGACATTTGTCGTCCGCGAATCGGCAATCTCCCTCGAGAAAGTATGTACAGGGTATCATCTCCCGGTGGGTAGGATTTGTGAACAGCACCTTGGCGGTTGCTTCGGCCAAATCTGAGGTATCAAGGCTACATACCATCGCGTTATGGTATGCGGTTGAGCCCCAGGTGTGTAAATGGGGCGCTGAGCACTTGCTTCCAACCAATCCGTCAAAATCTAGCTCTTCCTGCGGCTGTGTGTCCGGGATCGGTACATTCGCATCGGTTGAAGCTTTTTCTACATCGCTAGGAAGGTCTTTAATTTCCTTCATAAACAGTGCAAATTCATCATCCATTTGATTGCCCGTTGCTGAACAATCATTGTTCGTCTGAGGACGCGTTTCGTTATCTTCATCGCTTGTAGGTTCGAGCGTTTCTAGTGTAAGCTCCAGCAGTTCAATCAAATCTTGTTTCAATTTGTTCAGTTCTTGTCTCTCATTTGCGTCCTTGGTATGTTGTAACGCTTGTGCGATCTGATCTAGCTGAAAATCGTAGGAAAGGTTTAGCTAAATAGGAAAAACAAAACATTGCTTGAATTGTACGATTTCATCCACCTTACCTGTTGTTTGTACTGTTGAATCGATTTATCCAACTCGTCGACATTCATTGCTTTAAGTTTTGCTTTTGAAAAATGCCACTTTACACTAATGTTTCAATTTTCATGCAGAAAACCGTCCCAGAATACGGTAACTGCAATATTTTCCACAGCTTGCAAGTTCGTTTGTTGACGTTTGTTCACCGCAGCTGTCAACATTTGTTTTGTTTACTGTTTTCTCTCTATTCTTTCTTTTCGCTCACTCTCTCTCTCTCTCTCTTCTTGTACTGATGAAAATGCAGAGTTGCATTTCCTTTTTCCATTGACGGTTAAATTGATCGTTTATGCATTTCGCAAAGTTATTGCAAAGTTATTGACTGTTTCTGTTTTCAAGTTTTCATTTGATCAACGATTTTCTCTAATCGCATGTTCTGAATGTGTTCCAGTTCAAGATGCCAGCTTTGCATATTAGCATATTACATATTACAATGAAATGTACGTGTGAACACATTAGAATTGCATGCATTGTGCAGAAACCCTGAAGCGATAATTGGAAAGAATTCAAGATCATTTGAGCATTCAAAATGTTTGCTAAAAAACTTTAGTCTCACAACATATTTGTAGAGGGTAATAGAGGGTTGATAGAGGGTTTGTGGCGAAAAATGTTTAATGAAATTTTCCAACATTGCGGATATGCATTGTGGATGCGTTTGAACTACAAACGTGCTCTACGAAGTTCGCTAAAAGTTTGCGTTTTCCTAGCACAACATGTGCTAAATTATTCAAGGGATAATTTTGATACCGAAATTTGCAATTTTCTTTTGAAGTTAGGTACCCCCTGTTTGGAGATTTGTTTGAGATGTAATCAATAATAAATCTTTAAAAGTTGCGCAGAAATCCACCGTTGAATGTGGTTCGTAAAGGTACGTCAGAAAGCCAACAGAAACGCAACAAGGGCAAAACAAAACATCCGCCGAGATTGCGCAAAGGCGGGTTGATGACGCGGGTGTTCGCCCTAAATGCATCGTTGACAGATGTCAGATGTTTCGGAAGCAGTTGTTTTTGTTGCTGCTGCACACAATGCGCGAGTGTGAAAGAGAAACCTATAGCTGGGAGTTGAAACAAAAACCAACTTCCTTTTCACTGACAGTACAAAATTCCATGGACGAGAGAGCGCGGGAGAAGCTATGTTCTCACAACTCTCCGGACAAGCGCCATTGTTTGGAAAAACAAAGGCTGTGTGTTTTTTTCTTTTTCTACACATTCTTTCTCGCTTTCACTTACGCCCAGCAACGGGGGTGACCTTTCCGATCGGCTCGCTCTCGCAAACAGCTGAGCGGCTTACATCACCGCGGCAGAAGTCATCGTACCGTGCTCTCGCTCTTTCGTTCCCATGCTTCGTCCCAGCTGTGTGCGGTAGCATCGCAGCATAGAAAGAAAACATCAACAAGAACCCGGGAAGACGCGTTTTCCTGCCCGTTCGGGAGCGCGTTTATTCCCGCTGTTTATCGATCCATTCCTCTCGTACGCTCTCTCTCTCTCTCTCTCTCTGTCCTGCGACAGAGACGCAACGCGCGCTGCAAATCGTTCCCGACGGTTCCCGCAGCAATAGAAAGCACGCCAGACCGTTTATTATTCCCAAAGCGAGCGCGTCAGTCGCAGGGCGACTAGTGTTTGTAGTGCGTTTTGTCCATTGTTTTTTATGTTGTGTGCAACATACAAAGTGGAAATAAGGCAATAGCTTTAGCCATCGAACTGAAAAAAACATTTTATAGTGTGCTTTTAGTGCAGTAATTGTCGATCGTGCCTAACTACACGCGTAGTAGGCGTCGTGCTCTGGTTTCTGTGTGTCGTAACCAAGCAGCACCCAGCGTGTCTAGTCATAGTATTTATTGTGTGTTGCTGCTACTACTACTAACACCATCGGAAAAAGGGATCGAAGGACCGTTTGCGTAGTGAGAAACGGCCAGCAGCGAGCTTATGGAGCACGGAAAACCACGCGGTCCAGCATCACTTCTGCATTCATCGTAAGCCATTAATTTGTGGTACGCTCCTAAACCGGGGGGGCTTGGATCCCGTTGCTTTTCGCTTCGATTGTAGCTACATATGTGTGAGTGAGCGGGTGTGTGCGTATACATCAGTATTTATTCTTCTTCCCACTTCTTCCTTACGCCGCGTTTGATGCGTTTTGCTGTCGGTGTTGTTTGTATGCTTAAATCCATTCAGCATCATCGTGGTCATCTTTAGCTGAAAGTTGGTTTTGCTGGTGATAGCACCAACAGCATCAGCAGCATAAGCAGCATAAGCAGCAGCAGCAGCAAGAAGAACAACTAGAGTAACAGCAGTAAAAGCAACAGCAACAGCAAGTGCCGATCGGGGGAGTGACGCGCTTTACGCTGACTAAACGGACGGTTCACTTAAAAACACGTCTCATCTCTTTCCCCCGCAAGCATCGCTCTCGTTCTCTCCCTCTCCCAGCGCCCGGCGCATTACGTTGCCTCCGTGTGTTCGCCCCTAGCGCCCTGACAGATTCCCTTTGTTCTCGGTTTTGCGGGAAGCAGCGTAGCAGTGTGGAAAACAGGAGAACAACAACAACAACGACCACACCGTAGCAGCGGATCATCGCAGCAAGCGCGTGGTTTTTGTCGGCTATAAGTGCGTGCATTTGGCAGTGTGGCGAACGCATGCCGTCCTAACTATACCAAGTCCGAAAACACGCGGTTACACGGCCATAAGGTGTTGTACGGTTTTGGGTTGTTTCCGTCCTTCTGGGGGGTTTTTCTTTTTGGTGTGTGCCACCCACCAAATCATCGGTGGACCATTCATCTGGGAGAGGGAGAGAAGCAGAACGGGGAGAGACAAGTAAACTGGTGGTCGATTCCCGTGGATACATCGTGTGCGTGTGTGTCTGCATGTAGTGTGCCCGTCACGCGGTGCACTTGCATTTTATCGATCCGACCACGGACGGTGTGTGACCATTATCAGCATCTTTGGTGCTGTAAATAGCCAACGTCGACCTCGTTGCAACCTGGGGCTGCATTTTAATCAGTGCAATCGTGTCTGGCCGATTTGGTATACGAAGACGATACGACGACAACCGGGGGAGGTGGTAATTCACAGGTGTGAAGAAGGAAACGAATAAGCAAAAGTCGAAGTCCCTTTTGCAAGAAGTGCTTCCGATACTGACCGTATACTCCCTTACCCCTTACCAGCTTCAGCTGCATATCGATGGACGGGCAGCGTGGCCAGTAAAAGAGACAAACAACGGTCGAACGATCTAGCGTACGAGGTGGGTTTGGTATTATTACCGTCCAACCAGGACGGGACACGTGCGCAGGAAAGAGAACGCAGTTCGTGGACGAATTTACTTACTTACCGAGAGCACCGCGCGAAACTCGCGATCCGGCGACGACATCGTTGAGGGCTGCAAAACGCAATGCGAATGAAAAGCGCATCCGTGTGAACAGTAACAACGGCTAGTAAAGTAAGAAGCGAGCCAGCAACCATGTCGTGTTACATGTTGCTACTACCAGCACCCGGTCTCTAGTCTAGTTTAATGTCACACGCTCTACAGCCTCCTAGCGGTTTGAAGCGCCACGAGTGGAGCTTTGCATTTTGCACTTTCTTTTAGAAGCCCGTTCAGATACCGAAATGTGCGGATGAGCTGTCGTAAGAAGTCCTGCCACCATCTATACCATACCCAAACGCCTTGCCAAATTAGTGTGCTTGCACATTACCTGTTTCTGTGTTTGCTGCGTTTCTCCGCTTTGCGCTTCACCAAACGTTCGATTCGGTGGAAAAACGTCATCCGTAGCAGTGGAAAAGCGGAAACAGAAACCACGCGCTCGTGTTACACCGGAAGTGATTGACCGAGCGAGCTGTGAGCGAAATCTCACCCTTAATCCAGTTATTAAACTATAAAACAGTTCATCCCGAGCAACAATAAGAAAAAAACCTCGTGGTCGCCTAGGAAACAGAAAAACAAAGGAACAAGCATCCTCCTGTTTGTGCATCGAAGTAATCACAATACCTGCCCATGATGGCGTTGTGAAAGTGTCGTGCCAAAAAGAAAAACAAAAAAGGGAGAGGAAAACTTTTCGCTTTTCACCCGTGGTGTGCCCGTTGCCACTTTCGATGGCATTTCGTTGAACCGTGCGGTGAGCAAAACGGTTGCAGTTTCTTTTTATGTTGTTGGTGTGTTGTGTTCTCATCACGCGACACGGAAAAAAGCACATGGGCTGCTGACGGCAAATGGCTGCTTGAGTGTATGCTTTTTTCATATCGAACGCGTGTGTGAAATCGAAGCAGGCAGATTCCAGGCAGATACATGCAAATTGCCTTCTCCAGCAGCATCTCGTTACGTTGCAGGGCGCAACGAAGGTAAAAGGGAACGCGGGGTGCAGTTGCAAACTTCCCTCGCTTCGTGTATTTTTCTCGTTATGTTACGCTTCATTCTACTGCATCATACTACCACCACCAACTTCACCACTGCGACGCTTCACCATTGACGTGCAACCAGAGTCAGCTTCTCTCCATCAGGTCCCGGTTTTTAGATGCTTCAGGGACGGAGTTGTAGCGCGTAACGAAAATAAACCCGACAGCGCCCGCGGTAGTCGCGGATTTGTCGGTGTGACCTTGACGCGCGCGAGTGTCTTGTCTTTCCATTTTTATGCACACAACCAATCGAACAACTTCCAGCGCTGCATCGCAACCGATCGCTGGTACCGAAAGTATTATATCCCCGAATGTGTAGTGCGCACCCGTTCGATTAATCATTCCCCGTCCCGCTCTTGCTGAGGGTGTCGCTGCATCGTCATCCCTCCCCACACGCGACCATCACTTACACAGCCAACCAACCACCCTGCTGCTGCTGCTAGTCAACACAACTGCATCGCCGAGATGGTGGGCCACTGCACTCGTGATTATTCGCTTCATCGATAGCACCACCACCGTGCGTTGTGTACGTACCACCAGCCGCAAGGGGGCCCGAAACCAGTGTACAAAGTGGTTCATATGTTATTTTGCGATATAGTCAAACGCGCTCTTCTTGTAGCACAGTATTTGTTTACCGCACCAACCCCTCTCTTTGCGAACTGTGTGCCTGTGTGTATATGTTCGTAATCAGGCCGCTCCTTCGGTGCATTCGGAAAACGCACCCCGCACAAACAATAAATTACCCTCGCGCGCACACACACATACGTCGTCGTTTGTCAGAAAGAGGATGGTCCCAAGATGAGCGATATGTAATCGAATCGAACAAACGGCAATCGGAACGAAAAAGCATAATCACCGTTGTGAGCAAGAGTGAAACGGCAACAGCAAAACAAAAACAAACCCAACAACATAACCAGTCCCCACGCAACACGCGTAACAAAAAAAAAGTCATAAAAGCAGCATACCCAGCCGATCGAAGACGTTGCACACGAACGAGAGAGTACGAGACAGCGTAGTGCAGCATATTGTGGTGCGTCAGAGTAAGAAAGATTGAGAGCGTAAGCAGTGTTGCAGTTTACCTTTCTGCGGCCAGCTGAGCGAAAGCAAACTCAAGCAGCTGAGTGGAACTATTTATTTTCACACACACACACCGACACACATACAGCGGAGAGGGAAGGGAAGATAGTATTACAGCATCGGTGCATCGTGGTCGGTGCAAATAAGTGACAACCGTCCGCCGAAAGGTGGTTCGAAGGATCCGCGATCGTTGCTTTTCCTTTCCACTGGTACTGGCCGGTTAAGCAGTCAAGCAGTAGTACCACCCCCAAAAACAAGACCCCCCCTCCCCACATCTCAAGGACGGCAGTTCAAGCGGAAAAAGTAAAACAAAACAGTCGGAGCTTACCGTCCGTCATCAACATCATCACATCACTTGTCGCCTACAAAGCGGAGAACCAGACACACACTTAAAAAACGCATCGTAACCCCAACACACTGGTGCAGGCGCTGCAAAGGAAAACGGCAAGGAACATAAAAACGGTGGAAAAAGAAGGCACAAAACTGCAACAACAAAAATAAAGAACGTGCTAAAACCACCCCCAATTACCACCCATCGCACCTGGTACACGTATTTATATGCGTGTGCGTGTGTGCGTGTGTGTGTGTGCGTACGCTCTTCTTGTGATATTATAACATTCGCACAATTCTTTGGCACCACACCACATATTCTTAGCTGTGTGTGAAGAAAAAAGGGCAACCACACGCGGTTGTGTTCAGTTTAAAAGTACAAAGTAAAAAAAAACAAAAACACACACTCGCCATCTTTAAACAACGGCAAAACAACAAATATACCCACTAAAGAGGCTCGTGAATTTAAGTAGTAGAGAAAGTAGACGGCAAGTGCAAAGCAACGCAAAAAAAACGGCCAGTACACTGGTGGTAATAGTAGTAGTAGTAGTAGTAGCGGGAAAACGTAAACCGGACAGAGTAGGTCGCAAACGGCGGATCGTTATTTGTGCGTCGATTCGTACCTTAGCGCACCACGGTTACGGTTGCAATTTCGAGCGCAATATGGATAGCGTGCAGCAACAACGCCAATCGCGTACGGATTGCGATGAAGAAGAGGATGATCATGACGTCGAGATGCAACTGGCCGAAAGTCCGGAACCGAAGGTAGCAAAGAAACGTCTAACAGCGACGGTGGGCGAGCAGGACACTGCAGTTGTCTCTCCGAAGATGGAAGGTACGTACGTGACTTGATGCTAGGCAGCAAGTTGTCGCAGCGACTTGTGTCCGATTAATAATTGTGCATTTTTGTTTACTACAGCCGTATCGAACAACGAAGGGATGCAGAAGCAGCAATTTTGGGATCGGTACGAGATGCACGGTGTGATCGATAAGGGTACATTCAGTACGGTTTCGCTGGCAACGTTACGTACCGAGCAGCATCTAGCGCTCGACAAGCGTGCCAAGTTTGCGATCAAGCTGATCACACCGACGAGCCATCCGTCACGGATCGCGCGTGAGATTCTCTGCATGAAGAAGATAGGCGGCCAGTGCAATGTGGTCGGACTCGTCGATGGCTTCCGGTTCAAGGATTCCGGTTCGGTAGGGCTCGTGATGAAGTACATTCCGCAGGAACCGTTCCATCTGTACTTTGCGCAGCTAACGCCGGCCGACGTGCAGCGCTACCTGCAGCAGCTGCTGATCGCCCTCGATCGGGTGCATCTGCACGGGGTAATTCATCGGGACGTGAAGCCGAGCAACTTCCTGCATAGTCCACGCAATGGCCGTGACAGCTACGTTCTGGTGGACTTTGGTCTTGCGCAGGAAACGGATAAAGGTGTGCTATCACTGCGCACACCTGACCAGCCCTGCAAGACGGAAGGCAAACGTGAGGATCAGGTGGTACCGCAACATCAAGATACCGTCCTGGTGCGCAACCCGCTGAAGCGACAGGTTAGCAACAATGCCACCCACCCGTTAAAGCTCTCGAATAGTACGACGAAGGATCTCGGTGATGCTCCGGCCGGGCGGCAAATTAAACCGGCCGCCGGTACCATCGGCACTGATGCCATCAAGCATCGCCGTCCGGTGGCGGTACTGGAAAATCGATCACCCATGGCAAAGTATCTCAAATTGGGTGGCAATAATGTGGCCCCACGGCAAGCTACGGATCTGCCGACGTGCAGTTGTGCCGGTCGACCACAGGTCTGCAATCTATGCTTGGTGAAGTCGGAAATGAATGCACCACGGGCCGGTACACCGGGTTACCGGCCACCGGAAGTGTTGCTTAAGTATCCAAACCAAACGACGGCCGTCGATATCTGGGCAGCTGGTGTTATCTTCCTGAGCCTGTTGAGCAAGTTGTACCCCTTTTTCACCAACGTGGACGATTTGACTGCGCTGGCCCAAATCATTGAGGTGTTCGGTTACGAGCGTATAAAGGAAACAGCCCGCGTGCTGGAACGGTCGCTACACTGCAATTCGGAAACGTTGGAAAAACAGCCGTACAGTTTGCGTCGCCTTTGTCAGCACTTCCGTGCCATCCATCATGGGCGCGAGCTGAGTTCGGAGACGAACGGTGGCGAGCCGGGTGCGCCCGCCGGTGGTTCTAGTCCACCATCCGGACGGGATGAGGAAAACTGTTGCTGCGACAACTGTTGCAAGCCACCGGATAGCTGCCTGTGCCAGCGGCGCCGAAGTTTGGCCGATGATGGTGACGGCCGTACGAGGGATACGGAGTGCGATGAGTACGGTCCGGATGCATACGATCTGCTGGAAAGATTGCTCGAAACAAACCCGCACCGGCGTATTACCGCGTCCGAGGCACTGCAGCATCCCTACTTTCAGGTCCAGTACTGAGATCCGCAAATGTTACTGTTCGTGGAACCGTGGGAGTTTGGTATCGGAACGCGCGGATAATGCTCTTAAACATCGCACCGTCACGCACCACATTTCACCAGCACCACCGGTACAAACTACAATTATGAGTATGGAAACGAAGTTTTGCGGCCAGTGGCGTCAATTAAAGCCAGTATATATAGGAAATCACAGAGAGATAGAGAGAGAGTGAGTGAGAGAGGGAAAACAAAAAAAAAATAAGAGATTCAGAGCGATGGAAGAATGAATGGGCATAAGTGAGTTAAAGATTATCTTTGCATAGTACATTACTTCTTTAAGTTACCACCGAATAGATAACACATGCTCTTGTTGCCACACGTTCGTTCTCACCGTACATCTCAACCATCGATCACCAAAAATTCGCCTGACGAATGCCGTACACACTTACCATTAATACACGCCAACGAACACAGAGACCGAAAGCGGTGTACAGTACAGGGCCAGTATGTAACACCCGTCCGCAACAAAGCAAAACAAGGACAAGTGCGCCCTACATTCCTTTTTCGTCCTTGTACACCAGCCCGAAGGCTGCTTTAAATGGGGCATTTTTTTTTTAGAAAAGACGGGAAATCAGCAAACAAAAACAAAACAAAAAACGAAGTTAAAGCAAGAGAGCATTTAAAGCAAAAACCCACACAATATCATACAGACAAGCGAACAAACAAGATCACAAGCAGGGAACAACCCCCCATATGTACGCAAGCGAGAGAAGCTCTAGCAAAAATAGCAGAAAAGGTGTAATGCTAAGAAGGAAGGTTAATATTAACGCTCCAGTTAGTTATGCTATTTGCCATTTATTTGTTGTCAGCCGGGGTCACACCGAAGAAGTTCCTCCAACACGCTTTTTTACGGCTTGATGAGCTCTCTCTCTCTACTACCGGGTGAGGAGGAACACAACCGAATTGTCCATCGACAAAAAAGCAGGACAAAAGGCAGGTAGACAGGCAGGGTTTTTTTTACGTTTGTTAAATTTTGTTTTCATTACCTTATTTATATTAATTGTACCTTTTGTTTGCTCTTGTTCTTAAGGCAAAAGTCTGTTTAGGAAACAATATTCTAGTTGGCGCGCAAGCGCGCAAAGCTTCCACGGCGAAGCTTATTTATTTATTTTCCTTTTGTTTTAATCTTTATTTCGATAAAAGGGACACGCGTCTTCTATCGTAGCTTCACAACGAACGTGCTCTATAGTGTAAATAGTGTGTTCGATTTGGAAGGTGGGTAAGGAAGCGTTTAAGCCGCCCCACCCCCCCGTCAGCTGTAGGACCGTGTTGAGCCGTAATTTTTAATCTATTTATTAAATTATTATCACAAAACTATTCGAGTGAAAGGTATTTTTGTTTGTTTTGTTTAGGGTTTGTTGTACGGGATGCAAGCAATTGTAAGCGTTTCGTATTCTCACGTTTTAATTTGTTGCCACATTGTTTGTTCCATTTCTCTAGTATTCAAGATTCCATTGCTTGGACCCATGGAAAGTGTGTCTAGCATAAAGCATAACGATTGTGGGCGCATTTGTGAAGGTCAAACACAACAGCAGTATAATTGTAGTGTATAGGGAAGAAGGGATGAGATTTCGTACAAGGGGGCGCGCTATGGAAAAAAAAGGAAAGCGGAAAACCGTTACTGTTAAGGGAGATATCCTTTTCGAGGTGTCATTAGCGCCATGGTGGTCGTAATACAAAAAAGCATAAAAACAAAAAAAAATGAAAAAAAGAAGTACAACATTAAACCAATGGGGGGGATACAATTAAAAAAAAATCAAAACATACATAAAAAACAAAACGAAGAAAGTAAAAAAAACAACAAACAAACCAATAACATAAATACACACACACACAATCAGTGTAGCTAAATGGGGAAATGGGAAGAGAATCGCAACATCATCAACGTAGAATTAACGTTGTGGTTGAGATGTAGTATCTTTATGGATGTATATCTATCTCTATATATATAGTATGTGTATATTTGTATATGTTATCATCATCGTCAGGACAATACGGCTAGTTTGTCCATATTTCGAAAACGATCTGTCCGCACCGATGCGTGCACAAGACGCCTATGGTAGTGAATTGTACTGTCTTTCTTCCTTGTTTTTTTTTTTAAATCTTGTTAAATTCCGTTCGCATTTGTGCGCATCTTTGTTATCATTCAACCCTCATCCTTATATCCTACTCTAAAACAGGTTGTAATACTCCGTTGAACATATGGTTTTTTCACGCGCTACAGTTTTTCCCTTTTCACGTTTATGTAAAGCTGTAGCTGTAAAAAATGTGTCCCTCTTCCTTTACGAAACCCATCGCTCGAGAGAAACGATCTCATCGGTTGTGCAACAAGGTGTAGGGCTGCGTCCAGCATTCAATCCGGCCGCACTGATGCGCCCACGTGGAGAGGGTAATAAGCAAGTTTAGTGTGATGCAGAAGAAAAGAAGCAAAGCACTATTGTTGCAGACGCTATTGTGTATTGACACAGAACTGGTAGGAAACGAAACTGGATTGATTTAGATACGAACGGTGTGTGAAGGCTATATAGGCAAGAATAACGCAACCGCCAGACAGGGAATGTAGGGAATGTAGCACAATTTGAGTGTAATGTATTTTAAATCGTAATACCCGTTGACGTGTATGAATGGGCAAGAAAACATCCCACGTGTAGGTAAATTAAACGCAATATCGTCTGAAATGATAAAATGATGGCTTTTTTTCTTATTGTTCTTTGGGGTCATAGGATTTTGAGAAACGAAAAAGGTACCAGGGCTACGAAACTGTCGGCGATTTGCAAACATCTTGCTGTAATATTGAAAGAAAATTTTGCGTTTTATGATACAAGAGACCTGGGGCGCTTCGAGGACTCTCAACATCGAAAAGGTACAGTAGTTTCTTTTTCTTTCTGAATGGTTTAACTCTTGTAGATTTATACACTACTGATATTAATCTGTGGTTTTTAAATCGTGCCTCACCGTATGGGATTCACCGTCAGATCCATTCGCGGATTTAATCTTTTTGGAGCGCTAAACGGGAAACAGGGCCACTGTAACATGTTTGGATTGAGAAAATAGTTCTGATTTTATACGCTTGCGAGCACGGGTCCGCTTAGTCCACGAATCGTTAAACCCGCCTCTGGTTTGATCAATAGGTTTATGCACCAAACAGTTTCAGGAACAGCTAAAACATGATAAGATGCCAACTAATAGCAAATTATCGCAATTAAACGATCGTTCTTGTATGTACAAAATCGTTTGAAACGATTAGTACTTGAACTAGGACAAATCTCACTTTCGACGATATATGGTCTATCCCAGGGGTCTCCAAACTTTTAAGATGGCGGGCCGCTTTGAGTGGAATAGCCACAGCTGAGGACCAATTTCGGTATCTCTCGGGAGGGCCGTAGTTTGGAGTCCCCTGGTCTTTCCAATAGCGATGAAAGTTGGTAGAAAATGGACACAATTTGGGTGCAGTTCTGATTAAATTCTGCTACAAATTTTCTGCTTCATTTTTTGGATTGTTATATTTTAATTGAGAGTGTTGGTATCCAGACCGCTTGTTAATTTTACATTATTAATAAGATCGGGAATTTGTAGCTGTCCGTAATAGGAATCTGTAGCTGTCGAAATACGAATAATCCGTCTGGATGAATGGCGTAAAAATAGCCGGGTGAGGCACGTCACTAAGACATGGCCAGGTCTCCAATCCGTTTCCAGGAAACTCGGTCCAGGGATGCAGGATATCTGCATCGCCAAACAGCTCAGCTAGCTCCTTCTCCACACCGCTCTGTGAATGTCCCCTCTTGGGAGTCCTCTAGAGGGATTACCGGACGTTCCAAGGTTCGATATATCGTGGATTTCGTGTGTTGCTGGAGTCTTCTGGAACGCAGGAGTTTATGGAGCGCGTAGTAGGCACGAATTCCCTGAACAATTCGCCTTAGGATTTCCCTGCTCATGTTGTCCGAAGTTACGATCGTACCGAGGTAGCAGAACTCCTCGAGATCGTCGCCGTGATACTCTGCTCCCGAGTCGGGCTCTATCACGGTCAGAGCCTCCGACAGGCCAGAATTTTGTCTTCGTCGCATTGATCCTCAATCCAATTCTGTCGGTCTCGCGTTTCAGTCGGGTGTACGCGTCGCACAACGCCGCAGATGTCCGTCCGATAATGTCGATGTCATCCGCGAAGCTGATGATCATACATAATGTATTCTAAAAAAAGGAAGTTTTATTCAGCGACGGGTTTAACGGTAAGCACGGGTTTAACGGGTTTCTGTTTGGTTTCCCGCTTAGGGTTCCAAACGTCCACTTTGGACCGCCAGAAATATTAATCCGCTACTGCGTAAAACCGTCACAAGGATGTTACGTATGCTACGTCGTCTACGCTGTTTAAAAGCTGTGCTAAAGTTCCGGAAGTTTGAAAGCTGCCTATTACAGCTTGTATATTGATTTCGGCGATCTTATTTTAGTCATTAATTCGTATTTGAGAACTCCCAACTACTGCTTAATGCTTGATGTTGCTGATGATGATAGAAAACGACCCTAATTTTAATAACTCATCCTTCAAGGGAAAACTATTTTTTTGAACCGAATAGATTCAATATGAAAAACTACATACCAAATTAAAAAGTAATCAATTTAAAAAAAAAGAACGATTGACATTATCCGCAAATCAATCTCTCTTTTGAAACAAAAAAGTTTTGTTGGTAAAATTTATTGATAAAATTAAATTTGTTTCACTGCTATAAACAGCTGTTCGATGGTTCCGATTGCTCTCGAGCCCTGCACATTTTATAGCAACCATATTTTGACCACACGCACACCAAAGCGAACCAGCTGTCATTCCGCGCTATTGTCAAAACCGTTCTTCGGCGATTCCGATTCCCGTACCAGCCCTGGTGCACAGTTAGGTCGAGTTAACGCATCTCAATACTGCAAAAACAAGACGTGAAAGACGTCGTTCCGTAGGTTAGTGGGACCGATTCCAGCCATTTTGCGTCATGGTGCCAATCGATAGTGCCCTGCACAATCGGTGATTTTAATTCGTTTAACTTGGTGCGGTGCTGCTAGCCGTGTCTGCAGTAAAAGCATAAAGTGAGTTTCAGTTTTATTACAAAGTAGTGTAATGTAGGGCCGCGTTGCCGAATGTCGATTGTTCTTTACGATTTCATTTGGCCTTGTGATGGAGTGAGAGGTGCCTCGGTGTACATGTTCGATGTACACGTAGTGAGCCTGCGGCAAAGGGAAGGAATTAACACGAACGCAATCGTATCAGGAAATCTGTGTTATCTAGCCACCGGGTAAATGGTGCGTTATCGTGCGGTTAATGTTTGGTGATGGTTCGTTACCAGCATTGGTCTCAATATGCCGTCGAACCGTGATAACGCAATTGGTTCTGTTTGCTGTGCTTTGAGTGTGGTGCCATTGCTATAGTCGGCCGCACCGTGGATGTATGGCGGCATGGTGGAGTGCGTGTAACGTGTAACGTGTAACATCGTATAAATCTTCCCTCCCCCCAAAAGGCGGTTCCGTCAGGTTCCGTGTTTTTCTGTCAATTGCAACGCAAAACCGTCCTTTTTCAGCTATCGTTAGTTATCGTTAAGTGCCACTAGTTTCTAATCAGTGCTTACGTCTCATCTCGCTAGGGTTTTTTTTAGTGTACCCGGAACTGAATCATTGAATGGCAAGGCGCCCAGTTTCCTGTGGTTAACAACGCTTGCAGCCACGACGCGACAAGTGCAACGATTCGCTAAAGGCGCAGGCTGACATTGAAAGGTACGTCGTCTTCGTTCTGACAGTGTTCTTATCCCATACCCAAAAACATGAATAGCCAACATGAATGTTGTTGACGGCCTTCGAATGGTCATCATCTGATGGAGAAACGTATTCGTGGCCTAAACGTGGTGTGTTTGTAAAATCAACCACCACCACCACCACCACAACTGCGCAGTGATTTTTGAAGGGAGTAAAATCACTGACCAGATTACTTGATCCGCTGATTGAACGTTTGACCAGCGCAAGTGGCGAAATTAGCATAAGTTCCTATGATTTCGCACCAACACATAAACGCGAAGAAGATTTCATCTCGCGCACTCTTACGTCACTGAGCGGGCTGTGTTTGTGTGTGTGTGTGTGTGTGTGTGCGCGCTCTTTTTTTCTTCTCTCTCTCTCTCTATCACCTATCGTTTCTCTTTCTCACTTGCACCGTTCTTTCACGCAATCATCGTGCTCGATGAAACGGCACACCTCGCGGCATGTTTTGTTGGTGCTATTAAGGGGGTGGTGGGTGGTACGGGCGATGATGATGATGCAACACGCCGACTGCTGCGAATTGTTGCACCGGGCATCCCTTTCCACGTTCGGTGTCAGGCTCCATTGCAAACGATTGCAATCATCCCAGCAGCCATACTCGCAGTTACATTCGAATCGTATCGTATTCCCGTAGACTGGATGTTTTACTTCAGATCGTTTGTTTATAGGTGTTTTCCATTTTACCGGTGTTTTGCAACGGTTGCTGTCTTGTTTGTCTGTCTGCTGTCTTGGGTTGGAAAATTAAACATCAATGAAAAGGTTGCAAAAGCACACCATATTGGTGAAGTGCAATAAGCGAAAGAAGATACGACTCTGTCTTAGAATTGGAAATGTAATTTACTGAATTTTCTGCCATCCCATTGGCTCTTCTTCCGAAGCGAGTACGAAACCATCAAGCACTCAGCCTTAGCGCATAATTTAATGAAATACTCGTAAAGCTCGTGGAGTGTGTTGTTTTTTTCTCTCGTTTTGGTGGTTTATTCAATGAAGCATATGCAGCTTATGTCACATAGTAATGGCAGTGGGGTGAAATGATCATATGATGACGAAGGCACAGTTCCCTCTCAAAGTAGCTCATTACCTTTGCTTTTTTTGTTCTCTCTTCTTTCTAGCTCCATTTATACACGGGTTTTTTCGAATCTCATCTCAAAACCTGTAACTGTACACACCGTCCCCTCTTTTAGGCCACCCCGACCGCACTGAAATTCCCTTGCTCACATACCACCCCTCCACCGCATCCCCACTCACCACCCATGATCGTCAACATACACACATTGGTGGATGGTTTTATGCAACGGCAAATTCACACGTGAACCATTTGCGCGAACACAGATTTTCTTTGCGCTCTTTTCGATGTTTATTTGCGTTACACGAACCGACCGCACGAGGTCCACATTTCTTTTATGTTCATTGTTGTTTTTTCTCATCTATTTTATGAAATGTTTAATGGTCAAACCCAAAAAAAATGTTTTGCAAATCGTTACCCAGAATTTTTGGCAGTCCTATGAATCGTTTGAATTTTTTTCACATATTCTTTACACAATTCACTGGTAGTTGTCATGATTTTTCTCTGTTTTATGTTCAAAATAGTTAGTCAAAAATGTTTTTTTTATTTTAAAGTTCCGCCATTTTATTACAATGGCGTGTCACAACGAACAAAACCCAGATTGTATAGAACCTATAGAGTTTCATTAATTACTTAAATACACCTCTATGACAAGGACTTTGTCCAAATCGTCTTAGGTTGAGGTGGAGAATGTTCAGAAGGATCTCAACCTCGTATACGGTGGCCATGGGAGATTTTGAATTAATTTCATAAGACACAAAAATTACCTTTTTTCTAGATTTTCTAAGTCGCTTAAGTATAAGTATAAGAACTCTAGAGAATAATACCAAATAATAGAAAAATTCTTCAGACAAGTCAGATTCCTTTCTCGTAAGATTTACTGATTGATTGAAAAAATTGAAATAAAACAAATAAGTATTTAACCTCATTTTACACTCTCTTAAAACTTCATCATTTTTGTCTTTCCCTTAGACCTGCATTAGATTATTCCACATTAGGTTTAATAACCTTACCCCCTCCACCCCCCCAATGGTTAGTCCTATTTCTTCGCCATGTTTGATTGGATTGCGTAAATTTATTGCGAACACTTACGCCGCCACAATTTCAGCGTACGCGTCAGCAAAACATAGAAAAAGCTGATTTTTAGCCGATTGCTGAAATCGTTCAGCAAATTTTTGCTTAAGTCGGTCAAATCCAAAATTTGTTGACGTTGTCGTAGGTTTTTTGTTTTTTGCTTATTCTCCACACAAAGTGAAATAGTTGCAATTTTATTACGTCTGCTCTTTCACAATCATTTTGTAAGTTAACGTTACTTGTACCGTCCTGGAAAACCTTTAAATTGTTTTTTGCTTTCATTCCTTCATTTTTAACCTTTTCTAGCTACGTTTTGGTGCCTGCGTACTGTGACAGCAAAAAAAAAAAAAGATCACGGTTAAACGACGGGTCAACTACTACTGGCTGCATAGTTGACGCTTTCTACTATTCCGCCATTTGCTACTAATGGGCATGCCCGACCCAACATTTTGCTCTGTTTCTCTGGTATTCTCTGCTTCGCACGTTAAAGAGGGTTTATATTTTTTGGAGGAAAGGATTACGCCTGAGATTCAATTATAGGCACCAACAGAAACAGGCATTATGGATGGAACCATAAAACAAAAAAATAGGTTAGAAAGAGGTACTTTAACAAGTTAAGCTGCCGTTTGTCCGATATAAATCCGGAACAAAGCAGGAAAAGGAAACAAAAAAAATTAGCAATCCGATTCCATTTTCGAGTAGTGATTTTACGATTGCTGTTACAATTTAGCACTATTTCGGTTTGTAAATTAAAGCGCTTGAGTAGCAAATATTGTTGATTAAAATGTATTTTTCCTAACTTATGTTTTTTCGCTTTCAAAATTGCACAACTTTATTCATCTCGTTGTCGTTAATTTACATAAAACTTTATACAACACTTTTGATGCTTCATTTTCATTCTGTGGAGTTTCCATGGTTTTTGGGGGAGGTGTCGAACGGTGAATTAAACTTGTTGATAGTACACGGCCCATTCGCCCCATCCGCTCTCGTTGTCTCGTGATCTCTGTTTGATGCTGCGAAATTTCGTTTGCTTTCTCGATTTTGTGCCAACAAGTTGTGACTTAACGAAGTAGAAAATTTGAAAACCATTGCGTGATGTTATGCGATTTGGAATCGGCAGATCATACGCCACCACATCCACATACCTCTGGCGCTAGATCCTGGGGAGTTCCGAATCGTATCTTAATGCCGCCAGTCACACGAAACAAGGTCACCGCTGGCTTGAATTTTCAAAAGGGCAGTAAAAACAGTCAGAACAAAATACCAACGTGTCAGTTATTGAGTGCCACGTGATCGTTTGGTTTTGTAATTAATTTTTCTCTCGTAGAAATATCCAGTAGGAGCTTTATCCGGGAAAAAGCTGGCTATGTAGAGGTGGTATTTACGATGATTGCAACAACTGCTGAACAAATTATGTGTAGGTACGTGTAGTAACATTGGCTGATAAATCGTACTTCAAATGATTACGAGCTGTAATACGGTTGTTTCACATACGCTTTGGTTTGGTTGCAGCAAAGAGTGGTTAATTATGTTACCTGCAAAATGTTGCTACCGCCAATTACATGTTTAACGCTTGACTGAAGAATGTAATGCCACTTAATACTATATTTCATACGTGTTGTGACCAATGGGTTCTTTATTAAGCGTACTACGGATAAACATTTGCTCTTTACTGATTGGTTATCATTTACGTGACGATACACAAAATAAAACGATTTATTTTAAAACAACTCACATTGAAGATTTTAAAATGATACAGACGAGGAGATGACGTACGGGATTTACAAAATTTGAGGATTACTAGGGTACTCTTCATTTGAAATCCAGAGCATTGTTCATAGCTAGGTTAATTGAATTTACGAAAAGGTTCCAGGCAGTTTCCAGTACAAGAAATATGTAACCCGCAACACAGGGCGATGTCCCAAAAAAATCTAACTATATTTGTGGTGAAAAGTTTGCCCATAAAATGTTGACATGGCAAGTCAATGGCCACTGTGAGTTCAAATCAAACAAACCAGACGATAGACTCAAAATCTTTAAAAAGAGTAGTGTCTGGTCCAGTGAAGTTCTAGTAATATTCTGAGTAGATTTGAAAAGCTGTCACTACAGTCGCGAAGTATTAGAATGGTGTAGTAACAATCAAGTGGATATCAACAGTAAGAATAAAAACCCACGAAACTGTCTAGAAATCCGGCCGAAAAACAGACGAAACACTGGAATAAATAGCTACTGAAGTCGATCAATTGGTTGTGCGAAAGTTGTTGGGTGCTATTAAAAGAAAGAACCGCGCTTTCGTCCGTACACTTAAGGTTATAATTAATTTCATCTTGATTTGATGTTCAAACCATTATTCATAGTTATAGCGAGTGATTTGTGTTCAGAGCTTTACATCAATCGCAGAATTTTTGTTTCCAACAAACGTAGTCTTCATATTTGTGCGGATAAAAATGTTACTTTAAAGCTTGTTTAGAAACGGAGAAGGAAGATTAGGTAATGGTAAGGTAGGATCTGCTATTTCCTTGGGAAATTCCTTGGGATTTTTCGGTCTCTATTTGCCATCATACTGAGCAGACTGAGGATGCTCGATCCAACAAGTATAACGTGAATAGTATCTCTTAAGCTAGTGCCTTAATAGTGCTCTGCACTAGGTAGCCCTGTATCAACGGTATACAGGAATCGTGGATGTTTCTTCTGTTGCCAGAAGGTGACTTCAACATTATAATTCCATCCGGAGGTCTATCAATCATAAACCAATACCGGTTTGAAGTTGGGAATTACACCACCTGCTGAATCATCGTTCTCAGGCAAGAATAGGTTGTTGGTCAAATCTATTCTTTAGTCAACTGGACTAAACCATTCCAACCATAGGGAAATATTTAATATATTTCTAGGCTATTTTGCTGACCTTTTCAAGAAGGACTGTTACTTGAGAGACACTTCTGTATCAAGTTTCGAAAAAGGTAACTACCAAGTGACTCTTTAAATAATTGTAATTCGCTAAGATAGTGAGGTTGTAGACAAGCTGTTACAGTATTTGTTTCTGTATGCTTTTTTTATTGTGCTGACTTTTTTATAACTTTTACTAAACTACAACGAACTTTCGATTAAACGCTGTCAGCAAATGTGATATGGTCTTTGATCATGGCGCTGTATATACTTGTATACACCTTGCCATATTACCTTGAAAAACTACTCCCAATTGCTGAGCTTATAACAATGTTACGAAATGAAATTTAATCATACAATTTTCTCTGGTACTGACTGCACCAGATGCTTTGTTGTATCTCGCTACACTTTCGCTTGCTGGTTAACTCTCCTTCATGCGAGTAGTTTTCCGAACTGTACCAATCCTCCGAACGAAATTAGTCCCACCACGATGGATGTATGGCCCCCGGATGAACAGCGTTCCGTAAGATATCTCTTGCGCTCTGCTGGTCGAATTTTTGGGGCCGGAACAGTGTGACAGCTCAACCGAGGTATTTTTAGGTTAAACTCGGTTTGCTAAGCTTTCGGGGTTTTTTTTTTGTGTGTAACTGCTGGCGTTCATGTTGTTCGTTGTAACTACGAAACTACGACAACCGACCATTCTAACAACGATGGCCTTTCTCTTTTTCGGGTTAAAGAAAAAAAGTCAAACCCTTATGAATAGCATGAGCTCCACGCCTAAAGCTCACGCCTAGCTACGTTGGAATGGAATGGAAAGTTGGACTTACGATTTTGGGAGCATGATTGGATATTTGCGAAGAAACTGGACCATGGTGTAGCACGAGAGAGGCAGGGGAAAAAACGTTTTAAAATTAGTTTTCTTTCGAATTGCCGAACTATACCGGGACAGTCGGTTTATGTTCACCTTGGTTTGCTTTATTAAGTTAGCTAGTTGCTTGCGTACGTGTACGGGCGTTTTTTTTTTGTTTGTACTGCCAACAATTTTATAGCAACTTGTGTAGGCAATGAATTGATTTCAAACTACACCAATCACGGGTCTATCTTGGTGTGGGTGTTCGTAAGGTCCGGTGAAAGGATCACGAAGTTATTTTGCATCCTAGGACCTAGGTTGATTGATGATGTTTCGGTTCATCTGTTTTTTTTTAAATTTAGTTAATTTATCAGAAGAAAATTTAGATACGGGCAAGATTGTCTAGCGAAAGATTGTTTGCTTTAAGCCTATGAAATGTGAGTATAAAAGCATCGGATTAAATGTCAACAGTAAAAGGTACGAGGGTTTGTTGCAATCATTTTTTTGTTCAAAAATAACATTTTTACAGGCGAAAAAAAATTATGATAACATTTTTTAAATTCAGATGCTTTAAAGTAAACATATAGCTTTATAAGTCCTTAAATATGGACTATTTGCAGGGTTGAAACACGATTTTCTACAAAAAGTTCTCTTGCGATGCATCTTTGTAGATTGTCACGAAAGTTCGTAAGTGAAAGAAATTGAAACTTCTTTATAATTTTATTAGTTTTATTTTGTAAAAGTTTTGGTTAGTTGATTAACTTGATAATTAAAATGTTTCTTAATTAGATAACTGCAAGATTTAATTCCTTTATTCTTCTGTTGCTTAACATAACAGTTGCTCAAAAAATAAAAACGAATAAAGCTTGTTCTTTAACCGCTGGTAATTCTTTTTATATCACGTTAAGCAATAAACCAACCCCTGTGGACTAGAATTCGTGCAAAAGCAACAAACTAAAGTGAAGCCAAACCGGTTCCAAAATTTGCTCTGTATTTTGTCGGCGTGTGCAGGTGGCAAACACATAAAACGCTTGGCCGATTTTTGGCTAAGCTTTTCTTCAACACGTCAAAGCCCAGAGCTTTGCGATGGAAATGTTTATCATGAGATGGTTTAAAAATAGGCAACCGAACGTTCGAGAAGAAATTGAAGTTCTATAAAAAAACATTCAGTTATGCGGGAATGGAACCAATACCACTTAATTCATCCTAAGTCTGGCTGGCTAGCGATTATAAAAGATTGTGAAATGGTAATAATTCATCCCAGATCCGCTGACCATGATGCTAATTAATATTTGTGCACCGTTTATCCACACGATTGAACTCATGTCAGTCAACATCAGTGAAGGAGTGATTCATTCTGAACAAAATTTCTCCTTTCCGGGGAGGATGTAAGTTGATCTGTTCGCTAATCTGCCGTTGACATATCTCATTCTACTGCTGTCAATATTAGCAAGCTTGCGCAAGCTTGCGCGATGCAAGTTCCATTTAAATAGAATTTGTAATACATTTGATATCCATTGCATTGATGTTTGCTTAAAGTGATTATATACGGAAATGGTTCGAATGTGAGGTTAAGACGAGTTGGAAATAAATTATGATTATGAATTTCCAGGAAATGAAAATTTTGAGCGATGTATCAAAAGGTACAAAGAGCTTACGGTGGCAACAAGGTTCTAACAGAACATGAACGCATGTACCTGATCTGATTCATATTAAGGACGACATCAAATTACGGACATTCTTCATGATTTCTCTTATTTTTTTCGTACCTAGGCAATTACCATACTGGTTATTATTTTTATAATATCATCGAAACCATTTTACATATTGGCTGTCTTCTGGAAGGTCATAATTTCTTGATAAATTAATATATTGTGCCTGTGAGTTCACCATCGGTTGCACTCCTAGCAGTGTTGCTTCAACTTGACTCCATAATAATTTCATCGTTAATTCCCTTTAACCTTTGGCAGTTTCAAAATGTTTCAAACACTGAGGAGATCTCCAGACTGAGGAGTAAGGAATTATTGTAGTCTTGTGAAATCGTTTTTAAATTATAACAAGTAATTATTGTATTCAACCCAATTTAATGCACAAAATTGGCAGATTTGATATCACGAAAAAACGTTCAATGATTGATGAAAATTAAACTCTTTATGGCAAGTGGAACAATTTTGAATAGGCATTTCGGTTAAAGCTTTTCCACAGGACGTGTATGGTAACACATGCTAGCGATGAAGAGAACGCACCATTATGTTCCCAAACATTATTTCGTCGAACAAAGCAAACATCCTGTGCCCAACCTGAACGGGGGCTAGTTAAAGCAACGAGTGAGTCAATTAAGCCAAATGGCAGTGCGTATAGAGCGTATAAAATTGTCCGTTTTATGTACCTTAACATATGGTGAGCGTATCATGTTGAACAATAGGGGTAAAGATGTTGGTGTCATTTAATTTAGTGCTGCTCGAACAGTGCACTAGCTGCTGTTGGCTGTTGGCGTTTCGTTGTTGTGAATTGGATGATGCGGTTTTTCCTTCCCAGTGCAGGGACACTGCAAAATCCGTAGTCTTTACAATGTGTAGCGAATGTTTCGAATGCTGGTGTCCTGGTGAATCGTGTAGTACATTCTGAAAGGAGGTGGCAATAGTGATATAATGGTTGGTAGACTGTCATTGACAGTTGAACCAATTAGTTCCAATGGATGTCTGCAAATGGGTTTGCTCGATATCACCAGAGCAAACTGTTCAGCTTTATGCATGACTATTCCATTGTGTTTGAAATCTATCGTGTCTTTCGGATCGTCTAAGATGTTCTACCATCCACCTGGATCATCATTTTCCTGTTAAGATTTATTACACCATTTTCGGTAATTTTGTGAATCGTATAATTTGAAAGAGAATATTTGTTACGCAAAATTCATGCAACCATTTGCAATCTTAATCGTTATCAATAGTCAAACATGAGTTCACAGCAAACATCCAAATTTGTGCTCCGGAACGGATGCAACATATAAAGAAAAAACATTAAAAATGAATGTAAACAGTAAGTGAAATTTTGTACAGAATGCAAAAAGGACAGAAAAGAAGTAAAATCAGCTGAATAAACATTAAAAATTTGATTCCATCCGCACACACACACACACTCGTCCCTTTAGACGACGTCCATGATCCAGCAATATGGTTTCGCTCTGCGCAGATCGTCGGTCAATTGATATCGCACGGAAAGTGCATACCATCAGTCCACTTTACCAGTGAAGTTGATAATGGTTCTCCTCGCAGTGTAAGCGATACTACTGGGTGTGTCGCTGGGTGGAATGGACAACCGCAATCGGTGGACCAGTGCCGTTGCCCTTGAAGCCACTGGTGTGGTACAGTTGGAAGTGGTTTTACGGGTGACATATGGGAAACAAGAGCCCGATATCGGAGGTTGCGAAAATGGGGCGTAATGGGAAAAAGTTAACGCACCCATGATATGAACATGGGTGCTACAGAGCATAAAGGAGGAGTAAGTTATAAATATTGTTCAACAACAAAATGCAGATGAATATTAACAAAATGCTTTTTTTTATTTTAACTTTAATGTCACATTGACTGAAAACTAAAGTCAACTAGTCGTAATGCTCCATCAATTATGTTAGGGTTTTTTTTTTAATTTTATTTTATTTAAAGTGATAATACAAATTTCCATTTATTGTTCACATCAAATACTGAAATCGAATCGTAAACATCGGCATCCACTGTAAATTCGAATATGTTTGCTGAAAAGTTTTCCAATAAAGCACCTAGCCAAAGTACGGGGGGAACAATTTTAGATCAAATATAGGACCAAAACTTTGTGTCGGGAATTACTAAAGTTTAGTCACGTTCACACATGTTTTGTGATAGTTTTTTAATGCTTCCAAACAATTCCACTCGGTACATTATTCAACCGGAATTGGTTGAAATACCATGTATTATTGTTTAAAATTTAATACCTTTATAAAAAAGGTCTACGGAGTGGTTTTATAAAATAGAATTTGATTCGCAAATATGTTCATACATTTGCTACAAACAATCATATTTCGATTACAACCCAAAGAAGAATATAAATAATAAAGAAGAAGAATAAATAACTTAATGAATAATTAATTAATTATTTAATATTATTGTACTATTTTATTAAAAAATAATGTTCAACGCTATATAAAATGTATATCATTCCACAAGAGCTCAACTTTTGTTTTAAAAATAGATAAGAAAAAAAATAAGAATTTCGTTACTCATGGAGACGCCTAGTACTTAATATTTGTGCTTTAAAACTCGGTCAAAAAACCTCTTTCATGTACTCACATTTACACATGTTCATCGTATTTAATGAGCTATAATTTATGGAAAAATGCAGTTTGTATGTTTTTCTGTTCATTCATCATTTTTGTTTAATTTATTTTTTTAAATGCTGTCAAAAACTTCTTGAAGATACTATTTGATGCATACGGGCATCGAATGGTTTACTTTAAATTAAATGACTTACAACATGCATGTACAATCGCGTCACATTGGGCGTTTTAATTTTTTATCTCCTACCAATCAGACCATTCCCTGCTACTTCGCCAGTGTGGTTTATTTAGTGCTGATGAGGGTTGAGTTTGGCAGTGGTTGGCGGTTATGATGGGTTCCATTGTTTACTATTATTCCTTCCACATAAGTCGCAAACAGTTTTGTGTTCCCTTCATGCAGTGTACTTCTTCTATATCATCGTTTTGCGGTTTTTAGAACTGCAATCGTTCTATCCGATAATGTACTAAATCGACCGAACTAATCGACACAAATGTGACCACAATCGCGATAGCAAGATAAGGCAACCGTGAAAAGGCGCAAAACTAGTTCGCACATACCCGTCGCTGTCTAATGTCTAAAATAACCACTCGGGTTGGCTGTTTCCGCTTTCTTGAGCGTGAACGCGTGTAGATGAATTGTTAAGAAAAGGGAATTTTGTGCAAAAAATATGGTTCAGTCTGTGACAAACCTTCAAGTGCGGTGGAAGTATTTTTTTTTTAAAGAAGCTTTGTGTTCATTTTCACATTCGTGTATGTTTAAGGTTCAGTTTTAGTACCAAATTTCGACCGAAAAAAGGCGTGCGCTGGTTCGACTTTCCGTTACAGAAACAATGTCTAGAATCGCCAACATCAAAGACGCAAAACTGTGGCTTCCTTCGGTCGAGTGCTTTGAATTGTACCTTCCAATACCTCCGTGATCTTCGAAGACGCTTCACAACTTGAGTGGAAATTAATCGTCTTGCACTTTAGCGTCTTTACACCGACCGGTGCCCTAGTTTCGCGAAAGCTTCCAAAGCTAATTAGTGTGAACACAAGTATTGTGCTTCTTTGCACCTTTCGCAGGGTGTTAGAAAATTCGAAGAAATATTGGTGTGTCTATACACTGCAAACGTAAAACTTATCTTGGTTGTGTATTGTAGCCAACGTAATCTTTCCTTTGCTGATAGCCACTTTGTATGGGCTGTGTTTGCTGTGCTTTCTCCGACCGTAGGATAATGGCTATCTGATCTGGTTGTTTACATTGTGAGAAAGTGTTTTTTTGTTGTTGTTGTTAATTAATCTGTTGTTCTTATGCAGGCAGCTTAATTTTCGTGACATTCTTGTTCACTAGCCTGCCGGTTGCCTCAGAATTTCTTTCTTATCATGGCTAGTTAAGCGAAGATATTTTGTCTTGTGTTGGAACAATCTAGCCCAAGATTAGGGATGGCGATGGATGCATCCCAGGAAAAAGTTATAAAATTCCTCGAATGCTGCCTCGAATGCGAACAAAGATGGTGTTTATGGCAACGGCAGGCTGGTGGAAATTCCTCGTACTTTAATAATCACAAGCTTTCATTCCAAACATATTAAAGATAACCATTTAATATTGTGTGTTTTTATTAACTATTCTTCTCGTAGTAAGAGGGATTAAATCTTGAAACTTAAATGTTTAAATTTAAATTATGTGAATTTAACATACCTTTTGTTGTGGAGCATGTACTACGAGCATAGAAAATAAGAATAGATAAATATTACAACCAACCAAAAAATTCTGATGTTATTTACACAGTTTTTGCCTTTATTTTTAAAATGATTTCTCTTTGTTTTATAGACACAATAGAGAAGTTTCAATTAAAATTTATAAAATATGGTTCAAAAAGTAGTTTGTTTAAAGTATCTATCTATAAAACTGCCCTTAAGTAAATTTCCCCTTTGATTAAAAATTTAGTGTTGTATTTCCATAAAAAGAGTTGATCGAACGATTGGTTTTTAATCGTTTAATTTACTCACTTGCTGATAGGTCGGTTATCGTTTCGGTAGCTCTCGCTTCCTGATCGGCACTGTAGCCAATATTCATCTTGTTCAATTAAACATTTAATTTCGCATAGTTTACTGAACACAACTTCAACCAGACACCGAGGCCTTGGGTACGGTATTTGACGGTATAATGCTGCTACGAGCTTTTCGGGTTCCGTTCCATTGCTGGCTCTTTATCGCCACCGGGATAGGGATTGGAGTGGCTACGGAATTAGATGAGCATTTTTCATTTCCTGGCAAATGTTTGATTTTGATCGGTTGTCGGGATTTTCCTTGGGGAACTTTTTGTTGGCCAACTTTCTCCTCTTGGTCAAGGTTGACCGTACGGTTTTCAATTGGATTTTATTCTACCAATTCAACAAACCGAACAATTCGTTATGCGGGAAAACACGAATTCCACACCAAAACCAATGCAGCTGTGGAAGGAAAGTTATCGTTGCTCAATGTGAAGTTTTATTTTTGTGCAAATCGTAACAAGGTACAAAGCATTCACTTAGAGCAGTTTCTTCCAAATGATTCCAGATGCTATAATTAGTTTATAAACTTTGTTCTCATTAGAGAACGTGGCGCAAGGAATGGTGGAATGTTTTTGCTTACGTACACTTGAAATTGTTACAAAATGCTTTAATAAAGCAAAAGCATAAGATTTACTCCCAATGGCGCTAATCGTACAAAGTCGGTGAGGGAAGTAATTGATAATGGTTTTGTTTGTTTTCTTTCTTAGCGTTTGCTGTTTGATTTTTATCAAAATAATTGATAAATAGCTTACAATATTTTTTTCCTATATTCACAAAATTCTTGTGAGAAGTTCCATTTTATTATATTTACTTTCGGTCTATAACTTCACAGCAATGTAAACTAACTATTTCACAGAATCAACACTACCTAGACCACAAAACAAATAAAAATCAGACTGATGAGGTTAGGTTATCACGAATTTTCATTAATATTTTCGGGTGAATGAATCCAAAATATAGACAGAAAAATGTTTTTTAAACGAAAGTTGTTTACGGTTTTCTAACGTATTGATACCACAAACATCTAAAAATGGCTTTTGATCTAGAAAAAAAATCTGTTTTTCCGAGAACATGTCTAGCTTTAGCATTTGGGACATTTCTCGGAAATTGTGCACAAGTCGCAAATGACAAAACCACGTAGCAAAACATGTTGGGAGACTCTCCAGCTTTAGGGCGCTAGAACCAAAACACTTCAGATTTTTTCTGTTTTAATTTAGATTTATATGGAAATGTTATTGGGTAACCATCCAGAAATGTGAATGTATTTAAAAGTGCATGGTTTTTGTAGGGTTTTTAATACATCCCTTTACATATCCGCGTTGAGTGTGCTCCATCACGTGACTTGGTGTTTTATATCACTTTTGTTTGCTTAAAGCATTAAAGCTCTCGTACCGAACATTAAAAGCGACCTAAAGATTGACTTAAAATCAGATTGCTGGATGGTTTTAAAGCTTCTGTCGATGAATGTGATGACTATAGCTGTTGTAAACACTTCTTCCAAGTAAGCAAACATCGTGCCTAAATCTATTGAATTGGAAATTGAATGTGCGAGAAAAAAAAACAACATTTTAATTTAAATGGCAAACCTTCGCAACTTGTTGACAGTTATGTGAAAGGCCCCAAATGTACCACCAGAGAATGGTGGTAGATTGTTTAGTAAACGGCTTTTGCCACGCCAAATCCCTAGGGTGCCTCATGCTATTTTCAAACATGGACGAACGTTACCCAAATTGTTAGCTATTCTTGCACGAGAGCTTTACGACGCTTGGCTCCATTTTGTGCAGTACCGGGGGAAGCCATTAGGCTAGCCATGGCTTGGGCCAAAGAGATTGATAAAATGGGAGCGTCCAAACTCTTTCCTAACGGAGCCGAACTACGAAGCAAAAAGCAAAACCCGCCTTCTCGTCTCGCATACCCGCATCCTCAACAGCTTCTCAAGGTCATCCAGTTTGGTCGATTTTCGAGAAGTCGTTTCCTAAGCCGTTGTCAGCTGCTTTACGGACCACGGCATAAACCTTTCAGCATGTTTGCTCGTTGACTGGTTGGCCCAGTCCTTAGTCGACTACTAGTGGAATGTTGTTGTGCGAGTGGACGAGCTTTTGCTTCGTGCACAGTTACATGGACGGCAGTGGTGAAAGGCGTTGAGATATTTTTTTTTTGTTTCGTTGTTTTATGGATGTTTTGTGTTGAACATTTCATGCTTGAAATGATTAATTTTCGCTTTTGTTGGAAGATAATTTGTTTTATTTTTAAATTAATTTAAATGTTTGTTAAATAAAAATTGTTCATTAATCATATTCAACACTATCACCGACTTTTAAAGCCATTAGTAAACTTTATTTACTTCAATTTTCGCTCGAATGGCCCTGACCTACGACACATGCCAGCTGCCGGTGAATGGGAAACTCTCAGAGGGTTGTTTGTTTCCTATTTAAACTTAAGAGGGCCCATCCAAGATTCAGGAGTGGAAATCTGTTTGTCCGTTTCCCTCCAGAACTCAACCGAAATCCTGCCATACACGGCTGGGACTGACATCATTAGTTTACGGCTTGTCTGTGAGCAGGTGGTAGAATTGCCCGAAAGCTGGAATATTAATGATGCAAAACAGAAAATTGATTCTGCGAAGTCGTTAACAACTTCTCTTAGCTTGGGTCAAACAACGCGCGGTTGATATTCCACTGAGACAAGGACTCTTTCCATGGTTGACAGAGTTTTTTAGTCGCGATTGAGATTGAGTAATTATTAAAAAGAACTGCTACAAAGATCTCAACTCAAAAACAACTAGAAACGTCGGACTCCGGTGGGCTGGTCATGTCATTAGAATGATACCAGACGTCCCGTCACATAATGTATTATTTACTAAGCAATACTAAGTAATACTAAGCTTACCAATCTGTTTTGATTAAATTCATTACAAACATTGCTACATTTATATCTAATTGTATAAAGCTTGTAGAATAATCAATTTACATCAAAGTAAGAAAAAACGAATACTACATTTGAACATTACAAATGGCAATTTTTCTTGCTTCCCATTTATGCTCGAACAATGCTTCATTACTGCTATTTATTCAGGACGAAGCATGGTTTATGCTGTGCATTTTAAATACTGCACCGTGGCCAACAGAACACTCCATACGGTTCTTACTCATCTCGCGCATTTGCCTGCACCGGTATGATAATTGAATTATTATCATAACCCAAATCCTTGTACGTGGTAAAAACCCGGAATCAAGTGAGAAAAAGTGTATACGAGGATTATTTTTCCAGTCTCACTCGTAGCTCAGCTGTAGTGTTTATTTGTTTACCGTCCCACCGTGATGGTGGTGGTAGCCGCCGGGGGGGCCAACAACACACGTGATACTGTAAACACAATCAATATACTGTTCCCCAATGTCCTACTCCAGTTTCCCACTCCCCCTTCCCCCCCAAAACCATCGGCGGACATTGATCTCGTTTGAACGGGAGAACCAGATCTTCCCTTCATCATCAACGAAATGTTGCTCTAGGGTAGTGTTCTCTCATTCGATGCATACAGCATACAGTTCGTCCGGTACGTTGTTGATAAGGGTGTTGAAAGTGAAAAAAAAAAACGAACTCACTGTAAATCGAGTTTGCATTAATACCATCCAATTTCCGTACGTGACGTGTGTGGTGTCGCGTTTTGAGGTTTGGAGGTTGATGCGAGAGCAATCGCATGGTTCAACCAACCTGCTACACGACAAACTGATGATGATGATAGGTTGATAAAGTTAGCCACGTACAGTACAGTGGACGAAAGCGCATCTAAGGGACACAGTTGTGACGCCTGCAAAACTTGATCGTGATCTACACCGGAGAGGGTAATGGGATGGACTGGTGTACTGGGTCCGGATGTGGTAAAGGTTCTGTGGAATTGTGTGACCAACACACACAAGTGCATGAATCACACGGACCGTCCAACGCTGAATGAAGGGAGATCACATAACGAACGATGGTGATGGGGTAGCGAGATCTAAGGGATGAACACTCGTCAGATCACACGGTGCGATCGCTGCGAATGGCTGGATGGACTGCAAACGATGCACTGATTTTTGTCTGCGATTGCGGAACTTGGTGGACAATTGTCTCTAATTGAGAGAAATCGAAACAATTCCATCCACGTTCGCGATATAAATTTAACCAACTGTCCCTAGCAGTGTTGGACTTTTGTTTCGCTTCTCATCATTCTATCCGAACGCTGTGACCTATTTGTATCCTTTACTAACAGCTTTTTTTTTAAATTTTGCATGTCGGATCGGAGTATCGGATGAAAGATAGATATTTAAAAAAATAATATTATCTCGAAAATGGAACAAGCTACCAGAACAAGCTTAATATGAGTGTACCAACTCAAACCCATCTCTACCATGTCACTAAGTTGATAGTACAAAAAAGGAAGAAAAAAAACTAAAAATAGCGCACGTTCTATCTCATGAAATATGCAAATTTTCATATAATTTAGTCAGCCCCACCCTCATTGACCTTGAGCATACTATTTTGTCCTTCTAGCGCAAGTGATATGGTAGCTGCTATGTGGTGAAATCACTTCATTCTCTTCATTCTCTAGGACCTGCCCGGGTGTGGCAAACTTCATCCCGGTTGTGGGTAACGTTAACAAATTAAAATATCTACTCCACATGTGTATGTAGTAGCCAGCAACGAAACAAAATAATGAACCTTTTCCTTTCCTTCTCCTTATCACATTACTTGCGGTCAGGACTCAAATGCTGCTGTCACGAAAGGTTTAGCTGTCCCAGTGTACGTCACTAGCAATCACTACAGTTTGGTGGTACATCTGTGGCTGTGGTTTCGATAACAGATGATGGTTGTGTGCACAGTGAAATATCATCTCTCATACAGAACGTGGAACATTCTCCGCGACTAAACTGACTGCCAAAAATTTTAAATCTTTAAATTTGGAAGTTATTGTCGTCAGTCTTTTTAATTATTCGCATATAACCAGGCTGTATTGCTTATAAAAATCGATTAAATATTTTCAATCAGTACCACCTTCACGGCATCCTGTTAGGATCCTTTTTAAAATTAAACAAATATTAAAATACGCTGCTATGGAAATATTTTGATCTCGATTTAATTGTCATTGTCACCGGAGCTTTTGGTGTGCTTTTGCTTTTTCAATTAAGTGCATTTCCGTTTGCATCATTCAGTCGTTGAACACAGCGAAAATAGGTTATTTAATATTAAACAATTTGTCAAATACCAGCCTCTGCTCAATATTCTATAACCGTTTATTGTTTTCAATGTGTTATTAACTGAACAATACAATTCTTAAGTGGCGAATTGTAATAAATATTAAATTTAAATTTTCTGTACAGCTGTTATAGAACGGAAAAAATGTATTCGAATTGAAATCAGTCAATCGTACAAATATTGTTGATGATTGCCTGTGTTATTGAATGCATTCCGATTGCGTTTGCATATGCATTAATTAGGGAAATGTGTTGAATGTGTAATTAAAATCACACCAGTAGGATGGAGTTCCCATGTCGTGTTTATTTAACACACTTGAACAGTTTAGAATTCCACCAGCTGCCTCCAGCAATGCTGCTGTGAATTCGATTAGTTATTTTAAATAGTTAACACGTTTGAAATGTAGGCCAAATATTCTCTTATCCTTAAAAAAATGCATACCAATGAGATGAAAATATTCTCGTGACACATACGGTCAGACAAGGATAAATTTATCCTGTTTTGGTATACAGGGATACTGCTTTTACTAAACCTATTTTTACCGTCAATTGGGTGTACATGAATGGTGCATATAAAAAAATTTCATCAAAATGTGCAATCGATCAATACACATTTTAATTCTTCTCTTGTGCTAACTATTCTATTGTACGCGTTTTTATCTGTTCCCTCTTTTTCGTACGCCAGATGATGTCAGCATTCTTTCTGCTGGAGCTCCAGGGGTTAACAAGGCATTTTATCTGGGGATTAAATATTTTTTAAAGATCAATTTTATTGAACCAATCGATGGCTATTATTATATTTAATCAGTAGAAACACAAAAAAAAGATAAAAAACCTAAACAAGTAAAACGATACAATTTAATTATTTATCAAATAAGAAAAGTACTTAACAAGAGTTCATACGTTTGAATTTTGTGTGTGTTGTCTATTTTATTCTAAAGACATATGTTTTCAATTGTTGGCCTTTCCTTTAATGATAAAAATTCCTTTCACATTGTTTGACCAGTTTGCCGTCCCCTGTACTAAACGATTAGAGATAACCCGTCCCTCTGGCACGCACAAGAATGCGTCCAAATGCCAAATTCCACACTAAATTGCGCTTTTCGACGGTGTGATAACCGAACACCGTACATCGTTTGTAGACCGTTAGGAGAAGAAATTAAAACGCCACATCATATTGGGGCACACTTGCGTCTTTTACCGGGTGTTTTTGAAAAGAACAAAAATTTGTTAAATAAAAAAAAAAGCTTATCGTGCAAGCCTCGTCCTTATTGGAACTTGCACTCTAACACTATTAACGATGAGCTCTCCTTTTCCGGGTTGAGACATTCCGATTTTTTTACAACTGTCTATTTTAGCAATTTTCCTTCTCGTTGGTTGGACAAACGATCCCTTGCTTCGTTCGTAGGTTTTAAGAAGGAAAAACTCCACTGAATAATGGCATATCCCGTCTCTAACAGAGAGAGAGAGAGAAAGAGAGAAACAGGGAAGAACGGAAAACACGTAATGTGATAAATTCTTAGCGACATTCTTGCACTTCTATGCCTGTTGTAGAGAAAAGCAAAAGGAAAGCAAAAGAACCCGGAACTTGCAAACTCATCCGGTGCATAGTACGTGAGCGTTCGTTTTGGTTGTTGGATGCATTTGGATGCCGAGAGGTTTGGTCGATAGCAACACACACAAATGGTGTGGAATCAATTAATGTTTGGCTTTAGGTTTTCCTTGCAAGGATGCAAACGTCTAACGGTTGATACGGTAGAATGTGCACTTTTAGGCTTCTGGTGCAAAACGAATGGGGTTTTGCAAGTTATTTGCACTTGATGCTGAAAAGAAATGTCAACTCATACGCAAGATACTGTTTGGGACATTCCTACTGCAGTTGGACTGGAACGATATCAGTGAACAGTACTGTACAATCCTTTTCCTTGTGGCACGTGTTCCATACGTGGGCGTGTGAAATATGTCTTCCATAAATGTATTTTTCATGTCTTACTTTATTTGCCTTTCCCATTACAGAACTTTTAGTCTTCCCCGGTAACGATTATTCTGCCTAGTAATTCCCGACACTCCCGCCACCGGGTAGGGAAGAAACGGCTGTAAATCACGAATCAGCAAGCGACCACCGGCTACTAGTAACGTTGACGGTAGTACCATACATGGACCATTCGGAGCACCACGACTATAGCCAGCACGCAAACATGTCGAGCGGAGGTGCACACGCAGGACACGCCGGTCATACAACGGTTGATCACAGCGCACACGATCACACGATGATGGATCATGGAGCGCACGGTCAACATCATGGAGCTGGTGCAGGAGGTCCGGCCGGTATGGTACACCATATGATGTCGATGTCGGTAAGTACACGAAGGGGAAAAAAATGTTTAGCTTTTAATTTATTTTCTCTTTTAAACTCCTGCTTTTTTTTCTCTCTCTGCATCAGTTTCACGGCGGCTACGATGAGACGATCCTTTTCGAACAGTGGAAAATCGATAGCCTTAGCGGGTTGCTCTGGTCGATGTTGCTCATCTTTGTAATGGCTGCACTGTACGAGGGCCTGAAATACTACCGGGAGCATCTGTTCTGGCGGACTTATAATGCACTCCAGTATCGTCCCGTCACGGTGACGGAGAAAAGCAATGGCAATGGTGTGCCGGCGGTTCCCGGCACCTCGACCGCTGAACGGGGTGCGGGCGATGGTCTTAATGGTGCGGGTAGTGGTGTCGGTGGATCGAACGAGGAGGGTGCCCGAATCGTGCAGTAAGTTTTTTTTTTGGCAAGTGCCAGAGATCGCTTATCGATTCGATTATGTTTCCCCCGTCCCATTTCCATCCCAACAATCCCCATTTTTGCCCATCATCTGCTTTTCCCGATGGTGACATTCCTACGAAAAAAATGAGAAAATCCATCACTGGGATTTTTTCACACAATTTTGTTCATTCTTTTCTCTTGTGTCCTTATTTCATCTTGCTCGAATATCCGATGTCAACGACGCTGTTTCGAACGGATGGTGCGGATGCTTTGACGGGTGCTGTTGTTTCGTCGATAATAATGCTCCTGTTGCGCTCATCATCAACCGGTGCTATCTCGGTGGCCTCTGCTGTACAAATGAAAACCAACCAACGCACATACAAAAAAAACCACACATACACATATCAATGTCATCACCATGCACATTCTGCATCGTCCCGTAAACACCATACCCACCATTTCTGTCCGTAACGGGAATGCAATTGCTTTGTTATTCGGTGCATTACACGAAATTTGGTCGTTGCGACACACAATCGTCCTAAAACATCAACATCTACGAACCGTTGTGCTATTGAAACCAAATCAATAACCGATAATACTATACTTCCAACAGCATGGTTGGTGAAGTGATCCACAAGCAGCCGTAAGTTTCGTTTACATTGTAAAGATGTTTTCTTTGTTGTAGCAATGTTGCACTATTAAAGGGCATTAGAAGTAGATTGAATGTTGATTTACTATTTATATTACATTAGCTTGATTTAACAAGAAATTTGCATTCACTAATCGACCAACAACTGATTCCCATTCACTTTGTTTGCATTTAATTTCTCGATTTTATGCTGTTGTAATCCTTTGCTCTAGTACCTTCCTAATTTTGCATTTAAAAAAAAAACAAAAAGATAAAACACATAAAGTCGCTTACCATTTTGCTGCAAGCCTTTCAGTGTTACTGTAAAGCAGCTTTGAGCCCACCGTGTATTATGCCACAAAAAAGAAGGAATCAACAACCGTCCAACTCTTTCCCATTTCACATTGCTTGTATGCTTTTGCATCCTACATGCTTTTGCGCATCGCATTTATCGTATTGCAACATATATTTTTTTTTTTTTTGCAAAACCTTTCTTCTTTCATTTCATTCATCGCTTTATTCCTGTCTGGTCGGTTCCTGCCGTTTGGGTTGCTCACTTCGGTCTCTCTGTCTCTCGCACGTTCTCTGTCTATCGCTCGGTGCGCTTTTTGTTTGTCTTATCTTGAAGAAGCCAGTACAGGTATGAATATTTGCAGTTGATTTATTTCTGCTTTGCAGCCCACCAAAGAAAGTTAATCGTATTAGAATAAGTTTGTGATACTTTCTCTGATTTTTTTTTGTTTGTTTGTTTGCATCCTATCTGCGATCCGTATGTATTTTTGATGCAAAAGAAAATTGCTTTGCGGCTTTCTTATGACAGGGTTCAGGATTGTTGCAAAGAAGAAAATACTTTTTCCAATTGCATTATAAAGTCAAACGTATTGCATTGCAGAATCTGTTGGTTTCCGATGAACAACACGAGGAATGGCATAATCCATATGATATATTGGGTCTTCAAGTATTTTTTTATTCTCAAAAGTTTATGACACTACTGATACAGTACAGGAGTGTGTTATGTTTATTGGTTGATTTGTCTAAGGGAGTATCATATACTACAACCTGCTTACGAATATGAGACAAAAAAGCAGTTTATACTTTCGCACCATAACAATCCTTGGCCACATGTTGCTATTCAGGTCAAAAACTATTTCAAGAATAGTGAATGGGAAAGTTTGCCTTGCTGCTGCCCACCTTACAGTCCAGACTTGGCACAATTCGACGGAAATACGTTTCTTTTAAAGTTCGTAGAATCGCAAATTAGCTCGGTGGTCTAGAATTTTTTAAATTTACCAGTATGTTGGGAAAAGAAACAGTTTTTGATAAATAATCCGTTGAATAAAAATCACGTATGATTTTTTTTTTACAATAAACGCTAGAAACTTCCCCAGTATACCCAGAAGAAAACCATTCTTTTTCTCGGTCAGACATATTAATGTAGTTTAGAAGTGATTCAACACATTACACAAGACTAAATACGGTGCTCAACTGATGCGATTGTGTGATGCACTGAAAAGATATAAAGTGAACAAGCTCTAAAGGCTTTATGTTTCTGGTTAGTTTACGCTACTGCATCTGCTAATTTGCAATCCATCTTACTTTCCACAAGGTAACGTTTGTACCTGATCACTTCATGCGATTTGCAAAAGCAGCCTTACTAACACTAAGAGCCAGCGTTGCAACAAACAACATTAATCCTTAATCCGTATCATAATATGTTTCGTATGAAATCATCAAACACTAATGATTGCAGTGGCAGTATTAATTCATCTGACACGTGTGCTCCATCAACTTCATATTGGTTTAAATGAAACTAGCTTAATTAACAACATCAATGCACATACGGTTGCCATCACATAATTTTGCTTTACACCTTGAGTTGATCTCATGCTTCACCTTCTGGTGTCTGATTTGTGTCAATTAGTGAGAGATAGCGACGTGATTCAGTTTCACAGAAAATGGATTTGGTGTAATACGATAATATGGAGCTGCGCATGGAGTTTGGTTCACGGCAAATACTGGATTTGTAGAATTAGAAGGAAGGAATTTTAAAGCCTCCATTATTTGCATTCTGCTTTTGAACTTTAGTTTGTACTTCTTTCTACTATGAATGATTGAAGGTTAAGGTCACCTACTCACCTTTTTTTTTTTTTTTTTTTTTTTTTGCTCGGTTAGAACGGCCTGGCCGTATCAAGACTTATTTTACCACGTAGCAGGATAGTCAGTCCATGCTACGGGGAGACGGTCCGGATGGGATTTGAACCCGGTCCCTGCCGTGTGGACGGGCGCCGTTTTTCACATGCACCACCGGGCCGCCCCCACCTACTCACCTTATAGATAGCATATTTGTAACATTAATTCCGTCTGTAGCGTTAACCTTGTCCGGCATCAAAGATTCCCAAAAAAAAAGCCCAATTCACCATCCGTTTTTCATAGTATGCTCACTCTTCATTTCCCTTTCAGACCGACGATGCTGTCACTGATGCACCTTTATCAAACGTTCCTGCACATCCTTCAGGTCACGACTAGCTTCCTGCTGATGTTGATCTTCATGACGTACAACACGTGGCTGTGTCTAGCGGTTGTGCTCGGTGCCGGTCTCGGATATTTCCTGTTCGGTTGGAAAAAGTCTGTCATCGTCGACGTTACCGAGCACTGTCACTAAGGCACACAGGAAGCGAAACATTGAACCCAAGCAACTGGAATTCGATGGATGTGTTGGA
The DNA here is from genome assembly GCF_943734845.2 of Anopheles funestus. Taxonomy (NCBI): domain Eukaryota; kingdom Metazoa; phylum Arthropoda; class Insecta; order Diptera; family Culicidae; genus Anopheles; species Anopheles funestus. The sequence goes on from NC_064598.1 coordinate 21,426,990, forward strand.
TCAACCGGTAAATTGCTGTACCTGTAAGTGGCGACGTATGTCTGCTTGTTGCAGAACACTGTTACGATCGCGCTGTATTGCGTTTGGTACCTTTTTGGCCGGGAAATCCTGTTCAACCCATCGAGTCGGCTTTTCCGCTAGCGGGCTTACATATGAATCTATATGGTACTATACAGTAACACAAGGAAGGAGGAGCAAACATCGAAAAACAAAGACACTACACTAACGTTGGGTAGATTTGCAAAAGGCAACAAAAAAAAACAAACAGGTCCGGAGGTTTGTCTGGTAGCATCAATTTAATTGCAGTGCTAGGAAACGGATCAGCGTATAAATTAGGCATGTGTATCCTAGGGGGAATAGAATGCTCTCCCGTGTACCATGTGAGGTATGTAATACGAATTTACCTGTTGATTGATTGGATGCAAAGCTTCCCGGTGTTGTGTCGGATGTGCGTTTGTTCGCGCACAGTCGGAAACGGTTGGAACAGATTTGTTCCAGTTGTGTATAGCAACTGGAAACTGTCATGCGGCAACAAAGGATAGTTTAAAAAAGATCGAACCCGTTGTTGATACATGTTATGCTCAAACAGAAAACAGAGAGAGAGAGATAGAAAAAGAAACATAAGACATAAAACATCCTAACGAAAATGCTGATAACAAACAGTTTTTTGTAAATATCCTAATCAAACAGGTGCCGAGTTTTGGTCGCATTCAAAAAAAAAACAAACGCTAAAGAAAAGGAACGCAAAAATCGAAATATCATGCTCTAGTTACGGCCATTGTAAACAACATAGCGTTTTCATCTTTTGTACAGAATGGAATGTCTAGTGTGGTCAAAACTATTGCACAGACACATACTAGGAGCATCAGGACACAAAGTAACTGGGCCGTAGTAGATGTAGGATGCGGAGAAACATATTTTAAGGAGGAATTGAATCGAATGGCTGTTGGTCGTATTTTTAATTCAAAGATAACAAAACAAAACAGAAAATCCTAGATGTTGCATTCAAATAGATAAACAAAAAGGCTGGATACCGTGCGCAAGGAAACAAAACAAACAGGACATATAATTGCATGAAGAAGCAGAAAAAAATGAGCGGAAGGAAGTATGATAAGAAAATTTACCTACCTTTACCCGTTTTACCGAACAACTATTGAATTAGCTGTTAAATTGTATCCAGAATCCACTAGGAATCGATGATTTATCTGCTACTTTTTTTGTTGTTAGTTTTATTTCATTACATATACTTTATATTACGTTAGTTCCCTTTGTTTCTACTCCAATTTAAGCGTCGATAGTTGGGTACCGCACTGCCACTATCATGCTTTTTGAATTTTATATCATTTTCTACAATTTTTTTGTTAATTTGATTAATCGTTCTCTTGTGCTTTTCATACAGTTAAGTTTTTGCGAATTGGCTCCTCTGCTAAAACCGACATTTTAAGCATAATTGTTGCTCTGAATTGCACATAAAACCACACCAAAACGAGAGTGGAATAATAGCTGTTTTCCGTTCCGATTTGTTTCAGCAAATGAAAATACAATTTTTCCACAATATTTCCAACCGCGAGGAAAATAACAAACATGCGAATCCTTAAAAAATGTGCGCAACCCTCGTCAGCTTACTAACTTAGATAGGGATGTTTTTATGCAACAAAGAAACAAAGAAAAGCGAAAGGAAATTAATTTAGAAGCTTTTGCAGAATGGTTTCGGTTAGCGTTTAGAGGAAAGGGCATCATTCATGCTGTCCCAAAACCGCGGCATGTGCACTCCGTTTGGGGTCACAGTTTATTGGTCATTTTGTCTTATTATTTTAATGTTTAATTTCTTTCTCTTACGATTAATTTCATCTTCCCGTGTAGAGTGTACTTTATCTCCTCCTAGTTGGTTAGATTTGTTAGCTTTTAGTGCAATACTACTAGTGATTTATTCTCTTTTTATACAAAACAAAAAATATATATACACAAAATACACAACATTGCAAAAAAAAAACAACAAAATCGATCGAATCCAGTACTGGGAAGAGGGAAGGCGTATAGTTGGTTTGTAATTGGGATTGCATGGATAAGAAAAAAAACGAAACAAATTCTTTATAATACACACGGGATGTGCCTGTGTTTACCCGTTGGGTTAGCTGTTCTATGTTTTATAGTTTTGAAAGTTCAATATAATGTAGACTGATATTTACGAATTGGTGAACATAAATTTTGCGCTTTTGCCACTTTTTAAACAAACAACGAATATCAAAACGACAAATTACACTTTTGTTTTGGCTTATATGCGCTTCATTTATTGAAACAGATTGTATTTTTGATTTCGCGTTATGCTGTATAATATTTTTGTTTTTCTTTCCACTAGCACTAGAGTTTGTATGCTTCACCTACAGACATACCGGCATACGTCTTGTAAAAAGTGAAGCTAATAATTGCTTTCCTTTTTGCTTAAGTACGCGGAATGCCAAGCTACAGCTAGTTTGATTATCCTGTGTTTAGCTTAGTAACACAATATGTAAATGGCATACGTTTTATGCTACGTTAAACGACACACCGATTTATATCATTTCCTTCAAAAGGTTCAATATCATTGTATACTTCCTGCCTCCATGTATGTGTGTGGTGTGTTTCACCCGTATTTTCCTCTTTGATCGCTGCTACGATGCTGTGTGCGTGTGGTTTTGTCCGTTCCTAATTAAACTTTTCCTTTTTTGCTTTTGTTTTTGCAAACTGTCCCAACAGTAACTTGTACCGAGCTGCAAGTTGTATGTTTTGTATTTTGTTTTATTTTTTGTACGTTTTTGCTCGGTTTTAACTGCCAAATGTTGTGTTGAACGGTGATTATATCACTTTGAAATCGTGTTTAACGAAGATGCTAACAGTTTGTTCAAGTCAAATAGTACCCACAGTTACTTAAGTTTGGCAGTTAAGCGCAACTTTCATCATTCGCCAAACCCGTATGTCCGAAATCGATTAAACGCTACAATTTTGTCTTTGTGTTGCCGCAACACAATCTGCACTAGAAGAGAAGTAGCAACAACTACACTAGCAGCTATTTCAAGAGGCTTTACCTTACCGGTTTTTGGGGTTTTTTAAAGTGGGAAAAAATATGCGTACACACACTTTTCCTTATTCCGTAAGCAAACGTAGCAAATTGTATAGATTATTGTATTATTAAGTTGCGCCGAGCAATATACTATTTTGATTAATTAATGCTTCGCCACTTTTTCATTCATCGATTAATATGCTACGCATGTTTTGCTTTGTTTTTTTTTTGCTACTGTTGATTAAATATGAGCGCTACACATGTATCTGTTTATAGTTCCCGTATTTCAAGACTTTGCTTTAACTAACGATAGCTTATTATCAATGAAACTCATGTAGAGCAAGTTATGCTAATAAAACCTTGTTGAAGCTCTTTCGACAAATCTTCTCTCACCATCAACCAAACCTTCTGACCGCCGGAAGACGCTTATAAAGTCATATTCCAAGTTGAACCATTTACCTGGTTTAGGTAGTATTCGATTATTTGTACCCTTTGTGTAAGTAATAAAAAGTTGCTGAAATTCATAATAAGATAACAAAGCTAAACATACATATGGCATTGAATATTGTCGCAGCCCGGGAAGGATAACATCCATACGAATAAGGGCCTTTTCCGGCTTGTTGGTCGTAATTGAGACTTTTCTCCTTTTCTTCGGTTATTCGGTTAATGTCCGGTTCCGTCATTTAGTATCGATTGGGCTGTATCCTTTTTTGTCCTCTCTTCCTGTCACACCATAGCAACCCATATTTGTATGCTACTAGATGAATGATGGAGTTTCCTACGTCAATGTCATTGTCATCTCACTCATCATCATCATCATCATATTTCCATTGATCCGCGTCCGAGATGTGTTGGTAAATACGCCAATTGACCTATTTTTAGCATTTTTCTCCCAATCGATCACTGAACGGGCCCGAAGACTATCACCTATTCCGTGCTGAGTACGTATTCCACCAGCATCTATTTTCAAGTATCATTATCCTTGTTTTAAACCTCCACCCCAGTCGTCATTCACGGCTCATTTGAATCCGTTCTATTCTGAAGGGGGCTGCTTACTTCCCACCTTTTCACGTTTTAGGGAAACGCAGCAAAAAAGTAGCAACCAATAACGGTGCGGCAATAATTGAATAATGGTAACAATAAATACTGAAAGAAGCGTATCCTTTGTCATCTACTCTTTGGTTATTGTTGGCCATGCGGATTCACCCATTACACCGTAACTTGCACATTTTGAACCACGGTCGAATATTCCGTTTTCGAAGGGACGAGATAAAATGCGGGAAATATTTCTGCCCCACACGGACACTTTGTGGCTGCAAGAGTAGAAATAGAAGTAATATTATTCACAATTAAAAATAAATAAAGAGGAAATGTAAGTTTGTGGCAACTTACCCATCACCCAGTTAAAACTGCCCAGCTTGACGGTACACTTCGGGCAGTACAGTCGACCCTGCGTGTTTCGGTAGATATCCGTCATCCAAGCAAGCGGCTCGATGAAGAATATTTTGTTGCACATTGGCGTATCCTTTTCGGACGACCGGTTGCTATGCTCGCTGCTAATCGAACTGCGACGAATTTTTTCCGCCAACTCGTTCACTCCACCGGCAGGAGCAACCGTAGATGATGATCCCGTTGCCATGGCATTAGGCGTAACATGCTCGATCACAATTCCTTCTCCATCCTGTGCTCCATCGTCGGGTTCGTCGCCAGTACCTTCTTCCTCGAGTGTGGCTTCCGGTTCGCGACCAACCTTTGCCTGCGATTGAGCTATCGTGGCTGATTTTGGTTTGTGCAGCAGCAAGTTGCTACGGGAAGCGACCACACGGCGACACTTACGGCACCGATAGACGTACGGTTCGGGTGATTCTTGTGTCACGCCCGGATCAGCCTTCACTACGTCCATACATTCCGTTGGCAAACGCTTCGCTTTTCGCACGTTATCACCGGCCAAGCGCAGACGGAACAGTTTGTAGCGTTCGTTGGTGCGATCGATCCGATACGCCATGCGGGCATATAGCTTGAGCTGATTCACAAAGCCCGGATTCGGCATTACGAAGCACCGTTTCGCCTTTACACGCTGGTATGCGGCCTCATAGCCTAGACGATACTTTTGCATGACGTACGCGATAACAATCGTGGCACTGCGGCTCACACCAAAGTAGCAGTGCACTAGCACGTGACGACCCTCGGCCAAACTGTCCGCAATGAAGCGATTGCTATCCTCGAAATGTCGTATCAGATCTTCGCGCGGTACGTCGGCCGCCTGTATGTGACGCACGCGAAGATTCGGATGGTCCGTTATATGCACTGGCAGGGGAACGGAATCGATCGACAGGATGCTACGGATGGTGTGCTTCTCCAACGTGCCCACGTCAGCTGCAGCGGATGCATTGCCCAACCACAATCCCGGCTCTATTTCATCCAAACTTATCGGGCCCGCGTTGAAATCTTCGCGCGTTAGCACAGTGGCAGGTTCCGGAGCACGACGAACACCGGTGGACACTACCTTCGTGACGACCGCAATACCTTCGTTCATGGACATGCTGCTGGTTTGACCTATCTTGAACAACTACGACTAGCACTCTTGGCTGAATCTTCGCACCAGACCACGCTCTTTATGACGGAGCGCGAGACAAAGAAAATGAAGTACAATTTTCCACACGAACGGCGGCGGGAAAATGGAACCGCTATCACGACACTACCCGTACACTTTATGCTGATCGCGCGCGCACGCTTACCAGATGGTTTTGAATGGTCCTTGAGAAATGAAGGAGCGCTCGTTTTGCGGAACGGCTTCCTTTTTCCCGGACTGCTTTGCTGCTAGCGCCTTTTATCGTTGCTTCGCCAATCGTAAATCCCGTTCCGGTGTGCAAAGAAGCTGCGCGAAGCCACCGTGTGTCCGTGCGAGCAGAGTTTGTTTTGTTTATTTCTGGTGCGGGTGGGTGGTGTTCGTGGAAAATCGATGCATTCGAAGAGGTGACGTTTGTTATCAGTGTTTCCCGCTTTTCTCTTTTGAAAACTTTTCCTGCTCCTGCGGTGACATCATAGTGACAGTTGCATAGTGAGAGTTTTTGGCGGAAATTTGGAAAATAAAACAGATCCAATGATGTATTTATAGAAATTGTGGAAAATTCTGTGAGGAATCAAAGGAGAAATATTTAAAAATACACACAACACAATTAAAATTAACCAAACTATTAAAAGATGGATAACTTCAAAGTTTTAACATATGAGTACAATAATCGGAATTGTGTGTTTAAAACCATGTTTCAGCTATACGAGCTTATTGTTTATACATAACTAGTCTGGAAGACTATCTAATTACACCAACATTATACAAAATCAAGAAAAATTACAAATAAAATCATCAACATCATTCATGAAGGGCGACCACAGTGATGCCGGTACTGGAAGTTTCGTGAAACATCAAGAAGAAGCAGCGCATGCTATGTTCTGTCAAAACTTGTGAGTTTCAAGACGAACGAAAAGCGTGAAGCAGGCTCAGGAACGCAAGTTCAACACCCAATTCTTTCAGCTACCGTATCAAATTCGACCTAATAGTGATCGAAAACTATCGCACACCAGGATGTCTCGTGAAGCGATTGAAAATGTAAGCAAAACAGTGCATGCAAATATGTACAGGTTGTTATTGATACACGCTCGTCGCGGCTCCTTTGTTCCCACAGCTTACGCTAGATCTGGAGGAGATGCGAACGCTTGCAGGGAGTGCCCAACGCAATCGGGTGCAACAGATGCTAGCGATAGACATTCGCAAACTGGAAACGGACATTCAGCGCCAACGGGATCTTTTGGCCGCCCAAGCCAGCAGTGAACAGAGCATTTCACGACCGGTGCAAACATCCGTGCCCGGTGATATCCGCCGGTATCAGGTGGAGCTGAAAGAGTACGCATGGGATCAGAGTGACAAATTTATCAAAATTTTCGTTACCGTCAATGGTGTGCAGCAGGTGCCCGAGGATAACGTGAACGTGGAGTTTACGGAAAACTCATTCCAGTTGGTTATAAGCGATCTCAACAATAAGGATTACATTTTTGTCGTAAACAATCTGCTCAATTCGATCGATGCGGAAAAGAGTTACCGACGCGTAAAGTCTGACATGGTGGCGATTTATCTAGCCAAGCAAGCACCCACCAAATGGGCACATCTGACACTAACGGCAAAGCGCCTGCAGGACCTAAAAGACGAACGGCTGTCGGATGGTAAAAAGTCTACGTCTGACGATCCTTCCGCCGGATTGATGACCATGATGCAGAAACTTTATGAAACCGGCGACCCGGAGACGAAGCGCATGATGAATAAGGCATGGCACGAATCACAAACAAAGCCGAAGCTGGGCATGGAATAAAGTAGGAACAGGGACAACAATATACTTAAGAGTTTGATGGCTACATGGATCGCTGTGCGACAGAATTGGGCATCCATTCAATGCCGATTAATCACAAACGGCCAACGAATAATGTAATATTTGTAAAGCGATGTTTACATTCAAGTGCGATCGAGGCGTGACCGCTGACAAAGAAAAGTTGCGCGCAACATTTCACAGCGGTCGCGCCACGCTAGCGCTTGATTCAAATAAACTCTTAACACCGCTTAAATCATACATTGAAATAAAGTAACAATTACGTATTCCACATGTATCTAGATGGCTTTGATTGTGGGTACGGTTAAAGCAAATCAATCAAAGTAAGCTTGGTCATAGCAAATCTTGATGAACATCACCAGAAACAGTTTGGCCGTTCGGTAGAAGGAAGCTACTCCAAAATTTTAGTGATAAAAAATCTCAGTTCAGAAGAATGGCCAGCGCTGAAGAGAATAACCAGCCGGAAGTGTTGCCACGAAACTCAACAATTGAACAGGAAGCTACAGGAGATGCATTAAGCGTTTCTAAAGCCTCCGTCCTGTCACATTCTTTTGAGCCAAAGCTGTCGGCCATTATCGAAGAAAATGATGCATCCGTGGCGAAAGTATCGTCCGCATCTTATCCCCAGGGAAACCGGATTGACGAATTGGCCCGTCCAAAGGTGATGCATTTGCAGGAAACATTAGAAAAACTCGAAAAAAGCACCAACAACGAAATGAATGAACGAATTACGAAATTGAAGATGCGATTACGTGAACTTCGGTAGGTATTTCAGAGCTAAGGGAGATTTTTACATCCCTGCTGAGTTATCACTTTTTTCCAGGGGGTCGGAAAAACATATCCGTTCGACAGAAACCGAACAATCGTCCAAAAAAATATCAGGGAACTCCGAACTGATTTTCAACAAAGTACAGTCCAGTCTGCGAAAAGCAGCCTTTCAACAGTTGGCCAAACAAATTATCGATAAAATGCCCGAGTTAATCGTTAAGATGCATTATACAAGTGGACAACAAATTACCCCAGAAATGAAAACTCTTCTGGACACACTATACGCTACACTAATTCATTATCTGGGGCAACCAACGAATGAACATGAGGAAAGAACTTTCAGCTATCTTTGCTATGGATTAGCAAAATTTTTGGAAAAAATAATTGAAAATGTGCCCAACAATCAGCAAGAAAGCGGAAGGATTGCGCAGGATGGGAAATCGGGTAAAGGGCACTTTCCTTTAGCGGTTCAGCTGGCCAGAAACGCATATAAAGAACGCCAATAAGCAGTTCCGGCTGTGTAGTGTTTTTTCAAAAGAAATATATAGTTCCGTGGCGGTTTTCCATGAAAATTGTGGAAAACGAATAGCAAAATAAAGAATTCAAAACAAAAATGTAAAAAGTGCTTTTTATTGCAGTTTTTATTGCACCATTCGCTAGCTGTCAAACGCTGCGGTATTTTGTTTACATTCTGTGACTAATACGAATTCGTACGAAATAAGCAAGGCACAGTTTACTTGTTCGTTCATTTAGGGATTAGAAACCCATCCATAAAATTTCGTGCATGTTGAATACAAACAGAAATGGAAGCAGAAAGCGCCAACGAAGCCGTTGACGATGCATTGGAGAATGATGATGAGGCATCGCAAGTTTCTTCGATCGGCGATTTTTCTGCCAGCGAAGATGAATGGATTCCGGCAAAGGATGAACAAAAGAAAGGTGCGGAAACAAGTGCTAATCGAAAAGGGAAAGAAAAACCGACGAAAATACCGTAAGTAAATCGATGTCCCATTGCGCAACGGTACGTAATTTGTAAAACTGTTTACATTCTTCACAGTGTCGGTCCGGCACGGGTATCACGACGGATTGCCGCAAAGAAAGGGATCATTTTACCAGAAGAGAACCAGAATCAAGAACCGGTTAGTGTGTCTACTCCCGATGGAAGCGCTAGTGAGGATGAGTCGGATAGCGAGAAGCTAAAGAAACCTCCGAAAAAAGCAAAACGAAAACCACCGGCCCGTAGTAAAATGAAGTCCGTGGAGCGAAAGAAAACACTAGCCAGCGATGAACCAATCAAACTGACCACCTTTACCGTGGAGGAACTATATCGCAAATATCGCCCAGATTTAGCACATCCGGCAAGGCCAAGTACCTCGAAAGGACAAACGGTGGTACCTCCCGCAAAGCGACGGAAACCGAATCCGGAGAGTGGTGAAGATGGAATGGGAAATGAATCTGATAGCAGTGGCGACGATCATCTGGTCGATCCGAGTGAGTTGGATTTGAATTCGGATTTTTTTCGACCGTCGGAACAGGAAAAAGAACAGCGGCAAGCGGTGGATCTGTACTTCGATTGCAACGCTGGTGTTGAGCTGACTGATTCAGAAACCGAAGAGACCGATGTAGGTGATCAGATTGAATGCGATACGAAGGGTACGGCAACAGAGCCCAAAAACCAATTGCTTGCAGATGCGGAGCTGGGCAAAAAATTGATTCAGCAAATTAATCAATCTAGCAAAGCGTACATGCAAATGGTTAATTTGGCACAAGCTGCCACAGCGCGGGCAACGAAGGACCCCAACCCGGATGCAGGATCATCCAAAACAAAGATCACTTTAAACGATCGCCAGCAAGAGGATATTGATAGATTGTTGGTAGCGGGTGAAAAGCTGACCACTCGAGAAGGCAAAGGTCTAACCGTTGGCTTCGGCAGAACCGATTTTGTCAAGGTAACACCGACCAATCAACCGAAACAAACTGATGGACCGAAGGAGATAGAAATTACGCTACCAATTGCGCCGGACGCGAACGGTAAGGCAGCATCATCCAAACGTACCTTCGATGTACTGACGGCGTTGAAACGGTTTATGAACCGGGAAAAGCGCAACAGTCAACTTCACGTCCATAAGGTGACACTGCTCTGCTGGATCGGTCACGGCACATACGTGAATAGTGCGCTCCGGAAGCCTTCATTGATGCGTTTCGCACAAAAGAAACTGCTGCCGGGTGTGATGGGTCAGACGAGCCGGGTTAGCCGCCCGAACGGACTCACCAATGTACGGTACTTTCAGGAACTGACACGCTATTACAGACGCACCGTCACGCTCAAGGACGATACGATATTTTACCGCCAGCGGCAACACCCACCGCTTGGCAAGTTCCTTATATTCGCTATCGCCAAAAAGGTCACCTACTGTCGCCGTGATTACATTCTGCTCTTTGTACTGATGCTTCGAATATTGGGCGTTCACGCGCGGCTAATAATTTCCCCACCGGTTCCTCCCAAACATCTCCCATCCGATCAACTGTACCGGATGAATCCAAAGTCCCCGCAGGAGATGGCGATGGAGAGGAAACTGTTGCAGGACTTTCGCCTAGCGCCTCGTGACAGTATGGTGTACGTGGCCAAACAGAAGTTGCGTGCGTTGATCGCCAAACAAAGGGATGCGTCACAAACGGCCAAAGGTAAACGGCGACCTGCCGGATTTTCCATCCCGCAGCTGGATGGCGGTACAGACGATCGAATTGTAGCGCAGGAAAAGACCAAAAAGGTAAAGCTTATGACGGGATCGTTTTTGAAGGTGGAAAGCAATCGAACGGTTCAGCCCCAGAAGACAGACACGGATACGACAACCGAAACAGACGATCAGTCCGTGACGGATGAGGTGCAGAAAAGACGCGAACGAATATTGGCCGCATATCGTGCACGGGCGGCGAAGCTTGCTGCTAAAAAAGAGGCACAGACCGACGGCGCTGAAGATGCGAAAAAGAAATCGAAGAAGACGAACGGCAAGATGGGAGTGGATTACTGGGTGGAGGTGTTTTGTGAGCACGAAGACAAATGGATCACAATCGATGTGCTGAATGGGGACGTCTATAAGCTGGAGAACATTGTGGTACGTCTGGTGGGGGTTTGATTTCCTTTAGATATTGATCTCAATCTCTTTTCCATCCTCTGTAGAAACAAGCAACCCAACCGATCGTGTATGTGCTGGCGTGGAACAATGACGGTACGATAAAGGACGTATCGCCACGGTACATCTCTCGGCTCGGGAGTAAGAAGAGCAAACTTCGCGTAGAAGATGCCTGGCTGGAGAAAGCCTTGCGCCCGTACCGTGGTAAACGGACCAAGCGTGATCTGATCGAGGACGTTAAGTTCGATCGTTTGCTCAACAAGCGGCCCTTCCCGGAGCAGATTGGCGAGTACAAAAATCATCCCAAATACGCAATCGAACGGTATCTTCTGCGCAACGAAGCCATCTACCCGCCGGATGCACCCGTCCTCGGTTACATTCGCGAGGAACCGATCTATCTGCGCGACTGCGTGCACACGCTGCACTCGCGCGAATCCTGGTTGCGGCAGGCTAAAACAGTACGGCTGTACGAGACACCGTACAAGGTGGTGAAGGCGAAGGCAAAGTACGATCGTTTCACCGGTGCGGCTATTACCGGGCAGACGGTGGAACTGTTCGGTGAGTGGCAGGTGAAAGACTACGAACCGCCGGTTGCGAAGGATGGACTTGTGCCGCGCAGTGCGTACGGGAACGTGGACCTGTTTCAACCGTGCATGCTACCGAAGGGTACGGTACATCTGCAGCTACCCGGCCTGAATCGTATCTGCCGACGGTTGCGCATCGATTGTGCACAGGCAATCACTGGGTTCGAGTACCGGTCCGGCGGTTGCCAAGCGGTGTACGATGGGTTTGTCGTGTGCGAAGAGTTCCGCGATCGGGTGCTGGACGAATGGTACCAGGAGCAGGTGGAACTGCAGGAGAAAGAGGACGAACGGCGGCGGAAGCGTATTTATGCGAACTGGAGACGTTTGATAATGGGCCTATGCATACGAAAGAAGCTAAAAGATCGATACAACTTCGATAATATGTAAGTTATTGGGCTAAGTAAAGGACTAACTGTTTAAAGCATGTTCAGTTTTGTTAAAGATTCCATTTCCGAATGACTCTTTTCTACTTTTTGAGGCTTAACGACTTATTTACTAGATACTAGACTTATTTTTAGTTATTGATATAAGACTACCAGGCTTATTTGAGTTAACCAACTGATATTATTTTTCACACGTGGTATTTTTTCACAAGGTATAAGGAAATATTTCACACGTGCACGGTATGCAAGTTTTCCATGCTTGCATGCGATTCCAATTTGTGGCGGTTTGAATTTGAAAGGATGAACAAAAACAACATACAAATCTTATGAAACACGTGTCGTATATCATGAATTTCCATATTAGTTTACTTCAAAATTATCTTGAGTAATAGTAATATATCTTCGCAAGTGAAAATGTTACTATGTGTATAGCATCAAGCGTAGCAAACAGTAAGTGAGTCACTAACGTTCGACAAATAAAATATTTAGCATAAATTATTTTTAAGTTCTTCTATTGAGACGCCTTAAAACTCCCATTAAGAAGCCTTGACGTCCCTGTCCGTGCCGTCCGGAGTCAATTGAAAGGCAGACAGACATGAAACATTAGTTAATTTATAAAAAAGGACCACACACACACACTAACAATTTAAAATATAAGAAAAAAAATAACGGACAATATGAGGACGATTCTTCTGTAAAAAAAAACCAGTTCAGTGTGTTACGGATTCTTTAAATCCATTAAACTCATCCTACTGCCGATTACGCGTGAGCTTAGGAACCGTGAAGAATCTGGTCGACATTCTGTTGCCGGGTCCCGTTAATAGTAACGTCCCCTGAGAACAGATACCGTGTGCGGCAAGGAATTGAACACAACCTTCACTCGCGTTTTCTGGCCGTTCTGATTCGTGCTCACCCCGATCCGCTTGTTCCACTGACAATGACTTCTGTGTGGCACTTCCGGCGGATGTTTCGTGCTGTGTCCAGCCCTCCGTATCGTGTAATTTCTTTGATGTTGTTGCCTGCTGCTGTCGATGCCGCTTACTGGTGGAACTTGTCGTCGGTTTTCCCAACCCTCCGATAGGGAAAAAGTCGCGATCACGAAACCGGGCACTTCCGCTCATAAACGCAACCTTCATGTTACGACGTCCCTTCCGGGGCCGTACGGGAATATTGATGGAATTCAAACGAAGCGTAACCTTTCGCTTCAGCGGCGGTGGTGGAGGTGGCCGTCGTGCATCAGTGTGCGGTTTCGAGATTGTCGATTGAATCGGAACGTGAATCTGCTCCCTACGGGTACCGACTTGGCCTGTAGGCATTTGCGATAGAGCGAAACGGATGTCATACCGGCCGGGTGGTGGTCGGAAGAATGGCTCGTAGCAATATTGGTCGTACATGTAGCAACTCGATGAAGAATGCAGCATCTTTTTAAGGGCAGCTAGCTGTTGGGAGCGTGATTTCGGTTCGGGATCGTATTGCCCAGGACCGGGACTATTCGGATCACGCCGACATGCTGTCAGTTCAGATATGGCCAGACGCGATGTTGGACGCTCGTTCATACGATCACCTGTGCAAGGAGGATATGAATTAGTATCGGAGATGTCAACATTGTAATGAGAAATAAAGGATTGTCGGAATGTTTTTGACTAGACAAAAACATGGGCGACCCTAAAATGCAGAAGAACTTAAAGATGAAGACCGAGAGCTGAATGACCTCATATTTTTATCGCAGCTGTTGGAGCATCCGACTAAGAAGTACCTCGACGTCTTCGACTTCGAGGTCTTGTTTGAAAAGGAAATATTTCTCTAAGGATTTCTGTAAATCATAAACTTATTGGACTTAGTTTGGATCTAGCCATTCCCCGCATGCCAAGAAAAGAATCTGGACGAGATTGGCTATGAAATAGGAATTTAATGGAAGATCACTAACCTTCTCAATTACCCTCAGATCCTTTGGACAGATTTTTTATTGTTGTATTCAATTATTTCTGTTTTATCCTATCGCCACTCAAAATGCTAGAATGAAATTATAAAAATGCGACACCCTTTCACACAGCTTCAATTCCTCTTATTTGTTTGCACAAACGTCTCATATATTGGTACAACCGAAAAACAAAAATCGCTTTCTTAAAAAAAGTTCAAAATCACTTTCGCTATTTTCTTTTGTCGCTCGCATAGAAAATGTTCGGTCTCATAAATCAACATTTGTGTCGTGCGATTTGACATAAAGCGTAAGACTTGCACTCCCGGGAAAACAAGGCAAATAATCCCGCTCACGTCAACGCATCACCATTCACGGGATCACGTGCACAACAACCGTCCGGTATGGACTGGGCGGACGGCGTTATGGGGAATGCAAATTAAGGGTACGACGGTCCGTTTGGAAATGATGATGTGTTTTTTCCCACCATTTTTCAACTACCATTTCCAACTCGAGCTGATTGTGTGGCATGTTTTTTTGGTTCTCGTTATATCTTTTCGCAAATGTCGTGAAGTTAACATTAGTTTTGGTAGAAGCCAAGTTGTTACTAAGAATAGTGGGAGCATTATACAATTTAATGTTTGTTTGTTTGTTGTTCGCTGCCAAACACTAAAAAACCATCTTCTTATGTCTTCTTCTTCTTCTTTTCTGGCCTGCTCATGGTCGAGCACGTCGCGTAGACATGGCCTGGTCGCCAATCCGTTTCCAGGAAACTCGGTCCAGTGCTGCAGTCCTCCACCCCCGGCTGCATCCGATCTCCGACAGGTTTGACTCCACCTGATCCAGCCAACGAGCTCGCTGTGCTCCTCTCCGCCTCGTGCCGAACGGATCGCTGACGAGCACCTTCCTGGTGGGGCATGAGTCCGGCATCCTCATCACGTGCCCCAGCCATCGTATCCTTCCGGCTTTGACCACCGTCAGGATATCTGCACCGCCAAACAGCTCAGCTAGCTCGTGGTTCATTCTCCTTCTCCACACGCCCTGCTCGCACACACCGCCAAAGATAGTCCTTAGCACCCGCCGTTCGAAAATAGCGAGTGCATTGGCATCCTCCGTTAGCAGGGTCCAGGACTCGTACCCGTAGAGGACTACCGGACGTATCAGTGTGCGATATATCGTGCATTTCGTGTGTTGCTGGAGCCTTCTGGATCGCAGGAGTTTGTGGAGCCCGTAGTAGGCACGATTTCCCTGAACAATGCGCCTTCGGATTTCGCTGCTCATGTTGTTGTCCGAAGTTACGATCGTACCAAGGTAGCAGAACTCCTCTACCACCTCGAGATCGTCGCCGTCAACTGATACTCTGCTTCCGAGTCGGGCTCTATCACGGTCAGAGCCTCCGGCAAGCAGGTACTTTGTCTTCGTCGCATTGATCCTCAATCCAATTCTGTCGGCCTCGCGTTTCAGTCGGGTGTACGCGTCGCACACCGCCGCAGATGTCCGTCCAATGATGTCGATGTCATCCGCGAAGCCGAGAAATTGGAGAGAACGGGTGAAAATCGTGCCCCGGATGTCGAAGCCCGCGCTTCGCATGACACCTTCCAGAGCGATGTTAAACAGCAAACAGGAGAGTCCGTCCCCTTGCCTCAAACCCCGGTGAGATTCGAACGATTCCGACAGCATGTTCGATACTCTCACCTTGCACTGCACCCCATCCATCGTGGCCTTCAACAGCCGTACCAGCTTCCCAGGGAATCCGTACTGCTGCATGGTGTTCCATAGTTCGGTCCGATCTATGGTATCGTAGGCCGCCTTAAAGTCAATGAACAGGTGGTGCGTGGGGATCTGATGCTCTCGGCATTTCTGGAGGATCTGCCGTAGAGTAAAGATTTGGTCGGTGGTCGATTTGCCTCCAACAAATCCAGCTTGGTAGCTTCCGACGAAATCTGTGGCAAGGGGCGCAAGTCTGCAGAAGAGTATTCGGGACAGGATCTTGTAGGCAGCATTCAGGACTGTGATGGCTCGGAAGTTAGCACAGTCCAGTCTCTCGCCCTTTTTGTACACTGGGTGTATGACACGCAGCTTCCACTCGTCCGGTAGTTCTTCCTGGTCCCAAATCCTTACGATCAGCCGATGCATAAGTGCGGCAAGCCTCTCCGGGCCCATCTTGAACAACTCTGCCACCAGCCCATCGCTGCCAGCTGACTTGTTACGTTTCAGCTGTTTGATGGCACTGATGACTTCGTCCAAGGATGGCGGGGGCACTTCGTCATCCTGCTGGCTGTCGCAATACTGCTCTCCTCTGCTTCCTGCAGAGGTCTCCCCTGCATCTGCTCCGTTCAGGTGCCTGTCGAAGTAGCACTTCCACCTTTCGATCACCTCTCGCTCGTCCGACAGGATATCTCCCTCCTCGTTGCGGCACATAGCGGTTATGGGAGTAAAACCGCCTCGTGTCGCATTCAGCATCCTGTAGAACTTACGAGTTTCCCCCGACTGGGATAGCTGCTGCATAAGTTGCTCATCTTCTTATGTACGAAGTACGAAAATAAAAAGTAAACCACACTGCACTGAAATATGTTTGGATTTCCATAATTTTAAACAAAAAAACCTAACATGAAATTATTCATCCTCACAACGGCATCGAACCAAGGGTGGCGTCTTTATGGCTATCAAAAAAAAACCTCCCTCCATAATACACACCAGAATTCAACCAACCAGAGAAGGAGATTGAACCGAAAAGCTAATGTGCTCCTTGGACAAATGCTTCAATCTTCGGGATGAAAAGAGCGGTGGTCCTCCTGATCCTGATAGAGGAACTAAGTGCTCGAAATATATTTAGTATTCCGATGTGTGAAGGTACCGGAAGGCAAAACGTGCACATATAAGTCAGCCAGCAGTCACTTAGCGCTGGTTGGTTCGGGCGAATGACTGGAATTGTAATGATTTCCAATTTATTTGCATGCACGCTTATGCACACGTACCAAAATTACACACACACACACACACACACGCATGCGGGTGCGAAAGATTTAAGGATCTGAGTTTACGTTCCCAAGGATTTTGGAACTCTACGAACGACACCTAAGGTTGTTTGGTGTAGCATAAATCATCATCCGTTACGATTAATGTACCTTTCGTAGCTTATCAACTGTTGTACTGGGAAGAAATAGGGGGAAAAAGATAAAAGTACTAAAAGCATTCAAGTAAAATTCGGTTCATATGGAGAATAATTTACAACTATTTATGAAACCATCGACAGTTGTTAAATCATTGAAGAAATATTAAAATAAAACAAGAACAGCACAGTGAAAATGCATTACAAAATGCAAGACAAAATAGAAAATATAATATTTTTTTTTGTCCTATGTTTTCCAGTCCCACTAACATCATAAACATTCTGTAAGAAGGTTGATTTCTAGTGGCAAAAAAAAACACACACCCCAGTCCCCGTACGCCATACAAGCCGGAGCATGGTTTAATTTCAAAAGGCCGCTCTCATCCGCTTACTATTCATCCCATCAACTTCGCTCGTACATCATCGCACATCCGGATATGTTTTATTTGCCAAGACTTTGCCCACCCGTTCCCAAGGTTTGCCCAAGTTTCGCCTTCCCTCAGTGCGCTCTTCCCCGGCTATTTAATCCATTTCGCAGACCCAACGGGAGAACATACTGCGCCCAGTTGCTAAGGGAGAATCCACCATTCTCGAGCCATTGCGCGTCTCGCCAGTACGGGTAAGGAGCGTCATATAAAGGATCGGTTCCATGCCACGCGGCGGGTTGAAGTTCGCTTTTCAATAGATTCAATGATGTGTGTATATTTGATGCACGTGTGTGTGTGTGTTTGTATGGTACGTTTGGTCTGACGCACAGTTACACTCCACGCCAGGAAACCCTTTTCCCTCTGCCCAACCATCTGTCTATAATGCAAACGACGAAAACGAGGATCACGACCGCACGGTTGCCTCTGTAACGTTACTTACACACGAGAAATACTTTCATATTCATACTGCTTCGGCTATAAATCAAGACTCGGGAACTTGGGTTGTGTATGGTTTTTTTTCCTGGTGTTGTCCTTTCCAACACCTCCCCACATCCCCTCTCTCCCACCATTCCCCAAGGGGGCACACTTTGTTTCCTTCAGCTGCTTCTTTACCCAACATAAACACCCATCCAATTTGGTGCTCTTGGTCATGGTCCACTTGGACCGGAACGGGGTGGGTGGGTGGTTGTAAGGTTTGCTCGACTTTCCGATTTTCCATTTTTCCATACGTTCTTCCGTGTGTTTTTTTTTTTCTTCCCTCAACACGAAAGCTCAACACCATTCATTGGCCTGCGTCGATCCACCACGTTCAATTTTAAAGGCAGCTTGCATATTCTTCCTTCCTTGCCAATCCGTTCGGAACGTACGCCTATCTGGGGCAGGTTTGTGCTGGCCCTGCTCAGCCTCCCATCCCTTCGTGTACCTTGTACCGGTTTGTGGCTTATCAAAAAGCGGCTTTTTTTCGGTGCCGTGAAAACCATCGACATTATACGTCGATAGAGCCCGCGTGTGTCACATAAAGTACCGTACCGTTTATGCCTGCGCGAAGCATGGGTTGGGTTTTTATGTTTATTTAAAGCACTGTTTGTATTTTATTGGTGGGGGGGGTTTTTTTAGTGTAAGTCGAGTGTGAGAGAGTCCATAAAATAAAGCAGAATTTAGCAGTAAGAAAGGAAATGTAAATATGAAATGTAAAGCATCAGGAGCCGGTCCGTAAACCATATGGAGCTGTAGGTAATAGACATACATTCGCTAACATATGAATGCATCTTGGAAAGGTTACTGACCCGTCACCTTAACACCCTCAACTTATCCAAACAAAAAAACAAAAAAAAGAGCCAAAGGGGCCGACCAAAAGAAAAAAAATAATAACAAAATTCCTTTACCTTTAGCTACTTCCAGTGGGCACGTAAAGCTGGCATGAAATACATTTTTCCCAAACAAACCCCCCCTCCCACGTGTTTTATACTGAAACCGGAAAAGTCAACCGTGCATAAATAGTACTTACCGGGTCGTATTTTACCGACAAAGTATTTGCTCGGATGCAATAACTTATTCATCTCGGCCGGCAGGTTGATCGCGTTGATCGTGTCCCGGTTGCTGCTCGACTCGGTGTAAAGCGTTGGTCTCACACGCTTCCGGTTGGCATAATGTCCTAGAACGAAAGAACGTAAGTGTAGCGAATGAAATAAACAGAAGTACATATACAACAAAAAAAACCCCGTACAGAAACCTTTAAACAACGAAGGAAGCCAATGAAATAAATAACCCTATTAGTCAATTATGTGTGCGATGTGTGTGTGTGTGTTTCGATTCGTAAAATTACAGTTGCAATAATCCTTTTGCATGCCAGGGGATTATAACGCATTATATGTGGGCCCGGTGTGAGCAGGCAAAACAAAAAAATCAATCCCATCTGGTCTGGTGAGGCGTGAAAGTGTATTTATAGGTAGCTGGCCGGTTTTCCCGTAGCCGAATTCAATTAACTATTCATTGCTACCGTAATATCGACAACGAGCAAGCAGCAAGTGCAAATGCAAACTGATGACGGTGTAACAGGGTATCTACGCGCGCCGTCTACATTGTGTAGAGCTGCTTACTGTATAATCCTTCGGATGCCGGCATTGTTAGGCAGATGATAACATTGTTGATGTACGCTGACAAATTTGACAATAGCTACAATTGTGTTAAAATATGTTCCTACACATTGGGAGCTTTATGTATTAATGGATTTGAAGGAACTATTGGAACTTAAATAGAAAAATATTTTTCCATTTTTTGTTGTCAAACTTTTTGCTTCAAAAATTCTCTCACACGTTTAAATAACCATAAAGTAATTGATGTATTATCTATGGCTTATGTATTAATATTCCTTGTCGCTGCAAAATTTGTATTAATAAAGGCATAGAACAGAATCCGTTCAACAAATAGATGCAGTTTAAGAATGAGATAAACATACGCAGGCAGGACATTTACACGGTTTATCCGTCGAGATCTCAGTATTAAGTTTAGATAGGAAGAGATTAGGAGTCTAGTGTGCAATGACGATCATTGAATAGTTAAGTAGAAAACAGCTACAGGACATTTGAATTCGTTCCTCTAGGGAAGTAAACCGCAAAAGCAAACACTCAGCTTAACTGATGCTCAGGACGCAATAATTCCTGGGTTTGTTTAACTCCATTTAGCGCTAGTTGCAGTTTAGCCGCATGAAATGCCATACCGTGAAATGACCACAAAGGGAATTAATCTTCATTCGAGCTCATTAACCATGTGAAGTGCAACTAAATCGGTGGCGAATGTGATCGGAGAGGCAGCACTGTTTTAGCGCGTTTAAATCTCTCTCTCTTGTTGGCTTTAACGACCTCTAAAGTCACATCGGTCATTTCTGGCTTACTAGAGTTTTTTCTTTAAAAGGCAAACTAAATAAAGCAAACAATTACTTACACTGAAATACTAAATAATTACCGATGGAGACGCCTAGTACTTTTGAAAAATGTTTTTTCCTGCTTGGTTAGAACGGCCGTATCAAGACTTTTTTAACCACGTATCAGGATAATCAGTCCATGCTACGGAGGGACGATCCGGATGAGATTCGATCCCCGGTCCTGCCGTGTGGACCGGCGCCGTTTATCACATACACCACCGGGCCGCCCCGTTTAAATCCTTCAAATTTATTAAGCTAGTTGCTACAGACTTGATTGCACACCTGATAATACTAATATATTAAATTTTCAGGTTTGTGGTATTAGAAAATATTAGTAAAATTTATTATCCTTGAGGAATACTTTTTTGAGTACGATTCTTGAAATTTATAAATTTTGTATATATGTATAATAATTGTAATAATGTTGCAATTTCTAATACATTTTAATGTTACATTTTCATTGAAATAAATGGTACATCCTTTTACCAATAGAAAAATCAAGTTAACAAAGCAATAAACAAGAATAAGTTCACCACCAAATCCCTCTCGATGGTACATATCCTCATCTATCTTGTCCTTTCACCGATTGAATAAACTGAATGAAGGATTGGCCGGAAATCTAACCTGGAAAGGGTGGTTTCGGTTTTGCGATACAAATACACCATCTAATAGCCACACATACAGTGCGAAACATACGGCATCAAAAGGGCGAAGGAGAGAGAGAGACGGAAAGAATGAAAAACTACTAAACCTACCTTTAGTCGGGTGACCGTTCCGTCCCTTGGTACCTGTTGATCGGTTAGCCAAATCGGCGATATTTCCACCTAATCGATATCTGCCGCAAAATTCACCACCGTCACCATCATCACCGTCATCATTATCGTCATCGCGTACCATCGTCGTCCACATCCGACCAAGCAACGGAAACGGAAAAGTGATACCAAACAAAAAAAAGAGAAAGTAAAAGAGACATATCGGACGAGTGAAAGTGTGATGCGATAGGGGAGGAAAGTCAGCATCGATATAAAATTTTAGACGCGAGGATGGCCCACACTCAACGCTCTTGTGAAGCACTTAAAGGAGCAAGGCTTGGGTTTTTTCACATTCTTTTTTTTTGTTACCGTTGGTTAGATAAAAGCAAGATCTAGGAAGGATCTAACCAGCGGTAAAGTAAAGTTGTATGTGTGTGTGTGTGTTTGTGGGTGTATGGAAAACCCGCTTTGAAAGGTGGAAGGTTTTCAAGTGGCAGCCCTGAAAAGCTGATTCGAAACGCAATCGGATCCGATCGGATCAAGGTGATAAACATTAGCACACGGTAAGCTACTCTGCCAGCGTGAGGAGGTAAAAGAAGACTGGATAAAAGCGCGGGGTGGAAAACGTTAACAAAAGTGGCCTATCCTGCACAAACGAGATGGAAAATTGGTCGTTTCGGGTGGGCCAGGTGCGTGTGCCGGAAAAGATGATGGATATTGATTCGGTGAAACGCACCGAAACTGTTGGGATGTGGTGGAAAGATAAATTTCATTTCTGATTCTCCATGGCGCACGTGGTCTCCCTTTTCCCGTACACTTCCCTTCCTTTTGCATGTCAACGTGTTCCCGGGCCGGCGTTTAAAGCAATCGGCCTTTACCTTCCAAAAAGCTTTCACACGGGGCGACGTTTCTTTTGACGGTGAAAATTCAAACCCCCTTTTGCCAAATAACGAAATCGAGCCACGCTAGAGCAAAAAAAAAGGCAGCGAACAAACCTTCGTTCCACTACCTTTTCCACCTCGCACAAGTCTAGTCTGTGATAAAAATACCCAATGGAACATAAATGGTAATAAAGAGGGAAAATTTAGATAAATTTGATTGAGTGTCGCACGTGAGGAGCCTAAGAACGGGTTTTTTTTGTTGCCAGAGACAGGGAACGGTTGCGCGCTTTGTGAGCTTCATTTTTATTGTACACTGCATAAATTAGGCACAGAAACGGGAGGGTGAAAGTGAAGGCTTACCTGCCCGGCGGGAGGGACCACTCCTTGTGCCCATCCCGAAGAGGTTTAGGACAGCGGGGCCATCCGAGGCGGTGCGCATTACATCGACATCCTTGGCGGAGTGCCGTCGCACCGGATTGGGGTTGACTAATTTTAAATGACTTCTCTTTATGGCTGGATGTATCTGTAAGATGAAAAACAGCGTGCGTCAGTGTTGATGGTACTTAATGAATCAAAGCGAGGGCTGAGTTATAAACGCAATAACAGCAATATAAACGTTTGCATTGAATATTAATCCTCTCGCAGGTGGAAGGTGACAATGGAACAGTAGCACAATATTTAAACTATTTTTAAGTAGTCGTTTATCAGCTTCTAAATAAATATATTGCTTGGAAAAGTCTTTATTGGCATTATTCATTTGGATTAAAATAAGACTTCTTAACTTTATCGCAACCTTCTTGGAAAATTTACTAACAAACTGAAGGAAAACTCGATTTACGGGCGGACCGTATTACACCGACTTCCATTGCATTTTCCACTGTCCTACCAGCTGGCAAGCAATAAACTCTTCGAAACAACTTTCGACATCATTTTCTTGCTTTGAACTTTGCAACAAAACTATGCCAGGTAACTATGTACATCGATACCGGGAAGTTTTGTCAAGATGGAAGCGATGCAGCAGGAAAGTGCATCTTAGCCGGTTGTTCCACCAATTAACTATTTTATGGCTGGCTATGGTTGTTAGCTCATCTTGTTTGTATCTTGTTTGTTCTTTCCTTGTCCTTTTGGTTGTTTGACATTTGACGTGTCTCGTTACTAAGGAGTATAGTCGATCGATCGTAAAATTGTCGGTAAAATCTGTTGTCCCCCCCCCAAATGACCGTTTCAATCGATCTCATTCGTTTGATAAAGTGAATCGTTTCGTTTCGTGCTTGACTCAATAAAACATTTGTGAGCGATGTGTATCGTCTGGGCGCAAAAACCAAGAAGAAACGGGAAGTAATACAAGAGATCATAAAACATCTTTAAGACACTAACCACGCTTGCAACGTTAACGTTGATTGAAACCAAAAATTAATAAGCTAACAACATGTTCAATTTATATATTTTTATTCCTTTCTAAACAATCTCAAGATATGTTACTGTGTGAAAGCGACACAGTAAGACACTAGAAAGCGAACAGCATCAAGAATGCCATCATCAAGGAAAACAAACCCATCGCTTCGGACAATGCAAAGCCAAGGATGGCGTACGAGAAGATTTGCTGCTTCAGCGTGGGATTGCGCGCGTACCCAATGATGAGCGCTCCAAACACCGTTCCGATGCCCAGACCGGATCCTCCAACACCGATCGTTGCCAGGCTGGCACCAACGAACTTGGCTGCCGTGTCAACATCGTGCCGTGGACAGGACGTCCCAAAGTATCGGTTGAAGGCGATGGGTGCTTTAGCAAAGCCAAAGGAATTCATCATTAGAAAACGGGGTGATAGGAAGATATTTCTCTTGTAGGCAGTGATGCCATGGTAGGGATTTTTCTCTCGAATGGAATGATGCTGTAGCCACGTACGTTCTCCACCGGTAGCCACTATTTGAGGCAAATCTGCAAAATTATCGCGGGAAAAATTACAAATTAGTGATAGTTACTCGGGTAAGTAAACGATTCAGTAAGTTACTAGTATGCGCCATTTTTTATTTTTCGATATGTCAGTTTAGAGTGTCTTAGTTGTTATTAAAATAGTTAAATTGAACTTAACGAATTGAAGTTGTGAGAATGAATCTGATCTAGATTAATTAATCGATTGTGTAGGAGTAGATCGCCGTGTAAATTACCAAAGTCTTGATGTAGGTTTCTTTGAAAATGTCACCTTAGTATAGGTCTTAATTTGAAAAATAAAAAAAATCAATATTTACGGAACAATAGAAAGAAGTAAAATATTCTTTTAATAAACTGATTGTAGCACACTTACCCTTCGTTAATTCGTTGATGTGATATTTCGCCATCCTTTGCAACAGTGTTGTCTTCTCCTGATCGCTCGAACATTGCTGCTTTGTTGAATTTCCCACCGGAGTGGAATGAACGTTCAGTTCTTCGAATGTAAACAAGAAATAATGTTATTAGAAGATTAGTTTCCCTCGAAGCACATTGTGGCAAATGAAGTACACATTTGAAGTGCTAATTTGTTTCTACGAAAAGCCTATTCCCCGGGACTGGGTTGGGTGGAAAGGAAACCCACAGCGGGTAGGAAGGATCAACTTACAAAACAGAAATAATGTGATTTGCTTTTCAAAAACGAAATTGAAGATAACTCAAACATCCTGGCAGCGGAAACCATGGTAAAACTCATGCCTTTGTAACAGCGAAGTAGATATCCTCCCAGCGTACCGGTGGGCAAGTGGAAAATGATTTGATAGAAATGGACGGGCAAGAAAACAAAGATGTGCAATAAAAGTTTCACCATTTATGCTCACCCCACCATGGGGAAACGGAAGAAATTCGACCAAGTCTAGAATGGATACCTTTTGCATACCGGATACGGGGAAACGTAATGACAAACACAAGACACAAGGCAGGTTGAACGGACTCGTTGCTGATCTATCTCTCGTTCCGTAGTTACTATCTTTGCCTTAGCCGTACGCTTTTCAGTCACCATTTTGAGCGAAGCGTTCGATTGTTTCGATACAAACCCCGTAGGAAAGGGATGGTCCCGACAAAATGGTAACAACTTCGCAACACCGGATTCAACAACGAAAAATAAAGAATAAAGTCCCACTAAGGCCGTAAATGAGAAAAATAAACTTTCTCTTCATCCGATATCCTTTCGGTTGGGAAAAAGGCGGTTAACCTTTCCCTGCCTTCGTGGTGAAGAAAAATCATCCGGAGAAAATCACGAACCTTTGTGGGATGGCAGTTTCCGGAGTGGGAGTTTTTTTTTGTTTTTTGGTTAGAAATTGTTTCCGAATTTACCGGTACGATCCAAACGAGCGGTTTCCAACGAATCCAACGAAAACGTTCAACGCCGACAGTTTATCCCGGTGCTAGTTGTTCTTGGACGTGGCTATATATGAGTGTGTGGTTGTGTGTGTGTGTGTGTGTGTTGATCATTCCGTCCCATCCACCAACCGATGGCAATCTTTATCGCCTTGCTATCTACCAAAAATTTCCCACTTCCTGTCAGATTGCTTTCCCATCGTTTCCTGCCTTTAGGGGTACTTGTCTTGGTGTCCCTTGGTCTACAAAACACTCTTCCCACCTTGGATGGGGCAGTGTTTGCTGAATGTATGGACCGCTTGCCTGAAAGTAAGATTGCAAATGGTGTTGCATCGTTGTTTTGGGTTCGATGTGTACAGGAAATCGAACTCCGAAACGTTCGCCGTATTAAGGAAGCGAAGCCGTGAGCAGATGGGAAATATGGACTGCTACTGAAGAAGCACTACCCTGCTCCCACCCCAATATCTATATCGGGCAGGTATAATTTTCTCACTAACTTTTGCACAGAAACAGCGGCAGATTGTAACGGGCTGGGGCAAATATTTGCTTCGAAATCGTTTCACTATCAATAAAATGAACGGACCGTGTGGATGCCATCGTTTTCCGCATCGTTCTCTACACCTGCAAGTTCGTCTACCTGATTGGATCCGATAATCTGGCGGAAAAGCAGGAAAGAAAAGAAAAAAAAGCAAGTTAATATAAGATAGATTACGATGGGGGGAAACATAACACACGAAGTCACACAGACGAGCAAATCGTTTCCCTGGGCAAGCTGTTGTGAATGGAAGGATTCAGGGAAAATGGTTAGGGAAATCGGTACCCATAGCAACGGAACACTGGTCGATGGTTACCATCCGGAAAGCGTCTTAATCTTGAAACCATAGTTTACGGTAGATGATATTTCGCCCTAGGTTGATAGATTATTGGGGGGAAAATATTAAAAAAAATGGAGGGAAAGGATTTGCGATATGATGTGCGTTCGTTCTTCAAAAAGAAGGCACTATTTATGAATTTTCCATTCGAGCGCAGACGTTTTATTACTTACTTTTGCTTTGTTTTGAGATCATTTGAAACTTAATAGCCCTATGAACTTTTGGGGGATAAAGTGCAACATACGATCGAAGCCTAGGGTTATACTTACCGGTGTTGTACACGGTCCTGTACCCCTTCTTAGTGCAAATATTGTGCTATCAGAAGTATAATAGATTGTCAATTTGGAAGTTTACTTGGGCGCAGACCGGACCGGTAGCTGATGTTGATGATGATGATGCTGCTATTTCTGCTTCTAGGCGTTCAATTGATTTCACAAAGATTGTCTGCGAAATGGAGGACAAACTCACCAAGAACCATCAGCCATTCGTTCACTCACCTCTACTGAGAAGAAACACACTGAACGTTGCTAGCAGCAGCAGCGAGAGAAGGACAGCCAAAAGTCGATGGTATCTTTGATGGTCACAGTCAATGCAAGATTCATCGCAAAAGCGTTTGTTTTTTTTTTAGTTGGGTGAGCAGAGAGGGAGTTAAGTGAAAGAAAGTGCTCAATAA